>NW_024429194.1:72553047-73753047 GCF_017639785.1 Mesocricetus auratus | reverse complement strand
TTCGATGCCTGTCTTACCCTTTTCCATAACAAGCCTAAAATTATCTCAAAACTGTTTCACATGCATTCCAGAAGCGATTTTCATTCTCCCACAGTAAGTTCATTGTTATTTTACTTCTGATGCTGAATGAGCTGTGGCATAACTTTTAGAAGTAAAGCAATGGTTTGAAATGAACACACATATCATGCATTTATGAACCTACTTCACTCAGTGTTTTATTTTTTATATGAGGGTTTGATTTTACTAGAGAAAAGATCCATCTCTTCAACATTTACAGTAACTTATCATGCTTTGTGTAGGAAAAACAAGAATAATTATTTAACTTCAGTGTCTTTTATCTAAATAATATTTGATGATATGGGCTGAATGTTTGTCAGATGAATGTTGGTTTCTTTCAGGTTTTAGCTGCTCACAGGGGTTTATTTGTTGCCTGAAATTTATTTGTAACCTTGAAATTTCATTTGTTTCAATGACATTTTCTGTGAACATTAGGAGAATATATATAGTTCCACATCTGTACAGGGCCAAGCGTCTGGGGTTTGGGAACTTGTTAATTTCATTGAAGACCCAAACTTCAGGAGTTAATTCAGTTTCAAGTGTGTTGTCATTTTAATTACTATTCTATTCATGAATTATAAAACAATCATAGTTTGTATGCACAGTTATACACTTCATAGGCAAATAGCAACCACAGAGCTATGTCAGATAAACATAAACTCAATAGTGTAAATCTAACTTTTCAAAACCCTACTCCATATTCTAATTGTGCTACATGAACCTTCTCTTTGGTCTTCCTAATCATCTTATAAGATAACTTCTGCTATCATTTCCATTTTTAAATTTCACTAGAGAGATAAAGTATCTTCCCAAAGTCATAATTCATCTGTGTTGGGCTCAACTTCAGACTCCCAATTCGAAGATATTGGCTTCTATTAAATAAACATGGTCTCATGTTTTAAATATATTTCTGAAATATATAAAAGCCAACTACATAAGATCATTTGCTAGGAAACAAAGTGGCATAAAGATGATGTCTTCTCAGAAAAGCAGCCTTATAAACCAGCTCCTGATTTCTTCAACGCCATCCTCAGGCACACATCTCCAGCCTTTGTGCTCCTATTTTAAATCTTCTCTTGTTTGGACACATACTTTTCCAGCTAGAGTCCTGGTTGGACCCAAAGAAACACTCCTTTGGGAGATCATAGTGATTGTTGCTTGTCTCAAATGCATTGCAGTTAGGCTGTTATATGTAATCTCTAACACAGCCAGATTCTTCTCTCATTTTTCATGCACTTTTCTATGGTGACTAGAACAATATGTAGTACATTTTTTAGAAGAACACAAACACTATTTTAATCCAAACTCTTGTCAAAGAGATGCTGCTGCTGCGTGTTAGGTGAAGACTAATTGATTCATTAAGCTTCAATACACTGAGTGGGAGGGATCAGTGTGTGTATGAAAGCCCACCCTATTTGCTGCCTTTCTTTATTCTCTCTACACACATGTACTCATGAGTATTAAGGTTTTCTGAAACCGGAGACACACTGCTTGATGATAGCAAGCAGGTCTCACCGACAGGCTTATCCTAACTTTGTCCTATCCTCACTGAGACTCGCTGGTAGAAGGGTGCACCTACAGCTCTAGTGATTAATCTAGAGCAGCCCTGTAGAAACCATTCAATGATGAGTGAAAACCATCCATAGAGAGCTGGCAGAGAATGTGCAATCATAAGTCCTGTAGAGGAGGCTGGATCTCAATGACCATTTGTGTATTTGATAGTCATAATTTCTCATGCCCCATAGCATTTATGAAACACTGATCTTTTCCTCATTTTGAGAGAGATACTCATGTGGTCCAAAGGGAAACTGGACCTCAATTTTTTCTTTCTTCAAAAAATCTTTAACGAACATATATAAATTGTAAATATGAGTACCACATGATACTTTGATGAATGAATATCATGTAATAGTCAAGGATTAATATATCTTTCACTGCAATCATTTTCTTTTCTTTTCGGTGAAACTATCCAAAATCCTTTCTTACAATTACATTGCTACCACAGTTTTTGTCACAACAAAGTGACAAATTTTGTTTCTGACAATCCTGTGGTGATATATTGTTTATGATCTAATAAAGCTTGCCTGAAGATCAGAATGCAAAACTAGCCACAGCCATAGAAGCCAGGCAGTGGTGGCACACACCTTTAATCCCAGCACTAAAGAGTGACTATAAGGAGTTCAGGGCCTAATGCAGGATTCAGTCTCCAGCCATGCTGAGGACAGGATCGTCCAGCCTTGGTAAGAACTCTCTAATAGTTGGCTGCTTTGCTTTTCTGATCTTCCGCATGAACCCCAATATCTGTCTCTGGGTTTTTATTATTTGTGCTACATAATCCTTATTCACTTATGCCTCCTCTCTAGAGAAAAATGCCTTTTCCTCTAAGCACTGCATGGACATACAAGCTCAAGTTCATGCTTCTATGTTAGTGATGCAGCTTTAAAATCATTTCTAATTCTCAGTCTGGTTAAAAAAAAAAAAAAACCTCCACTTTACTTACCATGGGACATCATGTTGTTCCAGCTTGCGGTCCTTGGACATGAGCCACAACAACATTGAGTGCCTGCCAGGGCCTGCGCACTGGAAGTCTCTGAACTTAAGGGAGCTCTTCTTCAGCCATAACCAAATCAGCACCTTGGACTTGAGTGAAAAGCCACAGGTGTGGTCAAGAGTAGAGAAACTGCATCTCTCTCATAATAAACTGAAAGAGGTGAGAGGCCATCTTTGTTTTAAGTCACCAGATTCTTGGCAACAGATTTTTACCTGGTGTTACCACAACTGTTTTCAAATCAGTTAATATTTCTTGCTTTGCAAATAAGGTGTGATTCTCCTCTGTGCTAAGTGCGTGTACTTAAACAATTCATATATTGTTTTAAAGCATGTATACTGCAAACTAATGGCAAGGTTTAGGAGAATGTTTAACCTTGTGTTAAGACTGTGCAAGATGCCTGTGGGACTCAAGAGCATTTCTTGTTCACTGTCGTTTTGTGTCCTGGCTATGCACACTGGTTCCTGTTCCTTCCCACCAACAGGTTTAATCCTTTTCTATTTCCTTAAGATTCCTCCTGCAATTGGCTGTCTTGAAAATCTGACATCTCTTGATGTCAGTTACAACTTGGACCTGAGGTCCTTTCCGAACGAAATGGGGAAGTTAAGCAAAATATGGGATCTTCCTCTGGATGGACTGCATCTGAATTTAGACTTTAAGCACATAGGATGCAAAGCCAAAGACATCATAAGGTCAGATGACTTTATTCCCTTTGCTCTTGGTCAGTTTTTTCACCTTTCCCTTGACGGCTTACAGTTACCCTTTAAGGACAATGAATAGTACTATTTACATGTATGTTCCATGTATTTTTTTATTCAATGAATGAGTTTATATGCAGTCCCTGCAAAGGTCTTTGTAATTCCTTGTATCAAGGGAATGATCCAGATGCCTTCTCTTCCTCATCACCCAGAGATTAATGTCAGGAGTCTTTTTCCATCTTGCTCCACCCTTGGTTACCATCAACCTTTGATTATGCTTTACTTTATTTGCTGAGACATGGTCTCTTTTGAGACGGGATCTAGCTGGTTTTCTCTGGAGGTTCCTGCCTCTTCTCCTGGAGACTGGGATTGTAGGCAGACTGCCATGGCTAGCCTGACTTTTGAGCGGGTACCAGCCTCCTTACTCTAATTCTCACAGAGAATTACCCACTGAGCATCTCTGCTATCCCTAATGTTTTCCTTTGGCTCATCATCAGGGGACCATCCAGATGCCTGCTGTTGGTGGGGATTAGTCAGTGTTCCTTATTCTCTTAAGACACGGTTTGGGGTTTGTTGTCTAATTAAAACAGAGGCCATGGATTTGAAAGAGAGCAAGGTGGGCTATGTGAGAGGTGTATAAAATTATATTATATTATATTTTCAAACATAATTTAAAATGTAACAATAAGTAGCATGGCTTCAAGTATATTTTTCTATAGCGGTTTTATTTTTTAAAAACCTTATGTCTATAAAACTTAAGTGTGGTTTTTCTTGAGCATGTAGCACTTCACATTCATTTCAATTAATTTTACATTAAGTTTATGAAGAATAACAATGTTGATGTCTTTTGATAGTATAATAGCTTGTATAGTTAAAATGAGCAAATAAATACCTTTTATTCATATATCTATAACTAATACAAATATATATATTTAACACACATGGCATACATAAATATCTATTTTGTATTATATTTACAATATATGAACATATATATGTATATGTATATATATGCACTTATAACTTAGCCAAGGTGGCCTCATTATCAAACTTTCATCAAAACAGGCTTCCATATGCATACTTCTTTGATTCTATGACATTAGAATTTTTAAATTTTATAATAGTTAAGACTTTGCTTGTTTTGTTTAAACAAGCTCCCAAATATACATTTGTACACGTGTATATGTACATACGGCACTTAGCAGGTATTGCAAATGAGTTTTGGCATATTTCCGGTGTTGGGATAGCATGTCATTATAGTATCACTGACTGCTCTGCGATCACTAACAGAATACAGGCACTGATAGCATGCCAGAAGGCATATGCCTTATTGGTTCTACGGCCTTTACGTTTTACATGCTTATGTTTATCCATTCACTTTGGAATGACTTAGGCAGGGCCCAGTTCCAGCACATTGCTAGGCATGCTGTTCCATTGCGTCTGTCTTTACAACACCAGGTTCCTCCAACAACGGCTTAAAAAGGCAGTGCCCTACAACCGGATGAAGCTTATGATTGTGGGAAATACTGGGAGTGGTAAGACCACGCTACTGCAGCAACTCATGAAAGTGAGGAAATCAGATCTTGGCTTGCAGAGCGCCACGGTGGGCATCGATGTCAGAGACTGGCCTATCCAAATACGAGGCAAAAGGAAGAAGGACCTTGTTCTCAATGTCTGGGATTTTGCAGGTACTTATGGCTTTCTTTTATTTTTCATTTTGAGTAGGAGTTTCAAAACTGAGTTTCCTCATCCAATAGAAAAAGAACTGGTAGATCCTAAGAGACTACTCCAAGCCCATTAGCTACTGACTTTTCCCTTGTCACCAGAATGGACATTTCACAGAAAGAAATACCAGTACCCAGCAGAGGCATCTAAAGTAATTGCTTGGTTGCCAGCCAATAGGCGTTCTCAAGGCTGTCACGTGAATGTTGTCTGCTGATTGCCATTCCCCTCTATGTAACGTTAATAGTGATTCCTGCCTTTTATGTGGAAGACTGAAACCCCCGACGTCTTCTTTTAGGCCGTGAGGAATTCTACAGCACTCACCCCCACTTCATGACCCAGAGAGCTCTGTATCTCGCTGTCTACGACCTCAGCAAGGGGCAGGCAGAGGTGGATGCCATGAAGCCCTGGCTCTTCAACATCAAGGTAACCTCTTCTAATTACATGGAATGGAGCATGCTGTGTGCTCTCTGTTCTATGTCTTGTTTCTGGGTCTTTGCTTGTTTGTTTGTCTGTTTTGAGGCCTAGTTTCACTGTGTAACCCCGGCTGGCCTGGAACTCTCTATGAAGGATCAGGATGTTCTTGAATTCACAGAGATCTGCCTGCCTCTGTTTTCTGAGTGTAGGGATTAAATATGTATACTGCCATGTCCAGCTATATTCTGCTTTTAAAAAAAATATGCATATATGGTGATGTATTTTTAAAGAACAGTTTTTCCAGTTGTTTTGAATGTCTTTTCTTTCTTCTCTTCCTTTCTCCTTCCCTTCCTCTCTCTCCATCTTTCCTTTCTTCCTCTCTCCTTCCTTTCTTCCTGCCTCCATCTCCTTCCTCTCTCTCTCCTTCCTTCCTTCCTCCATCTCCTTCCTCTCCTCCTTCCTTCCTTCCTTCCTTCCTTCCTTCCTTCCTTCCTTCTCTTTCCCTTCTCTTTCTTTCTCTTTTGTTTTTAAATTAGATGCACTGAGATTCTGAGTAACGACCCGGAAGTGAAGCTTCCCATGCTGCTGCTTGTCACCAGTCTTTTTTACACTGTAAGAACCGAAAGCACAGACACACAACTGATCTTGACCATACTGTTTCTGTTTTGTTAAGCGACATACCAACCTTTCCAACTTAAGATGGAGGGTACCAAACACACTCTGCAGTGGTTAGAATATTTTTAGTGACCTTTTAGTACGAAGACTTCAGATTCTGCCCTGAGAATGGCCCCCAGACTGTTTGGCTCCTATCTTTGGTGTCTCTGTTTTGCTATTTCTCTACCATCTCTTGTGACTCTGCTGATGGCCATTTCTTTAATATGACCTTTTGAATTGAGGCTGTAGCAAGAGGCCCCATGCTTGTTCTCTCTTGTCTTAAAGAGCTCTTCTGGGAGTGAGGTCCTCAGGAAGTTTATACTAGGACATCTGGTAGTTCGTGGGTATATCTGATAATTTGGTTCTTACTTAAGCATCTTTTTCTTGGTGATATTTTAGCAAATTGAGCAAATAGAACAGTGGCAGCAAGGCTTGCCTCTGTGACTCTGATCTCTCATTCTCCAAACTCAATGACTTTAAAGTGAATTCAGGACATAAAATTCACAGCTAATGAACAGAAGTGAATATGCTTTATGCTGCTGTGATGTAGTTTGAAGATTACTAAATGCTTCCTTTAATTATAAACACAGCTTGCAAGCAACCTGCTTTAGGCAAATGTTAAAATAAAAGACAAACCACACTAGCACAGTTATGTGGGAACCTGGACTAAAGAGACATAATAATAACTGGACTAAAAAGACATAATAATAACTTTGAAATTGTTTTAGGATTATCATTATTTTATTTATTTGGTTTTTACCAGACAGGGTTTCTCTGTATTGTTTTGGAGGCTGTTGGTCCAGCCTGGCCTCGAACTCCCAGCGATCCTCCTGCCTCTGCCTCCCGAGTGCTGGGATTAAAGGTGTGTGCCACCACCGCCCGGCTATTATCATTATTTTAAGTTTAAGGAAATGTCCCTGTTGCTGTTTGCTGCTCTAACAGCATATCGAAGCCTGAGAGGTTCACAAACTACAGAGATTTCTCTCACAGTTCTGGAGGGAGGGAAATCTAAGACCTTGAGGTTGGCATCTTCAAGGCTGTTCCTGCTGTGTCATGTCATGATGAAATGTGGAAGGTCAAGAGCACACATGCCCAACAGCAAGGGGAAAGGGGGCGTTACTTATCCTTTCCTGGGTGTCCTTTGCTGTGATGACAGAGTCCATCTGTTCGTGGGGCTCAGTCCTTATAACTATAAGCATCTCATAAAGCTCCCATCTCAAGACACTGCTATGTCACTGTATTGAATTTCAAGACATGTCCTTCAGAGAACTGTGCTCAAGGGTTCTGAAGCCCTTGAGTCTGCCATAACTGAGGAACTGAGTTTCATACATATCAGATTCCAGCATAAATGGAACCAGGAAGGATTTTTACATAAACACCAAGTTCCTTGTCTCTGTTCCCTTAGGCTCGTGCCTCTTCTTCCCCGGTGATTCTGGTGGGCACACATTTGGATGTATCAGACGAGAAGCAGCGCAAAACCTGCATAAGCAAAATCACCAAGGAACTCCTAAACAAGCGAGGATTCCCCACCATCCGGGACTACCACTTCGTGAATGCCACCGAGGAGTCTGATGCGCTGGCAAAGCTTCGGAAAACCATCATCAATGAGAGTCTTAATTTCAAGGTGGGAGCATGTGCGCTCCACTGCAGGGGGTGGATGGTGGAGGTGGGAAGGTGTGCGCCCCCTGCAGGCTGCTAGATGGTCAAGGTCAGAAGGTGTGTGCTCCCGCAGACTGCTAGATAAATAGCCCTTGTTCTTTCTCTCATTATGCTGCTGCTTAGAAATGTCAGAAACCTTGAGGAGAGAGCAATTATCTGGAAATTGTAGGGTTTTTTTTCTTCATAGCTGAGAACTATGAAAACACTTTCATTTTTAAATTATTTATTTATACCGTACCTCATTTATAATTCATGGAAGTGGGAATGAAAATAACCAGAGGATCTCAAGAAGATGTAGGAGAATCTTGCCAGCATCCTGAGAAAACCATACCGACTCCTGCTCTCCTTGCTTCCTCTCCATGGGTTCCATCTAGAGGCTAAGAGCGACAGTGGGGCCTGGGCCTCTGCTCCTCTGTGTCATCTGTTTTCCTAGCACCTTCCTTTAGGAGTCCCTATTTTACTCGCATCTTGATCATCTGTGTGTTTCCTTCATAATTCTTTTTCTGGTGGCTTCATTTTTTTATTCCAATCTTTTTCTCTTAACGATGTGAGTTGTCAAGACCACTAGTTGGTTTCCCGCAATCTTTTATTATCTGGTTTTGTAAAGCTAGGTTCCATCTTAAGAGTTGTGTTTGAATTCCTTATGCTCTCTTTGGTAAACCACTTGTTTCGAAAACATTAATAAGAGGGTCATCGGGAAGAATGCACTTTTCCAGTACTCACAGGAAGGGAAGGAATATGGTTGAAATTTCTGGAAAATGTGCTGGGTAATTCAGTGCGGCAAACACAATGCCAGGTCTCTCTGTTTTGTCTCTGCGGAGAACCCAGGATGTAGCCAGGGCACCATTTGGCCTGGGTATCCCAGAGTAATTCCTTACAGGGCCACATTGCATTCTCAGAACTGCTCCAGTTTGGAGTGCTGAACGATAAGCCATGTACAGCTCCACAGGGGCCTGCCAGCTCAGCTCTGCTGCTTATCCACAAGTTCTACTCCTCTCAAAAGACAGATGGACCATCTATGGATAGGTCTGTCTCTGTGGTACCCAGGGAGAGAAACTCTTCAACACACATTTAATAGTCACTAGAAAGCCTTCCTGATTTTGGTGCTATTTGCATAAGAATGGTGTCATGTATTAGAAGCTTTCTGTGTTGCTCTTCTTTTTCAACTCTCCTGTGGGACTAAAAAGATTAGGGGGAGTGTGGCTTCTTTAAAACACAGATAGACAAAATTTGCTTATTGAATTAATCTGTTTATCCAGTTAGTGTACTTCTCTGGCTGTAACTGCACCTAAAGAATGTCCTTGTTCCTTGGGATATTTTATTAGATTTCCCTTCTTCCACTGTTGCTAAAGCAAATGCCAGGGATTTAAAGAACCATTTTGGGAGATGAGTTTGCTTTATAAAAGCCTGAGTGTAGCTGAAGCAAGCCCGTAAGTGATGTAGTTGGGTCAGTTTGTCCCAGCTGATGCTGCTATGGAGAGGTGACTGGGTCAGCCATCTAGATTGATACTACTTCGAGAAGGCTGCAAGGTATTACTGTCAATCAGTGAGACCAGATTCCTTCTTATAAATGCATCTTTACCGCAACTCTATATAAAGAAGCAAAATACTCTTCCCCAAATGGCAGTATTATTAAATCGGAATGTATATTGCTAATGGCTGCCCCATTCTGGCATGCTGGTTCTTTCAGATGGTGGGGTGGGAGAGCCGGCCTTGCTAGGAGACTGTCCTCTTGGAAGCTGGCAACCCATCTTCAAGGAGCGGCTTTGACTCGATGAGAGAACTCTCCCTGCCATGCCTCCCTCATCTTCTTTTTGTCTTGACTCTTTCCAAACCATTCCTTTTATTTATAAACACATATCTGTGTTCTTTAGAAGGGCTTTGTTTTTCTTCCTTACCTTAGCCTGGTAGTGATCCCATCATCAGGTGAAAGGTGAAGGAAACACAGGACAAAACCTCAGTGTGGACCACAGCCCTTTCAATACTCTACTTTCCAGCCCACTGGCATCCCTTTCAATACCCTCCAGCCCACTGACATCCTCCTGCTGCCCGGGACCCACCCTGCAGCACGCTTCCTCTTTCCTGATTTGCTTCATGGGAGACGGTCGCTTGTTTCTGTACGTCTGTTTCCCTCCTTGGCTTAAAACATAACCTTGAAACTGAAGTTTTATGTTGCCTTAATTTGTAAATAATAAGGAAGAATATGTGGTAAGTAGGATTATATAATGTTTTCTGTCCCAAGGACTATGCATTTTTGAATGACTGCAGAAAAATATGGAAATTGCAGTTCTGAAAACTGGGTGCAAGCAGAGAGGTGTGAACCACAGTTTTGGGTTTATGTGTGTTGGAAAGACAGTTCCTAGAACCCAAGAATTTAAGTTAGGAATTCTGATGGATTGAACTAGTGTAGGCATTGCATGAGGAGAGGGCGCCCCCTAGGGGTACTCAAAGGTATTTGATTGCTATTTTTTAAGTTGCCTTTCTCTTTAAAATTAGATTTCTTAAGGAGAAAAAGATAGTCCAGAAAAGAAGAGATATCTGTTACAGAAACTATTATCTTAAGACCCTCATTAAAAAATCTCACTCCCTCTCAGTCAGTATTGAAGACAGTGGGCTTCTTTTCAAGTTGGGATCACTTGCATTTAGACAAATCTTACTTCCTAGAGCTTAAGGTTCCATGAGAAAAAAACTTGGGGAGGAGATTTCATGTGTCCTGGTATAACTCTTGATATCTACAGTCCAATAGCCCAATACTTGTGGATATATTTTCATCTCATAAGGAAATATCCCAAAGCTCTCAAAACAGACTAATGTCTTATCCTGCCTGTGTACTGTGCATTAGGAAATGAAATCACTCTCTCTTGGTTAATTATTTGCCTTTGTTTTTGAAATGGTTTTTCCATATTACCAGATAACTATTTGCATGCTACTTTATTTGCAGCTTTTGTTCCCTCTAAATTTACTCTATGTCCACAATTTCTCTACTTTAATTTCATCTTCTATTTACTAACATTTAGATGGGATTTGGATCATGTTTCAGTTTTACTAAAAACACACACGTCATGTAAAAACCATTATGGCTGAATTTACCACACAGCACATCTGTGACTTAAACTGATTTTTACACCTTGTCATT
Organism: Mesocricetus auratus; assembly: GCF_017639785.1. Lineage (NCBI taxonomy): Eukaryota > Metazoa > Chordata > Mammalia > Rodentia > Cricetidae > Mesocricetus > Mesocricetus auratus. The sequence continues at coordinate 73,742,156 of NW_024429194.1, read as the reverse complement.
TGTAATTTCATAGATCCGAGATCAGCCTGTGGTTGGGCAGCTGATTCCAGATTGCTACGTAGAACTGGAGAAAATCATTCTGTCAGAGCGCAAAGCTGTGCCAGTTGAGTTTCCTGTAATTAACCGGAAACAGTTATTACAACTCGTGACAGACCATCAGCTGCAGCTGGATGAGAACGAGCTCCCACACGCCATCCATTTCCTAAATGAGTCAGGTTTGTCTCTTCTGTTCTAGATTCTGGCTTTCAGAGCCACATCATGATTATTTGAAGAGATGCCTGAATCTTGTGTGTAATCTCTCTTCAAAGTTGAAGGCAATGTCAATATAATTCTTATTTTGTTGTTGTTTCTGTTTTTTTTTTTTTTAAGACAAGGTTTCTCTGAGTAGCCCAGGCTGTCCTGGAACTCACTCCGTAGACCATGCTGGTCTTGAACTCACAGAGGTCCTCCTGCTTCTGCCTCCTGAGTGCTGGGATTAGAGGCATGCATCACCACTGCCCAGCTAAAATTCTTTTTTTGTTGTTGCTTTGTTTTTTTTTTTTTTTCGAGACAGGGTTTCTCTTTGTAGCTTTGGAGCCTATACTGGAACTCACTCTGTAGACCATGCTGACCTCGAACTCACAGAGATCTGCCTGCCTCTGCCTCCCCAGGATTAAAGACCCACCAATGCCCCACCCCAGTTAAAATTCTTAAAGAGGTTCCTGGTGGATTTGTATCTTTTATAAGGTCACCACATGCATGAACATTGGATCATATGCAATGTCCTAGGAAAGCATACTTCGAAACTGACTGAGGACAAAGTATGAAAGAATCATGAGCAGGAATGAAGACATGTGGGTTTGAGGACATGGTTTTGCTATTACGTGACACAGCATACTCAGTGTAATCATGTGAATTATTGCTAGAGTGGCTCACTGGACCAACTGTGACCGTACAGGGTTGTGTGACATGAGGTGCTCTGTTGCTCACACTGCGATCTCGAAGTTCAAGTCTCAGCCCACTGCAGCCCCATGCCATGCTGGCCCCATCATTGTTAGCTTGTAGAACACGCCAGTTGGTTTGTAGTCCTAGAATAAATGGGCCAGGAAACTGCGTTGATCCTCATATGAGTTACTTTCTTCATGATCTTTAAATCAGACGTGCTGAGATAAGTGTTGTTTCTTATCTATATGGAAATTTAGGTATTTACACTACATTTACATTCATCAGTACGCAGCAGCAAAATTACAGTTATGAAGTAGCAACAAATCAATTTTATGGTGGGAGGGGGTCACCACAACATGAGGTCACTGTGTTAGGGTCACAGAGTTAGGAAGGTTGAGAACTACTGATGTAGAAGTTTCAAAAGAATATTGTGAATTTGCATTTATCAACATTCACTTTCCAATGCATACTGGCATCCCAAATATACTTACATATGAATAAGTTGTATAGCTCAAAAATACTTCCTTTACCGTCTTGGGGCTTTGCAGCCCAGGGCAGCATAAGCAGGGCCTCCAGGGCCTCCTCTGTGAGACCTTTGTATACCTAACTGCACTGCAGTCTTCAGGGATTTGCATTATTCTGCATCCTACTTTTCACTGTTTGATGGATTTTCACTGCAGGAGTCCTTCTGCATTTTCAAGATCCTGCACTGCAGCTAAGCGACCTGTATTTTGTGGAACCCAAGTGGCTTTGTAAAGTCATGGCACAGGTTGGTGTTTTCTATTGGGGGAACAGAGGTTGTGAATGAAGAGCTCAGTAGGGGGCGCCCAGAGCGTTTAGCATTTTAGTGTTTGTGTTCTGAGAAAGCTGAGACCACTGTAAACAGAGAAACCCATAGACAGGAATCTAAGGTTCACATTTTGTCTTCATTTCCAAGTCTTGGGCAAATATCTAGACCTCAGTGGTAAGTTTGGTTACTGACTTCATTAAATTGATAAAAGCTTTATGACAATCTTTAGGGTAAATACATATGGGGAAAGTGGGCTGATGGGGCTATGAAATCTTTCTAGAAAGTATGCAGGAAAGCCAGGCATGGTGGTTTGTGTTTATGATGTCAGTACTTGGAAAATGGAGGCAGGGTGATCAAGGTCACCCTCAGTTATGTAGAGAGTTCCAGCTCAAGACACATGCAGTCCTTTCTTCAATATAAAAGAAAACAAAAATTAAAGACCATTGTCTTAGGGTTTCTATTGCTGTGAAGAGACACCATGACCATGGCAACTCTTATAAAGAAAAACATTCAGTTGAGGTGGCAGCTTACATTTTAGAGATTTAGTTCATTGTAATCATGGTGGTGAGCATGGCAGTGTGCAGGAAGACATGGTGCTGGCTACATTTTCACCAGAAGGCAACAGGAAGTAGACTCAGACACCGGGTGGTATCCTGAGCAAAGGAAACCTCAAAGCCCGCTCCCTGTCTCCTCCCACCCCACCCAAGTGACATACTTCCTCTAATAAGGCCATACCTAATCCAACAAAGCCACACCTCCTAATCATGCCACTCCCTGTGAGCTATGGGGGCCGATTACATTCAAATTATCAGTCGTGGAAGATACTTTTCAGAGGTCCAAATATTTGGTAGTTACATTTTCTATTTACTTTCCCCAATAATAGTACGTTTCCAATGGGTTTCTATAGAGCAGTTATAGAAACTACCTGTGGGTTTTCCATATGAAATTACTCAAGAGAGCACACCAAACTTGGGCTTTTCCAGCACAGTTGATGCCATTCTTCATTGCATTCAACTGTAGTATGTCTTTTTTGTAATGTTGATGGCATCATTTTGCCTCCTGCTTTCTAGGTTATAGTTGTACCATCTCAGCTTTGACAAGTAAAAATTTGTTGGACATTTGTTGTTGGTTACGTTTTACTCTTTTGGCTTTTTGAGGGGCCTCCCACCCAGCTCTCAAATAAGTCACACATGGAATTTTATTCTTACTTAGGAATGCCTGGCCTTAGCTTGGCTTGTTCCTTGCAAGCTTTCCTTAACTTAAATGATCCCACACACCTTTGGCCCTGAGGCATTTATCTTTCCCTATTCCTGTGTACCTTTTTTGTTCCTTCTTACTCCACGTCCAGCTGTGTAGCTGGGTGGTTGAGTGACTGGCCCCTGACACCATTCTCTCCTTGTTCTCTTGTTTCTCCTCAGTTTCCTCAGTTCTTCTTCTATGTATCCTCTCTGCCTGCCAACCCCACCTACCCTTGCTCCTGCCTCACTATTGGCTGTTCAGCTCTTTATTAGACCATCAGGTGTTTCAGACAGGCAAAGAATCAGAGCTTCAAATGTAGCACAAATAAAAGCCACACACCTTAAAATACTATTCTATGACAGACATTTCTAAATAGTGCTGAGGTACAGGAACACTGCAGCCAAGGACCACTGTATTTCACTTATTCGTGGCTGAGAAGAACTGAGGGTGAAGCCTCTATCTGTCACCTTCATTGGCAATTATTGTATTTATGAGCATAATTTACACCTTTACATGTGGCTCCCCTAGTCTCTAACACGATTATCCATTTTCATATTGGATATCTCACTCACAATTAGACCATATTGCTAATTAAATTTCCTTAAGTAACCTTGAAAAGTACTGCTTAAATCTATTTAAAGATAGAAAGGGGGTTATTTTGAAGAGGGAATTTAGCTGAGACTAAATTCCATACCCTGGAGTTGGAGGGAACATTTTAACAGCAGTGTGATTGGCATTTAATTGCAGTGTGTCTGTTCTAATAGCAGATATTTTCAAATTGGTTTCTACATTTCTGTCCAAATGCCACAGATGGCATGAATTTGCTATGTATGAAATGGTAATGCAGTTGGTGGTGTTCTGTGATTAGGGGCGCATTACCTGGAGTCAGTATCACTGGAGTCTACGCATGAAGTTTCCTCTTGTTTCTTCCTGTTTTTAGACTTTATGTCTTCACTTAAATAAGGGTAATTATATTTTCCTGTGTGTGTCTTCCATTATTTAATGTGCCAGGAAATGGTATCTTTACATCTAGTACTGATTTATTCTGTCTGATAATTTCAAGTGCTCTATATTTGGAAATGTAAAAATAACTTTGGAGACAATACAGAGGTACAAGGTAGTTTAGGGAGTGTGCAATGTGGAGTCTAATGGAAAATATGTGTAGTTGAGTGCATTATTCAGAAGACTGCATGCAGTCACTGTTAGGATAAAGTTTGATGGGTTCCTTGCATAGGGGACCATGGAGGATTCCATGGCAGATAAGGGTGACCCAGGTGGAGGAACAAACACGCCAGGCAGGCAGAGTTTAAGTGAGAAGTTTTATTAGAAATGGGAGGAAGGGGGAAGGAAAGAGAAAAGAGGTAAAGAGACACAGAGAGAGGACAGAAGAGAAGAGGGAGACAGGAAAAGTACTGTCTGCCCCAGGGGAACAGCAGGAAGGAGAGCAGGAAGAGAGCTGGAAAGGAGCAGAAAGAAAAGAAAGCAGAGAGAGAGCAGAACTAGAAAGAGAGCATGAGTGGGCGGGGTCTGTCTTTTAAATGGGTCCTTTGCACCTGCCTGCAGACTAGTACTCATGGAGCTGTGGCCTGACCAGAGTACTACCTGAGTGCATTCTGCCAGGTGACAGGGACAGGCCAGCATAATGCCTGAATCCTTATATTCTCACCTTTACTTATTATTAAAAAGGTGTAGCAGGTTAGGGAATTAGGGTGTTGAGTTCTCAAGACTACTTCCTGTTGACCTGGGGATCACTGACCATCTTCGTAGGACCTGAGAAAGTTGGGGTGCTGTCACATCCTGAGGTACCTCGTTGTTTTATCACAGTCCAGACTGTGTGGAACTCTCTGGTGCCTCTTAGGCCTTGGCAGAGCAGAGGACCAGATTAAGTTTAGGAAAAAATTTTCTTAGGTCCTGATACTTGAGGGGAGGAGGATCATAAAATGAGGGAGGGGTCCTAAGATGAGGGAAGGGAGTCCTGGGACCAGGGAAAGGTTGAATAATATTTATCTTGAGTGAATCTGACCTGTTTGGGTGGATCCAATTCAGCTCCCTAGAACTTACAAGAATCCTTTGAGTTTGGGAAACATAAATTTTAGACACATCAGCAGATACTCATGTCAGAAATGATTTTGTTGAAAGCATTAGCATTTTTTAAACTGACAGATATCATTAGCACAATGAAAAGCACTATAATTTTAAGCTTGCAGTTATCATGTAGTGGTATAATATGTTGTTTAGTACCCTGTCAGAGTTGGATTAGTAGCTTATTAAAACTTTATTGATTAATGTTAAGACTATGAACAGTAGCATAATGAGAAAGAAATCTGATAACTTGCATTTGTATACCTTAAGTTAGTTTGCTATACATCTTAAGTTTTGTGTTCTTACATAAACTTTATACCTTAAAACATCTTTTTAAACAAAGGAATGGTAAAAGTTATATTTAAACCTACCAGCTGTCAAACTGCATCAAAGTTCTTGAGAAGGCTAAAATTTTACCTGAATTTATGATTAGAGAATAGAGACTTACTAGCTGGCAACGCGGACAGTCACCTCCAAGGTTCTCCATAGTTGTTAAGGTCAGAGGTTTTAGGGGCACTCACCTCCTGTTGATAGAGTGAGACCTGTGGATTAGGAACTGTAGGTAGACTTGTATACTGTTGGCCCAAGCAAAAAGGAGAAAGTCAATTCCATTGTCCTCTTGTCCATGGTTCGAAGAGTCCTTTGTAGCAGTTGAGGTGAAAGGCAAGATGCTCAGTGGTTAGCATTACCATTTCTGTGGGTGGAGTTTCTTCAGTGTCCAGTCTTCTTGGAGGAAATGGGGTGGTGCCAGTAGATGGCCTGTCTCTCTGTTTTAAAACGCTTTTCAATAAAACATTTTAAATACCATATTCACTAGATCTCTGAGCATTTGAGGGCTGTCTGTTTAGTATACCTCAGCAGACAAAAGTTGTCTTTAGTTACTTACCTTAAGCACATAGATGGCTAGGTAAGGCTTTATCCTTTTAATTAATTAATGTGTACTTAGTATGGCTACCACGACATTAGTGCAGGACCTGTCTGGAGAACTGGATTCAAGCTGAGAGGCTATGAGGGGATGTTTTACCCAGCCCTCCAGCCTGATTGTAACTAGTTTTAACTTGGTAGGTTAGATTTATGCCTGCAAAGGACAAAGAAATAGAGAAAATCCCCCTTTGTAATAGAAGCTTAACCTTTGAAAACGGCTTACAGGTAGGACTGGGTGGTGGAAATATTTTGTTAATTTGAAATATATCCTTATAACCTTAAATTTTATCATCAATTAGAAGTATATATCAATTTAAAATATAATCACTCTAATTCCCTAACCTGTCACACCTAACTCCTCACCTTTTTAATAATATAAATAAAGGTGGGAATGTAAGGACTCAGGCATTATGCTGGCCTGCCCCTGTCACCTGGCAGAATGCACTCAGGCAGTACTCTGGTCAGTCCAGGGTTCCATGAGTACTAGTCTGCACACAGATACAAAGGACCCCTTTAAAAGATAGACCTCTGCCCACTCATGCTCTCTCTCTAGTTCTGCTCTCTTTCCGACTCTTCTCTCTCTCCACTCTCGTCTCTTTCTGCTCTTTTCCAGCTCTCCCCACTCTCTCCTGCTATTCCCCTAGGGCGACAATACTGCTTCTGTCTCCCTCTTCTCTTCTCTCCTCCTTCTGGGTCTCCTTCCGGGTCTCTTTACCACTTTTCTCTTTTCTCTCCCCCCACTTTTGTAATAAAACTTCTCCATTAAGCCCTGTCTCTCTGGCATGTTTTTCCTTCTGCCTGGGTCACCCTCACCTGCCACGGAATCCACCATAGTCCCCCAGGCAAGGACCCCCTCCAGCTTTATCCTAGCAGTCGGCCTGTTGATTTTTCTGTGTACATGGAGTACCATGGCAGACAGGAGCCCTACATAAACAAGAGAAGTATAAAAGTTGTCCCCCACATGGTGATAAGTTTCTAGGTGACTTAGCATGCATACGTGGATACTGTTATTAGAAATGGACATGTCTTACAGAGTAGAGTAAGGAAGAGGTTTGTATCAGTTTTCCTTTTTACAGTAGCAAAAGCAAACAACAGAACACTGCATGAGAAAAACCAAAACCCTGCAAACACAACTCCCCCAGCCCAAGCCTAAACCCGAACCAAACCAAAGTAGATTGATTCCTACTGTGATCACAGTAAGGTTCCTTGAGATTCTATGGAGTAACTAACTTGAAACTTCATGGAAATTCTTTTTATTACCCTAAGTATAGTGTTATGATGCTAATGTGAGTGAATTTGGGGTCAGGGAGATATGGTCTCACTGTAATGCATACTAGTCTAGATAATTAACTATGTAGCCCAGGTTTACCTAGCCCAGTCTGGATTTGAACCCACAACAATGGTCATGTTTTAGCCTTCCAAGTGCTGGGATGACAGGGGTGTGTCATTATGCTTGGCATTGAAGTGAGAATGAAATCAATAACTGAAACAATTCAAAGATACTATGAAAGATTTAAAAGGTCAATACATTGATCACTTAAATTTCCTGTCAGCAGAAGCAACAAAAAGTATCACTTTTGTTTCTATGGACACACTGAAATAAATGGTTTGTGGCTATAAACAATCAAGTAAAAATAAGAGCATGTTTGGACGATACCAATCAACAATAAGAGCATGTTTGGATGATGCCAATCAGCAAAAATAAATAGGGGTATTCACCTCCACGAGTCACCAAAACAGGGCAGGGAAGGTTTCATTGCATGGTGCAGAAAGTCATGTGAATCCTCATGTCATACCGTGCCCTGAACTGTTATGCCATGAAAATTAATAAAGAATTGTCAGCCAAGGTAACAAAGCTAATTTAACCATATGATAAAAAATATGAGAAAGACCTATAGGATTAATCATGTGTCTCTTTAACAAGCTGGCGTGGTGAATTATTCTTGATAAAATATGTGGGAGATACAGACTTCTTGTATCTTGGAAAGGTCTACAATTTAAGCACACAAGTTAGCAGATAGAAGAAATTCTAGGCTCTTTACAGGCGATAAAACTGACAATATTTCAGATTCTATCACTGTATAAAGGGCCACTCCCAACCCTATAAACTGAAAATGCTATGTTTCTTATTTCCACTGTTTCTTTTTTTAGTTACTTCTTTTCTTTTGAAATTATGATATAAATATATAATTTCCCCATTCCATTTGGTCCCTCCAAAACAATGTATACCTCTCCTTGAGGCTTTCAAATTCATGGCCTCTACTATTTATTAATTATTGTTGCATGCGCATATGTATTTGTGTATACATATATATTTCCAAATATATCCTGTTCAGTCTGTTAATTGTGTGTATGTATTATAGTTGTATACCTGTATTACATACAATTTGTAATTGTATGTATGTCTTCAAGTCTGACCTTTTGGTACTAGATAGTCAACTAATGTGCTCTTCCCTGGGGAAGACTGGTTCTTGCTCTCTCGTCATTCCTTAGTCGCCTATAGTTCTCTGTGTAGGGTTGAGGTCTCCTCGGCTTTACCCCGCCCACTTCAGCATGTCTACTGGTGTCACCCTTGTTCAGCTAATGTTTGGGCGGTCATGTTGGTGATACTTTATGGATATGGCTTCTGACATTCCTAGGAGACACACTCTCACAGGAAATGCCTTGATCTTTTGACTCTTACAGTCTTCCCAGCCCATCTTATGCTATGTTCCCTGAGACTCAGGTGTGGGATTTGTTCTTTAGATGTATCCATGGAGACTGGGCTTCACAACTCTGCATTTTCATTAGCTGTGGTTTTCTGTAATGGTTTCTATCTGTTGCAAAGGGAAATTTCCTTGATAAGGACTGGGGACAATACCTGTGGGGATAAGGACAAATGTTTAGAATGTAGTGAGGAATTATGCTGGTTTAGTAAAGTGTTGGTTGTGGGTTCTCCTTCAAGAAATATGAGATCACGGGCTTCACTTGGCTAGGTTTCCAGTACCAGGCACAATTTTCCTCTTGTTGACGATACCAATTAGAGAGCTGTTGATTACTGCCAAGGTGTGTGTGCTACTACTGCACCCTTCAGGTTATTGTGCCATGCTGTTCATTGTTGTGGTTCATAAGCATCATAGCCGGAGAGGACTGTTGGTTGATTCTCTTGTTTGGCTGATTGTATGGTGTGTTCAGGTACCATGAAAGTCAGTTCTCAGAGAGGAAACATTCAGGTCAGTTCAAGCTCAGAGGTCTCTGGGCCCTGCCTCTGAAATACATACTGTTTTCAGTAATAAGGACTTAACTTCTACTTCTATGGGACAACCAAGGGCAACAGCACAGGCTTCAATGTCTGTGAGTCTCCTGGATGACCCTCACCAACCATTCAAAAAAGGGCTTCCTTATGGCTTCTAAGTATTTTTTTTTTTTAGCATTTTTGAGTCTGTTTATCAGGGCATTGGCCTCGAGTTTTCTTTCTTTGCTATGTTTTCATTTTGGTATTAGAGTGATACTCAGTTTGTAGAAGGGATTTTGAAGTGTTCTCCCTCCCCCCACTTTTCTTTTTTCTCCATTTTTTTGGGGGAATAGTTTAAGAATTAGAAGTCTGGCAGAATACTGCTGTGAACACATCTGGTCCTAGACATTTTTTTTAAGCTTGAAGGCTATTTTTTATTACTGTTTCAGTCTCATTTGTCATGGGTCTGATTAGGTTGCTGAATTCTCCTTGGTTTAATTTTGGTGATTTGGCTGAATCTAGAAACGTATCCATTTCTTTTAGGTTTTCCAGGTTAGTGGAGTACAGGTTTTGAAATTGGAACTTTGTTAGCCCACATGGTGGCTGGGGGTGGCTGAAGGTACAGGTTCAGGAAAAGATAGTTAGGATTTCCACATAAGTAGCTGGTTTATACCAAATGCTCCAAATGAGGTTTTCAAGTTTCATAAACTCAACAAAATTTATTCAGAGTCTTCCACATTCTAGATGTCTTTCTTTTGGTGGTTATAGCACAGTTTGTGCCCTCAAAAAGCTGACATAAAAAGGAGAAAAAATAGCTAATACATAGGCATGTGAGACACTTTATAGTGCAGTATGCTGTGAAGAGGGTGGGTTTGTCTGGGCACAGTACACTGTCAGAAGGTCTCAGCAACTTAGGGACAGTTGGTGACAGTTCCATGTGTTAGAAGAATTGTCTGGAACTTCCCTGAAGAACAAGGGGTGGGAGAAGCCACAATCAACACACTTCCCTACAGAAGAGCCCATTGGATATAGCCATTACGTACAAGCTGGTTAAGTGGATGATACGTTCCTTAGTTTAGTAAATACCACACATATGAAATAGAAAGAGGTAGAAAACCAAGTTTGTGATCCTGAAGGTTTTACTGTCTAATACCTCATACCTCAGTGAACATCAACAAAAATAATGTTTGTATCTACTTAGGAACCCTTTACACATCATAGAGGTATGGAGGAAAATAAACTTTAACATCGTTTAAGAAAGAAATTTATCAAAAAGTCAATTGAGTATGTAACTATGGCTAACACAAGGGCTAAGTTTATGCTTAGAATTATCATGCACATTTTTAAAATTTTACATACAATATGTTCATTCCTTTAGAAGTGTAGGACATATCCATCTTTATTATCCCTTTTTCCGAGAGGGAAACCACCTTAAAACAAAACATAATACACACTCCCAAACCAGAACTAAGGTTCTACAGCCAGGAGCAGAGCCCGTATTTAGACTTAGATTCTTCAGATCCACATCCATATGCTTAACTGGTATGATAATATCTAATGCCCTAAATATGTTGGCTGGCATGGTAAAGGGTAAATTCCCCTGCCTCTTTCCAGATTTACTGACTCATGCTTGACCTGCAGAATCCTATAACTGGGTGTGGTCACATTACTTCTTTTCCATTGGTATGAGTTACCTCCTATCATGGAAATATGTATATATATATATATATATATATATATATATGTGTGTGTGTGTGTATATATATATATAGTCAACCTCTAGGATTAATATCTAGAAGCTAATTTCTTAGAATGCATAGCAATATGTAAGTGATAAACTGTAGAATGAATGCTGGGGATTGGGGCCAAGCAAGTCCTGATGATCTGAATCCTCCTCTCTTAGTTTTCCAAATGCTTCTAAACTGGGTTTTCTACTGGGCTTCCTTACTATCGGGCTGTACAGAAATTTGATCTTGTCTTATTCTAACTTCTCTCCTTATTTGCATTGTCAAAAGGACAATAAATGGTTTAAGTTGGAAACATTTGAGAGAATGTATCTTAGTAATTGTGAGTTGGAATCTTTCAGATTTTGACAGTGAAAGTGGAGGGCGGTCTGAAACATCCTAAGGGCATCATTTCACGGAGAGATGTAGAAAAATTCCTTTCAAAGAAAAAGCGATTCCCAAAGAACTACATGGCACAGTACTTTAAACTCTTAGAAAAATTCCAGATTGCCTTGCCAATAGGAGAAGAATATTTGCTGGTTCCAAGCAGGTAAGGAAGACCTTTAAAAATTAATAAAAACTGATTTATTATTATTATATTATTTTCATTGACAAGGTAACTTTTTCTTCAGGAGATTCATTTTTGGGTAAACTTTCTGGCAATGCAGAGCATATATTTTGAGAAAAGTGCAGTTGATTAATATTTTAAAGAAATAAACTGTTTTATGTACATAATTGCCATGTTGTCTAACAGCATTCAGATTATTTAAGGAAGATTAATAGTGAGGCAGTGTGTGTACACATGTGTAGCCATCTTTACTCGGCTTTGAAGCAGTTATATTAAGTTAGGGAAGTTTAAGGGAGATAGTGTGTTTCCAAAAAAGTTTAAAAATAAGAGGCCTCATGGTGAAGGATTATACTCTAACCCTGATTGAGAAGATTCTCATAGTGCTTTGAAAGTAAAGAGAGATGCTTAAAGCTTTGAGAGTGCAAATTATATGGATTAATGGATGGACTTGTTTCTAGGACATGTATCTTTTCAATTTCATACAATTAATTTCTACTTTGACACTAACTGTATTAATTTATTAGTGTACATAGGATTATTGAAAGTGTTTTGTGCATCTACTTCATCTGAGCAGACATTTGAATTACGTGTCCTACAAATTCTTGATGTGGAAGTGCATGTAATAAAAGAATATGTATGCATATGTATGTATATATATATGTGTGTGTGTGTGTGTTAGTATGTGCATATACACAATTTGTGTGAAGTAGTTATTTCTTTGGGTTTGGAGCAGTGTAAAGCTCAGGCACCAGGCTATGTTGACTATGCTGGGTTTCTGACAGCCTCCATTTTCTTCAGCTTGTCTGACCACAGGCCTGTGATAGAGCTCCCCCACTGTGAGAACTCTGAGATCATCATTCGCTTATACGAAATGCCATACTTTCCAATGGGATTTTGGTCTAGACTGATCAATCGATTACTTGAAATATCACCTTTCATGCTTTCTGGAAGAGGTATGTATTTAACAAAGCTTACTATTTAGACAAAGTAGGAAGAAATGTTGAAAGCAGTGTGGCATTTCCCAGAGTTGACGTGTTTGGAAGGCAAGAGTGGTCAACATATGAACATGCACCAACTTATATGGTTTGCTGGGAGGAAAGCACCTCAGTTCTTATCTTAGATGCATTTCCATCAACTGTGAGTATTGTACTTCCCAAGCCTTAGCCAAAAGGAAGCAAGAGCTTTAAAAGAGGGGTGTAGTGGGAGCCTTTAGCTTAAGTGTACATTGAAGCATGCTCCTAATTAGTCTTATCAATAAAAACCCAGAGTCAGATATCAGGGTGAAAGCTGAAAGATCAGAGAGGCAGAGCAGCAGCCACCAGAGACTTCTTACCTCTCTGAATCCTCATACTGAAAAGGGCGGAGATCCTGTCCCGCCCCTCCTTCTCATTTTCTCTCTCCGCCCAGCCATATCACTTCCTGCCTCCTTTTTGTACAGAGCTGCACACCTCTAGAGTGAACTGGTGGCTAGCTCCATCCTCTGATCTCCAGGCAAGCTTTGTCAGTATGGAAACAAAATGTCACACAATAGTGCACAGATACCCACACACTAACACACTCACACATTTACACACATACACACTTACTCACATGTATACCCACATGTACACATACTCACACACATATACACTCTCACACATATACACAAATGCACACACACACTCACATTCCCACATGTATTGCACACATATATGTACTCTCTCACACATACATGTACACATATACACAAATGCTACACGGACATATTCAATGTATACACAAACAGAAATGCATACACGGACATATTCAATGTACACATACATACATACACATACTCTCACACATATACACAAATGAACACACATACACTCTCATGCATATACACAAATGCATGCACATACTCACATTCACACACACACACACACATGAGTAGCATGGGAATAATCAACGTGTAAAGAGAGGCTTTTCCTCAGCAAGTGTAACAGGTCTGGCTTTCTGAGAGACACACTCTGACCCCAGTCTTCTGCTGCCCATCGCCCAGGGACTTGGAGAAAGGGCAAAGCTGTGTGTATATGGTAAACTTTCATTCAAAAGTGAGAGGCATTGAAACACTGCAGGGAACTAGCAGTGCATTTGGGGCAAAAGGTAGCTGCAAGCGTTACTGCTTTCTGAAAAAAAAACTTGTCATTTTTTATATTAATGAATAAATAGATAGTTAAAATGCATTTAAAAGTTCAAGAATGGTGTTAATATAATTGATTTTAAAAATATGAAAACTTACTTGTGATGGTTTGTATATTAACCATGTCATACTCCTTATCATGAGTGTGCACTGTCTATTCGGTAGTATGCAAAGCATTTAACTTATTTGATTGAAATATTAAGAAAAAAATTAATGTTCATTTGGAGAAGGGCTCATAAATCAATCAATGCTCATTTCAAATCAAATATGTATTACTGTTACTTACAGTGTGACTGGCAATTTTTCCTGTTAGTTAATGAAGTACTTAATAACTAATGCATGCATATGGATCTGTATTGAAACTTTCAGAGCGAGCACTACGCCCAAACAGAATGTACTGGCGACAGGGAATCTACTTGAATTGGTCCCCAGAAGCATATTGTCTGGTAGGATCCGAAGTCTTAGACAATCGCCCAGAGAGTTTCTTGAAAATTACAGTTCCATCTGGTAGGAAAGGTAAGGAAGTTAACTCGGAAACACGCATTGTACCTGTAAACAAATCTAACCTTAAAGATACAATGGCTTCTTTGTCCGTACCCATGGACATGCTATCCCAGCTACTAGGGAGGCTGTGGGAGAACATGGAGTGCAGGAATTCAAAACAGCTCTACCTCCCCATATCCAGTAACTTTCCAGTTGGTCTTCTCAAGCATTGTGACAGTATTAAGACTAGTGAGAGCTTTCAGTTTTTGTTTTATTTTGCAAAGTTTTAAGTGTTTGAACATTTTTTGGTGGGGGAAGATCTCATCCTGGCTGGTCTGGAACTTGCTATATACACCAGGCTGGCTTTGGACTCACAGAGATCTGCCTCTGTGCTTGGACCAAAGGTGTGAACCACCATACCTGGCTGAATTTTTATTTTATGTGTATGGGTGTTTTTTAAACTTGTTAAGGTAGCATACAGACTCATGGGTTTCATCTGGGATTCGCACACATGAACATGCTCACAGTTGGCCATCTGCACTGCTCTCCCCGGTTCCCTTCCCTTCTTGGTTGTCACTTCTCCCTTCTCCTCTTCTTCAGTTTCTTTCCATAATGTTTTAAAAGTTTTATTATGGAAATCTTTCATTTCCTTGGTTAATTTAATTCCTAGGCACATTTTTTTCATTTTGGAAGCTATTGTATATTATATTTTAACCCAAATTCTTTCTTAGCAAGTTTAGTATTCATGTACAATGCCTACTGGTTTATGCATGTTGGTTGAATTCTTCCGTTCCTATATTTATCTTTTTATTTTGCTTTTCTTACTATTCTAGCTAAGTGTTCAAGTATTATACTGAAAAAAAAGAGCTACCCTATCTTGTTCCTGATTTTTATAGGAAAAGCTTTTAGTGTTTCTTGATTTGGTATTTTGATATACGCCCTCATATTTGTATATATATATATATATATATATATGTATGTATGTATACACACAAACATATATATTTTTTTTTCTGATGTTGAGATATACTACTTCTAGTCCCAATTTTTTCTTTTCATTTCTTTGTTAATTTATTTTTTTACATTCAAATCCCAGTTCCTTCTCCCTCCTTTCTTCCCACTCCCTCCTCCCCTCATCCTATGTGCACCATGGAGAGGGTAAGGCCTTCCCTAGGAAGTCTACTAAATCTGTCCCATCATCTTGTTGAGGCAGGACTAAGGCACCTCCACACCCCTACACCCCTGTGTCTAGGCTGGGCAAGGGATCTCTCCATATAGAATGGGCTCCACTAAGTCAGTTTGTGCATTAGTGTTAGATCTTGGGCCGACTGCCACTGTGGCCTCACATATTGTCCTGGTCACACCACTGTCACCCACATTAAGGGAGTCTAGTTTGGTCTTGTGCAGGTTCCCCATTTGTCAGACCTGAGTTAGTGATCTTTCACTAGCTTGGGTCAGCTTATTCTGTGGGTTCCCCATCATGGTCTTGACTCCTAGTCTGTTTATTCAGTGCTTTTATTCTGAGAAATGTTGTCACTTGCTAAAACCCATTTCTGCATTTATTGAGATGAATACATACGATTTATATTATTAAGTATGTGTGCTCTATGACATTTATTGAATTGTGTCATGAACTGCTTTTGAATCCATGAAATAAAGCCAACTTAGTTACATGGCATGATCTTTATAAGGTGTCTTGAATTCAGTTTGCAAGCATTTGACTGGGTATTTTTACACCTATGTTCATGAGGGAAATTAGTCTATAGTTTCCCTTCCTTCCTTTCTTCCTTCCTCCCTTCCTTCCTTCCTTTTTTCCTTCCTTCCTCCCGCCCTTTATTTTTCTCTATTTATTTAAGATTCTCATGTACCCCAGGCTTACTTCAGAGTTCCCATGTAACTGAGGATGGTGGCCTTGAACTTCTCTCTTTTCTATGTCCACCTCCTGACTGCTGGAACTCTAAGCATGCATTGGCCCTCCTGATTTACATAGTGTTATCAGACACCAGGATTTCATATCATTCATGCAAGGCAAGCAGTTTATCAAATGGGCTACATTCCAGCCCCCTAGTTTTTCCTTTTTGGTTGTTTTAAGTATCAGGGCTGTGCTGTTTTAAGTAGCATGAGTTTCATAGTGTCAACTCTCTTATCTATTTTATGGACAGTGTGAAGAGCATAGATGTTAGCTTGTTTGAAAATTTTGGTAGGATTGCACAGTGGCTGTTTCTGGCCATTAGCTTTTCTTTGTGGAGATACTTTTTACTATTGCTTAAGTCTTGTTGCTTATGATTCTGTTTGAGCTGTTACTGTCCTCTTGACTTAATTTTGATGGACTGTGGAACTCATCCATTTTTTGTTTGTTTTTAGCCTTGAGGGAGTATATTTTCAAAATATTTCCTCATAATTCTTTCAATTTCACTGGCACCTATTTTAGCATCTTTCCTTTATCTCTAAATTTATTAGTTTGAGTCTTTTTCTCCATTTTAGTTATCTATTTTAGCCACTTCCTCCCTTCATCTCCAGTTTTATTAGTGTTAGGTCCTTTTCTTTTGTTTAGGGTGCCCATCATTTTTTTTGTCACCCTCACTTATACTTTCCAAGAAACCAACTTTTTGATTGTATGTATTGGCCTTTTAATCTTCACTTCATAAATTCCAGTCTTGAATTAGAGATTTCTTTCTGCCTACTATTTGGGGGTTAGCTTGTTATTGGTCTGAGACTTTGAAATGGCTCATAAGATTCTTGGGGTCTCTAGCATTCAAGTATAAACACTAACCACTGTAATCATTCCTCTTAGAGAACTACCTTAGAACTACCTTGCCATATTTTCATCTGATGCTAGACACTTTTAATTTCCTTCCTTATCTCTATAATGACTACTGTTTATTCAAAGTGTTTTATTTCTAAGTATTTACATAGTATCTATAGATTTTTTGCTTGCTATTGATTTCTTTTATTCTAGTATAGTCTGCTAGGATACAAAGTTATCCTTTTTTCACATTCATTAAAGATTGTTTCATGGTCTCCAATATTATTTACTTTAGAGAAAGCTCTTACAGTGGAGAAGAGGAGAATCTTTCTCTTATCTGTTAGATGGAATACTCTTCAGATATCTATTCAGTCCATTTGATCTGTGATGCAATTTAACTTTGCTGTTTCCTTTTTTCATTGCTAGTTTGGGTGAACTACTAAAGATGAGAGAGAGTAGAGTGATAACATCACTCACTATTACTGCGTCAGGACATGTGTGACTTTTATGCCTGTTAGTGTTTGTTTGGTAAAATTGGAAGCCTGAATATTGGGTGCAGGTATATTTATAACTGTTATATATTCTTAATGAACTGGCCTCTTTACAGGTAGGTAGTCACTTTGATATCTTCTGACTACATTTTGTTTGATGTCTTATTTATTAGATATCAGAACAGACAAGATTATTTTTGGCTTCCACCCTACTTCCATTATTTGATCTCAAGTGTGTGTAAGCTTGTAAGAAGATCTGCTTCTTGGAGATAGCTGTTACTAGGATCTTAGTTTTTAATCTAGCCAGTTTGTTTGCATTTTTCTTGGTTATTTTGGGGCCCTTTATACTTAAAGTTTGCATTAAGAGAGGTTTGCTAATTTCTATATTTTCTTTTCAGCTCTTGTCCCACTCGGATGGTTTTTCTTCTTGTTCTTTCCCTTCTCCACTCTTGGTGTTAGGGTTTCATGTTGACAGTGCTGGGTATGATGGATTTGTGTCTAACTCTCCTTTGTTTTTTCCTCTCATGACATCTCTTTGCTGTGCTTTTGTGACGGAAACTTACTTTCATCTTTTGCATATAGCACTGCCGCAGGTTTCTACTGCAGGGCTGCCTTGATGGCCATAAACTAATGCCTTGGTTCTGCTTATCTTCATGTGTTCTTATTTTTCAGTCAATTTTAAGTAACAACTTTGATGACACGCAACACTATGTGTTCATGTATGATTACTTTCAGAGGCTGAATTGTGTTATTACGAGAGGCCTAATGTTATTCTAGTGTTTTTGTCTTGTACGTGAGTTGGAATTTTTCCTTTATAGGCTTCAGTATTGTTTCTTTGCTTTACATTTTTTGAGATCCTGACTATATTATATCACAAAGAAGGTCTCTGGTCTATTGAGGTTCTAATTGCCTGAGCATTTTCATGTTCACTTTTTCCTGTAGATTTGGGAACTGTTGCGGGTGGCCCTGCTTAGATACCCTTGGGGGAGTGGGTGAGAAGACGCAGCACCAAGGAATCAGGCACTGGGAGTCAGTGAGTAGCAGAGCGTGCTGCAGACTCGTTTATTTAAAAAGTTAGACTTGCCTTTATACACCCTTTCAAGGGCCTATTGGCTCAGGCGACTGACTCTGCTGTGTTGTCTTTTCCTCATTGATATCTCTGGGTCAGGTGTCTCTCTGTCAGCAGTCTCTGGGCATAGAGGCAGGCTTGGCTAAGGGAGGAAGTGCTTGCTGGTCATGTGCATGCTCATGCGGGCTGGCCTGGGCACCAGGGATAGGGCAACTGAGGCTTGTGTAGGCTGGCCGCAGTTTCTCCTACAGGGGACTTTCAGTTCTGATCTCATTGACTGCATGCTCTAAGTCACTGGTTTCTGCTCACTTACTCATGGTAAGAATTGCCAATGAATTCTTAACTTTGAATTCTGCAGGTTGTATTCTTTTGGGCCAAGTCGTGGATCACATTGACTCCCTCATGGAGGAATGGTTTCCTGGGTTGCTGGAGATCGACATTTGTGGGGAAGGAGAAACTCTTTTGAAGAAATGGGCATTGTACAGTTTTAATGATGGGGAGGAACATCAGAAGATCCTACTCGACGACTTGATGAAGAAAGCAGAAGAGGGTAGGCGTTGCCACAGTTTACAAATGCTTTTAAGGCACCCTCACTATATTTAATATGTAAGAATTATTGGTATCCGTAGGGTTGAGTTGAATGCATTCAGTTATAGTGACAGTTCAGAAAATTGAAGCTCATTTAGTGCCCACAATATAACTTGTAGTTTCTTTACTAAAAATGTTGGTTTCCAGTTTAAATACCTTATGCTTTTGTATCATAACTATATTGGTTATTTTTCTTTTGCTGTAACAAAACACCACAATCGGGCAAATTATAGGATAAAGAGTCCATTTTGGGCTTCAGATCCACAGGGTCAGGGTCCATAATGGAACAGACAACAGGCAGCAGTCGTGGCAGCTAAAGCTGGAAGCTAAGAGCTCACATCTCAGGTCACCAATGGGAAACGGAGAGAGTTCACTGGGAATGCATATGGCTTTTGAAAACTCAATGCCTACTGTCAGCAACACACTTCCCCCTGTAATGTCACACTTCTAATCCCCTCCAAGTATCTACCAACTGGGGACCAAATAGTCAAATGCCTGAGAACTTTTTGGGTGATATCTCATCGATACCACCATGATAATCTCATCTTTGAGGTAGAAATACTAAAGACAACCCATGCAGGTGACAGAGCTGTTAAGAAGATGAAAACACAGCATTTGTAGATGGCAGCATTCTTGTCATGCATCTCCATCCTAGATGTGGCAGAAATGGAGACTAAGAGCCTGCCAGTCAGAGGTCGTCTGTTCTAAGTCAGGTGGGAATTCTGTCACATAGGGAATGAACCCAGGAGTATGTGTTTAAAGCTCTAAGTGCCTTAATATTAATATTTTAGGTCTAAATCGGATATTTCTAGAAAATTCTAAGGCTAGCAGGAAAAATCTAAAGAAATGTTTTCTGTAAACCAGGACTATAGATTTTTATATATCCTTACATTTTTAAAATAATCTTTTTACATACTTCATAGGAGACCTGCTAATAAATCCAGATCAACCAAGGCTCACTATTCCAATATCTCAGATTGCTCCTGACTTGATTTTGGCTGACCTGCCTAGAAATATTATGTTGAACAATGATGAACTGGAATTTGAGGAAGCACCTGAGTTTCTCTTAGGTAACTCTCTTTGTTATATTTGAAACAAACAAAAGAAGTAGGATGAAATTTTCTCCTCTTGATTTCGAAAGCATTCAGCTATTGTAATAAGTCCTTTATAAATCTCCACTAGTTTTACATATTTGATACAATAATTTTGACATGGAATGATATACTTTAAATCATGTCGTGTTGCAGATTTGGAATTTTCTTTGTGGGCACGCTGTAGTCTAGGCAGTGAGGCTAGTGCTAGGAGGAAGCAGAGGTATTTATGGAATCTGTCCTTGGGCATGTTCTGTTCATTAGCAATAAGGAGGCAGGATGGAGGGCTTCAGCTGATTGACATGAAATAGCCATTTCCCACCCCAAGAAGGATAAACAGAGGAAGAACACTTCTGTGCAATCAATGAAATATAGCTCATAGGCTAATATGGAATTCTTACCAATAGGCATAAAATTAGAGGTCTAAAAGTCAGGAGCATTACATTGGTACTACACTCAACTTCTGGTATTTTATTGTTGTTGTTTTTTGAGTGTGCTGAACAGTTCCTGGGTATTGGCTGAGCCCATGAATTCAATTCAGAGGCTTTTGCCAGGGCCCGATGAGAATCACCAAATCCACATAGCATCTTTAGGTGCTTTATTTAAGTAGTCTTGTTGCTATCCTACACTCACTCTGAAGCTTGAAAGATACTTTGAACTATGCTTTATAAAGTTAAGAAGCTGAGAACTTGTAACTACTTCCTGGAAGAAATGGGCAGCCCATGATGTGTGATAGTGTTCTCCAGAATGCTCAGTCGGCTCTTGCAGAGTAAGAGTTGATGCCCTTGTATTGCCTCTGCTGTGTGGAGGGACTCAGCACTCTAATCATTTTTTTTGAAGATGGGTTAAGTTTTACTTTTTAATCAACAAGGAAAGGGTGTATATATTAACAGAATAGGCATACCCTGTTGTATGTATACATTTTGGAATCCAATGGAACTATTTGAAATATGTGTGGTCTCCTTTGATATTCAGTTTTGGTGTTTTGAAATGGTCTGTTAGCAATTTTCTATATGCACTATGATACTGCTAACACATAGAGTGATGTTCTCAAGTTCAAAATCTCTCTGGAAGTCATTGGGAAAATGAGATGGGTGGATTTAGCCTAAGTATTTCAAACTAATTTGATTATGTTGGATGAGGCATTTGCTTTTATTGTGTGAATAAGTTTACTATTAATTTAGTTACTATTAAGAATACTCAGGATCTGATATGATATAATAGTATTATGTAGTAGAAGGGAACTGAAATAGGATGTATTATTAGTCATGTTCCTATGACCTGATATTCGTATTTCCAAAATCTGGGATGTACCATAAGATACCAAGTCAATCCCTTTATCCCTTTATCTTTCAGAGCATTGGGGAGTTTAGTATGAATGCCAATGCCTTAGAAGTATGGCAGTGAATACACTTGTAATAGTGAGTTAACTCAAATTGCCAAATCACTGGTTTCCAAGTGTAGGCCAGTAACAGACACAATGTGCCCTTTCTCTGAAGAGTCTCACTCAGACAGACAAAGCTGGCCACAGTATTCATCCCAATCACAGTGTTTTTTGGATTAGTGGTCAGGTTTTGAGCAGTTTATTAGGAATGTTCCCACAGGCTACTTTAAAGTGCCCAAGTTTATATTTCATTAATTAGATAAGAGACATTTCTATGGCTCCTGTTCCTTTAAGTGCCTAAAAGTTTGTACACTCTGTGTGTCTTTGTAGAAAGCTGACTAAATCAAATCTTCTCAATGTTTGTGCTATTGCCATTGTTGTTTGAGGGTCATTTGAGGTCTGACTTGTCTTACTGTAGGCTGTTCATCAGAATCCCTTGTTTCTAGCATGTGATGACTGTTTTATATGTTCTCTCTCATATATGACAATTATAACATCCTTCAAAGTTGCTAAGCCTAGGAGGTAGAGTTGAGTACCCTGGTTTTTTTTAAACAGTATCTATTTCTAAAACTTTTAAAAAAGAGTTATAGAGTCCTACCATATTGATACTAAAATAATTTGGACAGAAATGTTGGTCCCCACCCCAAAAGTTCTATTTGCTTGCTTATTTTAGGACATGAGTGAAATTTGAAGTTTCTCTTAACCTTTTCCTAGCCAGGGAGTGGCTTATCTTTTACACTGTCGTCGCTTGATAAACACTATGACCAAAAGAAGCTTAGGGGAAAGAGTTTATTTCAGTTTAAAGTACACAGTACATCATGAAGAGAGGTGATAGCAAGAACTCAGGCCAATAGCCTGGAGACAGGAACTGAAGTAGAAACCACAGAGGAACACTGCTTACTGGCTTGCTTACCATGGCTTGCTCAGCCTGCTTTCTAGACAACCCAGGACCACCTGCCCACGTGTAGCACTTCACAGAGTGGCCTGGGCACAGACTTTCCTACATGCCAATCTGATGGAGACATTTTTTAAAGTTAGATCCCCTCTTCCTAGATGACCCTAGTTTATGTCAAGTTGACAAAAAAAAAGCCAGACAGAAGAGCGAGTATCAGATAGACTTATTTTGTAAATATGGTGTTGACATATTTCTGTAGACTTACGCGGGATAAAAGAGTTGGGTACATTTCATCTTTGAAAGATCATTCTTCTGGAAAACCAACATAAGTGGGTGCTTCAGTGGTCTGGTTTGAGGACTAGAGGAGACTCCTTGCTTTCAATTTTCCTTCTTCCTTCCCAGGTATCATAATGCACAATAGCAGTCATCAACTATACTTTGGTTAGATACCCAAGGAGTATGACAGTTTATGCTTTACATTCCTATGACAATGACTGTCAAACAGGAAAGGACTTTACAAAATCAGAAATCTCTACACGCCACCTGAAATTTTGACATATCTTCCAAGCTCGTATTTCTTGTCTCTTCCCCTTAGGATTTTATTTTCAGCTTCAGAATGATATTGAAAACATTTCATTTTATTTTTATCAGATGTCTAGAAAGTGGACTAAAGATGAGTTGGAGGAAAAAAACATAACAGCTTGGTTTTCAGTGAACTGTGGTTGAGATTTGTGAAAGCATATAGGGCAGTGTTGAGACAGTTGCTTGGGGCTATTGGTGAGAGTCTGCCAACCATATCCACATGTGAAGAGACACTATCATAGGAGTGGAGGAGGGAAGACAGGAAGGCTGCGAGCCAGATCCAGGGGTGAACTTGACTCTGGCTTATTGACCAGAAAGGAGGGGAAGCAATCAAAGAAGTTGATTCTATAAGCAAGGGGTCAGATTTTTCTGACTATACAACAGGCACAATTATGGCACATAGAACGGATTTGTTCCTTCTGCTTGAGAAGATTAAGTGCTTCCTGTTTTTCTCTCAAAAGGTGATGGAAGTTTTGGATCAGTCTATCGAGCTGCCTATGAAGGAGAGGAAGTGGCTGTGAAGATTTTTAACAAACACACATCACTTAGGCTGTTAAGACAAGTAAGAAATCCCACCATATTAGTATATTAACTCACATGATACTTTCCTTTTTCCAGGAAATTTTTATTTTGCATACATCTGTCAAAATCTAAAACATGAATGCTCATGAGTTTCAATTTCCACTTCTTCCTTTCTCTAAGGAGCTAAAACTTGTTTTTGCTGCTCAGTTAACAGGGGGAAATAATGGGGGCTCAGAGAGGAGGCTGAGAGCAGGAGGATAGGAGTTTGCTAAAAAGTTCTGATCTGAGGTCCAAAAGGAAATAACCGGCTCACACATGCGTTCCTCTCATGGCTTTTTATTCTTCAAAGATGGAAGCTTCCCACAAAAGTTCTCTCTCAAAAGCTCTCTTTGGGATTTCTCTCTAAATGTTCTTAAAAGTTCTCTAAAATTCTTTCTAAAAAGTCTCTAAAAGTTCTTTCTTCTAAAGGTTCTCCTGGGGTCTTTTTTTTTTTAATCCCACAAGGCTTCTAGTTTTTAATACCCACTGGCACATTTAACAACTCTGACAACAGGGCATGGGTATCTCTCAGCATCAGGAAGGGGGTAGGTGCTTTCCTTCTCTTCCCTGGACCTGACTTGTAAAATGTCCTGGCAAACTTAAGTCTCAGGGGGGACATGACTTGTAACTCTTGCTGTTAACTGATTAAGGGGGACTTCTCAGTGCTATATCAAAAGGAAAAACTAAGTGCAGCTCTTCCTGCTAATGCCTTGGTGAGGAGGAATTCCTTTCTTTGGTGTCTATTTGAGAATACAAAGCACCCAGTATGTATCCTATATACACACTGTAATAATTTCTACTTCTGTAATAAACAATAAAGGCTTTCAACACTCAATGACAAAGAAAAAAGTACTAGGAAATTCTTCTAACATTAGTACTTAAGTCTGAGGTAAAACATTTCCTATTTCACTTGGTAGCCTTTGCATTCGGAATGCACCATGGGCCAGCTAGATGACATTCGCCAGTATTGTCTGGAATGTAGAATCCTGAGAACTACCAGGGATGTGTTTTGTCTCTTGTGCCCCATAGTAGCCAGAAACTTCACCCACACTTCTGTTGGTTTGCATCTGTACTTGATGTCTAGCAAGTTCCTGATTTCATGCTCCATTCCCCCCTCACCTCTAGCCTCTTTTCCCAAAGCAGGTTTTCTCTGTGTAGTTTTGGCTGTCCTAGAACTTGCTTTGTAGACCAGGCTGTCCTAGAACTCACAGAGATCACCTGTCTCTGCCTCCTGGGGGCTGGGATTAAACATGTGGGCCACCACAGCCTAGCCAGGCTGTATTTTCTACAGAGTGTTTTTTTCTTCATTTCCTGTGCCACAAAAATATTGACACACAGAACATACTAGTCATTAAAGGATGTTATCAATGATTAAAGGTAAGAAACAGCATCCTTTGTATTTTATGGGATTGTTTGCTTAGGCCACCTCTCTCTGACTGGGTGTCTTTACAGACTGGGTACCACTGATGTATGTTTTTCAAATTTAGGTGATATGGGCAGGTGACACCCCAAGAGCAGAGGCTGGAGTAACTCCCACAGTCAGGAAGGCTTTTCTCTGGAGGTGCTGCTCTTCACTGCTCCTGGTCTACTCTGCACAATTTTCCTCCTCAATTGGTTGGGGAGTTCTGGATGCTTAGTTCTGTGTTCTGCATCTCTCCTAGCTCAGAAGCTCTCTGCAGCCAGTTTCATCAGATACATTCCTTTGCCTCCAGCCTTAGAAAACAAAATTAAAGGTCCATGCCACAACTTTGCTCATTCAGTCCAGTCAGTCTTTATAACTCACTTAGCCTTTCTGCACTGGTTTCATTTTTCTCAAGGTGGTCTTTCTCAGTGTGATGAGCTAGTTCCAGTTTGAGCAGTTTCATTCCACAGACATGGGGGAATTAGACACATGAAAGAGCCCCAAACCCCTACCTATGCAACCGCGCAGGGAGTGAAAAATAGGACGGCTCTTGGTCTTTACTAAGTCACTGTCCTTTCCCTGACAAATACTTTTGCTCTGGGTAATACTGTGTGCACGTTGGTGGAGATCTGTGTCACTGAGTCAATCACCGTGCCTACAGAGTCATATTGTTTAGAATGGTCCTATCGCTTTACTTTATAGCTAGGATTGGGGTCAGTTCTCTCTGGAGTCACTGAGATGCCTAGGTGAAGTTTACGTACTTTTAGCCAAATCTCAGATACTCTTAGAAGGAAGCAAAAGGGCTGCAAAGAGCAGAGACAGCAACAGTTGCTCCAGTCCTCATTTGAGTGCTGGTGGGAGCTACTCCCCTTTTCTTAACTTTCTGCTCACATTTGAAATAAGGACAGACAAAACTGGAAGAAAAGTAAACTTATTGCTAATTCTGCTATTGTTTAATAGAACTGTCATTTTGAATCCATTTCCTCACAATTTTTCTTAACACATGAAAAATACCATTTGTGACTGAATCTAAATAAAACTATGAACAATTTTAAATATTATGATACAAAATTTTAGTAATTTCTAAAATGTTTGTATGGATTCTTAGTGTTTTGAAAAACAGAGCTGATCAATGTATCAGCACTAAGGTGTACTGGAGGAACGATGGAAGAAATACAAATTATGGAACATACACCATGCACTTCTTTACTTAAAACAAACAAACAAACAAACAAACAAAAAGCAAAAGAAGAAAAGCATTGTGTGATCAGAGTTGCAATTGGAAGGTTGTTATGCCCAGGGCCTCAAGCTGAGAATGACCTGTTGCCTGCTGTGGCTCCTCCCTGTGAACCCGGAAGGTGGCCATTACCCATGCTTTCTTTTTTGTCCTAGTCACCAAGGCACTTTTCCAGTATAGAAAATCTGGATTAGTCTTCTGACTGTGGCCAGGAAGGTAAATAGAAAAAAATGGGGCTTACTTATAACAAATTTTCATCTCCTAAGCAAATATAACTGCACTATCAAACTTTGTTCTTGGAAAAGCCTTCTCTCTCTTGGGATAGCCAGCATCTTTCAGAATTCTGCAGACAGTCAGTCAAGTCCACAGCTTTGAAGTCCCTTGTTAGGAAGCAGGGCTTCTGTTATCACACATAAAACACAAGTCAGTTTAACATCACAGAAGATGAAAAGTTGAACTACAGTATGGTGCCAGAATAAAGACTACATATTAGGAGGGATGAGCAATGGAATTCAGAAACACCACCATAAGAAACTGGAAAGTAGTCCCCCATGATATAAAAGTGGTCTAAAAGGATGTGTGTGTAAAAGAATAGGCCCCAACTAAATTCCACTTTTGGAGTGAATGTGCGTGTTCAGAATACAGTTGAGCATGGACTTCACACACAATGATGTCATTAAGGAGTGTCCAGATGCTCAAGGTGTGATCTAGAGAAAGGACCATGAAAGCTGCAGCAGCATCTCTGCTTCTTGTTACACTTGGGGATGACTTTGGGAAGGTGCGACATGGTCGGGGTGAGGTATTTGGCTAATGTCTGACTGTGAAGAGGCTCACAGCCCTGTGAAGGGTGGAGATCTCAAGGCCGAAGGATTAGCCTAGGCAAAGATCCAGGCTGAGCTGACATGTGTTTGGGGTTAAAAGGTTCTCATGTGGCTGAAGGATGGTGGATACAGACAAGGATGGAAGAAAGTAGAACATAGGAGGTGATGTGGAGTTAGATCAGGTCAGGTTATCAGTACATGGAAGTACATAGGGTTTCAAAAATATTTATGCTTATTTATTTCTATAGGTATTTCTGGTGCCACATGTATGTATGTGCCTGGGGAGCCATCAAAGTGTAGGGCCTCTTGCAGCTATAGTTAGAGATGATTGTTAGGCATCCAGTATGATGCAAGTACTGGGGACTGAACTTGGGACCTCAGGAAGAACAGCCAAAACTCTTACCGCTGAGTCATGGCTCCAGTCTCACGCATGGGATTTTGATCTAAGAGTAGGGAGGCATTAGAGTTTTCAGGCAGGGAACATCATCTATTCATGTCGACTTGACTATGTGTCCTTAGCAAACTGTGATTTTGAAACCAGAGGCCACAGTTACCCCTTATGTCATTTAAGGTTGACTCAACAGTGATGGCTCCAAGTCCAGGGCTGAAATAGATTCTGTGACTACAATTTAGAGGCTAGGGCAATTGGACCTGTTAGTATGACCACGTATGCATGTCTCTCCCACATTAAATGGCCTCATAAAAGCAGATCAAAAGGAAAAAATAGAATTTAAAGTTGCAGCTTGAATAGTAGTTCAAAATGAGCTGTTTATTGTTGAAAATGGTTAGAATTTCTTTTAAGAAGCTCAAAGAACAAGGGAACATTTGCAACAACCCCATCACTTCTGGAAAGCTCCTTACTGAGCTGAAGAACTACAAGAAGGCAGGGGATGGATCCTTGATGACATGAGACTCACGTGACTCTGAACCCTTGCAGGAGTTGGTGGTTCTTTGCCATCTCCACCACCCAAGCTTGATATCTTTGCTGGCAGCTGGGATTCGTCCTCGGATGTTGGTAATGGAATTGGCCTCCAAGGGTTCCTTGGATCGTCTGCTGCAACAGGACAAGGCCAGCCTCACCAGAACCCTCCAACACAGGATTGCATTACATGTGGCTGATGGCCTGAGGTAAGGGGCTACCACTGCTCTCTGA
Source organism: Mesocricetus auratus (assembly GCF_017639785.1). Lineage (NCBI taxonomy): Eukaryota > Metazoa > Chordata > Mammalia > Rodentia > Cricetidae > Mesocricetus > Mesocricetus auratus. The sequence goes on along the minus strand of NW_024429194.1, from coordinate 73,714,027 downwards.
TTAATGCATGAGTAACATAACCCTCAAATCACTACAAGGCTCTAAGAACACTACTCCCTTGTTGCACTCTGCTAACAATTTTGATGAAAACTATCCATTCCTTGATCCAGTTTTGAAACTTTATAATATAGTGGTAGGAAAGGACATATAAGTGGTGGGTTTTTTGTTTTGGTTTTTCGAGACAGTTTCTCTGTATTGTTTTGGAGACTGTCCTGGAACTCGCTCTGTAGACCAGGCTGGCCTCGAACTCACAGAGATCCGTCTGCTTCTGCCTCTCAAGTGCTGGGATTAAAATAATTGGTGGTTTTAACACTTAAACCTAGTTAGTACTCATGCTCTTGAACTCATAATTTGAACCCTAGATGTTGACATCACCTAAAGGTAAGTATGATAGGCATCCAAACATAAAGGAAAGTATGAAGTAGAAAAATTTTGATATTGAAAAACTAGTCCATTTCCTAAAGCAGAGCAGAGTGACAAATGTTGGATTCTACAAGGATGTGTCATGTGACTCATAGTCACAGCCAACCCTCAGCTGGGTGCTACATATAGTCTTTGAGATGCAGCATCCCAGAGTAGAAAAGTCATCCCTGAAGACAAAAGACCTTTGATAAATCCCTGTTGCACACACTCAGTCATTGTAATTTTGTCCTTCTAACCTCTTCACACTTCTTAGCCTGCAAACCATGGATAATACTGACAACTTTGTGGTAATTTTAGGTCCCCAAATTCAATTCTTGATATCCTTCCTGTTGCTCTACAAATTTTTCAACCATTACTTGGTTTAGTAGCCACCCTTCATTCCTTCTTTCCTTTCGATCTCTTACTTCATCATTACAAGATACTTCTAATTTTTCATTTACCTACTCTCATAATTCTCCTGGCCTCTTTAAGTCCCCATCATTTCCCATCACCCCTGCACTACCTGTGCACTGTTAAAGAGCTTGTGAAGAACTTAGACATTGGACCAGGTCTTTCTCCTGCCATGGACCACCTGCTCCCCTGCTTTCTGCTTGCTATACTGAGCCACATGCCTTTTTGAGGTCTCTGAATGAGCCTAGGCTATGTAGCCCCTGCCTGGGTATAATAGCCCACACCCACACTTCCCACAGTTTTTTCCAGGCAGTAGATGCAAATTTCCTCCTGCTCTGAAAGTCAGTGACAAGTTCTTTCAGACAGCATTGATGAAGAGCATGGGCAGGAAGGAAAATAGGTAATTATCTCTTCCAGAACTACTGAAAACCATGCAGTCTTTGAAACTTACCAACATGCAGGCATTTGGATTTGGGTTGGCATGTTCACTTTTGAACACTAGGGGGAGCCTCATGGTAAGCTGAGCTCATTAAAGGGCCCTTTTAGGCTCAGATCCACAATCATTATCTTGATTTTATGGATCCTGGGTCCCAGAGTTTCCTCAATTTTTCCATGTAATCGTGAAGTGTTAGTTTATAAATCAAGGACTTGCTGTTTTTACTCATCACCAGAGCCTCAGTCTGTCTGGCCTTTATTTCAAATAACAAATATGTGTTTTTATGAAGCAACTGAAAGATTAACAAATGTTTCGCCTCATGTGTTCTTAGTCTAAATCAGGAGGGAATTCCAGATCTGGTGCCACAGGAGGCTGGTGGGCACCAATAGATGTTAATCTTCTACTAACACTAAATGTAATTGTAAAACTCGATGTTTAAACAATGTATGGAAAAATCCCTTTTCAAAAAAGAAAAAATTAATATCTGTATATTAAAATGTAATTTCAAATAGTCGTTAACATGTGGCTATAACTACAGAGGTAGAAACAAGTAATAAGATGTTGGTTTTTAGGGTTTGTAAGTTAATGCTATTAGTTTGTTAGTAGCTATTGAGAATGATACATAAGAAATTATGTTATGAATCTTTTCATTGAGATCCTACTTTAATTCAGCCCCTTCATTTCATCTCTTCCTTAGAATTCTCATGTAGTTTCTAAAACTTCCTGTGTTTCAATATGTTCAAACGTGAATTTATTCTCCTAGCTATCTCCTCAGACCATGAGCATGTACTTTCTCCTGTATTCCCCATGTGTCAGAACAGGATTAATATAGTCACAGAAAGATTACATATCTTTCAAGCCACAGCTAGTGCCCCTTCATGGGTTCATAGCTTGCCTAGGTTACACAGTGAAACCTTGTCTCAATATCAGACTGTTGGTTAATCTATCTATCTATCTATCTACCTACCTATCTATCATCTGTTTTCTATACATTCATCTATCAGTCATCATCCTATCTATTTATTATTTATTTACCATCTATCTATCTATCTCCTATCTATCATTTGTATTCTACCTATTTACCTATCTATATTTCCAGATATCTACCAAATCCTTAAATCTATTTTATTTTATGTTTGTTTTACCATTTCTTTTATTTTCATGCCATTACTTGTATTTTGATTCAGTATCTTAGAGAATTATTAGAATATTTCCTCTGAAATCAAAATCTAATTATATTTGAGATTCCATGGCATTTCCAGTTACCTATAAGGTGCATCTCAATTCTGTGCCTCTTTATGTATGCCTAGTGGTTTCCTTTGCAAACTCATTCCAGGCCACCTTTCTAGTCCTCATTCTAACCAGGCTGACTTCCATAAACCTACCATTCCTTTCACCAAGTTCTCTTCTGGAGAACTCATTTCTCCAAGGATTTGCTGGCGTGCCATCTCTACTGTAAAGTTCAACTTCTTCACAGAGAGTGAGTCTTTCTCACATGTATTTGTATTTGCTCATTTTATTTTGTTTTTATTAGTCAGGGACTCATGTTGTAGCCAGGCTGGCCCTCAGCTCATCGCTTTCCTGCCTCAGCCTCCTCAGTTCACTTGTGTTTTTTGCACCTGCTCCGTGCACGACATTGTACAAGGCATTGGAGAAGAGCAGGCCGAGATTATTGTGTGCCTAAGGCAGAAAACTGTTTGGAGAGAGAGCCTGTGCTGGCTGCGCCTGTGCGCCCTTTCCCTTGCTGCTTCCTCAGCGTTTGACACTCACACACTTCTGCCATCTTATTGTAGCCAAGTGCCTGTCTTTCCTAGACTGGGACCCCCTTTAAAGCAGAGCTACAAAGATGGCTTTGTGTCCACTAATGAGTGAACTTCATAGATAGATGCCTAATGCATATTTGTTAAAGGAATGAATGCATTCCATTTTTAGAATAATATATTCAGGATAAGATAAAGTTAACTTTCAATTATAAAGATAGGGGCTTCTTAGAGATCCTTATAATAATGATGAAAGACTGATTAACTGAGTATAGTTTGTGTTAATAAAATATTTGACAATACTTACTCTCATACAATGCTTCAATTCGTTTGTCTCAATTATTGTCACTGAGAAATAATTTTTTGCTTATTACAATTTAAAAAGCTTTTTTTTCTTTTCTATCACTGGTTATTACAATTGCACTGTTAAGATTAAATTCTATAATTAAATATTGTAATTAAACCAGATCACCTTGATCTCCAAACTATATAATTTCAAATGACCTGTATTTTAGTCCTAGAAAGGTATTCTGAGGGAGCCTCTGTTTTATCTGTAACCGAGAAAGGAATGTGCTACGGTGGTTTGAGATGCTCTCTGGTGATGTATATTTAACTTTTAAATTCTTAATCCCCTGACTTTTCTCAAGAACAGCTAATGGACTTTCAGTAAGTCCTTAGTAAATTTTGCTTTGCAGCCAATTACTATTGTTAAGGTCAACATCATTAGTGAGTTTATGTTATTGATCAGCCCAAACTGTATGAAATGAACAGAGCTGATGTCATGGCCTACACACATCCTGGAAGAGAGAATCAGCCCAGTAGCTGATGGAGTCAAATGACGCATTCTTTCTAGGTTATTTCCCAACAGAGAGTTCCAGATGTCACAGCCTCTCTGTTGTCAATGCCTCAGAAATGATTGGTAGGAGGTAATGGTTAAATATTTTTTAATATAACCTTAACCAAATTTCAAATCATAAGTAAACAAAGACTTTTAACAAATCCCCCATTAAGTCCTGTGAAAAATTGTCCTTTCAGAGAAGGCCACAATGTACCTGTGAGGCCAGTGGACAGGGAAAATTGTAAATTTAAAGAGCTCTATGAGAGGAGATAATAGTTATCTTACTGTTTGGGAAACTGTGAGTTCTTCCTCCATGTTTGTAGAATTGATAATAGTTGACTGAGATTAAAATGTTGTGTTTTATATTAAATAACTTACTTTTTGCTCAAAGTACCCAAATCCAAGTACTTTTTGGCTCCACCTCGCACCCAGATATTGTACCACCTAAGAGAGTTCTTACCATTCTCTCTGTCCAGACACTCTTTATTAACCTTAACTCGGAACAGATATGCCTTGTGGAGGGTTGTATCCTCAGAGTTGGAGATAACAACTAGGGAAAAACTTACAGTTTGATTTGTTTTTATTGAAAAGAAGAAGATATTTTTAAAAACAACAGGAAGAAATTAGGAAAAAAGTAACAAAGATAAGTGGTATTGTTTTAAAAGCTAAAGAAAACAATTCCCACATAGTTTTAAGAGTATCAGAGCAGATAAATGAAAGTTATGACAAAAATGAAGCATATAGGAACACTCCATTTACTCTTGTTTAACCCTTTTGTTTCCATCTTTTGAGCTGGCCAAGCTGGCCTTGAGCATTAGGCCCTCTTCCTTCTATCTCAGAGTTCTGAGACTGCAGGCATCGTCAGAACAGTTAATGCATTACAATTTTTAAATTAATGCAAAAATTGCCTATGATTGGTGAGGGGATTCCATTTCCTCTCAGTAATTGTAAAGGTGTAAAGAGAAAGTGCCCACTCACAGTGTGCATGGATGTGCATTCAAACTCTAGTTTGGCATTCTAGTTTTCCAGAAGCAGCATTACCTTGTTTTTAAGTATTGGTTTTTTATGTTTTAAGTGTTTTATGTATATCTTTCAAATTCCAAGGACAAAATTAACAAAGTATTTCTGATGTTTTGCACAAACAGCTAACATATTGAAAAAAATTATGACCAAATTAATATAATGTGGTCACCTTTTGGTAAGACTCCCTGTGTGTTTTCTGGCAGATATCTCCACTCAGCCATGATTATTTACCGTGATCTGAAACCCCACAACGTGTTGCTTTTTACCCTCTATCCCAACACTGCCATCATTGCGAAGATTGCAGACTACGGGATTGCACAGTACTGCTGCAGAATGGGAATAAAGACCTCAGAGGGTACCCCAGGTAGGAGATGAAGTTCCCTTTTTGCAATGGATAACCAGTGTCCTCAGCTGTGGGTATGGGCGAGTCAAAGCAGACGTGTCCTGTCATAATGTGAGCAAATATTTATTGTCTGAATAGTGAGGGCCATTGCATCAACATTTCCATGATTCTATTTTGTGGAACAGCAACAGCAACAAAATCAACTTGTAATTTTCTAAGCCAAAAACTGAGCTAAAAGGAGAAAGTACTTAGTGGTATTACATTTTTAAAAGCTGAATTTCTCTAATTTCAATGCTTGTTGTCTTTTTTTGGTTAAAATAATTGCTTTCCCTTTTATTGGTTGCCTGTATTTGCAAGTAGGTGTGCATTCTCCTAAGCATGTCAGAGTATACAATGCATCCTAGTGTCTCTGGACTGTCCAAACACAATGGAAATGGTTACTATTTCTTAGTTCTTGCCGTGTGCCAGGCTCCAGTGCAGGTACATCAGGGACACATGTCTTATCTTCATACTGAGTCTGTAAGTTTGCTGCTATTTTCCCTTTTGTAAACAGAAACATTGAGGCTGAGTATGATTTTTATCTTACAGTAAGTAGCCAAGATGGTAATTCAATCAATTTAGTGAAATACAAAGTAGCTGACTTTGGATTCTTCAGCTGTCTCCTGGGCCACATACTGTGTTAATGTCTGTTTGAGAAGGCTTAACTCTTTAATCTTAGCTTCTAAAGCAGAAAAGAAAAACAACAGAACCGTGCATAGCAAATATTGTTCACTGGAGGCTTGGAAAAACAATATTTCTACCTAGGAAAATTGGACACAAACAGTGGCCTTCTGTAAGCAGATCTCATTCCTCTCATGGGAGGTCTCAAAGACACCTGGGAGATGAAAGGAAATGAGCACATGACTGCCCCTAAGTTATGGTTGAGGAGAAGGGTTTATTGTAGACAGGATGGATAAAACAGCCACAGGCATCTGGAAGGGTCCAGACTGAACATGACCAGCAGAATAGAACAGGTTGTAAAAGGAGGGAGAGAGAGGAAGAGAAGAGAGGAGAGAGGGGCCCAAGAGGACCAAGAGCACACACGGGAAGCAAGAGAATGTGTAACCAAAATGGCTGAGTTATATAGGAATCACAAGCTAGGGGAAGGGAAGCAAAGACCAGACCCTGGGCTGGAGAGGTTTAGGGTAGGGGGTTGGGTGAGCAGTTCTGGGAGGAGCCAGAGGTACTGAGTGAGACTTGTCCTGCATTTCTTTGGAACTTTACATCTCATATGATGTCCAGGTAGACTGACCTCTTTATCTGGGCCTTACAGGTCTTTCTTTTCTTACTCATGGTGGACATCTATCACTGAAGCTTTGTGCTCTTACAGGACCGTGGTTCTCTCTGGGTTCTAGCATGTGCTTCTGGTCTTGGGTTCCACTACCCTACCAACCAACCACTGGTCTAGACCAATCAATAGCCAACGGCAGTTCAACTTGCTTCACACTTGAGGCTTTTCAATTTTTTATTATTTTTATTGCAATTATTATCACTAAAGCACTTCTAATGATCTCAGCCCTAAACTCTGGCCTAAATTTGAAAAGACAGCATCTGTCACAATTGCTACTAACACCTGACCTTTCCTTCCCCAATACAATATTCTCTGGGAAGGAATAAGTTCCTTCTCATAGGATTTGATCTGTGGTTTTCCCTTTGTTGAATTTTTCCATTCATGGTATGCCTCTTAATGTGGAAACATCCAGTAAAATAAAAAAATGTATTCATGAAACATTTTGTATGTGTGTGTGCATTTTGTTTTTGTTTTGTGTTTTCGAGACAGGGTTTCTCTGTATAGCTTTGGAACCTGTCCTGACTCTCGCTCTGTAGACCAGGATGGCCTTGAACTCGCATGGGTCTGCCTGCCTTTGCTTCCTGAGTACTGGGATTAAAGTCATGTGCCACTCCTGCCCAGCTGTGTGAGTGCATTTTATGCTAACCCTGAGTTCAGTACTTTCACTCTGGGTGTTCATGTGTGTGGGATAGTTATGCCTTTACAGGACAGGGAGAAGTTCAGAGATTTTCAGTGCTGGAGCAACAAGTAAGGTTCATGCTTAACCATTTGCAAGAATGATCCCATGTAAGTCCTATTTCCTTTCCTTACCTACAATCCAAGGAGTAAGAGCTGAGGGAATAGTTAAAAAGGCCTACAGGGAATAACACATGCAAACGCAGGCAGCCTAAGACCCACAGCAACCACCTCCCAGCACTAGTTCAGCCTAAGGTCAAAGAGAACAACAGCTCGATTACTGACTGGGACACTGAGCTGCCATGTCACATTGTCTACTTTAAGAAGAGTAAATATGGGATGGTTCCACCCTTAGCTCCTCTGTGGATTTCCTGTTGAGGATGACAATTAATTCTGTGTTCTGTGACAGTTGCAGCATTGACTGCAGTGAATGATGACTGATGAATTCAAGTCTGTCAACATCTATACAAAGAAAACAGCCATTAGTCAAATTAAATGTTCTCTAGCTATTCACTATCATATGGTAGAGACAAGGTTCAACTTAGATGACTTTGCAGGATCACTTGAAACTCACTGGGGATCTTCAAGAAGCGTTTCAACAGTATCACACCTTAGGTACCCCCTAAATAGGCACATTGCATTATGTTATAACTCGGATCTTGTGACTAAAGATGTTGATTCTAGAATGGAAAATGAAAACCATTTCCATAATTGTTCCTTTCTTTTATAATCATGATCTTCTTTTCCTTCTCCCCCTTTTCCCTTCTCCTCTCCTTCATTCCCTTCCATTCTCCCCCGATCTTTGTCTTTTCTTCTTTCTTTGTTGAGGGAATCTATCATATCATGTAGCTCAGATTGGACTCAAACTCATCTGTCACTGAAGATGACCTTCAACTTCTGATCCTCCTGCTTGAATCCCCAGTACTGAAATTATAGTTGTGTATAATACTGGAGAACACACCCAGGATTTTTTAAGTGTGATGCCAGCACTCTAAAAACTGACCTCTCTCCCCTGCTTTATTATCTTCTTCGATACTTGTAAAAAATAAATCCACAGTTCTGAGATGAGCCTAAATAGTGTTTCAAGTGTCCTCTTGTTTTATGATCCTATATGGTTGGAAGTTATAACTGAATTTACCGAGAAAATAAATACACAGAAACATTTAATAACCCTGATGGAAGCATGATATAATAGATATCTAATTAGTGTGCTGAGTGAATAATAACAGTTGGAAAATATTTAAAACAACCACCCGAATCCCTTCTAATTTCTCAGAATGCAAGCATAAAGATTGTAATTGCATTAGCTATGTGGGAAGCTTATGATTTTGAGTACTCTTGACTTTGATTGTGTCTGTGGATTTAAGAAAGAATATGACACAGGAGCCAGTAAGAGCGCTCAGTAAGAAGGTTCAGGTCCTTGCCACCAAGGCTGAAGGCCTGACTTTGATTCCTTGAGTTCATAGGGTGGAAATAGAGAACTATCTCCTGCAAGTTGTCCTCTGACCTCCTTATACATACCACAAAATGTGTATGCCCTGCCCCCCACAACACAAATGAATCATGTAAAACTTAAAACAGAAGAAGGGAGCCTATCATTCTTTCAGGTTGTGCTGTTTGTAAACTCTGTCGGCTGGTGATCTATGCATGGGGTCAGATGAAATGTTCCTGAGAATATCTGAAACATGCTATTGAAGGATTTGAATTAGAGCTACTGTGATTCTTTAAACACCATGTCGTAGTACGCAGAATTTATTAGTACTGTGTTTAGGACTCCTAATTGCTTCCCATTTCATTAGCTCAGGGTATGACTGCGCTGTTACAATTGCACAGATTAGAAGCTAGCTTCTGCTCACTGTGAAAAAATCTATGTCGAGGAGGAAGTGCTTTGACTCCCAGTTTTGGAAGTTTCATTGACTCCATTGGTTTGGGCTGAAGTTATGCAAGGTACACATGGGTGTCCTTTGCAGAGGAGGTTGCTTGCTTTCTTGCAGGCCAGGAAGCAGCTGGGGTGGAAGGAAGAGAGATTGGACACACACACATACACACACACACACACACACACACACACACTCATCTCCTCCATTCATGTCCCACTTCCTGTAGATTCCACCTCTTTGCAGCAGTTGATTTTATTGTAAATCCATCAGTGTATTGATTCAGTGAAGTAGGAGCCCTCCTGATCCATTTACTTGTAAACACTGCTGCACTGAGGACCAGGCTGTCAAGTCATGAACCTTTGAGGGGTCATCCATACCCAAACAATAGCAGTAGAAAAATACTTTTGTTTTAAAGAAATACATAATGTTTTTAGAAATATGTGTCTATAATATAGCATATCAAACTGTGATGGGTTGAATTCATAGCCCCAGATGTGATAGGATGTATCTATAGCCCCAGCACTGCAAAAGATACACACACACACACACACATACACAGAGAGAGAGAGACAGAGAGAGAGAGAGAGAGAGAGAGAGAGAGGGAGAGAGAGAGGGAGAGAGAGAGAGAGAGGGAGAGAGAGAGGAGAGAGAGAGAGAGAGAGAGAGAGAGAGAGAGAGAGAGAGAGAGAGAGAGAGAGAGAGAGAGAGAGAGAAATTTTAGGCATAAGCCTCAGAGGACTTTGCTTAGTGTTAATGAATAGACCAATTAATTGATTTTGTGGTAACAAAGATAAAATCCAGGGTCTCCTGCATCCTGCTCTATCCTACAAACTGGGCAACTGCTTTGCTGCTGGACTCTGGCCATGACCTTTTCTTTGTTTGTTTTTATTTTTAGAAATAAAAATGTAATTTTTAATTTCATAGTAATTAAATGGAATCCTAAATTCTGGAACCACTGGAGCTAATGAAACCACTAGATTTTAAGACATGTTAAAGTGACTTTGAGCCTAGAAAGTGCCTCCATCCCCACCCTGCATGCCTCTTTTTATATGAATCTCTTTGTTGATAACAGTTGTATAAAGGCATTTTGTTTCCCTGTGAGGTTTCGTTTCTTTGTTAGTCTTTGCTTAACACTTTTCTGTTCAGTGGTTATCTATAGTATTCTTCAGTGTAATCTTTTAAGGCAAAGCTATCTTAGTAGAAGTATAAGATTTTACAGTAAAGATCAAAAGATCTGTCATTCAAGATCAGTGGTAGCATGGCGCCTGGGACAGACTTACTGACTTTTTCCAGGTGTCTCACTGCGGCGATTATATAGCATGATGTAGAGCTCATCCCCTTGATCTGTTTCTTAGCATCTGACCTAAGTGTGGGCCCCGACATTGAGCATATTCATTGTTCTGTCTGTTTCCTTTCAGGGTTCCGGGCACCTGAAGTTGCCAGAGGAAACGTCATTTATAACCAACAGGCTGATGTTTATTCGTTCGGCTTACTGCTTCACGACATTTGGACAACTGGGAATAGAATCATAGAGGGCTTGAGGTTTCCAAATGAGTTTGATGAATTAGCAATACAAGGGAAATTGCCAGGTATGTTCGTTTTTATCTACCGGCAAGGTTTTTCCTTACTGTCATTGTCGCCATTCACAGTTTGATGGCTTTCGCTTAATGCATAGATATTCTTAATCTTGTGATACAATAATGAAGATCACATGAAAAATATAACTATTTTAGGCTTAGTTAAATCCAAAGTGAGTATTGGTATGTCTGGTAGAATATTAGGAGGACCTGGGAAAGGGATGCTACCATTAGAATCAGACTTGTAACATAACAGTTGTGGGAGTTCATGGTAGCCTAGGATGTTCTCACTTGCTCCAAGAAAAAATAATTCATATTCATGAATAATTTTTTAATTATTAGTGAATTTTACTATAAATATTGATGAAAATTGGAAAATGAGTAGAGAGGAGTCTCGTTTTGAATGGGTGTCTCATGGCTCCAAGAAATTCCATGACCTGTTTTCTGTTTTGATTATTACTTCATATACTACAGAATTATGAGCTATTTCTAGTACCTCTTTCTCTTCTACCATGTACTTCTGAGTGTGTACTCAGAGCTGCTCTGGACATTATGGCATCAACTACCCTTTGGGGACCTTTAAAGACTGGGGGTAGGGTGGCAATGCACGCCTTTAATCCTAGCAGGAGGCAGAGGCAGGAAGAACTCTGTGAGTTCAAGGCCAGCCTGGTCTACAGAGTGAGTTCCAGAACAGCCAAGTCTACACAGAAAAACCCTGTCTTAAAAACAAACAAACAAGCAAAAAGACTATGGAAAAAGGAAATGTTTTATTGTAGAATCAAACTCAGATGCTGCCTGACTTCCTAATTTTACCTGTTTGCTTCCCAGTACAAATGTGCTGGTCCCTGTTTTGCACCCACCCGATGAATGGCTTCCCTAGAGGAAAAATTAAATGCACATACACAAGCCAACTGTGGGTGCATGGGCTCTAAATGCTTGCTCACTTTGAGCATTACAAGTATTTTGTAGAAGTCATTTATTACATGAGTAAACGTTTTTTCAAAGTCTGATTACGTACAAAATCAAACTAATATGTCTTTATTTCATTTATATTCATCCATTTGTATCTCCTTTTATACAATTAAAGATCATGACATTTTTTGTTTTTTTGTTTTGGGGAGGTGGTGGTGACAAAATCTTGTAGCCCTGACTGATCATAACCTTACTATATAGCTGAGGCTAGCATTGAATTTCAGATCATCCTTCTTTTACCTCCTAACTGAGAGAATTACAAGAACGAAAGTCTCTTTTGTGGCAGCTCTACAGAAGGTGAGGTTAACAAAACCAATTGTGTCATAGTAAATATAGAATTATGGAGGTCAGAGTTCCCATTGCCATGTTTGATCTTATCTGTGTTGATAGTCATATAACCTTTGATCCGTTTAGTGTGCCTAAATGATCTTCTTTGTGTTTCAGATCCAGTTAAAGAATATGGCTGTGCCCCATGGCCTATGGTTGAGAAGTTAATTAAAAAATGTTTGAAAGAAAATCCTCAAGAAAGGCCCACTTCTGCCCAGGTACTCTCGGGTCAAAAATTTTAGAATTTTGTGTTGAACATCCAATACTTGTGTACACTTATGTTCATATGCATATAATTTACAAGTATATACTTAAACACATAAATTAGCATATATACACATAGAGTTAAAATAGTTATAATGTTATGTATTTGTTCTAGATAATTCTAGGTATAAAAATATAATTTCTATAATCTTTTCCATTCTGGCACACACTCTAACCCCAGCATCCCAGGAGTCACTGTCATTGCTGATATTTAGATACACATATACATCATTTGTGTATGGATCTGTCATTACTGATATGTACTGTTACACACATGTATCTCCATGTATATATATATTCTTTCATGAAATGTCTTTTTATTATTGCACTCATTTTTCTATTCAATTATCTGTCTACAAATTACACAGGAAAGACATTTTTTCATATATGTTATTCTTTCATGGCTGTGATATGGAATTTCTATCTGATACTTCTTATATGGTCAAGAACCTGAGACTAGATAGATCATGGTCTTATGGGAAAACCAACTACTATTATTCTATTAAAGGAGGATACCAACAAGATGATTCTTAATGATACATTGCTATATCCACAGATCTAGCCTCACCAGAGAAGCTTCTTTTTTCAGTAGATGGTAATGGACACATAGTCCCACAACTGAACAATTTAAAAGCAGTGAAAGGCTTTGGAGTACCCAGCCCTAAAAGAGATATCTTTATAAAACCCTTCCCCTAGGCTCAGGTATCTATGAGGAAAAGGGGCAGTTGGATTGTAAGAGCCAGAAGTGGTGGGTGTGTCTTCAGATATAATAGTACTGTAGTAGTATTTTTTCATCAGGACTGTCAGTCCACAAATATGGACATGGAAACTTACTATTAATTATGAAAGATTGGCCTTAGCTTAGGCCTTTCCCCAACTATCTCTTATATCTTAATCTGTTCCTATTAATGTACATTCTGCCACCGGACTCAGTTACTTCTCTTCTGTATAGTATGTCTGACTTGTTCTCTGTCTCACTGGCATCTCTGCCTCTCTACCTCCCAGAGTCCCCTCTCTCCCCCAAAGTCCTGTCTATTCCCTCCTGTCTAGCTATTGGCCATTTAACTTTTTATTAAATTAATCAGAAGGCACCTTAGGCAGAGACACATCTTTACAGTGTAAACAAATATTCCGGATCACAGGACTAATATACACATGAACTCATATAGATCATGACAGTATATGTAAGACCTCCATAGGTTCAAACCAAAGAAAATAGCAGCACTGAGAAAGGGAAATTGACACAAATTCTCAGCCCCAACCAAGAGGCTATTTGCAATTGATAACTGCTTGGAAAGGGAATATTAATTTTCTCTAATAGAGTGTCACTGGGTACTGGGTATATCAAACACACTTCAGGGCAGGCATAATGCCCAGTAGTAGTTGGCTAACACAGACAGATTCCATGTTTTTTGTTTTTTATTTTGTTTGCTAGTTTTCATCTTATTGATTTCTTTTCTTTTAAAGTTTGTTTTGATTTTCTTTTTTTCTTTGAGTGAGGAAGAAAGAAGAGAGACAGAGACAGAGACAGAGACAGACAGAGAAACAGAGAGACAGAGAGAGCAAATGAGGGGGGAAAGATCTGAGAGGAACTGTGGGAGGGGGAATATGGTCAAATATATTATATGAAAAATTATTTTTAAATAAAAATTTTAAAGTGGAAAATAAATTTTCTTTTTGACATCTACATTTTTAATCAATCTAGAAGTTGTTGTGTGTGCGTGTACATATATGTAGTGGTACAAAGGTGGTTGTGGGTGTGGGTGCATGTATGTATGCTCATAAGAGGCCAGAAGGTAGCTTCCAGTTTTTGGGTGCCATACACTTTTTTATTTTTTCAGAGATTGCTGATTAGGCTAGCTTTAACCTCAATAGACAGTGAACTCTAGGGACTTGCCTGTCCCCACTTCTGCAGTTCTGGGATTACAACCAAGAGACCAGTGTTTTTTATGTGAGTTTGGGGATTGAACTCAGGTCCTCATTGCTTACACAGTAAGCATGGCATCACCTAGAGTTCACACTTTTTTCTGGGTACCATTTCTTGCTTGCTCCCATTTGACAAACCAACTTTGAAGGTGTATTTGTTAATTTCTCTAATTTGTTCACCAATGATTTGACATATCCATTTTCAAACTTATTGATGATTCATAGACATAGTCACACAGAAAGTTCTTCTATCAAGTTACCCATTCCTTCCTTTGTCTTTCAATAAATAACCTCCCCTCCTTATTTGCTTTTCTCATTTTGGGGTATTTTGTTTTTCTTGGATTTGATCTTATATAAAATATAAAATCACTTTGCCAAAGCCAAACCATACTCGCTTTTATCTGCAGAGAGTTGGAGTGAGTATCATCTTTAGGGTATTGTTTTCTTCTTCATGCCTATGGGTTATGTTCTCATATACTCAACTTTTCCCAAGAATATTTGGGCAAATTCACATTTGAACATGCTGGTCTCTACACTTTGGAGAAAGTGTTTTCTGCTAGCAATTGCATTAAAATTAATTCCTGAATTTATATATATATATGTGTGTGTGTGTGTATAAAGATGTATTATCTTTCTCTCTTTATTAATTCAATCTTTTAAAAAATTATATATTGACGTATATTATTAAATACATAAATACAACCTGCCCAATCTGTGTAATGCTAATTGTATGTATGTTTTCAAGGCTGACCATTTGGTGTTGGATCACCAATTAGCGTGGTCTTCCCTGGGGAGACTAATTCTCTGGCTCTTGTTATTCATTAGTTTCCTGTAGTTCTTTTTCTAGGGGGAGGGCACCCATTAACTTTCCATGGTCCTTGTTAGGCAACCATGTGTCTATTGGTGTCTTCCATATTTAAGTCATGATTAGGCAACCATGTTGGTGAGACACCAGGGAGTAGTTTCTGACAGTTCTATGAGAAACAATTTCACAGCAAACTCCCAGATTCTCTGACCCTTTAACACCAGCTGATATGAATCTGTTAGAGAAATGAAAAGAGGCTTGTCAATAATTCCTCACAGTCCTTTCCCCCATGCCACCTTCCTCTGGGAAGTCCATAAGCCACCTTCTTTCACACTTGTGAACGTGAAAATGTGGACATCAATAATATTTGTTCTTGTCTGTTTTGCACATGGAGTCTTTGGGTGTCTCAGATTTATGGTCATAGATCCTTTCCTAAGGGACTCTACTTTGGGTGGGCTCTGTACTGAACTTCTGGCATTGGACCCTATAAGGCATCCAAATTTCATGTCAATGTCATATCATTAGGCAGGCATCTTTACCATGAATCTGGTTTTAAGATTCAGCTAACCGTTATGATTTGTGTTTCATTATGTCTTTAATCTGGTAATTCTTTAGTGTGTTGTTAATATTTTAAAACTTTAAATACATTTTAAATATTCATCCAATGTTTTAAGTTAGTTTGTAGCTAGAAGTTTGTCCAGAGTAACGTCTTCCAACATAATATCTCAGAGGAAACTCTTGCTGTGACTAAAGCCTGTGTAAACTTTTATAGATAACACTGAGGTAGTGCTTCTATTGATTTTGAATCTTGATTAATATTTGAAGATTTATTCAGCTTTCAATATCCTGATCAGAAATAGCTCAGTGAAAGAAACACTGAATGTGATACATATTCATTCCACAGTTGCTTTAACTATGTGGCCCATTTGTTTTAGTATAGTTAGTGACTGGTACAATCCCATGAACTGTATATATTTATTCTTTATCTTATCACAGTAAAATTTTGATAACATACCTATTGTTTCCCTTCATAGCAAACCTGAGACTCTAAAATGTAGGGTAGCATTGTAGCTTAAGCTTACCTATTTTATCTTTAAGTAAAGTGTGTGTGTGTGTGTGTGTGTGTGTGTGTGTGTGTGTGTGTACCAAGAAAGACAGACAACTCATCAGGTTATCTAATCCAGGCATAGAGAGAATAAGGAACTTCCTTGAGGTGTCGTGTGTGTTAAGTTTGGCTGTTCCTGTTTGGTAGCTTATAGTGTACTCACTGATACCCCTGTTTTCTAGTGCTTGAAGGAAAACTCAAATGTGGGACCTATTTAGAGATGTTTTCAGAATTGTTAAAATATCTTGCATTTTTACTCCCTTCAGTTGATAGAAGTTGTATTTTGTCTTTGGCATGACACCACCCCCAATTAATGTGTCTCTGAAACATATAATTAAGCATATAAATTTGGTTCAGTAGATGGAGCCATCATAGGCACTAGAGAAATGTCCAGGGAACCACAAGAATGACCCAACTAAGAATCTAAGCAATCGTGGAAAGGCTACCTTTGCCCTTCCTCTATAATGAGATTGATGACTATCTTAAATGCCATCCTAGAGCCTTCACTCAGTAGCTTATGGAAGCAGAATCAGAGATCCACAGCTAAACAATAAGCAGAACTCCTAGAACCTAGTTGTAGAGAGGGAGGTGTGCTGAGCAAAGGGGTGAAGACCATGCTGTAGAAACCCACAAAGGCATCTGACCTGAGCAAGTGGGAGTTCACAGACCTCAGTATGACAGCTGGGGAACCTGCATAGGACCGAACCAAGCCCCCTGAATGTGGGTGTCAGTTGGGGGGCCTGGGAAGTCGGTGGGACCTCTCATAGTGGAAACAGTATTTACCCCAGTGCACGAATGGATTTTGGGAGCCCATTCCCTATGAAGGGACACTCTCTCAGCCTAGGCCCTGACCCAAATGATATGACAGAATTTGAAGATCTCCCATGGGAAATGGACGGATGGGAAGGAGAGGGAACTGGGATTGGTATGTAAAATAAGATTGCTTTTCATTTAAATAAAAATTAATTTAAAAAGACAATTTTGAACTTTGCATGTTAAATAGCACATATACAAAGAACATATATCGTACACAGTATATATTGTGCTTATTTTTGGGGGGGATGGAAAGAATCATTTTTATTTAAATTAGAAACAATCTTGTTACTTGTCAATCCTAGTTCCCTTTCCCTTCCCTCCTTCCCTGTCCCCCTACCGGCCCCCAATCCAATCCCCTTTCTGTTCCCCAGGGCGGGTGAGGCCTTCCATGAGGGATATTCAAAGTCAGCCATATCATTTGGAGCTGGACCTTCCCTGTGTGTCTAGGCTGAGAGAGTATTCTTCTATGTGAAATGGCTCCCAAAGTCCATTCATATACTAAGGATAAATGCTGATCCACTACCAGAGGCCTCATAGATTAACCAGACCTCCTAACTGACACCCACGTTCAGGGGGTCTAGATCAGTCCTATGCTGATTTCCCAGCTATCCGTCTGGGGTCCATGAGCTCCCCCATGTTCAAGTCAGCTGTTTCTGTGAGTTTCTCCATTGTGCTTGTTTTTAAATGTACTCTTGTCTTTAATTTGGACTAATGCACTTAATGATATAGATTAGTTTAGCCAAAATCCATAGGCTTTGCTTGATATAGCTTTGGTATACATTTGCTCTTTAAGCAAGAAATGTTAACTTGGGGAATCCTGTTTTGTCATTTTTAAACTGTCTCAGGTCTTTGACGTTTTGAATTCAGCTGAATTGATTTGTCTCATGCGACACATTTTAATACCTAAGAACATTATTGTGGAATGTATGGTGGCTTCAAATCCCAACAGCAAGAGTGCAACTCTCTGGTTGGGCTGTGGGAACACCGAAAAAGGGCAGCTCTCCTTCTTTGACTTAAACACAGAAAGATACAGTTATGAGGTAAATATGAGTTCTCTTTAAATTAGAAATCTTTTAAAATAAATTAAAGCCTATATCACTTAAAAATCACTTTGGAAGAAATCAAATAAGAGCCAATGTAGAAGTAATTAACTTTCCTTTAGAACAAGTGAGTGCCTGTTGGATCAGGTTGTTTGTTTTAAATACACACACATACACACACCACACACACACACACACACACACACACGCACACAGACACACACATATACATACATATATATATATCACACACACATATATATCACACACACATCCCCCCACATATATATATACATGCATACATACATATCACACACACACACACACACACACACATATATATATACATACATATATACACATACATATATCAATACATATTTGTCAAGTCAGGATCTCTGGAAACAGAGCTGGAAGCAGCCATTTTGTTATTATGAATGAAGGAGTGACAGGCTTGGCAGGAGGTAAAGGAAGCTGAAACAGAGTAAGTAGCTAAGAAAAGCAGATGTGGTTCCTGAGGAAGCTGAGCATCAGTCTCTTCTCTCAAGGGCTTTGGAACACTATGGAATGTCCATCCACACACAAAAGGCCAGATGTTCTAGTATCCGCATACAAATTCCGGGCTATCATCAGGTGTCCATACATAAGGGATCAGGCTGTCATCAAGTGCCCTTACACAAAGGCCGATGTTCATTAAGTTTCCACACAAAAGGGCCTGGTGGCCTCTGGGTGTCTGTCTCCACATTAGAGGTCATATGCTCACCAAGGACTACACACTAGGGGTTAAATAGTCATCAGGTATCTATATGTCAATTGGGTAGTAGCACCTGTCCACTTAGAAGTCATACTTTCTTTGGTATGTTGGTAGCCAATGCTCCCAGTAGTAGAGGAATGAGCAAAAGAGACCTGTATATGACCCTTAAAAGAGATATCAACACATTAGCAAACATAAATTTATAGTTAAAAAGTAACTTGATATTGTGACTATTCCCTTGAAATATTTTACCAAAGAATGATGCTCAAGGTTAAAGAACTCTTTCATTTGATCTAAATGAAGTTAAGACTTCGATTTGGAAATATAATTTCTAATTTTTAATTTCAAATTCAGATACATTCTGCAACTAGGTAGGAAAAAATCTTTACCAGATATATCATCTCTTGTTGAAAAGCTAATAAGATAGGCATTGATTATAAAAGTAAGTGCACAAGAGTAGCCAGATAAGTACATTCGATAACAGGGTATTTTCATCTTGTACAAGGTCTGGTAACTTAAAGTAAGACCGCCTCACCTAGGTTTTACGTACTTTTCGTAACAGGAAGTGACTGATAGTCGGATCCTGTGCTTGGCTTTGGTGCATCTTCCTGCTGAGAAGGAGAGCTGGATTGTGTGTGGCACACAGTCTGGGGATCTCCTGGTCATCAATGCTGAGGATGAGACAAAGAGACACAGCCTGGAAAAGATGACTGACTCCATTACTTGTTTGTATTGCAATTCCTTTGCCAAGCAGAGGTATGGTTGTCAATTAATTGAAGAAAATGATGTTAATTTCAGATGCTTTAATCATTTGCAAAATTATGAAACCAGCAACAATTGTCTGACTTTAGATGCTTGCCACTGGCTTGATTATTTTAAAGAAAATCATGAGGGATCAGGCTGATACTTGTGGCTTTTCTATATGCAGACTTAGCTGAGGCAGGTAAAAATATGTCAACTCAGCTGTGGATACACCATTACTTCTCCCTATTCTCAGCTGGCCTTGGTGGTGTGTGTGCCAGTGTCTCTTCAAAACTGAATGTTGTATTATTTTTCCTTGAATACAGATATCAGTATAGCACCACCTTAGTATGGGCAACATTGGAACATTAGTAATCTACTGCTTTGTAAAATAACAATGTCACCTCCAAAGTCGTGAGTTCAATACCTGGGACCCACATGGTGGAAGGAGAGAACTGAGTCCTTCAAGTTGTCTTCTGCCCTCCATACCCATACTATGGTCCTTGTGCACTCCATGTCCCCCATGCTATAATAAATTTTAATAAACTTGTAAGCTGTAAATAGGTAACGTAGCTTGAAAATCACTTAGTTTTTGTCATTTATAGGGATCATGTGCCAAAGAAATATAAGTGCCCAGGCAATTGCTCTACCGGTGAGCTGTGTATAGACCATAATCAACACATCTAAGTAGCAGAATTTTATGCATAATTCATACAGTGGGAGCTGTATTATGGAGAACAGGATAATTTCCAGGAGTCATCATACTTTATATGCTTCTTTGGTTTAAGTCAACACTAGAAAAATTAATGGAAAATATGGAGTTTGGGGGTCTGCCTAAGTGTGAACTACACTGTAAGTTTTGGAGTTGGAATTACTTGGATAGTGTTGAAGAAAACTTTCATTGGGTTGAGTTAAAAAGGCCAAGAAGATTTTTTTTATGAAACTATCATAGTAGAAGAACACAGTTCCACTGAAACAAAGGTAGGAGAACTTTGGACACAGGGATGGGTTACAGTTGTGGAAAATATTGCAGGATATTGTGTGTGGTGGTAGGGTGTTCTTATTCTAAATCAACCATCTGTCTTTGTGAGTGTTCCTTGCTGAAGGTAGGGCCTTACTTTCTCCCCGTGACTGGTAAATGGACACACATCTCTGTTGTTGATTGCGTGTCAAAAGAATGGCTGCTAGGTCCTTGGTAAAGGTTTTCAGGTGCTGAGAAACAGACATAAGGCAGGGCAGAGATTTTGGCTTCAGAAGGAGCAGACATGGATTGTCTATTGCAAGGATCACAAGGTCAGTGTTTCAAAGTGGGGAGGTTGAAGGGTGGCCAGAAAGGTACGTGTCTCAAGTTTAGTCAAGAGAAGAGAACTTAAAATACAGGTTACTCAAAACAATGTTATTTTGTAACCATTTCAACATTTTTTACTTTCAGCAAGCAAAGTAATTTTCTTTTGGTGGGAACCGCTGATGGGAATTTAGTGATATTTGAAGATAAGAATGTTAAGGTAAATGTTGGATGCATTTTACATGAAAGTGTATTTTTAAAGACATATCTCTCCCATATGTAATTATTGGATCCTAGATAATAAGCACTATACATTTCACCTGTTATTTATTTATTGTTTCATATAATATTGGCATATAATAGATCCCTAAAAAAACTTGCTGATCGCGTAATTTACACGAATGAATTGAAATCAACAAGAAATGAAATCTCTTTTGAAATGATAGAAATGGAAATAATTCTGTATGAATGAAGTAGATCTCTCTTATAAAAGTCATTTCAGGAAAAAACAGACATTGAAGTTTAACTTGCTAGGCGGCAGCTGGAGGCATAGCTCAGTAGAGAACACAATGAACATTCAGGATGCCTTGGGTTCATTTCCCCAGCTTAACTCCGCTCCCTCTCTCTTCTCTCCTCCCCCTCCCATATGGAAAACATCTGGCGTACCATCAACTTTTTCTTCAGCATTGACTGAAGATGTCATTCAACTTACTGTTCTTGAGACTCACTTAGTCATTACAGAATCTATTCCTTTGGCCATTTATCATGGTTCCATCCCCTCAATCAGCTTCTGCCTCTTGACGCTCATAATTTCAGTATCTAAAGCAGTGGGTCATGAAACCTTTGGGGTCACATATCAGATTTCCTGCATATCAGATATTTACATTATGATTCACAACAGTAGCAAAATTCAATTTATGAAGTAGCAATGAAATAATTTTATGGTTGGGGTCACCATACCATCTTAACCCTGTCTTGTTAGAAACTTGAAACAGTGTGTCTGAATTCTTATTTTGATGTCACTAATCATTTAAAATGGGAAGCAGTTCTGTAAAGTGACAAACTTCCCAGCATCATATCACACACTTGGTTTGCTCTCTTATTCTCTGCAGTGTAAAGGAGCTGCCCCCTTGAAGACACTACACATAGGCGATATCAGTACACCCCTGATGTGCTTGAGTGTGTCCATGAATTCATCCGAAAGACACATCACATGGGGAGGGTGTGGCACAAAGATCTTCTCCTTCTCCAGTGATTTCACCATTCAGAAACTCATTGAGACAAGAACCAACCAACTGTAAGTCATGTTTATTCTATACAACCAGTGTAGCATTTATTCATGTTTTTTCTTTAGAATCATATGAATAAGACTACTCATAGACCACAACAATACTAAATATAATTTGAAATGCAATTATTTGTCTATTATAAGATGAAACATTTTATAGAAAATTTATCAAACTCTAGCTATCACAGTAATGTTAATATACTAATTGTTAAATTTTGAAATTTGAAACTAGGAGGTAATTAATATCTATTTAACTAAACTGTGTATTTTATATGTTCAACTATTTATAGTTATTTTAAGTATTTATTATAGAAAACTTAGATTTTAAGGATAATAATTTATAGGTTTAATAATTGGTTATCAAAATTATGGCCAAGTTAGTTACACCAGTTTCAAGCAAAAATAGAAATGTATGAGCCTTGAACTAGTATATTGTTCAAAGTTTTAAATTTTTTGTTTTGTAATCTGTTCTTTGATAATGTTATAAATGTATAAAATACATTCTGGTTACTGTCATCCTATGCTTTGAGATCTCCTCTATTCATTCCACAATATGAGAGAGACACACTGAGCTTAACCAGGATCATCTGTGTAACCACGGGGTTCTGAGAATAGGTGATGGTTGAATTCTCAGTCCTAAATATCCAAGACATTCCCACCTCAGGGGTTACAGTTGAAGAGGAAGTAGAAAGGCTATAAAAACGTGGAAGGTAGGCAGAAGGACTGTGAGATGCTAGCTTCTGAGCAAGGACAGGAGAGTGCAATGCATTCACAACCTCACAGAAACTCTGACTGCCTACAGTAAACCTACAGGATACTAAGTCCATCCACAGTTCACCCTGGCTTAGGGAGGGGTCCACAGTTCCCTTGACCTTACCACTAAATGATGGCTACTTTTGGCCTCTTCAGGATGCCAGTCACTGTCTGCAGTTGAGGATCCAGTGAGTGATTTCCATTTCAAATTGGATTTTGACCAAATCTTGTTTTCGTTTTGTTATCCTCAATAACAGGAAGGAAAGGATGGAGGCAAAGGTAAAATCTACAAGCCAGATATTAGCTCTTCAGTGTATTGGTTTTGTTAACTTGGACAATAACCTAAGAATATCCATTTCACTCTTACTGGAATATTTTTTAGTTCTTCGTTCCAAAGGAATGGTTAAAAGTTTAAACAAAATTAGTGTAAAAATATTAACATCATGCTTAGTACCTGGTGAGCTCTCAAATACATTCAGTGTGATTGTGATAGCTACCAGCTCTTGGTCACAAATCTCCCCTTCAGATTATTTGCTAGTTTCTTGTGTGTCTGTCTGGTTTTCCAGTATTGAAACTGGGGCTTACTGCCTTGTCCCTTGCTCTCATAGTGACTTGGCTTCCCCAGTTGTTTCTTTCTTTCTTTTCTTTTTTTTTTTTTTTTGGTTTTTTTTTTAACAAGACAGGGTTTCTCTGTATTGTTTTGGAGGCTGTCAGTCCAGCCTGGCCTCGAACTCACAGAGATCCGCCTGCCTCTGCCTCCCGAGTGCTGGGATTAAAGGCGTGCGCCACCACCGCCCGGCCTCCCCAGTTGTTTCTTAAACTCTGCTGCTACCCTGGCCCAGATGTCTATGATCGTGTTAACAGTGACAGGTTTCTATCCAGTTCTCAGCTCCTGGCTAGACTTTGTTCTCCAGTCTGTCTCCACATTGAAAAGGGAACCCTTGAGAATGGAAGTCAGGGTCTCCTGCTAAAAAGTATTCAGTGGCTTCCCATTGTGCCCTACGCATGGTTTAGTTTAGCTCAGCTCTCTAGCTTCACAATTTATACCTTTCTGTGCACTCTGGTTAAACTGAAATCACCTCTGTTCTTGAAGACAGCATTCTCCACTCATATCCAACCCTCCCATACACTTAATCTCTATCTGCATCCCTGCTGAGCTCTTGCTCTGTCTGCCTCAGTCCATATGCTGCTCCCATGTGACCGCCCTGTTTCTACACATGGACATTAGCTGTCTTCTAGTTGGACTTTCACTGTTTCTGGCATTTTTTTCTTCACAGCAGCTACACTGTTGTTTTTAATGTAATATCTTCATCCCATTCTTCACAGTGATTCTCCAAGATGCTACGCAGCTTAAGTCAATCTCATGCCCAGGCCGTGCTTCGTACCTATGAAATTAGGACAACTAAGAAGATTCTGGTTTCAGTTTCAATGCTTTATTTTGCAAAGCTGTCACATCATTCTAAAACATAATCAGCATTAAGATGTACTACAGTATATTACAAGTCAATATAGATGAGGGATGTTTTTGCTATATTTACAGACATGTTTACCAACATGTATAAGTATTTGGATAGCCTCCTTTTTCTTTAATTTTTGCCTTTTATACAACTATACAAACCTTAAATATTTCAGAAGCAGAGACATTCAGTTGTTTAGAGCATCTGATGCCATCATGGGTATGGATTAGTATGTTGCATGGAGGCTTTACTGGAAAACATCCATGAAGATAAACCTCACCCAGGTTGTTCATTTTCCCAGGGAGATGGAGACTTACCATTATGAGCGCAGGGACAGTTTCCTTATCCTAAAGAAGTATTTACTGCTGCAATGGCCTCTTCCCACACACAGAGGTCAGGGGATGGCCTCATCCTCAGGACCCTTTCAGTCTGTGCTGCACTCTCTGACTGGAAGCCATAGTTAGTTCTGAAAAATGTCTGCTTTTAGAGCCTATGACACTTGTTTTATGCTTTCATTCTGCAACATGCCAGTCATGTGGCCTGAGGTAAATTATTTACCATTCGTAAGACTCTGTTTTTCATATCTCTAGTTATTGAGATTTATCCAGTCTTATAAATTTATCTTCATTTACTTGCTAGGACAGAACATGGGGCCGTGTGAATGCTAGGCAACTTCTCTATCACTAAATTATGTCTGTAGGTCTGCAAATTTATGAATAAGGAGCAAACAAAATGCCACACAAAACTGTTTTATAATTCTAAAGCTCACAGAACTGTTTTTATTAGATACAGCAGACACCACGGGAAAACCACTGAAAACAATAGTTCCCTGGCAGGAGATGATATTTTCATCTTCTGTAAAGAATAGGGAAAAATGAAGGAAGACCACTTGCCTACTATAAGAAACATTTCTGATTGCTAAATTCCCATGGTAATTGTACATAGTTTTCCCAAGTTGATTGGAAATTTGAAGTTTTTCACTTTTTTCTGGATGTTCATTCACCCTGATAGTTCACTCTCCATTGATTAATCCTTTTGCCTGCTCACTTAGCAAATTGCCTAGCACAGAAAAGGACTATGATAATGAGCTATGGGCATATAAGAAAAATGCGGTGTTTGCTTTTATAAGTTATATTTACAGTCTAGTGTGAGAGACACACTAATAAATAAAACTTTAGTCAGGTCTACAGGATAATAGCTAAGCCAGTAGGGGGAACAACTGGCCCATCCTTTTCCAGAGGTCAGGAGAGAATTCTAGAGAAGTGGATATTTAGGTGAAACCTCAAAAAAGCCTGGACCTTGCCATGCAAATGGAGCCTATAGTCTCATATATATATGGCACCAATGTCGAAGGCTAAGGTTAGAAGAGACATATTGGAAAATACAGTTCCCTCCCTCCCTCGCTTCCTTCCTTCCTTCCTTCCTTCCTTCCTTCCTTCCTTCCTTCTTTCTTTATTGGTTTTTTTTTGAGACATGGTTTCTCTGTGTAACAGCACTGGCTGTCCTGGAACTAGCTCTGTAAATCAGGCTGACCTTGAACTCACAGATATCCACCTGCCTCTGTTCCCCCCACCCAAGTGCTGGGACTAAAAGTGTGCAACACCACCGCCCAGCAGTGCTTACTATTTTCAAAGAGGATAAATAGCACATTTCTGAATTCTAAAGCTCTGTAAATATTGTACTCACTTGAATCTACATTGGAAGGTTTTTCTTTATTTGACTTACGTTTACAAATCTAGCGACTTCTTTCATGTTTGGAGACATTGCCACTATAATTTATTTCTCCATATTTTTAATTCTAGTTATAAATGTCTAATTCCCAATTTTCCCAACACTCAAGACAGAAAGGATTATGTGGAAATTTCTAAAATTTGGAGATACTGTATTTCCTTTAGAGTTTCAGGGATAGTATAAAATCCCATACAGAATCAGACAGGCCTAAACTTTAAAATCAACCCAGAAATGGACATACATTGTAGTCTTTATTCTACAGTCAAGTAGAGCCAGCATCATTTATCCAAAGAGCAAAGTCATTCAGAATGGCTAAGGGAGGATATGAGATAATTAGAGTAATGTTGCTTGTTTGATTTTGAGAATAGTACTAACTTTCTGTATATTTTTTTACCTTTTTCCCCTCCAGGTTTTCTTATGCAGCCTTCAGCGATTCTAACATCATAGCTGTGGCAGTAGACACGACTCTCTTTATTGCCAAGAAAAACAGCCCCGTGGTAGAGGTGTGGGACAAAAAAACGGAAAAGCTCTGTGAATTAATAGACTGTGTGCACTTCTTAAAGTAAATGCATTGGTTACTTTACTCCTGTTTTTATAAGTCAGAGCGAAGAGAAAGAAAATTGTGATTTCTTTATTTCATTCCTGTCCTCAAGGAGAATTTTTTAAAACATAAAGTTGTTAATTCCTTGTTAGCATGTCCTTTAGTGTTCTTCACGTTGAGTTCTGGGATTGAACACTATTATTTCTTCATGGAATTTTATAGAATAACCCCTAATGAAAAGATAAGCTCTGGTCAGGATATATGAAAGAAGAATAAATAAAAGTAAAAAAATATACAAAAAGTATATATATATATATATATACATATATATATATATATATATATACCACTTTCACTGTTACCTGGAGATCAGTGGCACAGTATCGAATAGTATTACTTATAATAAATTAGAAGTGCAAAGATACTGCACTGTAAAGAGAAAAAAGCCCCACAATGAGAGAGGATGCGGGTGCAGACCTCCTGAACTTAGAAGGATGGATGGTATACAGTCTAAGAGCAGGCAGATTGGCAGGCACAGTCCATGAACTGGTGTCGAGAAGCAGAAGCACTGCCAAACCCGTGTCCACTCACTTCACTCTGCTTTATTCCTGTCTGACTTGCGAATTTGTGTATTCTGGAGGATGTGAGATGACACATCATATCTCTGAAACAAGACTTCACAATTTACCTTCATAAGTCATTTTTGAAACTTTCCCTCTAGATTTTGAGGAGACAAGTTCAGAAGGTGACAGTTCTGCCTGGTAGAATCCCTGAGTGTGTGTGTGTGTGTGTGTGTGTGTGTGTGTGTGTGTGTATTTGTATCTTTGTATATAAGTGATTTATTTTTCTTTTTTAATTTTTGGACTTCACAGAGTGCATTGAGACCAACTCCTTTAAATGACTACTGGGAAAGTTCATATATTTTCACTAGATTACACACTTACAAAAATGAATACCCATCTTATTTGTTTGAGGAATTCTTAAAGCTGAAATGTTATCACGACAGTTTCTTTTTCCTTAAGAAGAGTTTATTTTAGCTTGTAGTGGCAGAGCATTTAGCCTGTCAATAATGGGATAGACACAGGAGCAGGTTCAGAAGGCATGTCATTATGAGCAGGAGGCTGGCTGATGACATTGTATCTAGACTCATTCAGAGCATCCCGTTACCGGTTGTGGTGGCACATGCTGGTAGGATTTGCTGAAGGAGGTGGAGGCAGTAGGATCAAGAGTTTGAGGCCAGCTTGAGTACACAACAGTTCTTATCCTTGAGAACTTGTGCTTCCAGTAAAGAAATTCTGTGTTAAAAGTTTAGCTCTGCACACTTTAATGATACTAACTCATACAGCCAGCCCTCCATTTTCTTGGGTTTTCTTCCAACAGGGGACCCTGATGCTTGCATGTTTGCTGCATATGTATGTGTGCGCTCTGTTCCTGTCCTTATTCCCTAAACAATAGGCATGAAAGTTGTTTACACTGCATTTACATTACATAGGTATAATGAGTTATTTAATGATCACTTAAAGTTTGAGGGAGGATTATGTAAGTTTCATGGAAGTATTTATTGTAAATGAACAACTGGAATACTTGTGATTTTGGTCACTAAAGCCAGGTCCTGGAACCTGGGTCTGTAATACCAAGAAATGACTTCATTGTCATCTTCATGGTTTAAAATGTTAGTAAGTTGTGCATGTGTAGGCAAATCTATTAACTATCCTAAGTGCTGATAGAACTACCAATAAATACATTCTTTATGATTTAGGGAGGTGATGGTAAAAACTAACAAGGAATCAAAACACAAGCTGTCCTACTCTGGGCGGGTGAAAGCGCTCTGCCTGCAGAAGAACACAGCTCTCTGGATAGGAACCGGAGGAGGCCACATTTTACTCCTGGATCTTTCCACTCGACGCGTTATACGCACCATCCACAACTTCTGTGATTCTGTGAGAGCCATGGCCATGGCACAATTAGGCAAGTTTCCTTTCTTTAGATATGTCCATATTCCTTACAATGATAAAATATGTCATTTTCAAAAGTCAAATCATTTCTTAAAATGAGAATTTCTGGTGCCATTTGTAGTGCATTTGAGGGTCACACAATGAAGCCAGGACAACCTCTGAATAGGGCATGTTAACACTGGAGGGCTGGATGCTTCTGGTCTTGTAAGAGAGGTGGGCAATGTCAGATGAGCTATCAATTTTCTCTCTACATCTAAGGCAAAATGAAAAGTGCATACTGAGTATATTTCACTCTTCATCAAGTAAGTTGAACAAATGTTTATTTTGAACTTAATCTAAGTTTCCCACACTTGTTAGACTCCTGCTTAGGTTTTATTCTTTAAATAAATTTATATTGTACTTTAAATAAATTTATATTCTATTTTAAATAAATTTATATTCTTAGAGCAGTGCTCAGTGAGCTGCACAGCCAACACTTTTAGATAACATTTTTTATCCAAGCTTTTGTTTATATTATTGTTCCTATATTTTCCACCACTTAAATGTGATATCATGTGGAATACAGTCTTCACAAAGGGATTTTTCAGTATCTCTGTTTGATGAATAATTTTATTTAGAAAACACTAAGCACCCCATATATACAAACCCAATGATAAAGTATTACAGTAGACTTTAGTTCTCTAGAAGCAGAGTTTCTGGGATTTTCAAAAATGGGAAGCAAAGCACTTGTCATATGGGGAATAAATTTGGCACCAACAGGAGTTTCCCCTATTCTGTGTGGACTTTTCATTTGTGGATATCAGCTCTGATTGGGGGATTGTAACAACCAGGGAGGGAGATCTTAGCGGCCTGTATCTACCAACTGTGTTGAATTCTCAACTTGGCTTATATGGACTGTGGGGTCTAAGTGGTTGGTTTATTGCTGAAGCTGTAGTCAGTGCAGTGGGTCATGATTGATCGTAAAATCAAGGTGAGTTGAAACATACACTAGCGCTTCAGTTACCTGTCTGTCTCCTCTGTGGTGGAATGGTTTTCTTCATAGTTCTTTCTGACTCAAGAAGTATGGAGTCTCTCACAGGGCTCTATCCTGCCTGTACTATTTGCACATACGATTCCTTCTCTACTTTGGATGCAGTAGCTCATCTAATCAACTTCAAAGAAGCTGGTGGTGAATAAGTTGACTTCTCTCTTTGGCTTTTGAAGACCATCACTGACATAACATTGGGCAGTTATGATTTTTCCCCCATTAATGACTGAATCTTTAGTAGAGCATAAACTCCATGCAAGTTTGGTGGGTCTTCATGTTCTCATTCACACCACACTCTTAAGACCCTTCCAAAGACCCAATATACACAACACTTTTTGATGGATACTTGTCAAAAAAATTAGCAAATGACTCAAGAGAGACTGAAATTGTGGGTTGTCAATGTATCTATCCACCTTGCTTTCAAGATGCCTCAGGTTTGTGCCTCAATTTGACAACTGAACTTTTCCATTCTTCCTCTCTTCTAATGTTGTAACTCTGGGGAGGAATTAAGTGTAAATATCAAACCTACTATGTCACATAGAGTAAACAGTTTTCTTACATTCATGCAATTATCATAGGTTTTCTTTAAATATTGCTGTTGTGTTAGAGAGGTTTTTATGTAACTGAAGCGTACTCTAAAGAATAGCAGTGTGCACTCAGGTCCAGTATATTTGTGTTTAAGAAGTGGACAGCTGAACTTTTCTCAGTTGAATTTAATATATCATTTTAACAGAAAATTTCTGTTTTCTTTTGATAAAGGAAGCCTTAAAAGTGTCATGCTGGTTTTGGGGTACAAGCGGAAGAGTACAGATGGTACCCAGGAACAAAAAGGTAACATTAACATCATGCTATGCACTGAAAAGCTTGTGGTTTGAGGTGGCAGTACAGCTGTGCATTATAAGCTGATGTTTCATCTACTGTATTCTACCTTCGGCAATGTCTTCTTAAAATTTTTATTACTTTATTTAGTCATTTATTTGTGTGCATATGCATGTGTATTTGTGTGCTTGGATATGTGTGTGCCTCTGTGCACTTTATATTTGGGTCTATGCGTGTTACAGTGCATGCATAAATGTCGGAGAACAACATGAAGGAGTGTCTCTATTTTTTCGACCATCTGAGTCTCAGAGTTCAGACTCAATTCTTCAGTCTCCACAGCAAAAACCTTTCACTGCTGAGCCATCTCATTGGCTCTCATCAGCAATTTCAATTTGAGCTTTAAAGTGTAAATAACTCAGAAATTTTCTAAATTAAATTTTATCAACTTAAGAGTGCTAATTGTTTTTTTTTCAGAAGTGGTAGAGATAACAGCCTCTGTAAACTGCTCATTCAAGTTTAAATTAAGGGCAATACTTTTCCTTACAAGTTATTTTCATAGGGGTATCTTTATGCTGCCTGGTATTTAGCAATATTTCAAATAACTATTTCTTTAAGTAATTGAAATTCTAGATTATAAAATGTTCTTCTTGGAGTTTAGGAGCTTCTTAATTAATGTGTGAATAACATTCCCAAGGGGAACTTGTTTTGTAATGGCAATGACTTAGTACATTGCTTAGGGTGAGTTTATGTTTATACATTTGCTCAAAACAAATCAATATAAATAGTGGATCTTTGAAATATAATTTCTTTTTTCCTTACAGAAATACAGTCTTGCTTGTCTATTTGGGACATCAATCTTCCACATGAAGTGCAAAATTTAGAAAAACACATTGAAGTAAGAACAGAGTTAGCTGATAAAATGAAAAGAACATCTGTTGACTAGGACACCAGATGCGCTTGCCATTGGGTTGGAAAACAGTCCTCTTGTTTCTAAAATGTATGTTTAAATGTTTACATTGAAAAGTATATAAAGTATATGCCTATTCTTTGGAAAGTTCATATGTATATGAAGGAATGTGTATACTTTATGCCTAATTTAATATATGTAAAATATTATCAGCAAACATATTTAAAGAACTATTTAATTTAGTACTATATTTTCTATGTGCTTTAACTAATTTGATGGGATAATCAAAAAAATCTACAATGCATTAAATTTCAATATTTATACTAAAATGTGTAAGACAGTCATGCTTGTTTTGCTATGCATTATGAAGATAAAATCTATTTTAATTTGTTGCTTAAGATGTTACTTGCTTACTATCTATGAATTATGCAGAGTAGAATAAAAATATTTGGGCAGTTTCCCATGTAATAGATTTTTTCATATCTTGTTTTTAAGTATATTGTCATCATAATTGTAAATTGTCAGATTTTTCACTAATAAAGATTTTTGCCAGGACAGGAATTATCTTGGGTACTGATACAAACTTCATCTCACACAATTTCCTCTAATAGAGAATTCCATTAAAACTGTCAAGAATATTGAACACAGTTCATGGGCAAAGGCCTCGTGGGTGGTGATATATTATTTATGATTTATTAAAGCTTGCCTAAGGGTACAGAAAGAAAAGTTAGCCACAGGCTATAGAGGTCAGGCATTGGTGAGTCACATCTGTCATCCCAGCAGCCGTACTACTCAACTATAGAAACTAAGCAGTGGTGGCACACATATTTAATCCCAGGACTCAGGATTAAGAGGTAGACGGGTCTCTGTTAGTTCAAGTCCATCCTGACTACACAAAATTGATCCAGCACTAAAAGAAACAGCTCACACAAAGGTGATCTCAGTATATGGGATCACATGCCTTTAATCCCAGCACTAGGGAGGTGAAGACAGGAATGATATGGCTGGGCAGAGAGAGGAATAAAAGGCTGGAAGAGACAGGAACTTAGAGCTTTTTGCCTCTGAGGATTCATGGAGACAGGATTGCCATTTCAGCTGAAGTAGAGGTAAGATTTACTGACTTGGCTGCTTTGCTTCTCTGATCTTCAACTTGAAGCCTGAACCCCAATATCAGTCTCTGGGCTTTTATTTATCATGTTACACTCATGTCTAAGACCAAAAAGGGAAGCTGCCTAAAAGGAGACATAATGTAAATACAGAGGCCTCATGTCTGAGAATGACAGTCTCTCTCTTTTTCTACTCCATCTTTACATATGGATACCCTAAAGTTTATATAGTGTAAATACAGTGCTCACTTCCTCACATGGTAATTTTATGTCTATTTATTACGTATTTATGTGTGTGATGGATGGGTATGTGTATGCCGTGCACTCACATGGAAGTCAGGGGACCACTTGCAAGATTTGGCTGTCTCCTTCCACCATAAGGATGCCAGAGTTTGGACTCAAGCCATCATACTCAGTAACAAGTGTCCTTGCTTGTTGAGCATCTTGTTGGCTCTGACTCTAGGTGCTGTTTGTGGTCCTTAGTGGTAAGGCATATCTCCAGCTTCTTACTTTCTGCTTCCTGCTTGATTTTTCTCTAGTGCATCTACTTATATTTTCCTTAGATTTGTGACCCTATACATGTTCTGTATCATATATGTGAGTATATTCGGGAAGTAAGATTTTATATATACATATGTATGTTATATATAACATATAAAAATGTTATGTATGTGTATATATACACATGCATAAAATATTACTTTCAGAATTACATAATTCTATAATTACTACCAAACCCGTGGAGACAAATATATAGCTTATTCTTCAATTTGTTGAAGAAGGAATTTTAGCTCAGCTGAGCAAAAATGAACTGCTCATATAGTCATATAAATTAGACTCATTATGATTAGATGCCTTCCCATAGTGAGTATATGTAATATACGTAACAGCCTGAGAAACATTTCCTAGGAAAAACACTTGTGGAAAGGCCACAGATTGTGTCTTATAATCATAATTTCAAGCTACTCCCTATAATAGGATAACAGACAGAATTGACTTGAGTTTTAGGTGTGAATACTTTAGGAATCTTTCTATTAAGGTTAATCAAATTCTTAACTTGGAGAGAATTTCTACTCTTTGTGGTGACATACTTCAATAACAACAGAAATTCAGCCACGACGAATTTAATTATGATGAGACTCAGTCCTGTGATAATTTCTCATTGAGCAAAGCCCTCATGTCCAATACCTAAAAGGAAACTTAATGAAAACTTCCTAAAAAGAGACATGAAAGGCCGAAGTGTGTGTGCATGGCTTTAATCCTAGCACTCAGGAGGCAGAGGCAGGTGGATCTCTGTGAGTTTGAGACCAGCCTGGTCTACAAGAGCTAGTTCTAGGACAGCCTCCAAAGCCACAGAGAAACCCTGTTTCAAAAAACTGAGAGAGAGAAACTAAGAGAGAGGGGGGGATGTAAACACAGAGTCCTTATGTCTGAGAATGACAGTTTTTCTCTTTTGTTACTCTGCCTTTAAATACGGATAGCCCAATGCTTATATAATTAGTGTAAATACAGTGCTCATTTCTTCATGTGATATATTTTTTTCTTAGTGTGCATTTTTTTAGCCAGGTGACTACAAAAATAAGTAAAAGAGCATTGTATAACTCTGTACATATACATGCAATCATGAAATACTGCTACTCCTCACAGATAAGTCTCCATCCATCTTGAGTACCTTTGTGTTCATCCATCCATGGGTAATACATGTACAAATGTACAAACAGCTTTTTCTTGGGGATTTAGGAGTCACTTAAGTTCTGTTTTCCATAATGCAAATAGTTGCTCAAATGCTAAAAGAAGATAATATTTTTCAAGGGACCAATGTAGACCTTTAAAAACTGCTGATCATTATCAAAACACTAAAAAACATTAAAACTTACCTAATAGAAAATCCTTTAGTTTTCAGATAGAAATTTTGAATTAGAAACATGAAAACCAGACTCTCTGAATCTAATTCTGGCCAACACTATACTGACTGTGTAGAAACTACTTCATAACCAAAAGGCTGGGAGTAGGAACACTAATAGTGTTTGCCTTCCACAGGAAACCCAAATCCACATAAAAATACATGGTGTCACATACTTGTGATCCCAGCACTGCTGTTAGGGAGGCCGATGGGTCCCTGGGGTTCACTTACTTTTCAATCCAACCTATTCAATTAGTTGCAACCCAAGGAGCAATCCTGTCTCAAAACACAGAATAGTGGCTGAGGAATGACACCCAAGGTTGACCTCTGGTCTACATACATACACATACACACACACACACACACACACACACACACACACACACAGAGAGAGAGAGAGAGAGAGAGAGAGAGAGACAGAGAGAGAGAGCCAGTTATTTTTCATGAGCAAAGTTAAATGTATTGATGTTCACAATCATAGGAAGGATGGTAAACTTCTCCATATTCAAATGGTTAGATATTAATGAGAAAATTGGCACCTATCCTCTTGGTGTAGTCATCACTTTGGCAGTGATGGAGAAGCATAGATACAGCTCCATATTGTTGACCTCACTAGCCTGAGTTCTCCCAGATCTTTAAGGACTGCCACTCAAGCCAAAGCAACGGGAGTTCATGACTTGAATACTGTAAAGAATTTCAGGCATAGCTGCTGTAATGGTACAGAGCTTGGGAGTTTATTAATTACTTTTTAAATGCACGTTCAAGCATGTATATGAGAAAAGGAGCACTCAAAAGAAACAAGGCATATCTAAGTGGGGATTCATGCTTCTCAAGGGGTAATGGGGAAGAATAAGATATAACCAAATGTGAGTGCTGCCTCCTGGAGCAAGGGAGAGTAAGCAATTGATTGTC
Source organism: Mesocricetus auratus (assembly GCF_017639785.1). Classification (NCBI taxonomy): domain Eukaryota; kingdom Metazoa; phylum Chordata; class Mammalia; order Rodentia; family Cricetidae; genus Mesocricetus; species Mesocricetus auratus. The sequence continues at coordinate 73,678,918 of NW_024429194.1, read as the reverse complement.
ATAACATTCACCATCTTCACCTTTTCAGTGACTCTCAAGTTATAGCTCAAAAAATTGCTATGAATCCTTCTTGCTTGTTTTTTTCCCTTCCTTTTTTGTTTTTTCACAAGAAAGAGATGTGAAACAGCTTCAAAGGTACTGGGGAAGGAGTTAAGATTTGATAAATCAAAACCAGTAGGGGTTTAGTCCAGATCATTTTCCTGTGAATGGGGTTTCTAGTGGGATTCCTAGAAAACTGCAGGATTTGTGCAGAGAAGGGAGAATGGCTTTAAGCAGTTGTTAGTTGTAACTAGAATTCTTGCTCCACTTGGTGACTGACAATGAGGGACATCTTTCCCCATTATTGTATTTCCAAGATGTTCTCTGTCTTTCTTTCCTGCCTCAACCATGTATAGTTTGAGGATGAACCTGAAAACAAATGCTTTTCCTAGAGACAAAAGGAATAAAATAAAATTTGAAAATTTCCAACTCAGAACGAGTGGAAACCTTGTTCTCCATTGTTTTCATTTGCCCAGCCATTGCTTCCAAAACAACCTAAGATGTGGGTGCTTCGCAGATGCCACACTTAGTTCTTCTGCTCTTTCAAGACATTTGGAGTATGTTTACTCCTTTGATTTTGGAACATAGGCTGGAGATCCTGGCACCAAGGACTTTCTGTGTGAACACAGAGTTCTGAGCAGAGATGGAAACAATGGTAGCTTCCTAGTCTGTTGTTCCCTTGACATTTGATGCCCAGTCTTACCGAGAGAGACTCTGTGTGCCAAAGACTTGACTTAAAGAGTAGGGAGGAAGAAAGACTGTCAGTGTGTGCACACTGAGCTACTGCCTTGCTTCTGTGATTGTGTGTTATGCCATGATACTTGAACCAGAATCCTAAACTCTATGCAGTACCCCATATAAGTTATTTCAGTTGATCGTCATTGTATCTGTGCACTCTAAGACCATAAAACAGTGTGGTTTCCATTTAGAGATGAAAATAGGATAGTGTGATACAATGGGGATTGGAGAAGATGCTGTAAAAATCAAAGCTATGAATCTAGGGGTGAACAGACAGCAGTTTCCACAGTGAAATTGCCTGCTAGCAGGTAGACCCATGTGCACTGCCTTTGGAGCATGTCCCTTGTAAAAACGTGTACTGTCAAATACTGACATTTGTGACCGATTTCAATCCCTTGTCAACTTGATTCTAATGAATGGGGAATACGAGTGAAGATGCAAGATAGTTATATAATAACTGTTGCTACACCATTTACATGAAATCAATTATAAAACTAATGAGCTTCTTGGAGAGGGTCTTAGAAAGTTATAGCCTAGGGCTGGGTTCTTAGAATTTTTTTTCTCTGAGGTCTTGATGTATGGAAGGAACACAGGCCCTTCTCTAAACCAGGTATAGGCTTGGTATATCCAGCAATGACCTGGGGCCAGGGCCGTGGGGGAACTGTTGCTGCAGACCCTGAGAACTCAACTCTTCCCACCATAGGGGCTCTGGTTATCAGTACCAAGACTGCTTTGGACTCAGTCTGTGTTCCTCTTGTGCAATATTTTTAAATTTCCTTCCACCTGACTTAGTCCCATTATGTGATAGGTTCTGCTGACTTTGTGCCATACTGTCACCCCAGAAACAGTATATAAGAAACTGTGTCCTTAATAAACTTTTTTGGCATATGACATATCTTATACAAGGTCTCACAACCCCAACCCTATTATCTACTTTATCTTCTTATCTCCTGGCCATCACTCACTTAGGCCCTGTCACTGAAGTACAACTTGATGTCTCACAAGTCATGCACAGGTGCTATCCTCTAAGGAATCATGTTGTGTGTCAACTTAACTAAAGAGGATTTATCATTTTCACACTGTTAAATGCAGTGATCTCTGTCATTTCTTCTTGTGATCTATCTATGATGGAACTTCAGCTGCTGTGGTGACCTTTTGTTTTCTTTGTTATTTTTTTTTCTGACCATTAATATAAACCTTGGAAAGAATCTGCTACCAAAGTATCAGCTCTGTTTCTTTCACTAAAACCCATCACCACTCACCACGTGTAGTTGGGAAAAATGAGCTCCAGCTTCATGCCAGGCCATCGCCTCCTGCCTGCTTCTTTGTCACATACTCACCTGTTTTTCTACATTAATCTTGTCCAAATTCCCTGCTATCTTGCTACAAGAGAAGAATTTCTTGGTACCAAAGTGAAGGTTTATCTGTCTTGTTTAATCTTAAATTATTCAAATGTGTACACTAAGTAAGACAAACTAAAACCTGTCTAGTGGAAAGTTCCATCCTCTGATCTTCAAACAGGCTCTATTTGTACAAGCAAGATATCACCATGTACAACCCTGCCACTGCTATGCATTATAAACCACAAAACATTTAATTTGCTATTATTAAGGTCAGTGCAGTTGATACTTCTACTTTTTTATATTTCAGTGAATTTCCTGCTGCTACTAATCTTTCAATAATGCATGCTCTCTTCTTTTTTATTATTTATTTTAAATTTAAATTTAAATTAGAAACCAGGTTGCTTCACATGCCAATTCCAGGTCCCATTCCGTTTCCCTCCCCTCCTCCCATGCCTTCCCATCAACCCCCCCAATATCCCCTCATTTCCCCAGGGAGGGTGAGGCCCGCATGCTCTCTTCTATTCTTTCTCCTCTATATCTCTCTTCCGTGTGTGGGGGGGAGGGAGGTTGGGGGTGTGGTGGGAGTCTGGCAGTGGGTGTACTGGCTAGTTGTGTGTGTCAACTTGACATGAGTTAGAGTCATCAGAGAGGAAGGAGCTTTGGCTGAGGAAATGCCTCCATGAGATTCAGCTGTAAGGCATTTTCTCAATTAGTGATCAATGGGAAGGTGGGTGGTGCCATTCCTGGGCTGGTGGTCCTGGGTACTATAAGGAAGCAGGCTGAGCAAGCAATGGGAAGTAATGGCCTCTGCACCAGCTCCTGCCTCTGGGATCCTGCCGTTAGAATTTCTGTCCTGACTTCCTTTCGTGACAGCAATGTGTAAGTGTAAGCCAAATAAACCCTTTCCTCCCCAACTTGCTTTTTGGTCATGGTGTTTCATGGCAGCAATAGAAATCCTATATAATACATAGGGAATGCACATACATGTGCATAACTGTGCTCAGCTGTCTAGGTGCATGTGTAGACCAGAAGATAACATTGGGGTGTCTTCCTCAATTGATTCACGGCCTTTTATTTCTTGAGATAAGATCTCTCAATGAACTTGAAACTCACTGTTTGGGATAGACTGCACGACCCATAAACTTCTTGCTCTGTCACCACCCTTCAGTGCTATGGTTACAGACTCATGCCACCATGCCCAGCTTTTACATGAGTGCTTGAGATAAACTCAGGTTCTCATTTTTGTGCCGAAAATTATTTTCACCCCTGAGCCATTCCCTTTCCCTTTAGTTGTGACAGGGTCTCATGTAGACCGGCGTGGCATTGAACTCACTATATAGCCAAGGATAACATTGAACATCTGGTGCTCCTCATCTATCTCCTGGGTGCTGGTATTACAGGTATGTGCCACCACAAATGGCTTTTATGTGGTGTCGGCATCACAGACAGGACCTTATGTATGCTAGCTATATACTCAACCTATATACTCAACTAAGTATGTATGTATGTATGTATGTATGCTCTATTCTGAGTAGGATAAAGTTCTCTGCAGCATAGGGATAGAAAGTGTTCTGGTTTTGTTTTGTTTTTAATTGTTGGAGGTCAACAACAGTTGAAAGAGCATCAATGTTTAAGATGACTGAATAGATATTACTCTAGGACAAAACAATGAGTTTTTCTTTATGTATGTAACTTTCATATGTCACATGTATGATCATGAGCCTTCCTTTACCTGTTCTGCTTTACACTTCAATAAGCAACCTTCCTTCCATTTGTTTCATGTTCTCTGTGTCTGATGACCAGACCCATGCCCATGACGCATGGTTTTATAGGTGAATTTTTGTATCAAAAGCTTTGTGTAAATTTCTGGATAGTCATTTCTTCTTGTAGTAGGAAATTATAAAATAAATTAAATCACATTTCAGTTTTATGTGACTTTGGGCTTAAATAAAGCTAGCTGGGAGTCTCTTTGACATTTATTGAACTGTATTATCAAGAAGTATTTTACATCAAAGACAAATTCCAGATGTATCCACGTATATATGTAAACATAATGCTACTAATACTGTAAGTAAATTATTTTGCTTTCCAGAGAATTCAATCACATTTTCTATTGCTTCTATGAATTGCTTTATACACTCTGGTTTTCACAGAGATAATTACTATGAGTTACTTATGAGTTGCCCACCCTCTGGTTGTTGACAGTACACCTCATAACCCTTCTTTTGGAGGTATTGACTTTACATTAAAGAAAAGGGCTTTCCAGATGTTCTTAGTTTGTGTCTCTATATAAATCTGTCTATAGCTTATTTATTATCTCAAATAATTTTACTATATTTTAGTCAGGAAAATATAATTTTATTTACAATTCATGCTGCCTGTGTGGGCAGATACACATCTTAAATTCCTTTAGAATATCTTGATAATCTTTTTTTAAGTTGCATATTCTAATATGGGATATCTGTCATGAAAATCCATTACTATAAATATGTTAATATTTTATAACACAGTGGAAGTTTACATTTATCATCCAATACGACATGGCACTCTGAAATGGATTGGAAGATAGTAATCTCTGGTCTCCTATTTTCTACTCCCCTGTCTCTGGATTGGTTTTCAAGTAGATATTGCTCCCAGGCCTGAGACACAGCCCTGGCAAGCGGCTGGATTGTCCCACTTATTCTTCTTAACTGACTGATGCAACTGACTGATGCGCATGTCTACACAGTAGACTGTGGGCAGATTCTATGGCTCTCAAACCTATTTTTTCCTCATTTCGTGTACTTCAGCTGCATAGTACTTAAGTTCTTACAGATATTTACTTAAAAATCCTGATTTTGAATGTTCAGACAATCATTGTCTCACCACTCCACCAAAATATGAACAAGTGTATTTGATATTTTTCTTGGGAATAAGTCTCCTGAGTAAAATACCTAATATTCAAAATCTTGTCCATGACAGAAACCGAAAGTATGGAACCTGTGATATTATGGAGGACTGGGCAGTCTCTATGGGGCCTCTGTTAGTGGATCAGTATTTATCCCTAGTGTACAAATGGACTTTGGGAGCCCACTCCACATAGATTCATGGGGATGAGCCTAGGACCTGCTCTAAATGATATGACAGACTTTGAAGATCCTCCTTGGAAGGCCTCACTGTCCCTGGGGAGCAGGAAGGCTTTGAGATAGGGGGTCAGTGGTGGACAAAGGGAGGAGGGGAGGGAGAGGGAACTGGGATTGAAATGTAAAACAAGATTGTTTCTAATTTAAATAAAAAAAAGTGGGTAGTGAGGCTCTGGGCTTCTGAATCTCTGTACATTTCCTGGTTCAATCAAAGAAGTTGAAGAAGTTAAACATGTAAATATTAAGTATGCAAAATTAAAGTTAAATATGCAGGTACACCTATTTGCAGGTGAAGTAGAGAGGGACACTTTGTTCAGCTTCTCCTGGTTCTCAGTCACTAAGTGATTTCAGAGCCTTGCGTTTGTTGAGAAGAGCAAAGAGTTTCAAACCTTGAAGCTCACCGAGGAGCCAGTGTTCTGTTGTTGAGTGATGGACTGAGCTCCTGGACTGTAGAACAGGGAAAGAAGAACTAGCAAGCCAGGCACGTGACTTTGTGACATAGCCATCCCTCATTTTGTTCAGAATTGATTTGGTTATTCAGGGTCCTTTATACTTCCCTATCAGTTTTAGGGCTCTTTCCCCTGGTTTTGGTCAAGAATGTCATTAGAATGTATTGGATCTATAAGCTAGTCCTTGTAATAGTGCCATTTTCACGATATTAATTTGGCCACTATATGTACATGAAAATGTTCCTGTTTTTATGTTTCAGTCAGTTTTTTGTTTGTTTTTTACAGTTTTAATTTTGGAAGTCACCTGCTTCTTTGGCTGGATTAATTGATAGGTACCCAATTTTGAAGATCATCATGAGTGGCATACCGATTTCTCAGCAAGTTCATTGTGGTGAAAAAAAAACTGATTTTTCTTGTTTGAGTCAGTGATTGTGCTTGTGACACAGTCTGATGTCAGACTCTGTGTAACCCAAGTCCAGGTGAACACTCTTGGCACTCAGAAGAGAAATCTGTGTGGTTTACTCAGGGGAAAACAGTGGCCCACGGTTTAGTTTAGCTACTTGTGTGCTCAGGTGCTGGGTCTTGCTTCCCATTAGTCTGCACTAGTTCCTTGTGTGTTGCTTCTCTCACATCAGATTCTGAGTTCCCACTCATTTGTCTTAGTGAGCTTTATTCTCCCCTATGTCCTTTGCTAACCTCTGTCTTCTATATTCATGTAAGTATGTTTTGAAATGCTGACTCAAAGATCATGAATTCTTTCAGCCTATGGTTACCTTAGAAAGTCTTTATTTATTCTTTAATTTCAAAATTGACTATTGGGTATAGGGATCAGTGTTGGCATTTGTCTTTCAGTCCTTGAAATACATAACCCCTCCTTCTCTTGGCTTGAGACTTGACTATTATCCTGATAGCTTTGCCTTCACAAGTAACCAAGTGCATATCTTTTGCAGCCTTCAACTTTCTGTTTTTCTACTATATTCCCAGTATTTTAACTGTAGTAAGAAACGGCATGCTCATTATTATCATATATGTTTTGAGTTTTGAGTGGTTCATACACCTGGATGCCCTTATCTTTCCAAAATTTGGGGAAGGAGTTCTAATACTACTTTACTGTGTTTCTGTGTCTTTAGCTTCTGCCTCAATGGTCCCATCTATGTGTAAAGTCCTAAGTGGGCAGTTTCCTTTATGGCAAAGTCTTGTATATGAATGCTCTAATTCTCATTCCGATGTTGTCTTCTCCCTGGGATCGTGCCCTGGTTTTGGTGTTTGCCTGACTTTTGCTTACAAAGATTTTTGCTACCAAAAATTCTGCTTCATGTTCTCAGAATACTTTTTATCGAACTGCTATTTTACATCCTGCATATTCTTTTATGTTTATTAATTTGTGTATGTACACTTTGTTTGAGTTCAGTATTATTTTATAATATTATGTATTTTCTTTGTGTGTTATTTCCTTTGCTTTGTAAACACTGGACCTGGATACTATGGGCATTGTTGATTTGTTTTGGAGAGTTCGTGTTGCCTTATTCTTTTATATTTACTGTTTTTATATTGGGGGTTTTAAAATATTAGCTAGAAGTTATAATCTCTCCCCTTTTCCTTAAGGCTTTTTACTGAGATTTTCGTGTGACTGTGTTATGGCTAGATTATGGTACAGTTTCTAACAACTTGGATAGGGTACATTTCAATAGATAAGCACTTGACTACTATGCTCTAGGCACTGAGGTTCATTTCCAGCACCATCCCCAGAGAAGAAAACTGTAGTAAAAACTTACAACCTGTAAACAAACCAAACGGAAGATATTCATTGAAGAACAGCTACCACCATAATGTTAGTAGCAACAGAGGGAAAAAACATAGTACAGAATGGTAAGAAAAGTTAGTACTAAAAACTAAGAATAAGAGAAATGGATTTTAAAAGTGATGCAAAAAGAAAAGAAAAATAAGAACATTAAATACATGGGAGGAATGATAACTAAGAGAAATGGGGGGAAAGATTCAATTAAAGAGTTAAATAATGAAAAAAATAAGAAGAAAGCAAAATTTAAAAACTGAAAGAAGAACAAGATGGGAAATTATTCAATAAAAAGTTTTTAAAAAAGAGGAAGAAAGTTTTTAAAATGAAGCATTAAAGAAGAATAGATGAAAGAGGGCATAAAGATAGTGAAAAAGAAGTACTCATATGTAAATATTCAGAACAAGCAGGTATGACCAAAATAGTATTATAAAAAATTGAACCATCCACCTCAAACAATGACCAGGCTTAAGGTAGTCAGTTGTGGGGCACGAGTGAATGCTCTTAGCCTGCGTAGTAAGCTTTCTGGATGCATCCAGCAGAGAACTTAGGCTGTGTGTTGTCAACCTTGTTCTTTTCCCTCTGTGTTGTCTAACAACCAAGAGACAGCACAAGCTGTCACTGCTCTAGTTCAATCTGCTGACCTTTGATGGGAGGCTACAGACTGGAGCGTTTCTATCAGGAGTGCAGGTCTGGGTACCCGATGTGTTTGGTTGTGTCTGCTTAGGGTGAGAGAGTAGGCAGAAAGTGTGCCTCCATCTGCATTGCAGAAAGGTAGGGTGAATGCTGTGTCCCATTCTCTGCACTGCTCCCACAATCTAGCAGTCCTTGTAGAGCTCCTAAGAAGTGCTTCCCAGCTGTGGCTCAGACAGGCTTCCCACCAGGGGGAGCTCGCAGCACATTTGATCCAGTCTTGCCCTCTTTGCCAGCCTGGTTCTTCTGTAAGCTGTTCTCACTGGATCAGTACATGGTTTTTGCGGAAGGTTCCAGGAAGGAAACACAACTGTATATTTTACAGCTTTGGCTTCTTAACGTGGCTTACCGACACTGTCCTGTCATTAATGGCATGGAAAGGAAAGAGAAATTCACAGTAAGGGTGTGCCCTGAAGATTGTAGGCACCCTGTCTGTTGAGGTTATAGTTCTGCACCGTGTCTTGGCTCTAGCAGGTTGTGTTCTAGAAAGAATTTCTCCTACTTTATTGAATTTGTCTCTGCCCCACCCTTCGCGGTGATGCCACGGTATAATGATTGGGTACCTTTCTCTGGTTGCCTGCTGCTCTATCCAAACATCAGGAACTTTCCAAGTCTCTGTTCATAGCTAAACTTCAGTGACTTCTGGACTGTCACACACCTTTTAACTGCTTGCCCCTGTCTTGACACCATCTCCTGGAAAACCCGGTGATAGCTGGAAGCATCTAATCCACCATCTTGTCCAATCTTCTATTTGTTGACTAAGTTACACAGATATTTGCTATGAAATAATTATTATGGTTACACATTTTATTTCATTTAAATTAGAAACAAGCTTGCTTCACATGTCAATCCCAGCTCCCTCTCCCTCGCCTCCTCCCCTGTGCCCCACCAGGCTCCCAACCCCCAACCCAATCCCCACTCTGTTCCCCAGGGAGAGTGAGGCCCTCCATGGTGGATCTTCAGAGTCTGTCATTGTTCAGGGCAGGGCCTAGACGCTCCCCCAAGAGTTCAGGCTGAGAGAGCATCCCTTGTTGTGGGATGGGCATCCAAAGTCCATTTGTATGCCAGGGATAAATACTGATATACTACCCAAGGCCCCAAAGATTGCCTAGGTCTCTTCACTGACACCACATTCAGGGGGTCTGGATAAGTCCCATGATGGCCTCCCAACCATCATTCTGGGGTCTAAGAGCTTCCCCTTGTTCAGGTCAGCTGTTTTGACCCCTTTGCTCATCAATAAGTTTACTTATTTCTGCATAGCTCCAGATTAAGAATAAAATGTCCTCTAAAATGCTTGGAAATAAAAATTCATGGAAGTGGTCTCTGTCAGTTTTAGCCTATCAGGGGTTAAAGGACATATTGTTCATATATAAAAGGTTCATAGGTAATGAAATAAACCATTGCCATGTCACTGTAGCATGCCTCATTTGGTTTTAAAACACTAATTAAGACTGCCTGCACATGCTGCTGGGTGTGGTGCATGCCTTTGATCCCAGCATTTGGGATCAAAGGCAGGTGGATTTCTGTTAATTTGAAGCCAGCCTGGTCTACAAATCGAGTTCTAGGGTAGCTAAAAACCAAATCAAACCAAGTCCCCCACCCTGAGAAGACTTCCTCTGCAAGATAAATGAAAATTTGAATGTAAAATGTTCGGTGTTGCTCAGTATAAAGAGCAGAGAAGCAGGGATAGGGGGGCTCAGAAAACACTTTGATGTCTGCCATGTTTGGCTGAGCCCCTCACAAACAGGCAGGTGGAAATACTTCACTGCTCCTTTGTGTGATGATCCAAACTTCAAAAAGACGTTGGGAGCTCAGTTGACTCTGTGGGTCATTCTTTCCTAGTGTCCTCAACCACTGTGGCTCCTACAATCCTTCTTCCCCCTCAGGTTCCTGAGCCCTGCTGGGAGGCCTGATCTTTTCTGAAGAGAAACTGAGGAATGTTGGATCTGGGGAAGTGGGGAGCAGGTGATTTGCAGGGATGGAGGGAGGGGAGGTTGATGTCAGGATATATTGCATGAAAGAAGAATAAATAAATAAAATAATGAGAGAGACAGAGAGAGAGAGAGAGAGAGAGAGAGAGAGAGAGAGAGAGAGAGAGAGAGAGAGAGAGAGAAAGAGAGATTGTGGGGTCAGAGGTGGATTTGTGTAGGTCATCTCTTGAGATTTTACCAGTATTTATTTGTTGGGACACTATTTCTCATACTGAGGTGCCTTGTCCAGCCTTAGTACAAGGGAAGGTGCCTAGACTTACTGCATCTGGATATGTCATGTTCAGTTAATATCCATGGGAGGCCTGACCTTTTCTGATTAGAAACAGAGGAGAAGTGGATGGGGAGGGCAGAAGGGAGAGGGAACTGGGAGAAGAGGGAGAGGAAACTAGGGTCTTCATGTAAATAATAATAATTAAAAATAAAAATGATATTAAAAAAGAATATTACAACCACAGACTGGGTGACTTGACTTAAACAATAGAAATCTGTTGGGTTTTTTTCTCACACAGTTCTGTAGCTAGAAGTATGGGTCTAGGTGCTAGGCAGTGTTCACCACTTCTAAGTCTGTGAGGAAACCGGGCATTCCCAGCATCGCTCCCCCGTGGGGTTGTATGTGGTTGTCTTCTGCCCCTGGGGTCAAGCTTCATAGCATGAGCAGCACAATGATTAAGGGCCCATCTAAACACCCTCATCTGGATTTAATACCCCTTTAACAACCCTAATCTCCAAATAGGGTTACATTCTGATAGCCCGAGGATGTTGATTTCCATATCCAGATGCTTTGTTTGTTTGCTCATTTCGGTAGTTGTAGTGAATGGGCAGGCCACGCTGAGAAGACAGGCTCAGAAGAAAGGAGGACAGGAACAGAGAGAGGGGTAACCTCAAGACAACGATCAGCAAACTTAGAAAATGGCAGAGCATTCGGGGCAGGTCTACCTAGGCTGTGTAAGGCACGTGAGTTTGAAACAGTGAGAGTCTAACTGAGGAGCATGTCAATGCTGATGACATACTGATATCTAAAGCAGTAGTGAAAAGCAATTCTTGTTAACACCCTTTATAATCCATCCCTACACCCCTGGCAGTAGGACCAGGAGCTAAACCTGGTACATGAGCTAGCTTGCTGGAGACCTTTCCCTGTGGTGCGATGCCGTGTTCAGTATTAATGCATGGGAGAGGGGCTTGGTCCTACCACAACTTAATGTACCAGCTTTGGGAACCCTTACTAGTGAGGAGGGGTAGAAGGGCAGTGGACTAGCAGGGAAGGCAAGGGGGGTGATGGTAAGGAGGGGTGCGAGGGAGCACTGTGGTTGGAATGTAAAATGAAATTTTAAAAAATAATTAAAAGGAAACAAATAAATAATAAAAATTTAAAAAGCCATCCCGACATTGTCAGCCTTCTCTGCCTTCCAAGTAACAGTCTAAGAAAACATTGAAATTGAATTAGGGGTGCTATATCACTATCAAGATTATACTGTTTATATAGAATGTTAAATATCATTTAGGTTTCACATAGTTGCATGAGTTCATTGAATTGTTTCTCAAAATTTTAATTGACTTTTTATTTCTCCTGGAATAAAATTTTTCCTATAATAACATACTTCTAATTTTTGAGAAATTCCCCTTTCAGACTTTAGATCATAATGTGTACGACAACAGAGAACTTCCTGCTCCACAGCCCAAACAGATGTTGTTTGATACGTGCCATGTTTAATACGTTTCCTTCTGGATGGAGCCTTGTTCTATAAACACAGGCTTGCCCACACTGATGCTATTGTCCGCCCAACAGTTGACTTTCTCTGGCAGTACATCCCTAAGTGTACAGACTTAAGCCACATCCTTTTGAATCAAGAAAGTGACATTTGCCTTTTGTTCTTTTTGATGGGCATTCCTTTAAGATATGTATAATAACTTCATATTATAAGACTTTTATTTTACTGTTGTGAAACAGTTAAAGTGCTTGATGACCCCTGTAAAATTCATCTACCCTGTTAGAAATTCTTGTGCAAAATGGGTACATCCCACAAAAGTCTTTTTTAAATATTGCCATAATAACTTTTAGTAGAAATTGACAATATAAATTAATATGTTGATATTTTTGCTTTTACAATGAACTCTGTCACAGATACCTTGAAATCTGAAGGATTAAAGAAAAAACTTACATAGATGTGGGGATGTTAGTAATAACCCAAAAGAGGACTACTTGACGTCGGAGTGGGAGCTAACAGAATTGCTGGCATAATGTCCTTGAGTGAAATCTGGGATGCTGATGTGGGAGTTTATGTGAATTAATAAGGAGACAGGCAGAGTTTGGGTACAGATGCCAGTGGATGAGAATATGGCGGATGGACCCTTGTAGGTCTTCTTTTGATAGCATTTATTTTTCATAAAAATTAAAAGTAGTGTCATTAACTCCAGGGAACGATGAGAGCATGTTGAATGCTGGCAGGGAGTATAAAAACAAAGCAAAGTGGATAAGAACTAGAATTGTTTGGTTACCATATGTGTTCCCATGTGGTGAGGAAGTTTGGTCTGTGTGTATGACTTTATCCAACCATGTTCATTTATGTAGCATAAATAGAGGAAAGGAGAGAATGTAATGAAAGCCTAGGTTTGGAGCTCCCTAACTCGTATGAATTGCTTAAAGAAAGTGAGGGTTAATGAGAAATAATAGTGGTGACAGCTGACCACACAATGGCAGCAGGTGTACTGGTGTTACTGGTGGAATGAGGAAGGACGAAAGGATTCTGGAGAACATGGAGAATACATGATTAGAAAGGCAGGAAGTAAGACTTTGTAAGGCATAGACTATTTGAAATTGCTTTAAACTTTACCAACACTGTATTTATCACCTAGAATCCTTCCATACTCAACATGTCTAATTGTCAACTTCTTTTCATTGTCTGGGCATTAGACTCTGCTCTCTGCTTTCTCCGGATCTCACAAGCTGAGGGAATCTAAGCTCTTGGAGTGTTCCTATCACTTCACTGAGAGCATCTGACTGTTTATGTCTCACATTTTCCCCTCAGTCCCCAGAGGTTCCTGAGAAACTGTGGTACATTCTGCCCTTCTGTGAGTCTCAGTCATATGTGAAGCTCATAGCAGAATAATTACATGATAATAATGATATTTTTAAAATGAGCTTTCTGTCTTCTTTACAACCAAGTTGTGTATTATGAAGAAAAAAGGCAGAATGAATCTTTTGACTCAAAAACAATGATCTCTTTTAGACATGCTTTTTTCTTTATTGGGAACCCTTCCTCCCCATCTTCAAAATTTTTACTTAGTTGTTAATTACTGAAGAAAATCAGAACTGTTGCTTGGAAACCTTATGAAGTTATTTTCTTTCTCTTCAAGTGTCTCTGTGTGTGTGTGCTGTATGGGGGTACGTTTATGGATATTTCCACATGTATGAATACACTTGTGTGTCTGGAGACTTAAGGCCAATACCAGGTGTCTTCCTTGATTGTACTCCATATTATCCATCTTAACACTATTAACATGGAACTACCAAGCTTGCTCCAGGCATCCACTTTCTCTATCTTCCAAGCCTGGAATTCGATCTGGGTGCCATGCCCACCTGGCAGTTACTTGGATTCTGATATGTGTAGTCCTGCTCTCATCCATTTCTCCAGTACTGAAGTGAGTGTTCTCATTCACTGGCCTGAGGTAGGCTTTTCCTCTAGCATTCATGGGTCCATGTCTGCACAATCTCCACGTTTCTTATCCAGAGGGAAAACTCACATGGCTTTCAGTGAATGTGTTACCCTAAACAGACAGTCTTTGGTGGGGTGAGGAACAGGTGTGTAAAACATTCAGCACACATTGGTGAGGTTGCCTAGGAAAGAAGGCATTGCTCATTTCTCTTGGATTAATTAGTTGAAACAAGGGAATAGAAGTGGAAAGAAAAGGGAAGTTGGTCTTTTTCTTTCACTTCCCACATGTTTTCTGATTTTGTAGGAATACTAAACTGTTCTCTGTGCTTTAGCTTCTGCTGTTTTCTTGGTAGCAACTGGATACTAATGAGAAACAAATGGCAGCATTGCAGATGCACATCTGGACTTCTGGGGTTCATGTCTATTGGGCAGCGTGAAAGACATCTTGTTTTCTTTCCTATTCATTAAGCACAACACAACTCTTACCCTGCCCACAAAGTTGAATTTCATACAGTTGTACAAACCTTAAATAAGATTTCTATTTAATCTTATTTCTGTCCTAAAACATTTTTCTCATGTCACCCTTCCCATGTGTTTTTGCTTATTTGTGTATCTGATTGTGAAATGCATGGGAGAGATGTACCATTAGAATATTAGGCATTTTTAAGTAATAAAGCCAGGACTGTGACAATGATACATTTCTGTTTTTCCTGTGTCTGTGCATAGATGATAATCATATGTGTATCTTGAAGGAATATAACTATAATATTATTATTAAGAAAAGGCAAAGAGTTCTTTGTTTCAAGGTAAGTTAATGCTTAAAATACATTTTATTGTCAAAAGAAGGACAATTTTAATATATCATAATATTTGAGTTCCTTGGGTTATTAAGACATTTGTGATGTTTGATAGGGCTCAGATCAAGGCATGTCATCAGCATAATTGAGCCTTAATCCTGAGACTTTCAGTTCCTGGCTTGGCTGTTTGCACAGGGTGGCAAGAGGGCATATTCTATGTTTGGCAGGAACTAGACTTGGACCAAGGTAGAGATGTCAGAGAAACTGGTGTGTTGTAGGTTGTCTTTGCCTTGCTACAATGTTTACCTGTATTGTCATCACCAGCCTTTCCAAGCCAACAGCTGGCCAGAGCCAGTGTTGAGATGAACTATAAATATGCAGGCTAGAGACTGCCATGATGGGCCTGATTCCCCGGTATGAACAGTCTCAACGCCTAGGTCCCAAATCGTCACCATGAAGCCGATACTTTTGTACCTGGCTGTGGTGCTCTGCACCTTTTGTAAAGGTAAAAAAATTGAAGAGTCTATTTAATTTAATAAGAGCATACTTACTTAATGTTTAGTGTTCTCTACTTCTTTCTTGTGCTTCAGAGTGGGATAATATGCAGGGATACTACATTTCTATAGCAGCAGAAGTTATTTATGCTTTAAGAAGTGATCTCAAAGGTGTGTGTGTGTGTGTGTTAGCTTAAGGGTTACTGCTCATTCTCAGCATAGTTTGTGCTTTAATAACTGTGTTTGAGTATACATTCCCATTAAGTCTAGAATCCTACCCTGAGAATTATGGCATTCACAAATAAGTACCACTTCTGAAAGGTTCAGTCCATCACTAAGATAATATATCACAGAGAAAACATTTTGTAAAGTAACAAATTGCTTAGATTTAAAAAACAGATTTATTGAAGAAAGCATTTTGATAAAATTAAAAATTGAGCAAAATAAAAAATATTAGGTAGCAGTTTCACAGTAAATCCAAACAAAATGCATATGGTTTCAATAGGCATGGCTGTAGAAAAAAATTTTTAAAGAAAGAAAGAAAGAAATTTAAAGTTCCTGGATAAGTAGAAAAATGTTAGTTATAAATAAAATTATATTATATCTATATAAATATGTATAATGAAATATAGATGGGTATCGTGCGTATATATTTCTTATAAGTTTTCTTAGGCCATTCTTTATTCTCACTAAAATAAAACTCATAAATGGATTAGGTCATTCGTTATTTTTATTTTTAACTAATATTGAGAAAATAAAATCCAATTTAGAATGGAAAATTTAGGTCAAGACTTTTATGGGAAAAAGAAATAGTGTATTGACAAATATTCACTAGTGAGTTTTGTTTGCCATTGCCTTCTCAAGACTGGGATAGTGTGATTTTCAATATAGCAGGCTAATGTATTCCCTAATCACATGGAGGAAATCTAGTAAATAAGAAAGCTCCAAAATAATAAATTAGTTTTAAATGCCAGTTAGTATAATGGGGATTGCTCATATTGAATTTTAAGAAAGAATTGATGTAAAAATATTTTCATTGTTTTAAAATGTGACGTTATTATACCATTTCTCTTCTTACTTTTTAAGATGGGTGTTCTTTGGTAAGCTACAAGGTCACTGTTTCTCAAAACTGGATCTTTGTGATAGGATGGTGATCTTGGAGCCTACATATGGAAACAGAAACAACCCATTGGTTTGATGCTGAAGCTGCCTGGCTCTTCATTTCCACTCTCCACCCCTGATTCAAACTCTTCAAGGAAACTTATTTGGAACTTTCCTTCTGTTTTCTTAATGCCAAAAGCTGTGACCACAAGAGGGCAGGAGTTCAGTTCATATTGATTTTCCACTGAGCACATAGGTCTCTCTCCTCTCCAGAGATGGTTTCTGAGGTTCTGCATCTGCTTTGGAGTGGTAGTTCTCCCTTCTTACTTCAATTTAATGCCAAGTTTCCATGCTGTGGAAGGGCTGTGTCTACAGTCAGCTTTAGATATTATTTATTATTGTACACAAACACTGGAAATCAGGCATGTTTCAATATCCATTATGACTTTCATTTTTTATTCTGCAGGTAAAATGACAAGTAATTTTGGTGCTGGTGTCTCTACACATCTAGACTCTAATTTGGAAATAGCTACCAAGAAAATTGTTTCAAGTATTGCTAATGGCGTTGGTACTCTGGCCAATATTCTAGGTATTCTACCAGGTCTCAGTTCTTAGGGTCACAAGGAGTTTCAACTATCTTTTATATTTTATAGAAATAGCCTTTTAAACATTTAGTTTTGAAGTTCTTTATTTCTTTTATTTTGATTTTCTATTGGTAGGTTATACTCGGCATTCTGTTCTGGAGGAGGTGGAGAAAGAATGTTGGAATTAAAACTGACTTGCCAATTTTTAGTACAAATTAGTTTGGTGACAAAGAACAACAGCTTCTGGAGAATAAAGCAAAAGTGCTTTGGGTGTTAATATTCCCTTGAATTGACATTTAGTAAAGTATGGTGGTCTTCTCATGACCATGTTTTTACCTTCTGCAGAAGGTGTCACTAGTCATAACAGACTGAATCATGATCATACTAAAACAGGAGCCAGAAGCAGTAGTGATGCCGGCAGTGGATCAGGTAGTCTACTTAAGATGTGTGGGCCAGTGTGATCTACTCCACATGTTGGGATACAGGCATCTGGCAGTAGGATGCTGCAAGCAGTGCTATCTGCAGACACTGTTTTACAGTTTAAGGGGCGAACTTTCACTCAAGTCCATAACCTGAGCAGCGGAAGGCTTTATTACTCCAAAGGATGTGATGCTTTGAGGTCCTTAACATGGCTGTGCTCACGTCAAGAATATACTTTCTCTTGGGATTTCTTCAGCTCCCCACATAGAATGTAGCTTCAGAGGTCTGTTGTCACCCAGATAATCTCTTGAATAGTTTGTTAAACATCATCTGGCAACAGATTCTAATAATCTAGTAGAATTTTAGGATGATGAGTGAATGCCAACCAGGGAAGACTGGTTCAGTGTAGATCATTTAATGAAAACTACTTTGGGAAATGATATTGATAGAATGAGCAGAAAATCTGCTAGGACTATGACACATGAGTCTGAGCTGTGATGGTCTCTCACACTAAGTTTATTAAGCCTCTTCTGAGGATCTTAAATGGGTGGCAAACTTACATGAACATTCTTTAAATTTGCATTTTGAATTTTCCACCAAAGGGAGAGAACCATTGTCTCCATACCTATCTATGGAGAAAGAAAGTGTAGATGTGTTTGGGTTCTTCTGTTTCAAATACACTTTGACCATGTTTGGAGTGGTGTAGGCTTTGAGGAAAGTATAAGACATGGTTCTGAGGGTTTTAGATATTCTTACAATCCCCAGTAATCTAACTGTGAAAATCCTTGTCCAAGCACAGTGAAGGGATGAAGATGAATGTATAGCCAAAGGCAAGCTTGCAGTTATGGTTTTACATTCCCAGGTTATTCAAGTGAAAAAAAAATGAGCTGCTCTCCTTAGTTGCAGTTTCCACAGATTCAGGAGTCCATCTAAAACCTACAGAAAAACAGGCAACTGGATCTGGGGGAAATGAGAGGATTATAGAGATTAGCAGTGCAGTTCAGGGACTGGAAATCTGAATGCTGGAAATGAGAACCCCAGAAATATTAGTGTCAGAATCCTGTCAGGTATTTCATAACTAGTTTTTAAACATATTTGCATAATACAGACTGTCAGCACGTGTCTAATAATCTGGGTTAACTGTGAAGCAGGTAAAACAACGGGCAGATGGGATATGGTATAGAGAATTTACTGCAGAGAATTTTGAGTCCACAACTGAATGAAGAAGAGTCACAGGGGGGTGATGATGATATTTCTTACACATTCTACTAAGATGGATCCTTCTAATAATTTCATATGGTTCAAAATTCGCTGTTTTGGAATTTTCATTTTCTGTCAAAGGGAGAGAATTAGTTACTACAGGTTTTTCCAAGTAAAAGGACAGAGTGAATGTTTTGACTGTAGTGTTGCAGACTTTGCTGGAAAGTTGAGTCTAATTGCAGAACCTTAAGGAAGAAAGATGCCTACAGTGGATTAAGGGGTTTACCTAAGCAGTGTGAGCCAGTGAGAACCAAATCCAGGCAATAGTTCAGATCATTCCATTTCTCTGAAAGTGGGAGAATTCAAATTATTTGAATTGGTCCTTGTGGGAGGATAGTTGAGGGTCATCCTCTGATAATAGTCTGTGCTCAAAGTTCCTTGGAAATCTATACCTTGGGCTGGTGTTGATAGTAGATATTTGATCACCTAGGGCCTTTTGAACTATAATTGTTATTGAATATGGTCTGTTAGCTAAATTAATCCAATTTTGGTTTTGTATGGGGAGATTACTTTGTTCTTCAGTTTGGGGAAAGAGGAACTAAGCAGAGAAGAATCTAATAATTTTCCATAGAAAGACCACACTCTTCTTTTGGAAAAGAGGAAACAAACAAGGATGGATCTATTTTGGATGTTATGCATTCAGTGTTTGTGAGAGAAAAATAAAACATGAACTAAAAGGCGGTAGATTATGTAGTGTTACCTGGTCAGGGGATGAATTCTACTATGTGTGAATACAAAGTTTGAATTTTGGAAATTTTGACCTATATTCTGATGATAATAATTTTCCCTTTGACAGGTAAAAATAGAAAGAACATCTTGTTTCAGATTTTGGCAAAATTACCTGGACAAACAAAGACTACTGCTGGTGACACAGGTAGACAAGTGTCAGTGTGTGGCAGTCAAATCTGAATTTTGCTGAGTTTCCTAACCTCTGTTTGATGGGTAGTTGTGCTCTTTGTCAGTTGTAATGTCTGTGTTGCTTGGTAGAGGATTGGTCAAATGCAGGATAGATTGTGGTGGTTTATGGCTCAAGTCATTTGCTGACAATGATCTTAGTGAGCATGGAAGGAAAGCCCTCATTCTATATAAAGTCTGGGATTTGTTTCCTGTCAGTTATTTCACAATCAGGTT
Organism: Mesocricetus auratus; assembly: GCF_017639785.1. Taxonomy (NCBI): domain Eukaryota; kingdom Metazoa; phylum Chordata; class Mammalia; order Rodentia; family Cricetidae; genus Mesocricetus; species Mesocricetus auratus. The sequence continues at coordinate 73,659,308 of NW_024429194.1, read as the reverse complement.
TTTGATCAGGTTTGCATAATACACACTTACCATTGCCATCTAATAAACTGGCTGAACTGTGAGTGGAAGAACTAGGTGTAGAGCATTTACTGAAAAGAACTTTGGAAACAGGAATTGTGGAAAGATCTGAATTCTTCTGAATCTGGACCCATGAGGTTCAGGGGTAATAAGATTACATGCCCACTTATCTAACCTGGGTCCTTCTGAGAATCAGAAGGCTTAAAACTCACTGTTTTGTAATTTGCATTTTTGTTTCTGTCAAAGGGAGAGAAATGGCTTCTCCAGTTTTGCCACTGAAGGACAGATCTATGTGTTGGCTTTGTTGGGATAGGCATTGATTAAAATGGAGCATATGATTATGAATGCCCTTGATACCCCATGACCTCCAGTAATACATGAACATACTTGTGCCCACTCAGTGAAGCTATGAAGACTGATACACAGTCTAAGTAGTCCTTATGATTATAATTTTACTTTCCCAGGTGCCTCCAGTAAAAACACTGAGCTACAATCATCAGTTGGAGTACACACAGAATCAATACAAGCAACTGGATTTGGTGCAAATGACCAGAATGTAGAGATTAGCAAAATTAGCAGTGGGTCTCCAGGGGATGCAACCTTGAAAGATGCAAATAAGAGTGACTCAGGTATCTTGTCCTGAATTTCACTCCATGGATATCCTACATATAGCATATATACTTACTTTAAATTTCCAATGGAGGAAATGTTTTCATCATCTGGTTCTAGATCTGATAAAAAAATTAAGGAAAGTGGAAATCAAATTTATACTTGTACTTTAAGCCACATTTGTTTGGTGACAATGAAGTAGTAAAGTTAGGGTAATGGTCTCTGAAGCATCCAGTAATAGTTTTTAAAATGCTGATGTTCCCTTCCATAGAATAAACTATTTGAGTTCATGTGTATGGAAATTTTTTTACCTTAAGGGGTCAATCCTGACATTTTTAAGGAGGCATCCCTAAGACAAAGGGAATGACAAAGGAACAGGGAAAAGTAGTATTGGAAAAGAGAACATGCCTGGAGTGGACTACGTAGTTTCCCGAAGAAATGTGAGGCAATGAAATCTAAATCAAAGCAATAATTTAGAATACTTAATTCTCTGGAACTGATGGAATTCACATTATTCTAATTGGCCTTTGGAGAAGGAGTGGTCCACCTAAATGAACTTGGAGGTTCTAGTTGAAGTTCATCCAGTGATAGGATCCTGTGCTCAAAGGGTCATGTGAAGCTTTGATAGGATCTGGTGTTGAAAATAGGTATTGTCTCACATGGATGCTTTGAAACTTAAATGTCATTGAATGTGGTCTGGTGGCTAAATTTCTCTCATCCTGATTTTCTATGGAGAGACCAATTGCTCTTCTGTTTTGAGAGAGCGGAAACAAGCAAGGGTGGTTCTAGTTTCCATGGTTCCATTTCTATTAAGTCAGTATTAGTGAGAACAGAGAAACCTGTACTAGAAGTGGTAGATTGTATCATCTCGGGTGGTCAGGTGCACATCATTTAATATGTCTGCGTACACTTTTGAAGATTATACACTTGCCCTATGTTCTGATGGTATCATCTTGCCTTCTGCATTAGGCATGATGAATGGAAATGGGATGAGGAGGTCAACAGTTAGCAGAGGATGTGGGAAAACACAGGGCAGACACCAGTGCCTCAGGTTCTCAAGTGTCAGTGAGTGACAGTAGAATCTGAATTTTTCTGAGCTTCCAAACCCCTGTTTGATTGGGAATTGCGTTACTTACAAGTTGAAGTCTGGGTTCCTTTATAGGGACTAGTCAAATGAAGAGTAGAGTTTTTCCATCAGAGAAGGATAGATGGATGTGTTTGCTTGGTTTATAGAGGCCTGAAGCATATGGTTCTGAATGTTCTTGATATCTTATTATCTTCAATTATCATACCGTGAACATACTTGTGCTCACACAGTGCTGCTGTGAAGACAGATAGACAGTCAAAGTCATTCTTATTATTATGGTTTTACCTCTGCCAGGTGCCTCAAGTGAAAACAGTGGGCTGCAGTCATCAGGTGGAGTCTACACACAATCAGGAGGTGATGGGAAACCCAAGAGTAATGAAGCAGATGTATCTGGTGTAAATGACCAGAGTGTAGAGTTTAGCAGTGGGTCTTCTGGGGATGCAACCCTCAAAGAGGAAAATCAGAGTGGCACAGTATCTTGACCTGCATTCCACTCCATGGGTATCTAGCTTATATCATGATCTTATATGTTTGTTTGTTTTTTGAAGACAGGGTTTCTCTGAGTATCCACAGACGTCATGGAACTTGCTCTGCAGACTTGGCTAGTCTCTGAACCCACAGATTCACCTGCCTTTGCCTCCAGATTGCTGAGATTAAAGTCATGCCACACCACCACACAATTATAAAATCTACTCTAAATTTAAATTTCTTGTGAAGGAAACATTCGCTCTCATCATCTGGTTCTGTATCTATTATTGAAAGAAAGGAAATTTGAAATCACATGGACACTTGTACTTTGAGTCACATTGGTTTGGTGACAATTAATTAGAAAAGCTGGGGTAAAGGGCTCTGCAGCATTCAGTTATAGTGTTTAGAATGTTGCTTCTCAGAAGAAAATATTTGAAATGGTATGTACTGAATTGTATTTTCTTAAGGTGTCAATCCCTGATATTCTTCTCCTTGCATCCCTAAGATAAATAGAGTGACATAGGAAGAAGGCAAAATAGGACTAGAAGAACAAAGATGCCTGAGGTGGATGATGTAGTCTGCCTAAGCGGTGTGAGCCAGGGAGATCTAAATCCAGGCAGTAGTTTACAGCATTTAATTCTCTGGAATTGATCGAATTCACATTATTCTAATTGTCCTTTGGAGAAGGAAGGGTCAGGCTAAATGGAAGTGGAAATTCTAGGTGAAGTTCATCCTCTGTCAAAGCCTATGCTCATGAGTCCTTGTGAATCATTGCTAGGATCTAGTGTTAGTAAAAGCTATTGTCTGACCTGGGATGTTTCAATTTGAATGCCATTGAATGTGGTCTGGTGGTTGAATTTATCTAATCCTGATATTCCATGGAAGGACCAAATTTTTCTTCTATTTTGGGAGAGATTTTATTCTATTTTGGATCTAGATTGGATGGTGCACTTTTTTTGTCAAGTCAGTGTTTGTGAGACAGAGTAACAGGAATGAAAAGGTGATAGATTTTATAGTTTCAGGTGGTCCAGTGCATGTTGTTTAATTTGTCTGAATACAAAGCTGAATTTTGGCATTTTGATCAGTGTTCTGAATATAGTCATTTTCTATCATACAGCTGACAACCATGAGACAAATACAAACAACTTGATCTTGGAAGAACTGATCCGAATAGTTCAAAATCACATAAATGATGCCAGTGTTTCAGGTAGAAAAGTGTCAGTGTGTGGCAGGCAAATCTGAATTTTTGCTGAGCTTCCAAACCCATGGTTAATGGGCAGTTGCAACTTTCAAAGATGAAAATCAGAGTGGCACAGATATCTTGACCCACATTCCACTTCATGGATATCTAGCTTATACCTTGTTCTTACATGTTTGCTTGTTTGTTTTTTCAAGAAAGGGTTTCTCTGAGTATCCACAGCTGTCATGGAACTTGCTCTGCAGACTAGGCTAGTCTTTGAATGCACAGATTCTGACTCTGCCTCCTAAGCACTGGGATTAATGTCATGCCACACCAACACAATTGTAGAATGTACTCTTAATTTAAATTTCCTGTGAAGGAAATATTTGCTCTCATCATCTTGTTCTAGATCTATTAGTGAAAGAAAAGAAATTTGGAATCATATGGACCCTTGTTGTTTGAGCCACATTGGTTTGGTGACAATGAATTAGTAAAGCTAGTGGAAAGGGCTCTGAAGCATTCAGCTATAGTGTTTAGAATGTTGATGCCTCCTTCCTCAGAACAAAGTAATTGAAATGATGTGTATTGCATTGGATTGTCTTAAGGTGTCAATCCCTGATATTGATGGCATCTTCAGATGGCATCTCTACAAAACAGAGTGACAAAGAAACAGGGCAAAGTAGGACTAGAAGAACCAAGATGCATGTAGTGGATGATGTAGTCTGCCTAAGCAGTATGAGCCAGGGAGATCTAAATCCAGGCAATAGTTTATAGCATTTAATTCTCTAGAACTGATGGAATTCTCATTATTTTAATTGGCCTTTGGAGAAGGAAGGATCAAGCTAAATGGAAGTGGAAGTTCTAGGTGACGTGCATCCTCTGTCAAAGCCTACGCTCATGGGTCCTTGTGAAGCTTTGCTAGGGTCTAGTGATGATAATAGCTATTGTGTCACCTGGGATGTTTTGAACATTAAATGCCATTGAATGTGGTCTGGTGGCTGCATTTATCTCATCCTGATTTTCCATGGGAAGACCAAGTTGTTCTTCTGGTTTTTTGTGGAGAGGAACAAAGCAAGTGTGGATCAGGATCAGGTTTGGATGATGTAGTTTCTATCAAGCCAGCATTTGTGAGAACAGAGAAACCTGAAGTAAAAAGTGGTAGAATGTATCATGTCAGATCATAAAGTCCAGATCATTTAATATGTCTAAGAAGAATTTTGAAGTTTTAACCTTTGTCTATGTTTTGATTATATCATTTTGCTTTCTACAGTTGGCATCCCTAGTGGAACTAGAATGAATGAGTTATTAGAAAATTTAACAGTGGCTGTTGGAAAAAAAAATGACTAATGCCAGTGCCTCAGGTAGTGAAGTGTCATTGTGTAGTGTTGAAATCTCAATTTTTGTGAGTTTCCAAGCCCCTCTTTAATTGGAAGATGTGTTATTTGCAGGTTGTCAAGTCTGGGTTCCTTTGTAGAGGAATGGTCAAATGCATGGTATTGTGTTGTTGATTTCAGATCTGGTTCCAAGGAGTTTGCTGACAATTATCTTAGTGAACAAGAAAGAAAATTCCTGTGATATTTTCAAGTCTGGGTGTGTTTGGTCATATTTTTCATGTCCAGAAATTTTTTGAAGTTAATTTTTTAAAAATTTAAATAGCTTGTTTTAAATGTCAATACCAGTTCCCTCTCCCTCCCCTCCTCCCGCACCCCCCCACAATACCCCATCCTCCCACCCTATTGCCAATTCCTTCTGCATAGGGGATATCTAGAGTCTATCATTTCATTCAGGGTAGGGTCCAGGCACTTCCCTAAGAGTCGAGGCATAGAGAGCATCCCTCTTTGTGTTATGGACACACAATGTCTGTTAGTATTCGAGGGATAAACACTGATCCACTGGTCAGGACCCCATAGGTAGCCCAGGCCTCCTCATTGACTCTCACATTCAGGGGGTCTGGATTGGTCCCATGCTGGCCTCCCAGCTGTGGGTCTGGGGTCCAAGAGCTCTCCCCTGTTCGGATCAGCTGTCTCTGCTGGTTTTGCCAGTCCATTCTTTGCCAATTTGCTCTTCGCTCCTCTCTCTCTCTGTCGCTGGGTTCCTTGGGTCAGATCTTTTTTATCACATTTGCATAATACAGTTTACCAACAAACCGTTAATTAACATGCTGAATTGTGAGTAGAAGAAATGAGCATAAAACGTTTATTGAGAAGGACTTTGGGGCTAGGACTGATGAAATAAGCATAATTCTTTTGGATTTGTCCCACAAATCCACCTCTGTTGTAGAAGGGTTGTGCTCATCAGTTTAATCTGTGAATTTAGGAGTTATCCCTTGGGCTTGTTACATTAGGGGACTTTTGTCTGCTTATTTTTATTGCTGCTGTTAGAGGTCCTATTTGTCATATAACACCCTCAAACTCTTGTTGAGGAATAAGCACGGAAGCTAAATGTTCATACCAGTGGGAAAAAAGATATTGTCCAACTATGCTAGGATGAGAAGACCTTCAAGATAGTTACTGATCTTCATCCACTGACCTTTCCTACCCCAAGGAATCCTAATGTACTACTCTTATCCACCCTGGGTAAATCTTGTGCAGACATTGCTTCCATAAAACCATTTAGTACAAATAGAAGCAAACCACGTGATTCTAGATCTCCATGGCTGATCAGCAAAGAAAATCCATTTTCTCTACTATTATGGTGAATTACTGTTTGTGGCAGGCGTCTAACCTAACTGTTGGACAAAGTTTCCATACCAATCAAGTGAATGCTACACTTGCTCTAAACAAAGGGGAGCCAATTGATAAAGTGGCCATTCCACAGGGATGACTCACATGCCACCATCTTGAATCTGAAGTTGTCCCTTCCTGACCATCTGGTAAAACTTGGGAGACTATATAGGAGACTAATTTTATTGGGGTTTAGCTACAACCCCTGCTTGGGGGTGAGTCTTTGCTAAACAAAAATGTCCTTGGGCCTGGTTCTGAGATCAGTAAGATTTATTGGCCATAAGCATTAAAACTTGAAGCTGCTTAAAAGATGAAAGAATTTTTCTGTTCATTCCAAGTAAGTTGCTACTGCTACTTCCAGTCATGATTTTATGAATCAGATGTCCCAGGACCAGAAATAGTAAAATGTCCAAAATCCACACACTCAGCAGCCTTCTTCCATGGTATCCTTCAAGTATTGCCACGCCTAGTCTAAAGGGGAATTAGTCTCAAGGTAAACAGAACTGACTGGAATCAACTAAAAAGAATTAAAAGCTTAAAACCTAAACATGGGTATGTACTGAGAAAATAAATTAAACACCAAAGAACAATTTCAGGAACTTATCTGGTAGTCGAACAGCCTGGAAAGGGGACAGAAGACATGACCATATATGATAATAAGAACAATCTCTAAAAGAAAAAGGCTGGAACAACCTAGAACATAAAGTCAGGTTCTCACATGATGACAGATGTATAAATGGGGCTTAACTTTGTGATTAAGAAGTTCAGATAGCTTTCTTTTTGTTTGAAGAGAAATTTTAAGTCTTCTAACAGTTTGTTAGTATAGCAACTTTACCTTCCAGAAGTTTTCAAGGCTCTGGAGACTAAGAAAGGGAAGGTTTTGTTATAGAGAATACGTTCCTGAATTATTTTAGTTCAAGCTCAAGTGGGCTAAGCCTCTATATATCCATAAATATTTACATCCTTTAAGAGGTATCCAAGAAAAGTCAGATTGTTAATCCTGACACCCAACCCACCTCCACCCCCCAGCAGAAAAGACATGTCTATACTGGGTTAAGCAAAGTTGGTAGTGTGGTTGCAATTCCTGAGTTATTACATAGTGGACAGGCCATATCATGTGACCAGAATAGCTTAGTGCACCTTTTACTAGGTGACCTGAGTCATGAGGTTCTTTGACAATTTCCAAGGATCTTCTCTGTGTCATTGAATCTAACAGTTTCCTCTTGATCCCAACAGCCATTTTCAGTCTAATCAAAATGTTAGCCTGGGAACGGTCCTTCATTTTTGAGTGAGGACTGTGAATGCCACTTCTTTATCATTTTTGCCCAAAAAAAGGGCAAAAGGTTTTCTATGCATAAATCAAGAGCTCTCCACTCTGCAGCTGATAATTGTAATGTCTTTAAACATCTGGACATTAAGAGTTCAGGAAATCTTTTGGTTTAGGGTGTACCCTTCAGCCATGGTTACTATGTAAATTCATTTTAAAAAGAGCCCACTACAAATACCTGCTATATAAAGTTACACAAGGCATCTCCATGGCAGCCACAGTTGCTTGAGGCAAGCTTCTCTAGGAAAGGGAACGAGGGCAGAGAAGCAGCACCCCTGAGCTAAGGCAGGGAGATTTTATAGACCGTAGGCAGGAGGTGATGACATACCAGCCAGAAGTGGGAACTGTCCCCATGTATGGTCAAAGGCTAAGCCCCTGGGCAGGCACTTAGGTGGGCTGGTCATGTCAGCAATGACTGCCAGAAATGCAGAACTAGGTTTTGGGTACGGCTTTTTTTGTTCAGAGTGTTTTAGTGTGGGCAGGATTGTGGGAAGTAGGGCAGATGGGGTTTTTCAGCTTATGCAGGTACAAGCTAGAAGCTCCAACCAAACACAATCAATATTTGAACTTAGAACCATTCAAACAATAATTTTGAAACATAGAAAATTTAAGCATACATGCATGATTTTTTTTAGATTTCTTTTTATTTATTCCTTGTGTCTTTCACATCATGCTTCTCAGTCTCACCCATTTCCCCATCCCTTCATTTGTATCCTCTTCCCTTGAACACCCCCCCACACACACAAAGGTAAAGTAATATTTAAGAGAAAAAAGAAAAGACAAAAGGAACAAAAATCTCATCATGGAAGTTTTAGTGTGACCCAGTAAACCATTTTGTTCATAGATTTTTACTTGCAAGTGTTCCATGCAAAGAGTCCTTGGTCTGGTTTGAGGCCTCTGGTTTCTGCTACACTACCGATGCTGGGCCCTCACTGGGACTCCTCTTGGCTATCCTGCTGTTGCCCTGTGTTGTAGAGATCCTGCAGCCTTGGGTCTACAGGCCCAGTGCTTTCTTGTGCTCCTGCAGGTCATAGATGGGGTGGATGCTGAGGTGGGCCAACTCGTAATCCTGGTTCTGGGCCTCTGTCATCAGGGTGTGCTCTACCATGCTGCCCAGTTGAGGGGCAGGGCTTGATTTCCTAAGTGCTGTGGCTGGTAATGTGGAGGGGAGGCTCGTCTGTAGCAGGTGGCAAAGTTCTAGGGGTAAAGAGGGGACATCTCTCCACCGCCCACACTGACGCTACATGCATCATTTTTATGCATGAAAAAGCATGTTTCATCCTTGACGAACTTCATGACTCATACACTGGTTTTTCATTATCTGTCCTTTTCTGTTTTGGGACGATCTCTTACTTTTAAAACAAAATGTTTTACATGCTCCATTTTAAAATGGATTTAAATCCCTGTTCACCCACTTTCTCTTTAAGGCCTTTCAAAAACATATTTCTGTACCTAAAAGTTATCTTATCTCTCCTCTTACTTGATGTTTCATTCCTGACTTACTATTCTTTACAAAATTTCTGTATTTCGAAAAACATAATAATATTTTAATGGAAACCCAAGTAACTGTACTTAGACAGAGAAAAGGCATTGAAACTGCATCTTAAACATCTGATATAAATAAAAGCATATATTAACAGCTGTGACATTCCTATCTTTTCTTCCTGATAAGTTTATTTGTTTATGGTTTTTTTGAGGCAGAATTTTACTGCGTAGCTTTAGCTAGTCTGGTGCTTGGTACATAGCCTCAGACTGGCCTTCAACTCTTTCTTGGTACTTATCTTTCTTCAGCTTCCTGAGTACTTGGACCACAAATGGGTACCATCACACTAGTGATTAATAAGATTATTTTTTGTTAAAATATTTTGTATTTTTTAAGGTGGGAAATAGTGACCCAGGACCTCATGCCTAGTAGGCAAGTGTTCTACATACAGCTAAGCCACATCCCATTCCAGTAAGTTTAAATTAATTTGTTAGATGTTTTCAAGTTTCCTGCCTTAAGAAGAATCTGGATTAAGTCTATATTTACAAGATGATTTGGAACCCTGCCAAAACTGTGTATGCAAAAGTGTGCCTTCAGATAATGCATAGTAATCATTAAAATAAATGTGTAGCTTTTATTACCCATCATCTTTAATTCCAAATATGCGCTCCCAAAGGTATTATTCTTAATGAAAACAAGGTAGAAGATTCCCATATAAAAGACATCCCACTTAATCTATCGCTGATAAAACCTTGACAACAAAATAAAACTGCTCCAAAGTGAAGCTTGTGGTAAAGACTTGAAGCAAAAATTTTTCCTGTATGAAGAACTAACCAGCAAAAGGGAAACTCCCTAGCAACTGGAAATATCTTTGTAAAGGTGTGTGTGTGTGTGTGTGTGTGTGTGTGTGTGTGTGTGTGTGATGATGATTATGATGATGATGATGATAATGATGATGATGATGTCTGCCAAGGTCTAAAAAGGGTACTGGGTCCCTTGGAGATGAAATTACAGGCAATTGAAAACACGAGAAAAGTTTAAAGAAGGAAAGAAAGGAAGGAAGGAAGGAAGGAAGGAAGGAAGGAAGGAAGGAAGGAAGGAAGGCAGGAAGGAAGGAAGGAAAAGTAACATGCAAATCGAAATACTGGTACCAAGGAACTTAGTAACTACTAAGAAAACTCACCACCAGAGCCTCTGAATACCCACTGATGTGCCACCAAGGGGGTGTCAATGGCGGTGGGAGTCCTTTGCTGTCCTTTGCTACTACCTGCTGCAGCCTGAGAGTTGTTTTTGCCTCCTCTGTGGAGATGCTGAGATTCCTTACTAAAATGTCAAACAATTGTATTTTCGGGTGAATTAATATGAAATAGTTTTGGAGGTTTTTGGAAGTGTTTCAGCATAGATGTCAGTATGGGTAGAATGCTATAAGGTGGAGAGATGAGTATGGATGGAAGGAGACAAGGGAAGGGGGAGATGAGCTGCCATGCTGGGAAGGGAAGGGAGGTATTAGCAGGGGTGCAGGGAAAGGAAGGGAGATTTGAGCAGAGGTGGGGGAAAGGGAGGGAGACTTGAGAAGGGAGAGAGGAGGGAGGGAGGAGATGAGCAGGAGCAGAGAGAGGCAGTCAGAGAGTGATGGAGAGCACATGTAGGAAAAGGATAGTGCACACACAAGGTAGGTTTGCCAAGGTAGTATAGCCAGAATTAATTACTTCTTATGTATCTACTGTGGGAAAGTTCCCAATTAGAGACTAGGGCTGCCTTGATTTTTCCCAAAAAGGATATTTCCAGTAAATAGCATAGTGTTTTGTTTTGTTTTGTTTTTGAATTACACCAAAGGCAGTAAATCTAGTGACAATGGAAGGTTTTGGATTTGCTTTGTTGTTGCCTTCTTCAAAATTCAGTGTTTTTTCTTTTATTAAAGATAGATTTTTATACATCATAATTTGATTATAGTTTCCTCTGCCCCTATTCCTTTCAGTTCCTCCCCACCTCCCCTCTCAACCAGATCCACACCCTTTCTATGTCTCTCATTAGCAAGGAATAAGAATAAGATAAAATAATATAAAACAAAAACAAGCACAGTATAATAGAACAACTAAAGAAGAAAAAGATTCAATGAGAAGCACATGAATTGCATGTAGATGCAGAGACACACATATTACTACATAAGCGTCCATAAAAACACAAAACTGGAAGCCATAATATATAAACAAAGAATGCCCTGACTTAACATTATGTGGCACAGAGCCTCCTAAGATACCTTGAGTCCATTTTGTGTTGCCCATCTACTGCTGGACATGGAGTCTACCCTTAAGAGTGGTTTGTTTCCCCAGTGAGACTCCCTTGGAGAAAACTAAGTTTTCATTTACAACTTATTACCAAATGGAAATAGCTTCCGGTTTAGGGATGAGGTCATGTTTCCACTTCTTTTGGCTCTGGCCCTGGGTTTCTTGATAGCCACAGTAAAGGCATCATTCACCTAGTTAATGTATTTCATATTCCTACTTTCTTTCTGCAAGAGTCCTTTGTTTAAGATACCCAGGTATCCCAAATGTAATGCAGTTTAGTTTCACTGAAACTGAAATAAGATATTTTCACCACTTTGTGCACAATTCTTGGCTCTTTCCTTTATCAAATTCTAAGATGATATATTTGGAATAAGTTAACTTTTTAATCTGACATGTAATTATTATTAATTTTTTTTCTGTCGGTGGAAGTTGAGTTGATAACACGTATTTTTTTCTTTGTTTATAGCTTCTCATGATCCAAGTGTCTCAGGACTAGGATTGCTGAGCTTGTATCCCTGGTTTATCCATCAGATTTTTAACACCATATTTTACATGTATAATTCTGTTTTGAAACAGGTGCCATAAGCTCGTCTGAGTACACTACATCTGAACCACCCAGTACTCCAGGTAATTTTATTTATGGCTTTGGGTGTTTGAAAAAAAACTAGACACATTCGCATGTAAATGTAAGAGACTTTGAAAGGTAGGTTCTGTTAGTTACTAATTTACCAGGGCCTGATATCACCACGTCACTGTGTTTACAATATTGAATCTCTAAGGTTTCCAGAGGAAAAGATTTAGGAGATCCATGACGTGTTTAAAGGACTTTTATGGTGAGGAGAAAAGTTACGTTTTAAGGGGAATTTTAATAAAGGAAAGATTCACTTCTCCGTTATCACTTTAAAAATATTTATAAACTATTCTAAATAAATTAGGAATACAATCTATGCCCTTGAAATCTGAGTAAAGCTAATGTATGGTAAGAGAGTGGTTAAACAACTCATAAGCAGACACTAAAAGCATTGTGGAAAAGTATGTAAAATTGTTCATGAAATACCTACTTTTGTTATCATTGTCATCCTGACTTTTATGATTGACCCTGAGATTTTCTTACCTCATTACTTATCTAGATAAAAGGGTCAATAGAAATACACAAGTAGATTTGAAATTTCAAGGTACTTGTTCCCCTTTGATCTAGGGAAATTACATTTGCTAGTACTAAAGAATAGTGGTGGACTAAACTGCTTGCTTGTTTTGTGACTTCTGATAAAGATTTGCTTATAGTATTTTATTTTACCAGCAGAGTAGACAGCTGTATAATAGATACAATGTGTTAGTGGTTGGGCATGATCCAAAAAGAATTGTCCCTAAGGATTTCAGAACACACAATGACTGATAGGGCCCAGAAACAAAAGTGGATTTCAGAGATAATCATCCATATGAATTTGACAAATCCTAGCTCTCAAGAGCAAATTTACATATTCAGGATAAGGAATTGCACCTTGACAACAACAGCATTTAACTTTCCATATCCTTTTAAATTTGTTTTAATATTAAATATATAAATATGTTAAATATGTAAATCAATGTATGTTTAACTTGAAATGTTATTTATACCTTGTGTTGAATAGAAAAGGGATCCCATATTCCAGAAGCAACTCCCACATACTCAGAAGCACATGAAGTTACTGGTAAGTGAACATAACTTGGATGTCCATTCATGAGTTTAATCTAACCCAGTACCTGATATAGGTCATAAAGTAACTAAAATCACCTGTTTGACCACTGTATGTTTGAATGATATCATATTCACACTATTTTCTTCTAGTGCCCAGGAATCCAGCCTATGACATAATATGTGTGCACATACATACACGTTTCTACTTAAAAATTGTAATCTAATTTTTTCACTCATTTGTAATAAATGGTGCCACATTCACATAGGATAAAAATCTTTCTACTAAAAGTGAAATGAATGAGGAAGCATCAGCTCTCTTCCCTCCCTTCTTCATATTAGACACAACATCCTTTTTTCCCATTAAAAACAGATGTTTTGATTAGAGTTGTGTCTTAGCCAGACTAATCATTTCAGGCATCTCATGGGACCTGTTACCATTTACCTTTCAGTTTTGTAGAAGTCGTAAAAAACAGTTAGTGACTGGGCATATTAAACCTTATTATGATTTTTTGGTACCTAACTATAAGAAGCAGTTGGAAGGTATGCTTATTGGTCCAAACAGTGAATTTCTTCTGTTATTACTGCTAGGTGAAACGTTTACTTGGGGCAATGGCGAATACAAAGCTCTGAACGGCCGCATCTTCTCCTTTGAGTCTTCGTGCACATACACTTTCTGCCGTGACTGTGCTGAATCTGGAGGAGACTTCAATATTGAGATCAAAAGGCACAGTAACAGTGAGATTGAAGAAATAAAAGCTCTGATTGATGATGTTGGCATCTCAGTTTTGAATAATACTATTTTTGTTAATGACGAAAGGTAAATAACAGAATGTACCACCTAAGAATGACAGAATAGCTTGAAGTATGAGCCAAAACCAAGCAGACACAAAAGCCAAGTTAAGCAGGAGTGTATGACAGGTCCCTCTTTCATTGTGTGTCTGTCGCAAGTTAGAACACAACTGGTGGTGTGTTTCACAATGGTTCTGCACCTAGATTTGGTGTAAAATGTAGATTCCATGAAACAGATACCACCAGAACATTGCCATTTTCATCGATGTAGTCTAAGTATGCTAAATACAAAGGTGAAACATCACAAATTAGAAGTTGAACAGATCACACAGCTCCTAGATTATTATTTTTCAGAAGTTAGCAACTTAGATTTCAAAGAGACAGACTCTTTGGTAACTTTCTGAGATAAGAAACGGAGAGGCAATAGATACTCTACTTGTGAATATTCTAAACTATTTGATTTTTTTCCCTGACACCCAACCAACATACTGTTTATTTTTCCAAAGGACCAAGACTATAATAGTTATTACTCTACAGACCATGTTACAGTAGTACTAGTCTCACCACTTGTGCATACTTGTTCTTATTTATGCTTTCAGGGTACAGGTGCCATACACCAATAAGATGATCCACATTAAAAAACAAGGGAATCACCATGCTCTGAATAGCCGCAGAAAAACCCTTTCTCTAAGGTGGAGCAAGAAAAAACTATCAGTAAGTCGACCAGTGATTTTCTTTCAACTTTCTGGGGTTTGGTCTTTGGCTTTAGTTATAAAAATAAACACAGAAGGAAAGAATAAAGCAAGACTTGCTGATTTCTCTTTTTATGTTCACTATGCTGAGCCTTATTTTGCCTGACAGTCAAATTACCTCAAATGCAGCCCCCTCGGATGGCCACTGATGGGGCATATTGTGCATATAAAGGAAAGCACACATGATTTTACGGGATTCCTAAGTGTGCAAATGAGTAGGTCTCTGAATCTACATCTGTTTCTTGTGCCTTTCCTTGGGCTCTTCTTCTTCTACTTGCTTGTTTTGTGATATTTCAATGTGTTAGTTTTTTATTTAACATATGCTATATTATATTATACTTATTATATTATATTGTATTGTTATATTATCCCTTAGAAGCCTGTTTGCTTTATAATGAGAGACAGAAAGAGTGTGAATCAAGTTGGAAGGGGAGTTGGGTAGGAAATGGGAGACTAGAGGGAGGTGTAACTGTACTCAGAATATATTATGTGAGAAGAAAATCTATTTTCAATAAAAGGGAAAAATCTGCCTATTGGTGATGGCACGTGCCTTTAATCCCAGCACTAAGGAGGCAGAGACAGGTGGATATCTGTGATTCTGAGACCAGCCTGGTCTACAAAGTGAGTTCCAGGACATTCAGGGCTGTAACCTAGAGAATCTCTGTCTTGAATCGCCGCTCCCCCCATAAAAAAATCTTTCTGAGGACACAATCCGTACCTGAGTCAGACTTGTTCCAAGTTTGAGTTACAGTTTCTTTTAGACCAACTGACCAGTATACTCAGGACTGAATAGGAGGAGACCCTGCCCTTTGGCTTGGTTAAAGTTGTCGAAATATCTTTGATATTTTATGGAAATATCAATGTTATTTGTTTTTGCAGCTCACTCTCTATAGCCAGTATACAACTTGTGGTCTTTGTGGCAACTTCAACAGCACTCCAGGTAAGATTCGGCAGATTGTTCCTAAGAAAACTACTTTCTAGAAGAAAACATAAAATTTTCTTATTTAAATAAATTTACTAACAATTTGCATTCCTCTAAAGGATGAGAAACAGAATCAAAATATTTTTATGTTGCCAAGAATATATGTAGCTTACAAATAAAGTACAAATGAGTATCTCAAAGTCATGCTTTGATTTGCAGGTGAAGATATTAATGAGCACATTGCCAATAGTAAAATTTCCAATGACTGTCCCAGCGCTTTGAGTAGGAACAATGAAGTTTGTGAGGATGGAGTACAGGTAGGTAATCTGGTTTCCTCCTCTAGCAATTTCAGCACTATTCCTCCTGAATTATTTAAATAAAATTTATTGTGTATTTTAAGGTCTATAACATGATATTGTGTATTGTAAGATCTATAGCATTGCTTTCACACCCTTGGGCTGGCTCAGCTGCTCCCCTACGATAGGGCCAGCTCTAGTTTGCTACCCACATCGGGGACAGGACCCCTGTTTGTTGCAGCTGTTAAGGGGCAGGACTAGCCCTGCCACTTTTGTGATTCTGGGTCAGCTCTCTTGCCTGCCACAGGTAGCATGGAGCCAAGTGGGGAAGGACATCTTTCCCTTACCCATGCCACCACATGGCAGATGAGTGGGAGTGCAGTGGGGAGGTCAGCTTACCTACAGGCCAACAACAGGGTCAGCTCTAATGGACTACCCAGCAGGGATGCAGATCCCACTCACCTGTGGGTAGCAGCCTTTGAGGGGCAAGGCTAGTTCTTTGACATTTGTAAGCCTGGAACCAGTTTTCTCACCCCCGCATGGGTGGCAATGGGTAAGTGGGGAGGGGCACAGTGGCATCTTTCTCTCACTCATACCACCACACGGCAGATGAAGGGAGGTGGCAGGGCCAGCTCTCCTGCTCTCCTGCCCTCAGACTTGAGTCACCTGAGTCCCCAACAATATTTTAATGAAATCTACTTTGCTTTACAGTATTGTGACAAGATTATTGGAACTTACTTTGAGAACTGTGCGAAGGTTTCCCCTTTATCCAGTGAGTACAAAAAGGTGTGCGTCGATGAGTATTGTCGAACTGGAGGTGGCAAGGACACTACATGTGACACCTACTCGGAACTGGCCCAACTGTGTGCTTATGATGGTCCTGGTGCCTTTGAACACTGGAGAGATGATTCTGCTGTAGTTTGTGGTAAGCGCCTTTTTTCCTAACAATAGTAGGTTACAAAAAATACCGTTTTATGAACTCACATTATATCTTAAGCTGTATCTCAAAACGGTTTCCTTGAATGATTCTAAGGCCCAGAAAGTGAGAGCTAAGTAGGTCTTCTCTCTAACATGTGTTTGTGAGGAGATTGAGGCTCATTTTGTGATATGGCTTACCATGTTGCAGAATTTTTGTGTTAAGGTTTTAATTAATATGATCATCAGCAAACCTAAGGGGAGAAATTTAAATCCTATAAAAAGTAGCTGATATTTAATAGTCTACTCTTGAAGTGTTTTCTTTTTAAATATTTGTAAAATGTAATATGAGCTTTATACATACAGAAGTACAGTTTATACTTTTATGCTTGGGTTAATCTTTATAGAATTGCATATCAAATTTAACATGGAATGAAATTAAATGATACCATTTACTTTCCCTCTAAATTAAAAACCACTCAGTGAAATAATGCTTGAGAAATTGGCATCATTTAGTTCTACGGAGTGTCTATAAAGATTGATTTGTATCTTGGAAAGCAGAGCCAATGAGTCCCATTTAAAGGATTGTTAGAGAACATTTACTCTGTTTGTTTTCCTTTAATTTACAAGTACACATATTTCTGTATATCTTCAGAAAAGCAACAGTGTCCAGGAAAGCACATCTACAAAGAATGTGGACCTTCAAACCCTCCAACTTGCTCTAACGTGGCTCCTTTTCAAGACAGTGAGTGCGTGAGTGGCTGCACCTGCCCAGAAGGTAAGTTACTTGTGAGTATAGTCACATCAACACAGCAAAACTAAACAAAGTACAGCCAGCTGTAGGTACAAAACACAGTTGCAACAGGTGGATTATTTGTATGGGTCCTCAAAGCTAATATGTGTTTTTATCTCTGAGTACTGAGTGTTCCCAAATTTCACAGACTACAATGGGCTTAGTAGATCCTGTCTCTATGTCTCTATGGGACAGTAACTCGGCCTCTGAAGACTTTCATCTACGTTCTTGCCAGTTCAAATAAAAAAATGATCACTTATATGAAGAAAATCGTCTTTCAGGGCACACTTGCACTTGTCTTAGAAATAGTTCCAAAAAATGGCTACTGTTGTTAACGAATTCACCGAGGTTCGTATAATTTTGAGACTACATCCATATGTGTATTCTAGGTTATCTATTGGACGACATTGGAGAGAAAGGAAAGTGTGTATTAAAGGAAAAATGTCCCTGTGAATCTAATGGAAAAGTGTATAAGTCAGGAGAAGTCCGACAAGGTCCCTGTGGTTCTCAGTGGTATGTGTGTGCTTTTCAATTATATTTTATGGACATTAAGAACATATGAAGGCTTTTATTCACACTTAAAGTTATTTAAATTTTATTAGGCAAAAATGATGCTTCTTAGGATTATAACATACCATGGGGAAAAATGAAACAAGCTAACAAACAAACAAACAAAAAAAGCAATTGTCAGTGTTTTTAAATTCCTGGCATGTTACTCTTACAGATTGGAGGCAATACATCAATTTCTCAGGAATCCTCAGAAACCTTAAAATTATGATGATTGAACCTACTTCTACTAATCTTCACACTCTACTATTTGGATAGCTAAACTTGTGTTTAAAGCACAATACACTAGGTTTAGTAGAGCTTACGAAGAACTACAGGAATATTTAAACATTTAAAAACATAATTTAAAGTTAAGGTCTCCAGTATGTGAACAGGCCCTCACATATGGACACTGGTCACAGGATCATGTATTGAGAATGTGTTAGATCTTGAGAGGTCATACAAAGGACTTGCACAAAATACAGTATATAGGAACTCATTAGTAAGCAGTTTGGTTTTTTATTGCCTTTCTTGTTCCCCTTAACGTTATACTTTAATCACATTACATGTGTTTACAGCTATGCATGTATCCACTATAGGCTAAGATCTGAATATGAGGGTAAACATGTGGGTATCTTTCTGTCTGAGATTTGGTAACTTCACTTAATATTACTAGACACTCTAATTCTCTCCATTTTCTGTGCTATAGTGAATGAAACAACAATGAATGTGGGGGAGCAAATGTCTCTATTGCAGGGAATGGAGGTCTCTGGGTCTATGGCTGGGAGTGCGATAACGGGGCCATATGGTAGTTCTAATTTTTATGTTTTGAGAAGTAACATCTTTTAAGGCTCCATCTCCACACCTCTATACAACACTGCAAAGTACAAGTTTACACTGTAGTTTTTACCAGTTGCCTTCCTGCTAATAATGCAGCACATAGACAAACCCCTGAAATCCAGTGTCGAAGATTTTACAAATATGTTTAATTCATGAAGCTATTATTTTTACTCAAAGAAATTAACTATAATAGTATCAGCAATGATCCGATGCCTTCTCAGGGCTGCTGGTGGGTGGGGAATGACCTGATAGGGCTTGCTCATGTGTCATCTCCAGGTGTGACGTGTCATCTCCGGGTGTGATGCTCTAATGCTGTGGTGTTTGTTCAGCATGCAGAAGATGTGACCTCTGACTTACCTTTGCATTCCACAGCACATGCCAAGAAGCTAAGTGGTCTTGCACCAAAGCTCTATGTCCTGGGATATGTAAAGTGGAAGGGAGCTTAATTACCACTTTCGATGATAATACATTTAACCACCCTGGAGATTGTCACTTCGTGGCAGTCCACGTAAGTACTTGCCTATAAGCAGCTGTGAAAACTGAGCAAGTTCACAACTAATTTAAAGCACAATTCATTTTATGCTACTCATTTGGGGTAATTTCATACATGTGTACAATGTATTTAAAGCATATCTACTTCCCACTTTCCCCTTCCAGATAACACTCCCCCTCCCTATATCAACTTCTTTTCCTTCTCCTCCTTCTCCTTGTCTTCTTTATAATGAAGTGAGTTCAATTACTGCTGTCATTATGCACATGGGTATTAGTTATCCACTGGAACATGGGCAACCTACTAAAGAAAACTGATTCCTTCTCTCTTAGCAAGCTTTCAGTAGCTCCTTAGCCAAGAGTGGAACCTTGGAAGCTTCTTCTCTCTTTATACAAGAATGTTGACAGAGTGATGCTGCTTGGTCTTGTGCAGACAGCCACCGCTGTTATGTGTTCATCAGTGAAATGACGCTGTCATGTCCAGAAGGCATTAGTTTGTATAAGTCTTTTACAACTTCTAGATTTTACGATTTTTACTTCCACCTCTTCTGTAATGTTTCTTGAGCCTTCTTGGGGAAGGGTTGTGACATGAATATTTCATTTAGGGATAATACTTCTGTAGTCATGTTTTGTACTTTGGCCAGTTTGGATCTCTGAATTAACTACTAACTACTTGCAAAAACAGGCTTCTTTGATGAGAGTTGAAAACTAGTCTAATCTATAGGTATAAGGGTAGATACTTAGAAGGAGTGCTTGATATAGCTTAATTATAATAGTAGTAGGCTCTCCCCAAGGATGTATAATCTCCCCAGATCAGGTTAGAATACCAGGCATGAGTTCCCATTTCCTGCCTGGCTGATTGGATATCACAGGGTTCACATCTGTACAAGACTGTTGGTGACTTTATTCTTCCAACAGCTTTATAGTTCCTTCTGACAATAGGAAATCTAGCTAGCAGGGAGAAAGCAGCTTTTATCCTGAGTTACTGTATAAATAATAATAATTAATTCAGCCTTTGAGTTATTAATTATATATTTCAGTGTCTGTTTTCTATCACAAATCAACATCAATAACATTATATATTATTGTTATATCATGGACGCTCTGAAAATTCCTCACACAAATAAAATTCAACAAGTAAAATCTTAATTTGCAAACAACCCTCTATGTACCTAAGAAAGTCATTGTACTCTTCTGCTTGTCTGTGTATACTTAATAGTTTTTCCACATACTCTGTACCTGTGTGTCTGAGAAGCATCTTTGTCATTATTCCCTGAAATTTACTTTTAGCCTTGATTATACAATGTGGTCCATTGTAGGATAACTGCTGTGTGTACATTTAGACTCTTGTTAGTCCTGAACTCTTAAGTAATCTGAAGTCTAATAATAGGACAGTTCCATTTTGTAGCTCCTGCTTTCAGTGGGCATGAGAAAAATACAAATTGTGCTTCATCTTTCTGGCAAGAGGTGAAGGTGAACTGCATTTGTATACTGCAAAGAGAGAGGAGTGGGTTTAACACTGGACAGTTGCACCAATTGTAGCTCCTACTACTGCGGATCTGCTTTCTTCAGTGATGACTCCTGTGTGCCAAACATTGTCTCTTTTCTTTCTTTCTATGCTCCTTTTGTTCACTCTGTGCGGACAAAGGATGGGGAAAGAGAAACCCACAAATGCACACAAAATATGTGCTGCTTTCAGAAACCTGCATGTCAGAGCTAGAAGTCTCATGACATTTCACACCAAAATTACAGCTTTCCAGGTTAAAAACATCTTGAATTGTATCTACGCAGGTACTATAGACTACCCAGGGATTCAAAAGCCATTTTGCCTTTAATTCCTGACAACCCCCTCAAAGCACCACAATTATATTGGGTGCAAGAGTGAAGATAACAGAAAAAAATGTAGTAAAATGTCCATGTACAGCGCATAGATTCCTCATGACACCCGGACTACTTATAAAATCTTGTCTGCTCCTGTGGATACACCAGGGGCTGGAAGAAATTTCTAGATTCTGAACAGATTGTATAGAGAAACTGTGCAGATTTAAGTTCTTTGTGAATAAATCACAGAAACATCATGTGAGAAAATTCTTGAACAAAAATAATTGTTTTACAGAATGAAAATATTTCCATCAGTGTTGAGCTTCGTCCATGTGACGGTGGTCAGACAGGATCGTGTCTAGAGAGTGTTACGCTTCTCCAAAACTCTGTAAGTATTTACCTTCTGAAGGTTTAGCCAGAGTAAAATCACATCTCTGATTTCACAAAGTAAAAATCTGGAGAGGGCTAAGGGGTTGGCTCAGTAAGGAGGAAAGCTGGGATCTGAGGTTCCATGTCAAGGACCTTGGAATAGCTGGGTGTGACTACATATGCCCATAACCACAAGCCTCTGAGTCAAAGCAAGGAGGGTCCCTGGGGCTTACTGACCATCTAGCCTAGCCAAAACTCAGTGAGATCCAGGTTCAGCAAGAGGCCCTTTCTCATTGGAATAAGTTAAGGAGTGACAGAGCAAGATACCCAATGCCTTGTTCTGACTTCTGCAAGAAAATACATAGGTATATGCACCCACTCACACACATACACGCATGCGCACATGCACACACACATGCACACATACACACACACACACACATACACACACACACACACACACACACACACTGGATAGATGGTTCAGTGGATACTTCTTCTGGGTTTCATCCCTAGCACCATGTAAGAAAAAAGGGTGTTGAGTTTGTCTGTAATTCCGGGACAGAGGATGAAAAGACAGAGTGGGCCCCTGAGGCTTGCTGATCAGCTAGTCTTGAGAAATTGACAAACTTCAGATTCAGTAAGAGGCTCAAAAGAACAAGGTGGCAATTTAGGAAGACACCTGATACAAGTCTGTGACCTCCATCCTCCCATTGATCTTCCCCCCTATGTCAGTGGCCTTCACCCCTTCCCACATGCACAAAAGGAGTGTGAATTTTGAAGAACAATGACCTTGTTATGTAAATGAAGTCTATGAATAGGATTCCAGAATAACAATTCTATTTCTAGAAGAGTTGGAAAGAGCCAAGACCCTAAAGTATGACCATAGTGAGCATAAATAGACAATATGTGTGATGGGCAGGTCCATCGTGGCTGTTCATTACATATCCACTGGACTTTTAAAGGTCTTGCGTCAAACTACATGCTGGTACTTACAAATGGTTCCCATCTTGGTTTTAGTTTCCTTGTCTTAAATTGCGTAGACAAGCATTTCTTTCCAGGGTCGATATGGGAAGTATGAAGCATAGTATAAGAAAGGCTTTAAAAATATTCATACTTCTATGCTATAGAACTCAACAGGTTTTAGTGACCTGAAAATTCAGCTTCCTGTAGCACACTAAACCTATTCTGGGCTAACAAAGTATTTTAAACATTAGTCTGTTTCAGGTAGTAGATTTGTATTCAACAGCGATGGGACAGTCACAAAGGATGGAGTTAGAATTAAAGGTTATTACTATTCAGGTAAGGTTAACAACAGTATTAAAAAAACACATGTAAGATACATTTATTTACTCAGTTTCTAAAACCGACACACTAATTTTTATGTTATATTATTATTCCACAGATGATGTACAGATCTTCAATGCATCCTCTTTATACATGCAAGCAGAGGTGCTCTCTCTTCTAAAAATGCAGATACAAATAGCTCCTGCCATGCAATTGTATTTGTCCATGGCCCCCGATGCATTCACAGATACTGTCGGTGAGCCCTCCAAATGCTTTTATTCCCCAGTTTCAGGAATCGCTCATTTAATGTGGCAATGTAATGCTACAAAATGGCCTCTTACATTCTAAGAGACTGGAACTTTTGCTGGATCTCTCAGCCAAAGTTAATAATACACCTTGAGGTCACTTAGGACATAAGACTGCTATCCTACTATGTGCTTAGTCTGTTTGTTTAACCTGTGCTTAAGAGAATAATGTAACAGTCAAACTTTGTTCATCACAGAAACAAAACCAAAGGATGTTTCATAATTCATGCATTTAAAATTTTGGAAACAAGGCTAGAGAAATGGGACTGGAGAAATGACTTAGTTTAGTGGTTTAGACCTCTTGTTGCTCTTGCAGAGGACCCATGTTCAATTCCCAGCACTCACATGATAGCTCAAAACCATCAGTAATCCCACTTCCAGGTGTTTTGATGCTCTCTCTCCTGCCTTCATGGGTCCCAAGCATGCATGTTGTACACTTACATGCATGCATGCAATACACACATAAGTATGAAATGAAATCTAAAAATATTTAAGAGCTGTTATTTAATTAACATTTTGAAAGTATGTTTTATATGTACTTTTATTAGTCGTGTGTATGTTAAGACCTTGGCATGTAGCTGAATAAATGAAAACACAGTATGTATAGCATTAAACTTCAAAGGCAAGTGATATTAGTATTTGTCTTTAGAATACATCACATGCTCTTTTATTTTCCTGAAGTTTCCCATCATAAAAATGAGCTCCTCTTTACAGTCATAAGTGATAAACAAATAAATGGCAAATCCCACAAAAGGATTAATGCATGCATGGTACAAGCTTTATGCTATACCTTTATTTTGAAATGCAATATATTTTCATATGTATATATAAAGAATATATGTGGATTGGACAGCCCTGGCATGGAAGCCAATAGCCTTATGGTGATTCATCTTTCTAAAGTTACCCTGACAAATACAGAGTAGTACCGTTTATGGCACATGGTTTTCTATGTTCCGGAATTTCAGTGAAATACCAATGAATGAAGTCTGAAGAGACATAAGATTTTACTTAATGTGTGACAACATTAACTAAACACAATTCAAGTATTTCTTACAGTGTTTTCAAAAAACAATCAAAAGGCTGAGTAGGTGAAAATGCTAACCTTCGTTCTGTGATGTTAACGTCATGCAGGTCTTTGTGGTTCCTACAACAATAAAGCTGAAGATGATTTCATGTCAAGCCAGAAAATTCTGGAGAGTACAGCTCAGGCGTTTGCTAATTCCTGGGAGATGATGTCTTGCTCTAAGGGGAGCCCCTCTTCCTGCTTCAGTATCGAAACAGGTAATAGCCATTGAGAATCAAACTGTGATATATAGTTGGTGCTAGTACTTGCAGACTTATACCTACAATCATATGAGCACATCACATCACCTTGCCTCTAGCTAGCATTTGCTATACTGTCCCAGTTTTAGAAGAAATGGAGAAGTAGTCTGGCTTGAGTATGTGTCTAGAAAACCCATTTTTCATTGGTAACTCATTTCTGTTGTCTTTTATTGTACTCTCTATTTCCTACACTACTACAGAACAATAGGGTTAGAGGAGGGTTTAGAAATTATTCAGTTTATTCATTTTCCTTTATTTAATGGTGAGAAAAGATCATTGGTTTTCAGTGATGTACATCCAAACTGCTTAGCCACTTGGACAGCGACACAGTTCTTACTACAGCCTAACACATGTATGACTCCCGTTTTAGCCTGTTAAAGGCTTTCAGCAATAATAGTTTTGCTTATTCCCATACAAACTAGCGAAGGGCAGATGTGGCCACTGTCTGTATTAATACAGGTTAGATGACAGAGGGCAGAGGCCCCGGGATATCCTAGGGATCACAGATGATGATGCAATCCAAGCACTTGAAAACCAGTGACACTAAGGGTCCTCCTGGGGTAGTGGCAGTTTTCACAGGTGTTCCACATCCCTCCTTTTGTACATAAGAAATGCAATGGAGGCAAGGTTACAATTTGTTAATGTGTTGACCAGTTGTTTTGAAATGATGTGTGTGTGTGTATGTATGCATGTATTTGAAACAGTTTGATCAAATTTGTACTATTTTAAATGACTAAGGCAGCCCCATATGGAAATATCACCCACTAATTCTGAATTGAAAACTAGTTGGTAGAAGTATATTTGGGGAGGCTTAGTAGTTGTGTTATTTAGTTTGGGATAATTGCAGTGAAAGGATTATGAGATTACACAAAAAGTGCATTTCTCACAGGGAACAAAGAGAATTTGTGTTCAGGAGAAGAGAGGTCAGCACTTTGTAGTATATAAAATAAATCTGTAGTTTATATTGTAGTATACAAAATAAATCTGTTTTTCGGTGTATTATATTTGAATTAATAACGTAAATTAAACTGGACTTTGAGAAGATGTTATTAATAGTGATAGTTTCAGAAAAAAAGTGTAGTGACAGCTTGTGGCTGATTTGCCAGCATATTTAGTCACCATTGGTTACTGTGTCTCTCTTGGAGTTCAGACTCCTCTGTCCTTAACATCATCATGGAAATTATTTGCTATCACCTCCCTTTCTATGAAACTTCGAGTTGTATACTTAGTATGAGGTAAATATTTGTAAATAAACAAATATCAGTTAGATGCTTTTCAAAAAGTGCATTTAGTTTATTGATCCCAGTGTTGTGATGTCATGTGACAGGGGTGTAACAGAAGATTCGGCAGGTGAGTATTTGCACCCATGCACAGCAAAGGGTCACTTAAGATGTACTGTACTCCACTTTCGTTCTTTTTCATGAAGAAACCGCATTTCAGAGAAACGCTAGATGGGTTAATAGAAAAAGCCAGTAGTAATGAAGATTTTACCTTTGAGTGTGCTCTGTGTGCACTGTGTTATTTTAAACATATTGACGTTGAATCTGATGATCACTGCAGCTACTTTGAGAACAAAACTCTTGATGGAGGCAGAACTCTATGAGATATACAGCTTTCTTTTAAAGAAACTTGGTGCTACTGAGGCTAACTTTGGACTCTTTCACTTCCAGAGAAGTTTGCTGAAAGCAACTGTGGGATTCTTCTCAATTCAAGCGGGCCTTTTGCTGCCTGTCACCATACTGTGAACCCCAAGTTCTACTATGAGGTATGTGATGGTCTAGTACTGACCATCTTGATTAGAAATATTTTGGTAATTTCTAACAAAGCATGCACATCTTAAACTACTATTACTACTATTGTCAATAGATTAAAATATATGATGCTTCAAATTAGAGTAATAATTCACTTACATATTAGATAAACTAACTATACATATAATGCTGGAAAATAATTCCGAATGAAAAAAACGTTTGAAAATCTTTTCCTTTTTCCTTTTTAAAAGTGGATTAATAATTAATATTTTAAAATATTTCTGAATATCTCAAAGTTCAATTTAATTCTGGAGTCAAGAATGCCTGGATATATTAAGCTGTTTAAACTCAGGTTGCCTGTTCTGAATGACTTTATAATGTAATATATTTTTTATTTAAAGGAATGCAAAACATACACATGCTCTTGTGAAAACAGCCAAGATTGCCTGTGTACAGTTTTAGGGAACTATGTGAAAGCATGTGCTGAGAAAGAAACATACCTAGTGGGCTGGAGATCTGGACTCTGTGGTGAGTAGGGGGTGGCTGCTTCCTTCTCAGCTCCCTGTGTGCACCTGAGCTGGGGTGGAGAGTCACATGCATTGACAAACTCATACGTGATACTTTCAAAGACGATAATTTAAAAACAATTGGGGGGGGTCTCCCTTTCCCTTGTGGTCGTTGACCACCAGTCTGCAGGACAAAGGAAGCAGAGGCTGCGTGCAGGACTTAGCACAGCCTGTGAGGACAATGGAAATAGCCTTCCTGGAGAGTGCTTCCATGTTATGGCTCAGCCGCATTGCAGAGGAATATATAGATGGGGACAGCAGCTGAGGCATCACCTAATTTGGCAACATGGTCCTACCATACAACTGGAGCACAATATGTATTTATCATATCGACAGCAGGGGGCGATATTTGTAGGGAACAAAGGTCACACTTAAGTCAGGCATCCAGACTCAGAAATAGCTTCCAAATAAGGTCAAGTATCCAAGCCTAGAGACATTATCTAAATAGGGTGGGGAGGGAGTCCTACTGCCAAGGGGACCTTTCGTATTACCCAGCTCAGAGAGAGGTCTGGACGTCGTGTACTTCAACCTTAAGCAGCAGGGCCCCCCAACAAATGATCATCAGCATAACTTGAATTGTAACATTTGATTTATTCCTTTACTTAATGAATTTATATTTTTAGATGATAAGTATTTATAGGAAAATGTTAAATGACTGTATACTGAAATTTGTATAATTGTTCATTTGTAAATTAAGAGCCCCAATATTGTAGCTAAACCATTTATTATATTCTTTGAATGTGACACCATAAAGATTTAGCCTGAGAAAAGAATAGCAAACGACCAAATAATCTTCAATGGGTCACGTGTAGAGGCTAGTGCTCCATTTCCCAGTACTTGGAAGGCTGAGGCAGGAGGATTGTTATGAGTTTAAGGACAGCCTGGGCTACATAGTGTATTGCAGGTCAACCTGAGCTACATAGAAAAATCCCATCTCACAAAAGCTCAGATTTGTAGAAGTTATATCCTTTAAACTTCTCAGCACTCCATGGTTCATGTCCAATAAGCAGTAGGGCTGGTCACATTAAATTACCTCTGCCATCAATTTGGCACAGGGAAATGCCCTTCCTTTCCCATTTTCTCTAAGTGTAATGGCCTTCTTTGGTATTTGCCTTCTGCTCCTTCCACAATGAAAACCAGATAATCTTTAAAGTAAAATCATGTAAGACCTGGCTGTCTAAAACATGACAGTTGTTTCTCCTGGTTTACAGGGTCCTATAATCACAGACAGTATCCCTGGACTTAGAGTTTCCAGCCCTTGGTGTATTCTTCGTGAGAATCATGCTGTCTCCTGGCTTAGGTTGTTGTCCTGATGTAGAATTACTCTTCTCCAGGCTTTAGAACCCCTGCTGATTGACCCAATCTCCCCCCTCAGTACAGACCTTAGCTGTGCATGGAGACAGTATGCAGCTTCCTTTTTATGGTACCTGCCACGGTTGTCCTTAAAACTGGAACATAAGCCACACAAGAGCAGTGAATATTGCCTAGCCTGCCTGTGGGCTTTGTCTGAACCGCTCACTGAAAAGAGTGAATAAAAATAAACCAATGAGCAAATAGCCTTTTCTCTGTACACTCATAACTTTAATTATGAAAAATCCACTCTATTTTCATAAACATCAGTTTGAAGGAAGTCCCCTTCCTGAATGTACACACAGTAACTACTGTTCTCGTCTCTTCCCCACAGAGCTTTCTTGTCCAAGTGGCCTTGTGTTTGAATACAAAGTGAAAACTTGCAACAGCTCTTGCCGATCACTCTCACAACGAGACAGAAGCTGTGATATACAAGACATTCCAGTTGATGGATGTACTTGCCCTGATGGAACGTACCAGAACAGTGATGGAAACTGTGTTCAGAAGTCTGAGTGTGACTGTTATGTTAATGATGACATTGTGAAACCTGGCAAATCCATCCTTATTGATGACAACAGCTGGTGTGTAGTAGATTATGTAGACACTCATCTTGATACCCACAGCAGATAACATAGATGCTTGTTAGGACACTGACAAGGGGATGTGTTCTCTTCAGAACTTGCCAATATGAAGTCTCCCTCAGATCTACCATATTTTTCATTTTCCATGTATAACTGCAGCTGGCTGATGCTTCTTTTAGTCTAGAGGATCCACAATCCACTACACCATAGTGACCATACCTGGTTTGTTCTACTCTGTTTTAAATATCAGGAGAAATGTGTTCTAGCAGCTTCTATAAACAGACAATGAAAAATGGTTTCATACTCAGATAATGATCTACTGTTTTTGTCTGCAGCATTCTGCAAGCCCTTGTTAAGTACCTATATCTAGGATTTGTATTGATTGCTAGAATTACAAAAGAGAGTAATCATTGCCTTGTACACACAAAGTAAGCAAGGTGTTTGTTAGCAGGATGTAGCAGTCACTGTCTGAGGAGTCAGGGAAGCTTCCCAGAGAAGGCTGGAATTTGAGTTCTACTAAGAATGGATCATTGTTTCCAGACAAAAAATGAGAAGAATTTCTGTGGAAAGAATGATATAGCAAGTGCTCAAAAATTGTTAGGCATGGGGGCTATCGTATAAGATTATGCTAGAGGCATAGACAATGGCCAGGCTTCAGCTTAGATTCCAAGTTCACAGACATACGGTTGAGGCTCGAGCATAAGTTTTCTTTCCCTCTGTAGCTGCAGAATCGAGTGATTATGAACCACAGGCTGTCTCTCCTCAGCTATGGCATTTCTCGGTGCTAGTGACACAGACCACTGTCAACTCCTGCCAGCATCTCTGCTTTAGTTAGCTCTCCTTTCCTGTCCATTGAAATCCTCCATATCTATAACCCCTTCCCTGCTCTGTGACCAGAACATCTAAGGTAAAGCACAATGTTGGTTGGCTCATTAGCCTTCTTAGACAAATGATGACAGCCGCTGAAAGAATAGAAAGACACTTGCATGTCATTTAAGGCCATACAAGATCTGGTCCAAACCTATTTCTGTCTCTTTCCTCCATTATGTATTATCCTGTTTGCATCTACGGGAAATTGTTGGGAGCCTTTGAAGCACATCTTATTCTGTCTGCTGTCAGTTTTTCATATTCCTTGCTTGACTAGATCCTGTGGTTAAACTTTCCATTAGGTTTTCTCTGACATTCATAAAACTTGCACCTTCCTACGGTACTTGGAATGTTACAACTTATAATTTGGGCAATTTGTCTAATTGCCCTTAAATTTTAATATTTTTAATAATATTTATTTAAATTATAAACAATCTTATTTGACATATTAATCTCAGTTCCCTCTTCCTTCCATCCTTCCATGGCCCCCCACAAGCTCCATCCCACCTCCCATCCACTCCCCAGGGAGAGGGAGGCCTCCCATGGGGAATCATCAAAGTCTGTCACATCATTTAGGGTAAAGAGATAAAATATATGGTTTTCTTTTTCCAGTGTCTGCCAGGATGGAGTGCTTCTTTGCCAAACTCCCCTTGATTTGACCATACGTAAGTGGTTTCTACTGCTGTTTCAGTGTTTGCTTGTTTGACCGCCCAACCCTGCCCTCATCATTTATTTCCTGTTTGATTCTCTTCTCGCCTCACCTGTCCTCCTCTTATCTATCTATCTATCTATCTATCTATCTATCTATCTATCTATCTATCTATCTATCTACCTACCTACCTATCTATCTATCAATCCATCTATCTATTCTCTCTATCATCTATTTCTCTTTCTCTCACAAAATCCATAGGCTGGCCTTGAGAGGACAGCAATCCTTCTATGTTAGTATCCCCAATGCTGGAATTATGGGCATGTGCCTGAACTCCCTCTTCTTACCTAAGTAACTGTTAATAAAGTGGTCAAAACCAGATCAGGACCTCTTGATTGACAATGCTTGTTTTTCCTCTTGCAGAAAACTGTTCCAGAGGGGCTGAGTATGTCGACTGCAAGGATCCCAAGGCACAGAGAAGGACTGAAAGGACATGTAGCACCCGGAATATACCTGATTTTGAGGTGGGTAACACGACATCTGAGTGAAGCCTTTTAAAGCTTTAAAATTTTCCAGGTAAATAGAAACTACAATTTATAAGAAAATTAGTGTAATTGTTACGTGTATGCATGATCTGTTTCACTTGTCAAATGTGAGCCCCAGATTTACAGTGCGTACTGTATTTACGCATTTAGCTTGATGACATGATGACAGAGTATCAATTCTGTATGTTCTCTTGTAGGGAGACTTGCCATGCAAACGTGGGTGTTACTGTCCTGTAGGAATGGTCCGCAACTCTAAAGGGATATGTATATTTCCTGATGACTGTCCCTGCTCTTTTGGTGACAGAGAATATGAACAAGGAAGTGTTACTTCTGTTGGCTGCAATGAGTGGTACGTAATAAAGAATTCACAAAGCATTTAATTTTAGACATTTAGAAATGGATAGTTTGCTGTTATTTTTCTTGGGAATGAGAAAGTCATGCCTAGGGCTGTTCGAAAGAGTC
The DNA here is from genome assembly GCF_017639785.1 of Mesocricetus auratus. Taxonomy (NCBI): domain Eukaryota; kingdom Metazoa; phylum Chordata; class Mammalia; order Rodentia; family Cricetidae; genus Mesocricetus; species Mesocricetus auratus. The sequence goes on along the minus strand of NW_024429194.1, from coordinate 73,628,229 downwards.
AATGGCCAACTTAAGTTAGTAAAAGGTAGTATTTTATTTCTTTTTTGTTTTTGTTGTTGTTTGCAAAAAAAATCCCTTTGTGTAGCATTGCACACCATGGACATTAGACAATATGATGAAAGGTACCTATAATATTTAAGCCAAGAAACATTTTATGATTCTTTACAAACCAATAAAATATACGACTCATGGCAAAAATAATGATAATTCTTCAATTTTTTCCTTTCAGCACTTGCATAAAAGGGTCTTGGAACTGTACCCAAAATGAATGTCAAGCAACTTGCCACATCTATGGGGATGGGCATGTTAGAACCTTTGATGGAGAAAGTTACAGCTTTGATGGGCTTTGCCAGTACACATTCCTTGAGGTGATTATGTGTATATATATTATCATATTTTTTCTGTCCTTCAGAATTATTCTCAGATGCTTATGAGGACAGGGAAATTTCATTTTCAAAATTGAATTTTTTTCTTACAGCTTTTGGTATGTTTCTAGAAGGGCGAGTATTTTCCATTGTGATGATAGGTCTGGTGGCTCTGCTGATTCCTGGCTTGGCCTCATTAGATGTATGACCCTGACTACCTTTCTTTAGGTCTTGGAGTCTAAGATTCTGTATCAATAAAATGTGCATGGAAATAGCCCCTACTTGAAGCCAAATAGGGGCACTCATTGTAGTGCTCAGTGAATAATAGATCATATTATTTTAGCTGTAGCAGTAGAGATGGTGACTAGAATTTTCTTACCAAGCAAAATGACATACTTTATTGTTGTTAAGCCATTGTAAACCCAGAGGACTACCATTGCTCCTATAATGGCAGATAGAGAAGGGAAGATTAAAGTGAATTTAGCTACTTTAAACTACCTAGAGACTGTCATAACCAACAAAGGAAAAGTCTGATTTCAGAGTTTATGCTTTTTAGAGGTAATTAAGTCCCTTGATAAGGTATCATCTAATGGGTAAAGTTTGGATTGCTCTTTAATTTGTAGATTAGCTATGATCGACTATCGAACTTTATCTAAATGACTGAAGAAAAAGAACTACCCTTAGCTATTTATAGAACAAACATGATTCATACTTAGGATGCAAATACTTGTACATCTGTGGTAAAATCTGGACTTGTGTAGAAGGAATGCACTCCTTTTCAATCAAACCAGGCTAACTACAATGAACTCTTCAGGCTGCTTAGCCACGAATACAGCCAGGCTGCTGCAGTTTAGGAATTCTTCACCACAGCGTATGATGTACTGAATTTAAGAAATCATCTGTGCGATGTTGCTGCCGAAGCCAGTGCTCCCAACACTAATAAACTATTATAATTTGCTTTCAACAGGATTACTGTGGTCAAGAAAATGGCACATTCCGTATTCTAACTGAGAGTGTCCCGTGCTGTGAAAATGGGCTTACCTGCTCCAGAAAAGTCATAGTGGCTTTCCAGGTATGACAGGACTCCTCTTTGCTTGAATTCCTCCCAGATTTTAGACTTTCTAACTGAAAGGGCTCTTTGTAAAATCTTCCCTTTGATTTACAGGATCAAAACATCATCTTGCAAGATGGTAAAGTAACAGCAGTTCAAACTACCGAAAGTAAGGATTGTGAGCGCAATGGGACTGTGTACTCCATCCACACTGTTGGCCTCTACCTGATTGTGAAACTTCCAAATGGAATCATCCTGATTTGGGACAAATACACAAAAGTATCTGTTATTCTGGACCCAACGTGGCAGGTATATGCATCTCTTACAAGCTGGGGGAACTGACACTTAGAAGCAGGTTAGGGTCTCAGCTACCGTAATTAGCTACTTCTGTTCAGTTATCATTAAATACAACAAAATGACCAAATCTTGTAGGAATGTGAGTGCGATCAATTGAGGAATTCTAGTGTAACTGTCTGCTTTCTTGAGATTATCACATGATATGATTTTAAGGTAATTATATATTTTGAATCAAGTACATTTCTTATAGTAGATATTCTAAAACTATGAGCATATCTATGCATAATTACCTTTAAAGTAACAAATATAATTATTTTTCATTCTTAAAAACTTTATTATGCCAAGTAGCAATCGAGAGACAGAGGCTGGTGGAGCCCAGTGAGTTTGAGGCCAGCCTGGTCTACACAGTGAGTTTTAAGACAGCCAGTAATAGAAGAAACCTGCCCCAGAAAAAAATATTTACTATGCTTGATATTAGATCATTATCATCTATCCTCTATCTACTGCCTGTCTCTTTGATATATCCATATTTTTCAGCTCTGAAATCAGTACAACTGATTCTTTAACTTGCTATTTTCATGCATGGTCATGTAAGGTCATTTTCATGTAATTAGGTAATGTTTTTAAACACAATCTCCCTTCTGTCCCATTGCCTTTCCTCTTCTCATCCTTGGACCTCTCATTAGTCCTCACTGTCCCCTAGATGCTTTCACTTGCACTTTTACACATTGGCAATCGAAATGCTTTCATATCATCAATGGCCAGAATCTGCAATTGAAAGAAAATGTGTTTTGTGTCTTTCTGAGACTGCCTTAACTCTCAGTGCTGAATAACTTGTGTCAATTTGACACAAACTAGATTGCCTTGGAGGAAAGAACTTCAGGTGAGGAATTGCCTCCATCAGATTGGCTTGTGGTATGTCTGTGAAGCATTTTCTAGTTGCTAGTTGATACAGGAGGACCCATCCTGCTGTGGATGGTGCTATCCCTGGGCATCTGGGCCTGGGATAAATATACAACAACACTAAGCAATTCAGAGGAAGTTTCTTCCTTGGATTCCTTCAGTGATGGGCTGTGACCTGTATGATAAACACTTTCCACCTCAAATTGATTTTGATCAGTGTTTATCACAGATTAATCTGTGATTGTAACTTGATTATCTTCAGTTGCATTTGTTTTCCAGTAAAGGAACTTATTTGTTTCTCCATATTATTATTGAACATTTACATTGTGCATATGATACACATTTTCCTTTATCCATTCATCTGTTAGAATCTACATTGATCCTATTACTTAGTTGTTGTGAGTGGTGTTGTTTTTTATTTTTAAAACATTTATTTTCCATTTTACATACCAACCCAAGTTCCCCCTCCCTCCTGCCCCCCCCAAACTTTCCCCCTTACCCATCCTCTATCCACTCTGCTTTTCGTAGGGTGTAATCCCTTCCTTGGGGAGTCAACAATGTCTGATATACCAAGTTTGAGATAGGACCAAGCCCCTTCCCACTGTAGCAAGGCTGAACAATATATACCACCATAGGGAATGGGCTCCAAAAAGCCAGTTCATGCTCCTGGAATGTGTCCTAGTGCCACTGCCAGGGGCCCCTCAAAAGATCAAATCAAATAACTGTCACCTACATTCAGAGGTCTCGTTTAGTCCCATTCAGGTTCCTCAGCTGTGAACAAGGGGGGTTCAAGACCATGACGGGGAAACTTGCAGAGACAGCTGACCTGAGCTAGTGGGAGCTCATGGACTATGGAATGAGTGGTGTTTTAATAAACATTGGTGGAAAAACATCTCTGGATAGCTGAGTCACATGGAAGGTCTAGTCTTAGTATTTTGACAGACCTCCAAGCTATTTTCCCTAATGACTAATCTAGTTTATATGCCATTAGTAGTATGGGCTGCCCCTTTCCATCCATATTCTTTAGCATTTTTTGTCATTTGTCTTTTTGATGACTACTATTTTTACTGGAAGGAGGTGGATTTCAATGTAGCTTTGATTTGCATTCCTTTGGTTGCTAGTGTATTGGTAAGTTGCTCTCAGTTTTGCCCGCACCATTTGTTGAAGAGGCTGCTGGCATCCTTAAACATAGGTGGAAGTCTCTGTCCCACTCAGTCCCTTAGCCATTTAATCCCAAATAAACACACAGAGGTTTATATAAATTATAAGTTGTTTGGCCAATGGCTCAGGCTTCTTATTGGCTAGCTCTCTCTTAGTCATCAACCCATTTCTAATAATCTGTGTATCCCTACATGGTTTTGGCTTGCTGGTGATTCCCTAGCCTCTTGCTTTCGCGGCAACTACATGGAGTCTCCAGTTCTTGACTCCCTCTCAGCGTTTCACTTCCCAGAATTCTCCTAGTCTGGTAGCCCAGCCTATACTTCCTCCCTGGCTACATCCTGCCTGTCCATTGACCGAACAGCTTTATTCATCCATTGACCAATAAGAAAAACATATATTCACAGCATACAGAAGGACATCTCCCATCACTTAAATTAGCTGTGTAATTTTTTGGGGGGTTGTCTCCTCCATTGATTCATATATGTGTTTTTCTGCCAGGGCCATATTGTTTTATTGATATGATTCTGTCCTACAACTTGGAAACAGATGTAGTATAGGGTTACTTTGGCTACCCAGGGTGTCCTGTACCTTCATATGAGTATTATGATACATTTTTCTATTTATTTTAAGAATGCTATTGATATGTTTATTAGGATTACATTGGATCTGAAGATTGTTTTTGGTAGGCTGGCCATTTTCTCAATGTTATTTCTTCCAACCCATAAGTCCTCTATTGTCTAGACTTTCTCGCTTTCATCTGGTTTCTTTGTGTTTTAATGTTTTCATTGTAGAGGGAGGCTTTTCATGTCCCTGCTTATGTTTATTTCATCTTTTTATTTCTGTTCAAATTTCTTTCTCAGAATGTTTGTTAGTATGCCAGTTAGTTTTATGTCAACCTTATACAAGCTAGAGTCTTTGAAGAATAGGGAGCTTCAGTTGAGAAAATGTCTCCATAATATCCAGCTGTAGGCAAGCCTGTAAGACATTTTCTTTATTAGTGGTTGATGAGAGAGGGCCCAGCCCATTGTGCGTGGCACCACCCGTGAGCTGGTGGACCTAAATTCTATAAGAAAGAATACTGAGCAAGCCGTGAAGAGCAAGCCAATCAGTAGGACACCTTTGTGGCCTCTGCATCAGCTCCTGCCTCCAGGTTCCTGTCCTCTTTGAGTTCCTGTCCTGACTTCCTTTGATAATAAACAGTGATATGGAAGTATAAGCCAAATGAATCTTTTTCTCCCCACGTTTTAGTCATGTGTTTCATCACAGTGTTGTAGAATATTATTTTAACTGTGTTACTTTGGGTTATGCTCTGGAACATTTGTTTAATGATACAAAGATGTGCCTGATTAAATAAAATTCACCTATGGTGAGGAAGCTGGGTCAGCAACTAGCTGACAGGAAGTTATGTGGGCAAGGGTTTTATGAGGGGCGTGGAGAAAATGAGGGCTTCTGGAGAGAGGTGAGCTACTTGCTATTATGTCTCTTTTGTAGGCATTTTGACAGATTGGAAGGGACGGGTATTCTGGCACTCAGGAGTCACAGAATACTGAGTGTTACACAGCTCAGATGGAAAGGTATCCTGGAGCTTGGGAGCCAAGGACTACCACAGGCTGCAGTAAGCGTAGCAGCTTACAGCCCTGCATCAGGGAAAGGCTTGCTCAGTGTATCAGCTCTGCTCCTTAAGGAGAGGGTCTTCCAGCTGGGGATGTTTGCCCAGTGTAGCAGTTTTGCTTGGCAGGAGGTTTGGGGAGGGGGGGTTGCTACAATTTTGCTCTGCTCCTGGGAGAGTGGAGAGCCTAGTGTTGTGCTCTACCCTGGAAGGTTTCCCGGGCAGAAGTGTTAACAGCCCTGCTTGCTCTGCTCTGTCCAGGGTTGTCTCCACTCTGCTGCAAAGGTCTTCACCCAAAGCTCATGGAAGGGGTTTATTGGGAGGGAAGAATACAGGAGAGTGGCTGCCCTCTGCTACAGAGGCAGAGGACAGCTGGGTATCAAGAACAGTCACAAGCTGAACAGACACAGGGTTTATTTAGGGCTTCTTAGGGAGTGGCATTTTCCAGGGTGGAGATTGGTCAGATTTCAATGCTGAGCTCATATTCGCTAGCGCTCCTGCTCAGGGATTGGTTAGTTTTCTGCACAGGGTTAGGGTAAGATTTGGCTCTGGTTTCAGGGCCAAAGTGTATTTCTTTCTCTTGTTCTTTTTAGCCTCTTGGCTCTAGTTTTAGGGACAGGATGTATTTCTTTCACTGGCTCTGATTCCAGGGACAAAGTGTTTCTTTGGCACTGGTTTCAGGGTCAGGGTGCATTTCTTTGGTTCAGTGCCTGAGGGAATTTCCTCAGGATGTGGCTATGTGACCTAACCCTGCTGAGAGTTGTGGAATTGGAGTTGCTGATTTGGACAGCTGTGGCTTAAAAGGCAACAACAACTTAAAAAGATGACACCACAGCAACAGTAACTCTGCCTAGGATAAAATAGTATATAGGAAGACTTCTGATTTTTCACATTAGTTTTGTATTTTGCCACACTACTAATGGATCAGGGTTTTTTATTATTTTTTTTATTTTTGCAGTCTCTAGGTATACAATCATTTAATATGCAAAAAAGGGTGCTTTGACATCGTCCTTTTCTATTTGTGTCCTTTTAGTTTTGTTCTCTTTCTCTTACTATTCTAGCTAAGACTTCACATATTGTATTAAGTAAGAATGGAGAAAGTGCACACACATGTTTTGTCCCTGACAACAGTGAAAATGCATACAGTTTCCCCAGTTACTCTGATGGTTGTAGGTTCATAATATATAGTATTTGTTATTTGGGCACAAGTTTCTTCTATTGCTCCTTTTTGAGGACTTTTATCATAAAGGGATGTTGAGCTTTGTCCAAAGCCTTTTCTGCATCTATTAAGATGATCATGTGAGTTGTCCTTGTGTCAAAACTTTAATGTGTTATATTTGTTGACTGTCATATATTGCTGTATCCCTGGAATGAAGATGGACTTGATCATTCAAATGATCTTGTACTGTGACTTTTGCCCCTTTGATCAACACAGAGTAAAGTGTGCGGTCTTTGTGGAAATAACAACGGTGATCTTAAAGATGACTTCACAACAAGGCACTCTTTGGTAGCTGCCACAGCCCTGGAATTTGGAAACAGTTGGAAAACGAGTCAGGAGTGTTCAGATACAGTAACTCAAAGCTTCCCATGTGACTCGAACCCATACTGCAAAGCCTGGGCTGAGAAGAAGTGTGAGATCATCAGGGATGACACCTTCAGGGACTGCCACAACAAGGTAGCACTACTCTGAGCACCATTGCTTGCATAGGTCCTTCCCAGATGCTCATGTGCTGTGTCTGTCTAGGTGGACCCCACAACATACTACAATGCATGTATCGAAGAAGCCTGCGCATGCGACATGGAGGGGAAGTACCTTGGCTTCTGTACTGCTGTGGCAATGTATGCAGAGGCATGCAATGCAGCTGGAGTCTGTGTCTCATGGAGGAAGCCAAATCTTTGCCGTAAGTGAAGTCTGGATGTGAACCGTTTTCTCAAAGTTGTAGTGAGACAAAGCTGTTTTCTTAAGTCATTGATCTGTCTCAGATTTTCTATAAAACACATGTTCTCAAACCTATCAACCACTGATGGAAAATGAATCTCCCTGGCACTAGAGTAATGATGAGTTTGTGTATTCATGTGTCCTAGGTACAAACAAGCCTCACATACTATTCTTGGTTGAAATCTTCACATACTTTGTTTTCTTGACCCAGAAAATGGACTTGAATATGAAATTAATCTCTCCACATAGAGCCACATAAATAAGCCAGTTTTTCTCCCTGAAAGGCATGATTGGAGATGTGCTCAATAAATGAGAAGCATTGACATGAGAAACATTGCATTCCACTTCCAAGGTTTAGTGATATAGCAATCTCTTTAATTACTTTATTTGAAGACTATTTAACTTTCTCAGACTCTTCCTGAGACAGGGTATACACTGTAGCTCAGGTTGCTCCAGAACTCACTGTGTAGCCCAGACTGGCTTTGGCCTTGTAGCAATTCTTCTGGCCAAGCTACTTCTGTAATTGGATTATAGGAGTGAGCCACCATGTCTATAAGTTTTGCTTTTTGTTGTTGTCATTGATTTTCATATTTATTTTTGCACCTTAAACTTGGACATTAAAACCAGAAAACCAGAAGTCTAGATCAGCAGTTCTTAGCTTCTGGGTCATAACCCTCTTGGGGGTCAAATGACCCTTTCACGAGAGTCACCAAAGACCATTGGAAAACACACATACTTACATCACAATTCCTAACAGTAGCAAAATTACATGGAGTAGCAATAAAAATAATTCTGTTTGGGGTCACCACTACGTGAAGAATTGTATTAAAGGGTTGCAACATCAGGAAAGTTAAAAAGCCCTGGTCTAGATGAGGCTTAAAATATCTCCAAGTTAGTTGAGAAATGAAAGAGTTAGCTAAGTCTGTAAGCTGCCCCCTTTTTGTGTGTGTCCTTTTAGCCTATGTGACAATTTAGATAAGGCCAAAGAGACTTGATTGGGTGAAGGACCCATATCTAGGTCTGTCCTTAGTATCGTCTAGGATCCTTTTAAAAAGAAATCTTGGAAATTGAAAGATGAGAACCGCCATACTAGGAATGAAAATAATCTGCTTCAATTCAATCGCAGCTGTGTACTGTGACTACTACAATGCACCTGGGGAATGCAGTTGGCACTATGAACCTTGTGGCACAGTGACAGCCAAAACATGCAAGGATCAGGTCATTGGTCAGAAGTTCTCTTCACTTCTAGAAGGTAAGATGATATATTTGAAGAGTTGAGAAAATGGCACTGACTTTAAAACTAAAGAATATTAGTTTCTCCCAATTCAGTGTCTGATTTTTATAACTGAATGAAGTGGTTTTCATTTAGGCAATAGTTCTACAGAACCTTTTATATAGATGCAGAGGTCCTTTCTGGGGCAGAAGACGGTCCCATAGCCCTGCTGTTAGTCTTTATTCTTGTCGTGGGATGACACGCATGTCTGAAAAAGCAGTGTCAGAAAGCAACTTGTGAAAGGATGGAGATTGAGGTTAGGTTGTTCATCTGTGTCCCACACATGTACAGTACTTTGTTTTTAGCTTTGTACCTCTTAGGAGGAGAGACGTGGCAGGAAATGTCCTAAAGCCACCTCTGTGTCAAGCCCTGGGATGTTTTAGGTTAACTCCTGTGTCTTTTCTCTCTTGGAAAAGTAGACATTTGGAAATGCCATCCACAGTCTACAGAAGTATCTAACCAAAGCCTGCTTTATGTTTATATGCGTATCATTGAAGTAGCAACCATTCAGGAAAATGTGGATCTATTTTTAACAAGAACATACTGGTGAAGAAAAATTGACTGTGTGTGTGTGTGTGTGCGTGCGCGCGCATCCACATTCCCATTACCCTTACATTTCCATAAGAGTGGTTCTTTGCTACCCCATCCCCCACATACACCTCAGTCTATAGAATCGTTGTAGTAAGTTCAGAAACATATGATGAAGTATGACAAGCTTTGGTAAATGGGGATGAACTGCAGGTTATTGTGTTTTTCAGGCTGTTACGCCAAGTGTCCAGAAAGCGCACCCTATCTGGATGAGAACACTATGAAATGTGTTCAGTTATCTGAGTGCAGCTGCTTCTACAATGATGTCATACCAGCAGGGGGTGTTGTTGTGGATGACTGTGGAAGAACATGGTATGTTTCCTGCTACTTAACAGTGAGCAGCTCGGTCTATGATAGTAATTACCCTGTATTCTTCAAAAAAACAAAAACCAAAACCACAAACAACCAGATGGGTTATAAAACCTTTACATCTTATGAGAAGATAGCAGGAAAACCCAGTCTGTAGTTTAGGGGAAAGACTGTGATTCTATAAATGTAGATCCTATTTGCAGGCTGTCGAATATGGAGTCGTGCCAGTGAGATTGTCCTAGGGAAACCTGCTCATTGAGAAGTGAAATTGAGGCAGCTAATTTTAAAACTGATTTTGCTGCTGGATGGTAAATCAGTCCATAGTTCTGCAAACTGTGGTGAAATGAGCAGGAGTAACAGCCTGTCAAGGACACAAGCAACCAACCTAGGGTGCTCCAAGGGGGCATTTAGCAATTAGCTCTCTTGTGTTTCATTTTCACCACTTGGCAATGTGTTGTCTTAAATCTGTGAGATGTGCATTCCTGGGAGTCGAATTCAGAGTCATTCTTTTGCCTTTTCAATGTAACTTTCAGCTACTGTTCCGCTGGCGAGCTGGAGTGCAGTGGTGAGTAAAGTGTTCATTTTCCTCTAGCTCATTTAGGAATGGTGAGATAGGGGACACAGCACCATCAATAAACATAAGTACGTAGCCATACTTTTGACTGCCCCTTTGGGACTGGTGCCACCCCAACCTGTATGACACAGAGCCACTCCTCAAAGCCAGGACTGCAAGGGCATTTCAAGAAATTTCAGTGGTGGCTAATAATTGTGAATGTTTTCTCTACTGCATGTGTGTGCCCTGACATCTGGTACTCAAGAGTGTCTTCTCTACGGCATGAATGCCCTGACATCCGCTACATGTGTTTTCTCTACTGCATGCATACTCTAACATCAGCTACCTGTGTTTTCTCTACTGCATGTGTGTCCTGACATATGTATGCTTTGAGAAGTAAGAGGGTGAAGAGACATCAGTCAAGACAATATAATGAAGGAAACAACATAGACAGGATAAAAACACTTCAGGGACACAGGAGAAACACCTATGTTACAAAAGAGTCCTGAGATGAAGATGTGCTCAGTGACATAGTGCTTGCCTTGACAAGATAGAGCAAAGTCCAGAGTTCAGTCCCCAGAACCTCAACGAAGCAAATAAAAGCTCAGTGAGTCTCAGAAGAACTCAAGGAATAGTCCTGGTTCATATGAAGAACCACAAGACACAAAACAAAAGATATGTGGCTTCTAAATGGCTTAAGATGTAGCGGTTTGTTAATACTTTCAATTTCTGTGTTCATTTCAGAGATTCTGCCTACAAATTCAACACCAACAGGTAATGTTACAATTCTTTGTCAAATATGGAACTTATCTTTGCATCAGTAACCTTTATTTATAGTTTTATACAATTTTGTGATGGTAAAAATTTGCTGAAAAACCAGGTAAGTGTAAACTAAAGTTGTTATTAGAAAATACCAGAATATTATTTCATCAGATTCCTACAAATTGAGTCAGAAAAGTGAGCCAGATTACAACATGGTGTACATATTCCATGCTACTTAATATGTGTTAAATATCACAGCCGGGCATTGGTGGCGCACACCTTTAATCCCAGCACTCGGGAGGCAGAGGCAGGCGGATCTCTGTGAGTTCGAGGCCAGGCTGGACTGACAGCCTCCAAAACAGAGAAACCCTGTCTCATAAAAACCAAAAAAAAAAAAAATATATATATATATGCATATATATGTGTTAAATATCACATAGAATTTGACGTTTTTAGGTGATAATTAAATAGTGATAAATAAAGTAAATGTGGTATCTTAATGATACAAATATTTGAAAATTATGATCACACTTATAGATGATTTGAAATGGAAACAGTTCATTCCTTATTCTTAAATCATGTCTTTATATTATTTGGTAGAGGTATTTAATTTATGTTCATCTAAGAGAATTCTGGGCAAATTAGCTTAACTTGGCTTTGAAACATTGAATTTACTGACAGTCTGAACACACTTGGGCTTACTACAGCATACCTCTCCCTTGTGTAGTTTAGAAGGGATTTTATTCCCTGTTGATTACTGTCAAGAGGTCACAACAATGAAGAGATTGGAAACCTTAGACTCCAGTGAGAAAGTGAGATGGCCTTGTAGAAGTCCTGTAGACACTATAGCTCCTACTGCCCACTTTCCTGAGACTGAGCTATCAGATAGTAGGTTCCTGAACTGCATTTCTCGGTCATTGTAAAGTTGCTAGGAAGTTTAGCTACTGGACAGGATAGAAAATAGTTATTTTTATGGACATATGTAGTGCTATTTATACTGATTTATATACCGAAGTTTTTTTGTCACTTGATTTCTACAGATAATTGTATAAATTTTAATTTTAGTTGAAGACAATGTGTTTCTTGAGTGAAATGTTCTAACAAAAATTCTGCAACTAACTTGTTTCCTAAATTCCATTTCTTCAAACAGTTTCTATTACCACAGCTGCTTCCACATTAAGCACCTCAACAGGTAAATAAAAATAAAATGTACCATATTATTTTTAATTTGTACATTGATAGCAAAGGGAATGTAAAGTTTAGGCATGTGGGCCCTGCCTTCAATCTGTCAGTCTTCATGTATTCATTTCCTAACAGTTCGTGCTAAGGAGCAGGGTTTCCATGTGGTTCAACTGTAGGCAAAAAGCACTGTCCTACCTACATTTATCTTCCCTAAAAGAACATTTTTGCATGTCGTTGGCTAGGAGGTAGCAACTAGGCAACATTCTAGGTTAAAATTTCCACTCAAGTCCCATCGGTTAACTTAAAGCCATAGGCAGTAGATTACAAAAATACATTGAAATGTGTAAGACTCTGACAAATTAGCCTGAATTTAGAAATTTATGTGCATTTCTAGAAGCCTTATCTAGATAAATACTTTTTAAGCTTTGCCTGTTGATGTAATTTTAACCTACATTTCCAAATTATTTGTCCCCTCTGCATAGCAGTGACCTCGGTGGCCAGCAGCTTAAGCTCAGGTAAGCCTTTGTCAGCAGGGGACGTCAGACCCATAGCCTAGCCTTCCAAGGTTTGTGCCTTCGTGATGATGGTGTAGTAGAGAGTACCTGTGTTTCTGTCTTTGAAAACAAAATGTGTTAGAAAAAGATGCTTTGGGGGAGAAAAACACACACACAATGTTTTCTGACTTTTGTTTGTGATTTTTCGTTGTTAGAACTTTGTTCCTACATTTGGCTTTGTCTTTGTGATTGATGTTTTCAGAAATGTTAGTTTTGAGTTCAGCTATTTTATGAATAATCATAGCTGTTCTTGGAAGCATGATATTCCCCCATACAAAGTTTAGTTTTTCAATTGATTTCTCAAATTCAGCAGCACCTATTCCAGCAATTACAACACCAAGCACCAAAACAATAAGTAGAAATATCAAAAACTTTATAAAAGTATCAATAGTTTTTCTTATTTAAATCAAAAGATTTTTTTAGGTACAAACGTAGGGCAACTTATATATAGTACAAATGTTGGTTTGGTTGCATATTTGAACTACCAAGGTCTGAATTCTCCCATTCAGTGTACCTAGCTTAGGAACCTAAAGATTAACAATCACTGAATAGGCTTCAATACCTTAGATAAGTGAAAATAGGAGAAAAAAATGTTTGAGAAAAAGTGGCATCACTATGACTTTGCACCTTTATGCCCACATATACAAAAAAAATGAAAACATTGTAAGGGATTTGCCCTTCCAAACCTATATTATTTCTGACATAGCTACTTTCCTATGATCAGGGTCTCCTCCCACCAGCCTTCCCGAGCTTTCTTTCTTCTGTGAATTACTAATGTCTCTAATCTGAAAGGAGAATGCCTCTAAAGACGCATTCCCAGGTTTTCCACGTTAGTATTCCCAACTACAACTAGCGTCAAGCTATGCAACTGTATCTGACAAATGTTCTAATGATGAATGGGTAACTCTAACATGTTGAAAATTTGAAACTATACTTTACTTTCATCTTAAAACAGAAAATTAGTAATTCAGCTTCTGCAATTTGGCATAGAGGTTTTCTGTGATGGTTGGCTTAGTGTCTAAATATTATTTAAGCTAATAAATCCTTGAGCTCATATATTTTATTTATTGAAGACAAACTTCTTCCTGTAGAATATAAATATATATAATAAAGCTGATTTTTTTAGATTATAATATCATGTAATATGGAATTAGGAATATCATTTTATCATTTAAAACATCTTATAGTGCTTAGTGTTATTTAATTTGATAATCATTTTGCTTTATATACAAATCAATGATCTTGAGCAAAGAAAATTAAAAGCAATTGCTTATATCAAAGTGTCAGCAATTAGACAAGCAAGATGGCTTGGTTAGTAAAGGGGTTGCCACCAAGCCCAAGGACCTGAGGTTAGTCACTAGTATCTATGTGGTGGAAGGGAAGAGCCAACTGCTGCAGGTTGTCCATTGACATCCACAAGTGAGATGTAGCATGTAACCCCCAAATTAATAACAAATGTTAAAGTGGCTATGATAGTATTGAAACTAGAGCCATATAGTTATTCTTGCCAACTTCATATTCCCTTGGATTATTATTAACAATACCAAGAAATAGAAATTTTAGGAAGACTGGCTCATTTTGAGATTTTTCTGCATTGTGGACTCATCAACTCATGTCCCCAGGCCCAATTTGCTATTTTAACCACTGGATTTTCTGCATGGCTTCATGTTTGCTGCTGAATAATCTCTACTCAGCACTAACTGTATCCTGAGCAGTGAACCATAAATTTAACACTCAGCTGAGTTTTGTTTATGAGATGAGCAAGCTGGTTCAGTTCCAGTTTTATTTTTAGTTAATTATCAAAGCTTTGAGTCTTGTGACTGCTAAAATTAGCTTTCCACGTGTGCTTTCATTCCAGAGGTATGCGAGCATGATGAGCAGCGGGGGTAACTGTTGCAGGCACTGGAATAGAATAGCTGTATGCTGTCACCACAATGTCATGTTTCCTCTCCCAGTACGCATTTTTGAGCAAACCTTCAGGTTTAGCTTGTTAATACTTTGCATTGACCCAGGCTACGCAGAGTTTTGACAAAGAAGGGAATTTTTTGTAGGGAGCTGATAAAATGCTTCATGTAAAATCTGTCTCTGTAAACCTATGGCAATTGCTGCTTCTTCATTCTATCAACTTACAAATGCAAACTTCAGTATGGAGCTGCTTTGGAGCAAAGGCTGCCTAGAACCTTCCCATTGACTTCCTTCACTGTACTATTGAGGATGCTTTGTTTTGTCTTGAAGAATCCCAGTGTTTTCTTTAGGTTTTTCTGAACTGCCAGTGATTCTTTTGTGATTTGCAGTATTAGTGACTTGCTAAGTCAGTGGTTCTCAACCTGTGGGTCGTGACACCTTTGGGAGTCAAATAACTCTTTCACAGTGGTAGCAGAAGACCACTGGAGAACACAGATATTTATATTGAAATTCAAAATGGTAGCACAATTATCATTATGAAGTAGCAACAAAAATAATTTCATGGTTGGGTAGGGGGGAAATCACCACAACATGAGGAACTATATTATAGGGTCACAGTATGAGGAAGATTGAGAACCACTATGCTAAGTGCCTCGTTAGAATGGCATTGAGAGATCAGCTAATGACTTGGATTTGCTGCAGTCTGCACGGTCCCTTTGTTCACAGTCTTAGCAAGTCTCACACCTTCCGATGAGGGATTGCTGCTCCCCACAAGCCCCTCCATGCTTGACGCTATAGTGAGGGGATCAAAAGTCCTTTAATAAAGTTGCCAAGGTTTTGAAGAGCAGACTGTGAAGATGCTTGGGGCTTCATACAGACAGGAATTGTGTTCCTTTGTGTTGTTGTTTTCTTATTATCCACAGAGCCAGAAATTATAGTTGATGTTCTAAAACTGGAAGACAAAAGCAAAATGTTTATATTTCTGGATGCATATAAAAAAGGAAGCATTTTCCTCAAGATGAAGTAAAGAGAAAGTTACCATTAGAAAGTATCTGTGTTTTCCTATTTTCTCCCTCAGATACAAAAGTCTTGTAACCCTCAGATAAGAATCTTTCCTAGCCTACCACTGTCTTTGTGGATGTTCTTATTTATCCTGAAGCAGATTCGGGAGCTGGAATTCCCTGGTTTGTATTATTCTGGCACCCATTATGTTGTTAAGCATTCTCCAGCAAAAGCCTACTATTTGTGCAAGGCAGCCGCTCTGCAAGAGACTCTATATTTCTCTTTGCAGTGTTCCCCAGATTTCTGTTACTTGGCAAGATTCTCATTAAGTGAATTTAGAAAAAAAAAGTTTACAAGAAAATGTGTTGGTGGGCCTTTCCATAACCTGCCTGGCCATCCCTGGCCCTGCCACCTCTTCAGACATGGTGTGTCTAGCTCCCTGTGCCTCCACAGCATACCCAGTCCCCCTCTGGCCCGTGGTTCCTATAATACCCATGCTGGGTAGGAATAGCAACTCCTGGCAGCCAAACAGTTTATAATTAATATAAACATCTGTGCATTTATTTGGGACTAAATGGCTGCAGGACTGGGCAGGACAGAAACTTCCATCTATAGTGTTTTTTCCAGTTTTAGTTTCATCCTTATCATTAACTACTAACGTAGAATTGACAGCAGGACTAAATATTCAAAAATTAATATTGGTTAAAAGAAAAAATGATAAAACATTTGTTACTCCTTTCAGTGGTTTAAGAGTAAAAGAAGCGACTAGCTCTTCGTTATAGAATCTTATGAGAATTATTACTAGCCCAGATTGACAGAAGCCAGCAACAAGACTCTTATTTTAAACAAAGTGTTGAAACAAATATGCTAAGTGTTATGGTATCATAAATCAGGAGCTAACCCAGAGATGTTTGCAAGGTAAAAGTTTATGTATGGCCTGGCAAAACTTTGTGTCTCCATTACAAGAATTAAGCAGCAAAGCCTAAGGCAGAGTAGCCACTTTATAACAAGCAATCGATTACATAGTGGAATTAAGTAAAGCAAGGTTTTTGAAAGATATTAAGATGTTATAAGCAGTTTGCAGGGAAGTATGGGTAGGAATGACTCCACCTATTTATCCTATTTTTTATAGTGGAGAGATTAGAGTGTTAGCTTGCTCTCTTTGGTGACAAAGTACAAGGTAGACATTAGATGAGAAAGTTCTCATCTGTTTTCTCAGGCTCTACTGGAACCTCAGCTCCTGCTATTTCCACGGCAGGGACAACAGCAGCCCCAAGTTCAAGCGTCACCAGTTCTGCGCTTACAACAGGTACACTAATGCAGAACAAAGAATCTTTTTTTTATTATTATTATTTTTTATTTTAATTTTAAATAGCTTGTTTTACATGTCAATACCAGTTCCCTCTCCCTCCCCTCCTCCCGCCCCCCCACCATCCCCCCCCATCCTCCCACCCTATTGCCAATTCCTTCCGCATAGGGGATATCTAGAGTCTATCATTTCATTCAGGGTAGGGTCCAGGCACTTCCCTAAGAGTCCAGGCAGAGAGAGCAACCCTCTTTGTGTTATGGACACACGATGTCTGTTAGTATTCGAGGGATAAACACTGATCCACTGCTCAGGCCCCATAGGTCCTGACTCTCACATTCAGGGGGTCTGGATTGGTCCCATGCTGGCCTCCCAGCTGTGGGTCTGGGGTCCAAGAGCTCTTCCCTGTTTGGATCAGCTGTCTCTGCTGGTTTTGCCAGTCCATTCTTTGCCAATTTGCTCTTCGCTCCTCTCTCTAGAACAAAGAATCTTTGTCCCAGGCAGGGAACTGAATTCAGACATGCTACCCTGAAAATAGTTTACATGTAAACACCAGACTTGGGTGATTTTCTTTCTTGTGTCTCAACCTTTCAACAATTTATCTGTATGTATCATGTTACAATTATATACTTCTACTCCCTGGCGGTTGGGAGTGTCAAAGCACATTTTTAGCCTGGATTACTGATTTTTTAAAAAACATTTATCAGGGTCAACCAGAAGTTCTCAAGATATAATCACAGAAGCTAAATGTAAAGAGAAGCTTTTTGCTTGTGAGAAGCCTTCCCGCCAGCCTGGTTCTAGAGCCGCATCAGTCCCAAATAAACTCACAGGAGGCTATATTAATTATGAAGCTGTTGGCCTTGCTTGTTTCTTACTGGCTAGCTCTGACTTAAGTAATTGGGATGAATGTAGGAAGTGGTGAAAATTAACTGCATCTGCATCCAGATGGAGGCCTGCATGGGACCAGGCTGAGTCTTTTATAGAGGTCTCTTCATTAAGATGACCCTTAACTGTCTTCAATAATAAATATCATCTTCCTGCTAGGTTCCTGTATATTAACTCCTAGTACTGCCTGCCAGCTTAGAGACTAGTCTCTAAAACATAAGTCACTAAGAATGCCCAAGCCATATTCACTATATAAATGGTACTTCCTACCCCATACCACATACCACATAATTATATAGCTGCTCTTTGTAGTCATAAACACCACAATATTTCTATGCCATTGTTCTAATGAGATGAGAAAGTAGAGGATCCAAGTTGACAAAGACAGATTAGAATATAGAATCCCATACGTCATGTGTAAAGAACTGTGTTTTATGGTCTGAAAGATCTCACATGCAATAAAAGCCAAAAAGGACATTCTTGCCCTCGTACAGTATTGACTAAATCTGAACTAGATTCAGAGCTCTCATGAATAAGATATTGCTATGTTTTAAGCATAGATATTTTTTGTGATGGGCAGAGTTTTTTTAAGTTCACTGTGGCCCTCATTTGATCAGTAATTTGAGGACTTCAGTGTGTCTTTTCTTTTGTATCCTATTGGTCTTGTCCCTGGATTCATTGTCCACCCAGTCTCTCTAGGCACCACTGCCAAACTTAGCATCCAGTAACATGAAGGTGATTAAGGTGTGGTTCCTTAATCTTTTGGGAATTTGCAAGAAATGCAAATTAGCTCATCCACTTGGAATGAGGTGCTGTTGAGTGGAGCCCAGAGGAGAAAGTGTTAGCAAGTTCTTTAATCAGTTGATTCCAATCAAATAGAGTCAATTGCTCTGCCATTCCCTCTTTCCTGAATTCGCCTCCAATTCACTCTTATCTGTAAGATCAACCCAAAATGAATATCCTATCATGCTGTCATGCTACATAAAATCCTTCAGTTCTTCTAATAGCTTTTAAAAGAAAAGAAAACCCCCTTGTATGTCATTGAATCGTTTCCTTCATTGTAAACATGAGGCTTACTTTAATATGTTTATTAGCTAATCTGTGGGTTAATTCTGTTTATAATACACGTGATTCCCATTAACAGATTTATGGATTTAAATTTATAACAAATATTCTTGAAATAAGGTATATTTCATATCAGTATAACCAGAACTTTATAAAATAAGTAACTGGTTGATCTAACTAGCCTATCAAATTGATTGGCACATTAGAGTGATAAACATTTAGTTTGTATTCCCCAAGATCCAAATCAAATACTTGGGTGAGAATGGTTAGTCAGTTGGCTATACCATTTGGTTATGAATCAGCACACTGAAGGCTATCCCATAATTGATGCCTCAGGTGGTAGACAACATTCAGCAGTGTTTGCTATGGATGCATGATGTGGCAATAATCAAAAGAGAATACATATTTAGACACAAAGAAATTGGATATAATGATATTATTTCTAAGGAACAAAGGCTTATATTTCATTTGATTTTAGTGTTTTAGATTTTAGTTGTCTATGTCAACAACTTTTAACTTATCCATGTAGGAAGGCAAATTGGTAATTTTCTAGTATTTGTCTTTGGACACAGACTATATGAGAAGCAACAGGTGCAGTAGATAGTATGAGTGTGGCTTGTTGGTCATCCGTTAACCAATTGGGTTACCAGTGTTAAGTCACTTATCCTCCGAGATAAATGATAAGAGGGTAATATTGGTGGATTTTATAAAAGCAAATGAATTAACTGATATCTTGAACATCATGCTATTTTCATGAGGAGAAATGCCCAGTACTTCTGTACCCACATCTAGCAGTGAGAAAGACAGCACAACTGGGGGACCAAGTAGTAGAGTCACAAGCCCAGGAATCACTGACGAGTCAGAATATGCACATTATTAGTGCCCATTACATGAGTACAAAATTACCAAAACTTGGGTAAATTATTAGAAGATGCCAAGAGGTAAAACTTGAATTTGTCGTCTCACGCTTGAAAGAAGCTATCAAATGCTAAACCATTTCTATTGTATTTAGTAAGTACAAGGGAAGATGCTAGGAGGCCAACCTCAGGGTTAGGCAGGATTAATACTTCCAGATCAGCAGCAGCTACTGAGGCCACTAGCACCTCAGACCCAAAAAGCAAGGCTGGGTCTCCTTACAGGTCTGGGGTGGAGCTCAGAACAAGCTTTGCGAATACCTCAGAGTATTGTAATGACATGTTCTGCTAAACATGAACAAAAATATAGGAACTAATGACAGGAATGAAGGTAAGAACTTTGGTGAAAATGGTTTCTACACCCCTGCCTGAATGCATGAAGCACTGTTCTTCCTTCAGGAACAAGTAGCAGAGCAGATGCAGCCACCACAGGAGCTGTTGGTGAAAACACATCTGGTGCAACTTCTGGGACCACCTTGGGAGGGGCAGGGAGCAGCACCTCTCTTCCTGCAAGTACAGGAGCTCCAGATACAGGTAAGACTTCTTTGCTTTTGATAAAGCCTCAGGTGAGGGTCTGAAGATATCTCCTGATGGTGAGAGTGAAA
This sequence comes from Mesocricetus auratus, assembly GCF_017639785.1. Classification (NCBI taxonomy): domain Eukaryota; kingdom Metazoa; phylum Chordata; class Mammalia; order Rodentia; family Cricetidae; genus Mesocricetus; species Mesocricetus auratus. The sequence goes on along the minus strand of NW_024429194.1, from coordinate 73,608,001 downwards.
TTCATAGCAGAGCAAGTGATGCAAGAATGTGCCTTCTCATGTTTCATCTCAAGTCCATTCAAGTATCCAATGATGTCTGGAATTATATAAGTCTCCGACATCCATATTATTTGATTTTCTTTGAGAAATCAGTGTGTTGTCAAATTATTTGATATCTTTGAAAAAGAAGTTGTCATTAAAGTTTTTAGGATAGGCACTTTCATCCATAAGAAGAAAAAAAAGATAATTTGAATACTTATTCTTAAGAAAATCTCCCCTTCAGTTTGCTTATTCATTATGTTTAACCACAATAAACACCAGGCACACCACAGGCATCTTCTGGAAGTACCTCTGGATTAGCAGGGAGCAGCACCCCTCTACCTGCAGGTACAGAAGCCTCAAGTACAGGTAAGTCTCTAGCCGTGGCAGATGGCTCAGAAGCTTATGCATTCCCATGCTGCCTCAGGTCAGGGTTTGAAAATTGGACTTGTATGTGTGAGCAAAATGCATAATACCAGATGGAGTGTAAGAATGGGCCTTCTCATGCCTATTCATATTTATGAGGGAGTCTGGAATCATATGAGTCTCCAACATGCATGATTTTCTGTACTAGCGAGCACAGTGACATCCCTGGGACAAACTACCATCTCTCAAGCCACCAGTCTCTCCTCAGCCTCTGCCAGCAGTCAACCAGGTAAGAAAAAGGGAGGAAACTGAGATGTCAGGTACCAATGGAAGGGCTGAGTCTATCTCCGTTTATGTATATGGGAATTTGGGAATTACAAGGATATTACAAGTCTATGGGTCCTCAGATATGAAATGAGGGTCTGTTATATCACCTTTTATTCATAAAAGAATTCAGGAATTCCTTGTATACTTAGAGAAAGAAGCATCAGAGAGGACTGCACTAGCTGATGTTTCTCTTCTTTTATCCTGCAATTAGATTGCTAATGTGTACTTTGGGGCAATGCTGATCCTGATTCCTTCTTGGAGTTTAAGGACACTGAGTCATTAGAGTAAAAGCTTACTATCCTGAATCTAAGTTAACATCTAGTAGAGAAATTATGAATGTCTTCTTTATGCAGGTTATTAAATATGTTTTCTTATAGGGAGGACTGATTCAGAAATATATTTTAAAGACCTAGTTGGTTTGAATAAGCATCTTATACTAAATTAAAATAGATGAATATGAATGAGGTAGACAATCATATTTCAATTTAGAATCAAATAAACCCAGCAAGGATCCACCATATCATTGAAATTTACAAAGAATGAAGCAACAATAGGAAAATTATATGAATAAATGAAGAAATTGACATCAGAGAGCAATGCGGCCTACAGCTGTTTCATAATCATGACATTGAGCTTCTTGGAATGTAATGACTGACCAATCCGATGGGACACAATTCTGGGTATATCTGTGAGAATATTAACAGAGTGAGTACAGGGCAATCAATGAGTTCCCTGCTAAACTGAATATGAGAGGAAAAGGGCAGAAGCATGAGAGGACCAGAATTCATCACTCTGTGTCCTCAGTGTGACCACAGTGTGAACAGCTTCCCCATAGTCTCACAATTCTCCCTACACCACTCCCACATCTATGGTTTCCTTTGTGAGTCATTTGCTTCAAAATATGAGCAAAATAAACCCATTCTAAGTTTTCCTCTCTGTTAATATCCTCTAAGATATGCACAGAATTGTGTAACAAATAAGCAGTCCCACATCTAATTTTCAGTAGTTGATGTATATTTTGCCAAGTATTTTCTTTGGGTCTATTATTATTTTAGGCACTTCATAGTTTCTAAAAATAGGGACATGACATGACCTCATGAATCTCATGCTTTTTACTAAAATTAATAGTCTTGAGGGAAGGGAGCCTAAAAGTATGGTGGAGAGTAGTCAAGATGGACAAATGGTCGGAAGTCACTTCTAAAATTGCCAGCATTTCTCAATTTGACTAATCTCCGTAATTACTGTCTTTGAACTTTGTAAGAGTGGATATTTTTATTTCGGTAGATGAAAAGAATGACCATTTCAATTCTTAAGAAAAAACTCCCTTTCAATCTTCTTTCTCATTCTTTTAACAATGATGAAAAACGGGCACACTATTTCAATTCTGAAGTATAAACTCCTTTCAATCTTGTTTCTCATCTTTTTAACCATGATTAAAAATAGGCACTGCTGGTACATCTACTGCAACCACCTCGGGAGGGGCAGAGAGCAGCACCCTTCTTCCTGGAAGTACTGCAGCCCCAGGTTCAGGTAAGACATCTTTACTTTTGGAGATGTCTCAATAGCTCATCCATACCCAGGCTGCCTCAGGTGATGGGTCTAGAAATATCACCTGAATGTGTGAGTGAAATTCATGGCAGAGCAAGCAATGTTAGAATGTGTCTTCCCATGTTTTATCATTCAAGTCCATTCATATATTTTGGGAATTCTAGATTCATATAAGCTTCAACATCCGAATTAATTGATTTCCTTTGAGAAATTAGTATGTTGTCAAAGTAATTGATTTCCATTGAGAAAGAAGGTGTCATTAAAGTTCATAACAGTAGATACTTTTCATTTCATAAGAGGAATATAGAATTTTTAAATTCTTTGTCTTAACAAAATCTCACTTTCAATTTTCTTCATTGTCTTGTTTAACCACAATAATCAACAGGCACATCCGGTGCATCTTCTGGAACCTCTTTGGGAGGGGCAGGGAGCAGCACCCCTCAACCTGCAAGTACTGGAGCCCCAGGTTCAGGTAAGTCTCTTTAGCCTTGGCACACAGATGTCTCAACAATTCATTAATTCCCATGATGACTCAAATGAGGGTCTGACTTGTATGTGGTAGTAAAATTTGTGGCATGGGAAGTGGTTTAGTAAACCTGATGCATGTCAGATGGTACAAGAATGTGTGTTCTCATATCCATTCACATATGAAAGAATCTGGAATCATATGAAGTTTCAATATGCATGTTTTCCCATCCTAGGGAGCACAGTGACATCCTCAGGCCACACTACCATCTCTCAAGCATCCAGTCTGTCCCCAGCCTCTGCCAGCAGCAAACCAGGTAAGTAAAATGTAGCAGGCTATCTGGAGTCAGTTGTCAATGGGGGGTCAGAGTCAATCTCCATTTATTTGTATGGGATTATAGGAATGACAAGTGGCTATGATCCTCAAGTGACAAATGAGGGGCTGGTTATATCACTATTTAATCATAAGGAAATACAATTATTCCTTGTATATTTAGAGAAAACATTAGAAAGATGGCTGTATTAGTTGATGTTTCTCTTATCCTATCCTGCAATTGTTTGCTGTTGTAAACTATGGGGCAATGATGGCTCTGATTTCTTCCTTGGAGTTTAAGGATACTGAGTCATTAGGGTGAAATCTTATTATCCTGAATCCAAGATAACATCTCCTAGAATAATTCTGAATGTCTTTTTTCTCATGAATATGAAATGTATTTCCTTATAGGAGGGACCAAGTCAGAAATCTATATTAAAAATCAAGTTGTTTTGGATTAGTATCTTAGTACTAAATAAAAATAGGTGAATATGAAGGAGGTAGGCAATCATATTTTCATTCAGAAACATATAAAACCAGGAAGGATTCCCCCATAGCAACAATAGGAAAAATATATAAATAAATGAAGAAAGTCGACCTCAGAGAACAGTGTGAGCTATGGCTTCTTTACAATCATGACACTGACATTCATTAAGTGGAATGACTGGACCATCTGATGGAACATAATTCTGGACATATCTGTGAGGATATTAACAGAGTGAAAGGCCAATGTACAACCAATGAGTTTTCCTGCTAGACTGAATATTAAAGGGAAATAGCAGAAGCATTAGAGGACCAGTATTCATCATTTTACCTCATCAGTGTGGACACGGTCTGAACAGCTTCCTCATGAATCCACAGTTCCATATATACCACTCCCAATTCTATGGCTTCCCTGCCATGAAGTGTTTATCTCTGGTTGCGAGCAAAATAACCCCTGTCTAACTTTCCCTCTCTAGTAATATCCTCAAAATAATGTACAGAATTATGTTCCAATGAAAAAACAGTCCCACACCAATTTTCCTGAAGACTGTATGCATATTGCCAAGTATCGGTTTGGGGGTCTGGTATTATTTTAGCCAATGTATAGTCTCTAAAATCAGGAAGATTCAATGATATCATGCATCTTCATGCTCTTTAATAAAACTAACAGTCTTGAGATGTGGGAGCCTAAAGGTATGGTAGAGAGCAGTCACATGGGTAAAGATGCCCACAGGGTCTTAAGTTACTTTTAAAATTGCCAATATTTTCCATGAGGAATTTGACTTATCTCCAGTTATTGTCGTTGAACTTTGTAAGAGTATACCTTTTCATATGGTTAGAGAGAAAGAAAGACCATTTCAATTCTGAAGTATAAACTCCCTTTTCCTCTTGTTTCTCATCTTTTTGACCATGATTAAAAACAGGCACAGCTGGTGCATCTACTGCCACCACCTCTGGAGGGGCAGAGAGCAGCACTCTTCCTGCAAGTACTGCAGCCCCAGGTTCAGGTAAGACTCTTTAGCCTTGGCAGAAGATGTCTTATTCATTCCCATGCTGCCTCAGGTGAGGCTCTGATAATTTGAATTGTATGTGTGAATAAAATTCATGCCATAGGAAATGGATGGTGAGTAAACTTCATAACACTGGTTGTTGTGCAAGATTGTGTCTTTTCATGTCCACTCGTATATATAAGGTGTCTGGAATGTTAGAAGTCTCCACCATACATGTTTTCCCATCCTAGGGAGCACAGTGACATCCTCAGGCCACACTAGAATCTCTCATGGCTCTAGTCTGTCTCCAGGCTCTACCAGCAGCAAAACAGGTAAGTAAAATGAAGGAGGCTGTGAGGTGTCAGGTGTCAATGGGAGGGCTGAGCCCATCTCCATTTATATGGGGATCTAGGAATGATATGTATATTACATGGTTGTGAGTGCTCAGATATCAAATGAGGGAGTGGTTGTATCACCTTTTATTCATAAGGAATGCAGGAATTCCTTGTATATTTAGAGAAAAAAGCATCAGAGAGGACTGCTCTAGCTAATGTTTCTCATTTTTTATCCTGCAATTAGGTTGCTAATGTTTATTTTGGAGCAATGCTAACAGATTTCCTTTGTTGTAGCTTAAGGACACTGAGTGATTATGGTAAAAGCTTACTATCCTGAATCTAAGTTAACATCTCCTCGAAAAATTCTGAATGTCTTCTTTCTCATGCTTATTAAATATGTTTCTTTATATGGAGGACCAAGTCAAAAATTTATTTTAAAGACCTAGATGGTTTGAATAAGCATCTTAGTACCAAATTAAAATAGATAAATATGAAGGAGGTAGACAATCATATTTCCACTCAGAATCAAATAAACCCAACAAGAATTTCCCCTTATCATATGAAATTTACAAAAATTCAATCAACAGTAGAAAAATATATAAATAAATTAAGAAAGTCAACATCAGAGAGCAGTGCAGGCTATGGCTGCTTCATAATCATGACACTGAGCTATTTGAAAAGAATGACTGGACTGTCTGATGGAACAGTTATATTATGTCTATGAGGATATTAATGGAGTAAAAGGCCAAAATATAGGTATGGTACAATCAATAAGTTTCCCTGCTAGACTAAATATGAAAAGAATATGGAGAGCATGAGAGGACCAGCAATGACCACTCTGCTTTCTTGGTGTGAACACAGTGTGCACAGCTTCCTCATGAATCCGCAATTCCATCTACACTACTCCCAATTCTATAGTTTCCCTGCCATGAAGAATTTGCCTCCAATTGTGAGCAAAATAATTCCATCTAACTTTGACTCTCTATTAATATATCCAAGAAATACCCAAAATTATGGTCCAATGAATAAACAGTGCCACACCAATTTTCCAGAAGACTGTATGTATATTGCCAAGTATTTGTTTTGGATCTGGTATTATTTTAGCCACTCTGTAGTCTCTAACATTAGGGGGATGCCATGTTGTCATGCATCTTCATGCTCTTTAATAAAACTAACAGTCTTGAGGAGCCTAAAGGTATGGTGGGGAGCAGTCAGTTCTAAATTACCAACATTTCTCCATGAGGAATTTGACTTGTCTCCACAGTTATTGTCATTGAACTTTATAGGAGTGTACCCTTTCATATAGTTAGGGGAAAAGAAAGACCATTTCAATTCTGAAGTATAAACTCCCTTTCCATCCCTTTAATCATCTTTTTAACCATGATTAAAAACAGACACAGCTGGTACATCTACTGCAACCACCTCAGGAGGGGCAGAGAGCAGCACCCCTCTTCCTGCGAGTACTGCAGCCCCAGGTTCAGGTAAGGCCTCTTTGCTTTTGGAGTTGTTTCAGTATCTCATCCATGCACAGGCTGCCTCAGGTTATGGTCTAGAAACATCACCTGAATATGTCAGTGAAATTCATGGCAGAGCAAGCGATGTAAGAATGTGTCTTCCCATGTTTTATTGTTCAAGTCCATTCATATATCTGGGATTTCTGGATTCATATAAGTCTTGACATGTACATTTTGATTTCCTTTTAGATGCAAGGGTGCCAAATTAATTAGTTTCCCTTGAGAAAGAAGTTGTCATTAAATTTTATAATGGTAGATACTTTAATTTCCTAAGAGGAGAAAAATGAGTTTTAATCCTTATTCTTAAGAAAATCCCCTTTAAATTTTATTCATATCTTCTAACCATGATATCTATTAGGTACAACGGGAGCAACATCTGGAGTAGCAAGGAGCAGCATCCCTCCTCCTGCAAGTACTGGAGCCCCAGGTTCAGGTAAGAATCCTTAGCCCTGGCAGATGTCTCATCCATTCCCATGCTCACTCAGTGAGGGTCTGAAAATTTGACTTGTATGTGTGAGTAAAATTCATGGCATGGGAAGTGGCTTAGCAAACTTCGTGGCATGGGATATGGTACAAGAATGTGTCTTCTCATGTCCATTCATATATATAAGGGTGCATGGAATCATGTGAGTCTCCAATATGCATGGTTTCCTTTCTAGGGAGCACAGTGACATCATCAGGCCACACTACCATCTCTCAAGCATCCAGTCTGTCTCCAGGCTCTTCCAGCAGCAAAACAGGTAAGTAAAACGGAGGAGGCTGGGAGATGTCAGGTGTCAATGGGAGGGCTAAAGCTATCTCTATTCACTTATATGGGAATTTAGGAATGATAATTATTTTTAATGATTATGAGTGCTCAGATATCATATGAGGGGATGGTTATATCACCTTCTATTCATGAAGGAATTCAGGATTTCCTTGTATATTTAGAGAAAGAAGCATCATAGAGGACTACATTAACTGATGTTTCTCTTACCTTATTCAGTAATTAGGTTGTTAATGTGTACTATTGGGACAATGAAGGCCCTGATTCCTTCCGTGGAGTTTAAGGACACTGAGTCATGATGTTGACTTATCCTGAGTTTAAGTTAACATCTCCTAGAAAAATTGTGAATGTCTTCATAGCTGGGTTATTAAAAGTGTTTCCTTATATGGAAGACCAAGTCTGAGATACATTTTAAAGACCTAGTTGGTTTGAATGAGCATCTTAGAACTAAATTAAAATACATGAATATGAAGGAGGTACACAATCATATTTTCCTGCACAATCAAGTAAACCCAGCAAGGATTCCCCCAAATCATATGAAGTTTACAATGATTGAAGCAACAATAGGAAAAATACATAAATAAATGAAGAAACTCAACATCCAAGAGCAGTGTGGACTATGGCTACCTGATAATTATGAGGCTGAGCTTGTTTGAATGTCATGACTGGACCATCAGATGCAACACAGTTCTGGGCATATCTCTGAGGATATTCATAGAATAAAAGGCAAATATATAGGTAGGGAACAACCAATGACTTTCCCGCTAGACTGTATGTGAAAAGGCCAGAGTACAGCATGAGAGGACCAGAATTCTTTGTTCTGCTTCTGCATGATCCCACAATTCCACTCCCTCCACTCCCAATTCTATGGTTTCCCTGTTGTGAAGAATTTACTTCAAAATATGAGCAAAATAACCCCTGTCTAACTTTTCCTCTCTATTAATATCCTCCAAGATATGTCCAGATGTCTGTTGCAATTAGAAGCATTTCCACATCCAGTTTTCAGAAGATGTGTGTATATGGCCAAACATTTGCTTTGGGTCTAGTATTATTTTAGGTACTCCATAGCTTCTAAAATTGGGGGAATGCCACGGTCTCATGCATCTGATACTTTTTAATAAAATTATCAGTCTTGGGATGTGGGAGAGCCATCAGGTGGGCAAAGATGCCCACAGGGTCTTAAGTCACTTCTAAAATTGCCAATGTTTCTCCATGAGGATTTGACTTATCTCCACAGTTATTGTTGTTAAACTTTGTAAGAGTGGAAACTTTAATGTGGTTAGAGGAAGACAATGGCCATTTCAGTTCTGAAGTATAAACTCCCTTACAATCTTGTTTCTCATCTTTTTAACCATGATTAAAAATAGGCACTGCTGGTACATCTACTGCAACCACCTCGGGAGGGGCAGAGAGCAGCACCCTTCTTCCTGGAAGTACTGCAGCCCCAGGTTCAGGTGAGACCTCTTTGCTTTTGGAGATGTCTCAATAGCTCATCCATACCCAGGCTGCCTCAGGTGATGGTCTAGAAATATCACGTGAATGTGTGAGTGAAATTCATGGCAGAGCAAGCGATGAAAGAATGTGTATTTCCATGTTTTGTCATTCAATTCCATTCATATATCTGGGGTTTCTGGTTTCATATATATTTCAACATTCAGATTAATTGATTTCCTTTGAGAAATTAGTATGTTGTCAAATTAATTGATTTTCTTTAAAAAGAAGTTGCCATTAAATTGCTTTAGGGTAGATACTTTTCATAAGAGAAAAAAGAATTTTTGAATTCTTTGTCTTATTAAAATCTCACTTTTAATGTTCTTCATTGTCTTGTTTAACCACAATAATCAGCAGGCACATCCAGTGCATCTTCTGGAACCACCTTGGGAGGGGCAGGGAGCAGCACCCATCAGCCTGCAAGTACTGCAACCCCAGGTTCAGGTAAGTCTCTTTAACCTTATCAGATGTCTCAACAGCTCATCCATTCCCATGCTGCCTCAGATGAAGGTCTGAATATTTGACTTGTATGTGTGAGCAAAATTCGTGGCATGGGAAGCAGTTTAGTAAACTTCATGGCATGGGATATGGTACACGAATATGTCTTCTCATGCTCATTCATAAATGTGTAAGTTTGTGTGTGTGTGTGAGTGTGTGTGTGTGTGTGTGTGTGTGTGTGTGTGTAATCATGTGAGTCTCGAATATTTCCTTCCTAGGGAGTACAGTGACATCCTCAGGCCACACTACTATCTCTCAAACCTCCAGTCTGTCTCCAGGCTCTTCCAGCAGCAAAACAGGTAAGTAACATTGAAGAGGCTATGAGGTATCAGGTGTCAATGGGAGGGCTGAATCTACCTCCATTTACTTATATGGGAATTTAGGAATGATAAGTATTTTTCATGGTGATGAGTGCTCAGATATCAAATGAGGGTCTTGTTCTATAACCTTTTATTCATAAAGGAATGTAGGAGGCCCTTGTATGTTTAGAGAAAGAAGCATCATAGAGGACTGCACTATCTGATGTTTCTCTCATCTTATTCAGTAATTAGGTTGTTAATGTATACTTTTGGGGCAATGATGGCCCTGATTCCTTCCATGGAGTTTAAGGACACTGAGTCATGATATTGACTTATCCTGAGTTTAAGTTAACATCTCCTAGAAAATTGTGAATGTCTTTCCAGCTGGGTTACTAAAAGTGTTTACTTATATGGAAGACCAAGTCAGAGATACACTTTAAAGACCTAGTTGGTTTGAATGAGCATCTTAGAACTAAATTAAAATATGTGAATATGAAGGAATTACATGATCATATTTTCCTGCACTGTCAAGTAATCACATGAAATTTACAATGATTGAAGCAACAATAGAAAAACCACATTCATAAATGAAGAAACTCAACATCTGAGAGCAGTGTGGGCTATGGCTACTTGATAAGTATGACACTGAGTTTCTTTCAATGTCATGACTGGACCATCAGATGGAACACAGTTCTGGGCATATCTGTGAGGATATCAACATTGTGAAAGGTCAGTGTGTAGGTACTGTACAAGCAATGAGTGTCCCTGCTAGAGTGACTATGAAAGGGAAATGACAGATGCATGAGAGGACCAGAATTCATCACTGTGCTTCCTCAATATGGACCCAGTGTGAAGAGCTTCCTCTTAGTCCTACAATTTCTTTTATACTACTCACATCTATGGTTTACCTGATGTAAGTAATTTACCACAATTGTGAGCCAAATAACCCCTGTCTAGCTTCCCCCCTCTGTAAATATCCTCCATGATACAGCAAGAATTGTCTTCCACACAATAAACAATCCCACACCCAGTGTCAGACGATGGGATGTATAATGCCAAGTATTTGTTTTGGGTATAGTATTAATTTAGGCACTCTATAGTTATTAAGAAGAGAGGGCATGCCATCATCTCATGCATCTCCTGCTTTTTACTAAAACTAACAGTCTTGGGATGTGGGAGCCTAAAAGTAAAGTGGAGAGCAGGCAGGTGGGCAAAGATCCCCACAGAGTCTTTAGTCACTTCTAAAATTGCCAATGTTTCTCCATGAGGAATTGACTTATCTCCACAGTTATTGTTGTTAAACTTTGTAAGAGTGGAAACTTTCATGTGGTTAGAGGAAAAGAAAGACCATTTCAATTCTGAAGTGTAAACTTCCTTTCAATCTTGTTTCTCATCTTTTTAACAATGATTAAAAACAGACACAGTGGGTGAATCTACTGCAACCACCACAGAAGGGGCTGGAACAAGCACCACTCTTCCTGCAAGCACTGAAGCCCCAGGTTCAGGTGAGACCTCTTTGCTTTTGGAGATGTCTCAATAGCTCATCCATACCCAGGCTGCCTCGGGTGATGTTCTAGAAATATCATGTGAATGTGTGAGTGAAATTCATGGCAGAGCAAGCGATGAAAGAATGTGTCTTCCCATGTTTGTCATTCAAATCCCTTCATATATCTGGGGTTTCGGGATTCATGTACATTTCAACATCCAAATTAATTGATTTCCCTCGAGAAATTAGTATGTTGTCAAATTAATTGATACCTTTAGAAAGAAGTTGTCATTAAATTTCTTTAGGGTAGATACTTTTCATAAGAGAAAAAAAAGAATTTTTGAATTCTTTGTCTTATTAAAATCTCACTTTTAATGTTCTTCATTGTCTTGTTAACTACAATAATCAGCAGGCACATCCAGTGCATCTTCTGGAACCACCTTGGGAGGGGCAGGGAGCAGCACCCATCAACCTGCAAGCACTGGAGCCCCAGGTTCAGGTAAGTCTCTTTAACCTTATCAGATGTCTCAACAGCTCATCCATTCCCATGCTGCCTCAGATGAGGGTCTGAATATTTGACTTGTATGTGTGAGCAAAATTCGTGGCATGGGAAGCAGTTTAGTAAACTTCATGGCATAGCAGATTGTATAAGATTTGTCTTCTCATGTCCATTTATATATATACAATATTGCCTGGAATTATATGTCGTCAATATGCATGGTTTCCTTCCTAGGGAGCACAGTTACATCCTAAGACCACACTACACTCTTTCCAACCTCCAGTTTATCCCCAGTCTCTACCAACAGCAAACTAGTTAAATAAAATGGAGGATGCTGTGGGGTGTCAGTTGTCAATGGGAGGGCTGAGTCTATCTCCATTCTTTTATATGTATTTGTAGGAATGACAAGTATGTTACATGGCTATAATCCTCAAGTGACAAATGAGAGGCTGCTTATATCACCATTTAATCATAAGAGAATATAGATATTACTTGTATATTTAGAGAAAACAAGCTAGCATTGGAAACATGGCTGCATATTAGTTGATGTTTCTCTTATCTTATCCTGCAATTAGTTTGCTGTTGTGTATTTTGGGGCAATGATGGGCCCTGATTCCTTCCTTGGAGCTTAAGGACTCTAACTTATGAGGGCTTAGGCTCACTATCTGGACTCTAAAGTAGCATTAAGTATGAAAATTCAGAGTTATGTCCTTGTTGAGGTTATTACCTCTGTTTTCTTATATGAAGAACCCAGGCAGAAATATATTTTAAAGACTCAGCTAGTTTCAGTAAGCATCTGAATACTGGATTCAATAAGATGAATATAAAGGAGGTGGACAATCATATCTCCATGCACAATCAAGTAAGCCCATCCAGGGGTCCTCCATATAATATGAAATTTACAAGGATTGAAGCAGCAATAAGAACTCTATGTAAATGAAGACACTAGACATCTTAGAATAGCGTGGTTTGCTGCTGCTTCATAGCTATGATATTGTGTTTCTTTAAAGCAACAACTGGGTCATCAGCTGGAACAACTAGATCCCCAGGCAGTGAGCCCACCTCTCCTGAAGTCAATGCAGGTGAGTTGAGGCTGTATCCTGGAGAGGCTGAATCTGTTTCCAATGTGGAGCATGGTTTGTCTATACTTTCTTCAGTTTGAAGAACTGCAGTTGAGACAGATGTCCTAATAAAAGTATAGGGAGACCTCATTGTTGACCCAACTGAAGATGAAGAGAGATGTTTTTAAAAAATGAAATGGAAATACGTGTCTTGAGAGATGCATCTAAGTAAAACTCTCCTGTGTGCTCTGATAAGGATGCTGAGCGATAATACACAACTCCAGTGTCTTACTATGAGACAAGTCAGTATTACTCCTTAATCCATATCCAACAGTCAATGAGTGCTCAGAAGGAAAGTCTGAGCAATGACCAATTTTGTGATGGCTTGATGAAGAGAGGAAAACAGAGGAGAATGTAGGAACATAAGGAAGATAGTTGAAAGATTAGCATCCAGTTTTCAGAAGATGGGATGTATATTGCCAAGTATTTGTTTTGGGTCTAGTATTAGTTGAGCCCTTCCATAGTTACTGAAAAGAAGGGACATGCCATCACCTCATGCATCTCATGCTTTTTTACTAAAACTAACAGTCTTGAGATGTGGGAGCCCAAAATTATAGTGGAAAGCAGTCAGGTGGGTAAAGATGCCCGTAGGGTCTCAATCACTTCTAAAATAGCCAACATTTATCTATGAAGAATTTGGGTTACTTCCATAATTTTTGTCTTTGAACTTTAAGAGAGTGGACATTTTCATGTGGTTAAAGGACAAGAAAGACTGATCCTGAAGTATAAACTCCCTTTCAATCTTGTTTCTCATCTTTTTTAACCGTGTTGAAAAACAGGCACAGCTGGTACATCTACTGCAACTACCTCGGGAGGGGCAGTGAGCAGCACCACTCTTCGTGCAAGCACTGCAGCCCCAGGTTCAGGTAAGACCTCTTTACTTTTGGAGATGTCTCAATAGCTCATCCATACCCATGCTGCCTCAGGTGATGGTCTAGAAACATCACCTGAATGTGTGAGTGAAAATTCATGGCAGAGCAATCAATGCAGGGATGTATTTTCCCACGTTTCATCATTCAAGTCCATTCATATATCTGGGTTTTCTGGATTCATATAAGTGTCTACATCCAAATTAATTAATTTCCTTTGAGAAATCAGTTTGTTGCCAAATTAACCGCTTTCCCTTAAGAAAAGAAATTGTCTTTAAAGTTCATGAAGGTAGATACTTTCATTACTTAAGAGGAAGAAAAGACTTTTAATTCTTATTCTTAGAAAAACCTCCTTTTCAATTTCCTTTCTCATCTTTTTTTAACCATAACAACTATTAGGCACAACAGGATCATCATCTGCAACAACATCTGTAGTCGCAGGGAGCAGTACCTCTCTACCTGCAAGTACAGGGAGCCCAGGTTCAGGTAAGACTCTTTAGCCTTTGCAGACATCTCAGCAGCACAACCATTCCCATTATGCCTCAGTGAGTATCTGGAAATTTGGCCTGTGAATGTGAATGCAATTCATGGCATGGGATGTGGTGAAAGAGTGTGTATTTACATATTTTATCATGCAAGTATGTTTGTATAACTAAGGATGTTTGGAATCATATGAGTCTCCAACATCCATGATTTCCTGTCCTAGGGAGCACAGTGACATCCACGGGCCACACTGCCTCCCCTCAAGCCTCCAGTCTGTCCCCAGCCTCTACCAGCAGTAAACCAGGTAAGTAAATTGGAGGAGGCTGTGAGGTGTCAGGTGTCAAATGGAGGGCTGAGTCTGTCTCCATTTCCTTACATGGGAATGTTGGAATAACAACTATATTTGAATGCTCTGAGTCCTCAAATATGATTTGGGGGACTGTTTCAATTCAGTATAATATACTTGGGAATGACAAGTATATTATAAGGCTATAAGTCCTCAGCTGATAAATGAGGGGCTGCTTATATCACCATTCATTCATAAGGGAATGCAGGGATTACTTGAACATTTAGAGAAAGAAGGCTAGCATCCGAAAGAAAATTGCATTATTTGATCTTTCTCTTTTCTAATACCTTGATTAGGTTGTGAAAGTGTACACTGGGGCAATTATGGGCATGATTCCTTCCTTGGAGCTAAAGGACACTGAGTCATGAGGGATAAGGCTTACCATCATGTATCTGAGTTAGCACCAAGTAGAAAAATTCTGAATTTCTTCTTTCTCTCAGTTATTAAATGTGTTTCCATACATGAAAGACTCAGTCAGAAATGTATTTTTAAGACCCAGTTGGTTTCTAAGTATCAGAGCACAGTAGTAACTTGTGTAAGAGCATAGCAGAGCCATGAGTGTAAGGGAAGCAGAGCCATGAATGTGAGCACAGCAGGACCATGAGTGTGAGCATGGCAGGACCATGAGTGTGAGCACAGCAGACCATGAGTGTGAGCACAGGAGGACCATAAGTGTGAGCACAGCAGGACCATTAATGTGAGCACAGCAGACCATGAGTGTGAGCACAGCAGGAACATGAGTGTGAGCACAGCAGACCATGAGTGTGAGCACAGCAGGAACATGAGTGGGAAGAGAACAGAAGCATTAGGCCAGGGAACCTCTCACTCTGATGTCCCAACAAGCACAGCAGAGCTCCTAATTTAGGCTTGAGGTGGGACCTAGATCAGCTGTCTCCAAGACTCAGATTGGGAAAGTGAGGGTAAGGAGAGGTGAACAAGGATGTCTTGAAGGAAGCAATGGCAAGAAGGAATGAGGGAATGATGCAGGGATTTCTTCCCTTACTGTTTAACCCTCAGGCACAAGTGGAGGAACAGGTGCAGTAGTGACTGGAGCCACTGTAGGAAGCACATCTGGAAGAGCAGGTGCTGAGGGACAGGGGAAGGTGACAGACAGGCAAGGAGGACAACTGAGAGCTTAGTGTACAGATCCCATCAATGACAAAAGTTTTCCAGGAGATTTGTCACCCCCTCAAGTATAATCCCAGCCTTCATTCGTTCATATAGTTTATTGTAGTATTTTTAATTCTCGCCATTGTTTTACTGTTTCATATTATATTTTCTGATTCTACTCCCTTAATTATTAAAAACACCCATGCAGATATTTAGACAGCTAATTATTTTTATTCTGCAACTTAACAGAGACAAATCTAGAATCCTCAGGCGTCACCACAACAACAGACAAAGGGAAAGAAAATACCACTGGCTCAGGATTCAGAGGAGGTAAGTCTCTGAATGACATAGTAAGTCAACTGGAAAAATGAAAAAAATAGTTTAATTAAATAATGATGTATTTACAATAACACTTCATAGATTCCCTGTTAACCTCACCCACATACCTTGGAAGTTAATCAACATTAATAGCTAGGTTATGACATTGCTTTAAGTAGACCCATTAGTAAATGTGTAAGATTCAAGAATCATTAGAATTCACATTATGGAGTTTCTCCCATTCTGTGTCTGTGGGTAAACTCTCACAGCCTCCCATCCCCAAGTAATAAAAGACAAAAAGAGCGTGCTTGTCCTTGGGAATATAGGATATGAAGTTGTGACTTAAGTATACTTTGCAAAAAAATTCATTAATAAAATAATTTGTTGAAAAATAGAATGTATATAGATGGCCTTAGGGTTACTATAGTTGTGAAGAAACACCATGACCAAGGCAACTTATAAAAGGAAACATTTAATTGTGGGCTTGCTTACAGTGTTAGAGGGTTAGTCACAGATCATCATAGCATTAAAAGTGGAAGGAGGTATGCAGCCATGGTGCTGTAATATAATCGAAGGCTAACATCCTAGTCTGTAGGCAGAACGTAGACAAAGAACTAAATTGTGGATGGCATGGCCTTTAGATACCTCACAGCCCAACCAGAGTCACACAGTGGCCCCAACATACCTTCTAAACCTTCCAAAACAGTTCTAAAAACTGTGGACCATTCTTGTTCCAATTATCAAACACAGAAACAATGTTTAAGAGATTAAGTAATCCAGTGTCCTCTAACTGATTGGAATTTTAAAGTGATATCCATGAACCCATATTCCTAAAGTCTGAATCAGGTTAGTGGCACCTTTGTTTATCAGGCACTAACAGTGGATGAGGAGGTAATGTGTAATTTGGTTCTAGGCTGAGAACAATCACTAGGTGTTTCTAACAGGAGTGATGTACTAAGGCCCAAACCTAGCTCATTCTTTTGGGAAAATATCCAACTGACACAGTGGGGGGTAGTGTTTCTCTATTGAAAAAGGCTTGGATTCTTATCAATTTTCTTTAATTCTTTTCTAATCTATATACATTGGCCAGACTTTTAAAACATAAATATAACACAGTTTGATTCTGTTATTGATCATTGACTCATGTGTTTAAGGAGTATAGGTGAATCTAGATACTTGAGTTAGATTTGTGACTGTGTTCTTAACCAATTCAGTAACCTGGCATGTGTCCTTGAATCACATCCAAACATATCTGAGGAACAATAAGTGCAGTTAGAGGAGATCTAAGCAATATAAATATTTTATTTGTTCTAGAGCATTTTCAATTGCTATTTACTCTTTAGTAGGTGAAGGTGGTCACACTGTTCAAATGCCTATTCAAGGCAACGCCAGCACACCCAGGCAACAAGGCTCTGCAGCCACCACTCTTGGAAGTTTAGGTAATTCTAAACATTCACTGGAGTGACTTAAATATGTCCAATCAGGAAAACATGAGTGCTGTGATGAACATGGTGGAAAGGGAGCCATGAAAGTTTGATTGCATTTCCCAGAATCCCTTTAAAAGCAGCAACACATTAGAATCACTGCTCTTGTTTGCCAGCTTCTACAGGGGCATCTGTGGGAACCACGTCAGGATCAGGCAAAGGAAGCTCACCTGGAACACCAGGCACTACAGCCACCACCTCTGTTACACTATCAGGTCAGACAGCATTTTTAGGGGCTGGGGTCAGCTCTTGGGTTTCCAAGGAGACCCACAAAGATGAAAGCATAAATTTGAATGGCCTAGGATATCTTGAAGGGCTTTATCCATAGACATCTCTAGCTGTTAAATCCCATTCTTGTTTCTATAGGAACAAGAGGAGAAACTAATGCAGCCACCACTGGAGTTGCTGAGGCGAGCACACCCAGAGGAACAGGTACTGAGGGGGTCAGCAGGGGGAAACTGAGGCAGGAGATTTGTGAACTTAGTGCTCATCATTTCGTCAGTGTATGGCTTCCTGGGGATTGTCTCTAGGTTTGCCATTTGCTGCCAATTGCTGTAGATATAAGAAAGAAACTGAAAACATTTGGGGTATTTATAATACTGTATGTGATAATGAATGGAATATAGAGAAACTCTTCTCTCCAGAAATGACAGATTATTTTAATAGAAGATACAAACAGAAAGGAAGAAGGAAAGAGGGAGGAATGGAGTTATGGGGATGAGGAAAGACAAGATTGGTACATTCTGACTATTAAATCATCTACCCCAATGCTTGTTTTCAATGGAAGAATATTCTAATGGATGGCACGAGCAATTAGAATCAAGGAATTTAACGAAATCAAGGGTATCATTCCATAGTGATGTTTGAAGGCAGGTTATTCCTTTATGTTTTTGTAATGAAGAAGGCATCTTAGCACTTTAAGAAAATATTTTATTATCTCTGGCTGACCTTTTCCCCATTGATCATTATCAGGTTCAACCAGGGCATCATCTGCATCAACCTCTGGAGCAGCAGGTGTCAGCACTCCTGGAGAAGCAGGCACTGTAGCCACAAGTTCTGGTGAGATTTGGTTCTCTGGGGTGATGGTTTAGCCAGGATTATCAGCGCCCTGCAAATAGTGTACTCACTTGTTCAAACTGACTCAATCTGGGTTGGAATGAAGGACTTAGGAGAGCCAGAGGGCAGTGCTGTTTTGGGTGACTGGAATTTTCATAAATATTTATAGCAGTGGTAGGAGGACCATGAAGATCATTAAGACTGCCAACCTGTTCTAGGTTCTAGGAACCATAAGTGTGCTCTAGGCCCCAGTAATCCAATCCAGGGCCCAGCATCTAGATCAAGCACAAGTTCTCTTAGCACAGTCTGGGAAAATTGTAGAGAGAGAGATGTCTGACCAAAGCATGTGAACAGAGTTCATTTACTGTGTGTAGAAGCTGATGTAGAATGACAAGGAATGGTTAGGGATCAGAGTTAGTTACAGTACTCCACAACATTACTGGTAAGAGTTTGGGGATGTTCGATGTGGTCATGATCTGCCTTGAGTTTGCACACGGTCATGGTGATATGAGGCCTCCTTACAACTTCTGATGCTATGGAATATGAGATGAAGACATGTGCAGTGCTACTTGGATATAAGAATCCAGTAGAGATATTTTTGGATTATTAATGTCAGAGCCTTGAACAATTTATTTAAATTAGAACGCTAACCAAAGCATTTTTAAGGATTTTTATTAATTCTTTAAGTAGTGTGTGTGCAGGTGGAGGGTTGAATGAGACTGTTGGTGCATTGCCCACAAAGGCGGATATGTGGATTCTCTTTTAACTAGAGTTAGAGGTGGTTGTTTGACACCCTAATGGGTCCTGGGTACCAAACTCAGGACCTCTTCAAGGGCAGGATTTGCTCAAAGCCACCTTAATGTATCTTGAGTCCCAATAAGTGTATATGTTTATTTATAAAATATTTTTAACTTACTGAATGTTTCATACAATGTGTTTTGATCATGCTTGCATCCTTCATTCCACATCCACTACCCCCTCACTACTCACCTAACATTGTGTAGTCTTGGTGCAGTCTGTGTCTTTTGCTGGTACATGATGTGCTGAGATACAAAACAGAGTGTATGCTCTTTGAGAAAAAACATGTACACACGAGGCCCTGGTATCTTTCTGTTGTCCATAGAGTTGTGTTGTCGCATAACAGTGTTCCCTTCTCTCATTACATTTAAACATTTTAAAGGATCAGTCTATGAGAAAGTGGGAAAATTAGATTGGTCTCTGGCACATATATTTTTATTCAGCTGGCACTAGATGCTTGAGTTTGGTTCTTGGATGTGTAGTATATAATAAAAGTGGCATACAGTAGGTCACTGAATTTTATCCAATCAACATGAACAATTTGATTGATGCAGAATACCTTTGCCAATAAACTATGTATATTTTTCAACGTGTTTAATGTTTTTATTTCCTCATCAATTGATGTAGGAGTTACCACTGGGCAAGTATCCACAGATGGGAAAGGCAGCACACCCAGGCAAGAAACTGGAGCCACCAGCCCAGGAACCTCAGGTAATTCCATACATGGAATGGAGTATCAAAAGAACTAGAAGTCATAGTAAAGTGATAAAAATATAGATCATTGAAAATGTGGTGGCATTTCCTAAGTGACCTTCAGATGACATCTCACAGTTAAATATACTTCTCTTGTTTGCCAGGTTCAACAAAGGGATCTGTGGAAACCTCCACAGTAGCAGGCGGGGGAAGCTCACCAGGAACACCAGGCACGGGGACCTCCAGCTCTGTTACACCATCAGGTCAGACAAGGCCTCTTTAGGGGATGTGGAGGACATAGCACATGGATTGGCCATAAATAGAGAGGACCAAAACCACTGTAGAATCTAAGCACATGTATTGTGGTGATAACTTGCTTGTACAGTAAAACCTGTCTGAAGGTCAAGGAATGGAGCCTGTCACTACCTAACTACAGAGGATTAGAGGTATTTATAGACAGAAAGGAAAAGAGGTAGCTGTGTATAAACAGGGTATGACCAGGGAGAAATGAGAACTCTCTTTCTTGTCTGCTGAGACCCAAAGGATGTAAGGTGTGGCAATGAATTCCTCACTCTTTGGTCCCTCTATATTTTCCTCTATATTTGATTGTGGGTTTTTATTTCTTAGACCAGTTAAGAATTCCATTTACATTGTATGGAATGATAAAAATGATAACCTGGGTTTAAGTAATAGTGCAGCTTTATCTGTGCATTAACTTGCATTCTCCTTCCCACAGGAACAGATGCAGCCACCACTGCAGCTCCTGGAACGAGCACATCTGGAGGAACAGGTACTGTAAGAGCTCAGCAGAGAGATGTCCTGCAGTAGACCTGTCATCTTAAGTAGTGCTTGAGATTTCATCACAGACAGTTCCCAGGGAAATAGTTCATGTGGTGTCAAGTATCCAAGGGATCAGCAATGTACCCTAAGTCATTGTTGATCATCTTAAAAGCAGGTCAGATTTCAGTTCAGAAAAATAAGGAACATAAAAGTATGCACTCTTACTCAACTACAACCTGGATGGAGAAAAAATAAACTATATGCAAAGATACTAGAACAGTAATAATTAATGCAGAAATAGAGTAGTTTATGTTACCAAGGTTAATGTGCGGCCTGTTTTAGAAAGAAAAATCACACCCTTTGATAGTTGAAACCTGAATTGTGTGTGTAGAAGGATTTTATTTCTGGCACATACATTGTTAATTTAGCAGAATACCAGGGATACCTGGTATGCTTCATTTATCTTAAAAAGTAGCTCTCCATGCTAGTGACTGTGGGAGTAATGATTGGTATGTTTCCATGTAGCTGATGTGACATCTATAGCCATTGCAGGTGTGAGAGCAACCTTATTTCAAGTTCCATCTACAAGTTGAATTCCCTGTGTGGTTTCTCAAACTAATGTTTTTCCATGATAGGCACACCCCAAGCATCTTCTGCAACAACCTCTGAAGCAGCTGTCAGCAGCAGCCCTGGGACAGGAAGCACTGGAGTCACAGGATCTGGTAAGTCCACAGAGATGCCTGGTCACGCAGAGACTCCATTACATGAAATGTTCTAGTAAGGAATGTGTTATTAAATGAGGTCCTAACTGGAACAGAATGAAGATAAAAGAAACTATTGTGGATATCCCTCTTCCCATAAACTCCCAACTATTCAGGGTTAACAGTGACGACAACACACACTTTGGACACTATCCATTTTTTGTTTGTTTCTATTTAGATTCTGCCAGGACCACCACTGCTGGTTCAGTGGCCACCACCAAACCATCCACCTCTGCCAGCACAGAACCAGGTAAGCAAATTGGAGAGTTCACTGTGTCTTCAGGTGTCAGATTCTTCTGATCATTATTCTCATTCCTTGGTACTTTACCATGCTGTAGAATAAGCAGTTAATATAAGAGACTGGGGTGAAGAAGTTCAACTGCTGATTAACAGTTGGTCTGTAACTGGGAGGGATGGAGTAGGTGTTCTCTAATCAGAGAAAAATGTGAAGACTCCTGGGACTGCCTGATTTCTTGTTTCAGGCAAATGATCCTCAGAAAGTGTAGTTTTCCTAATACAGGGTCAGACCTCGATGGTTCCTCCCTCAGTGTGGTTGATTTGTCATATCTTTAGTGGCTTTCATGTGTATCAGATGGTTATTGGGAGACTTGTTTAAGTTCTCATGGGCATTTTAAAAGTAAATAATTAGTTATGTACAAAACCATCGAGAAATGGAATATTAGCAGGTGAAATCAGAGCAGGTACTACTGACTACAGAAATGATACAGCCCTGTATTTAGGAAAAAGCAGAATTGTATGAAATCCCCCTTTCCACAGATGCTTGCACAGACCTGCTTCATCTCAGTAAAGTCTACTGCACACAGTAAAGATTCAGCATAAAGGACATAGTGTCAGAGTAACCCATATAACCTATGAAAATTCCAGAAAACCAAAGGTGTGGCGCACACCTTTAATCCCAGTGCATAACATATAAACAACAAAGGAATTGTGGGGTCTGTGTTAATAGTATTATATGCATGAACATGATCGCTCAATATTCAATGCTGAGAAATCAGAATGATTGCTGTTTCTTAAGGAACAACATTAATAGAATAAATGAATGGTAAGAATAGTATATTTTACCAAGTTCTGGAGTCTTACACTCGAGTTATGTTTGTGTGTAAACATGTCATTTTTAAGGAAAAAGGCAAACAGGCTTAGTAGTCCTTTCAGGATAATTTCTAACTTCAAAGAATCTCGGTCTCACATTTTCCACTGGTCAACAATAGGTACACCTGGAGCATCATCTGGATCCAGCCCTGGCTCAGCAGGTGTCAGTCCTCCTGGAGAAGCAAGCCCTGGAACCACAGCTTCAGGTGGGACACAATAGCCTGGGGTGATGGTTCAGCAGCTTCTCCCTGCTCCCTGCTGCACCTTCTCCTCCTTCTTTAACTGAATGACACTGCAGTGCTGAGAAGTGCTGGGGGAATCATAAACTTTCATTTTCATTTCCTAAATTTCTAAAATTTCCCCTTAAAAAAAGAAAAAGAAACAGGCTTCAATACCAATTTATTCTTGATTCTAGGAACCATAAACACTGCTAGACGCTCGACCACTGTGAGTCCTGAAACATCAACTAGACCAGTCACAACCTCTGCTAAGAGCAGTGCAGGTAAAGGAGAGAAAGAGCGATGTCTGACTTTCGTATGCATGGTGCCCATTTGCTATATGTGGTTATTCATTAACAATAGAAAGGAGTAGTAGGAAAATGATGCTATAATGGATACTGCATGGAAAGCTGAAATGACAGGGGTCGGTTAGGTCACATTGCTGTAGTTAGCCTGAGTATGCATATGGCTAGAGTGTTTTGAGAAATCCTTACAGTTTGCAAGGCTTTGGCTATTGAAATGTAAATATAACTTTTATAGAGGAATGGGGTAGGGGGGCATAAATAGAAGCCTCACTAGTGATAGTTTTAGACTATCTGTGTTAGAAAAAGTTTGAAGGGGGTCAATTAATTCCATTGTGCAATCTCACTTCAGAAGCACTGATCTCAGCATAGGAACATTACTACATAGATAAATTGTAAGCTAACATGCGGTCCTTATATAATGGAGCACACACAATTATCCTGAGATGTGAAATCAAAGAGCAGATTTGGCATGGTGTGGTTTACCAGAGGTCCTAATATCCATTTCCTGTTTACTCTGAAAGGGACCACTGCACCATCAGCTGGTGAAACAACTACAGCCTCTAACAGTCAATCAACCCAGCCTGGAGAACAACCAGGTGAGCAGGTGGTGTGCAGAAGAGTGGAGTCATCACCCTGTCCTCACTTAAAGCCCAGTAGATGCATCAGATATATAGACATCTGGTTGACCCAATCATGGATCCTTAACTGCGTTGGTGTAAAAACCGTGCTGAGAGAGAAAACTAACATATTTGAAATTATCATAGTAGAATAATAGCTTAGGAAACTCCAGAAAGATATTTATTACATTCATCTAGTATATTATTCTGTAAGAGTAATAAGATGAAAATTAGGGCCCAACCACTGGTAATCTGTTCATTCAAACTTTACTGAGAACTTCTTTTGGTGATTTCTCAGGCTCTGCTGGATCACCAACTTCTCTCACGTCCTCAGTGGGAACTGCAGGCACCACAGCACCCCTGCACTCCAGTCTCACCAGTTCTGGGACCACAAAAGGTAAACTAGTTGTGAATGTGAATCCTTACTAATCCTATTATAGGTAAACGCTGAATAGATATTTTTTCCTGATATGCAATGCCAGGCTTAGTTATTCCTTATATTAATTGAATGATAGTATCTTTGCTCTATAAAATATACATTAATGTATCATGTTCCTTGAATGTTGGAAATGCTCATGTAGATTATGTAGCTATTAGTTATTTTCATCTTATCAGAGACAACTCTAGAATTTTCAGATGTAGTGAGAGCAACAGCCAATAAGAAAGAATACCAAGAACTCAGCAGGTATGCAGTCATGGTGCTGCAGCAGTAGCTGAGGACTTACCACCTGCTCCATAGGCAGAAGGTAGAGAAATAATCAAATTGAGCCTGTCATGGGCTTTAGATATTTCATAGCTCCATCCCAGTCACACATCTCCTCAACAGATCATACTTCTCCATCAAGTTAAATATCTTCCAACAAAGCCATATCTCCTAATCCTTCCAAAAGAGTTCAATAAATAGGGAACAAGTGTTCAAATACATGAGCATGTGAAGATCATTCTCATTTAAATTGTCACACACAGGAATACACTTCAAGGGAATTAGTAATCCAGCATCTTTAAGAGATTGTAACTTTAAAGTGTTAGCACAGAAAAATTTTCTTAATTCTGAGTCAGAGATACTGGGGCCTCAAGAAGAAATGAGTCCATTGTGCCCTTTGGTTATCAGGCAATTTCAGTGGAGATAAGTGGGAGAGGCAAAGTTAGGTCCTCGGGTGATAGGGATCCCACACTGCTTCTTACAGGAGTAATGTACTGAGGTGTAAAACAGACAACCCACTCCAGGGAAAACATCAGATGACATGGTGGAGTGTGGCTTTTCTGTTGAAAAAAAGACTCTGTTTGGACTTGAGTCTTCCTTAAATTTTTTTCACTTCCCTTTACCTTGACCACAATAGCAAAGCATAAATCTATAACAGCTTGAGACTTTGTCCATGTGTTTAAGAAGGCAAGCCAGAGATACATGCTTATGTTTGACATTTGAATATGGCCTTAGCCAGCACAGTGAACTGGTGTATGTACGGGAATCACTTCAAATCAACAGGACCAAGAATGCCAGATAGGGAGGATCTAAACAACAGGAATTGTTTCATTTGTGACTAGGGCATCGTCAATCACAATTATCTCATTATTAGGCCAAGGAAGTTCCACTGTGTCAACGTCTACTCAAGGAGAAGGCAGCACACCCAGGGAACAAGGCACTGCAAGCCCAGGATCCTCAGGTATTTCAAACGTGCACCTCAGTGCCTTCAATGTGTCCACCCAGGAAAACATGACTATTGTGGTGAACATGGTGGAAAGGCAGGGCATTGAAGGTTTGATTGCCTTTTCCAGAATCCCTTTAAAGGCAGCAATACATGAGAATCACTGCTCTTGTTTGCCAGGTTCAACAGGGACATCTGTAGGAACCACCTCAGGAACAGGAAAAGAAAGCTCACCTGCAAGGCCAGGCACAGCCACCTCCAGCCCTGTTACACCATCAGGTCAGATAAGACCTCTTTAGGGGATGTGGAGGGCAAAGCACATTGTTTGGTGGTAGGACAGACCCAGGACCAAATCCACCGTAGAATCTAAACCCAAGTATGGAATGATAACCTGTGTTTAAATAATAGCATAGCTTTATCTGCATGTTAACCTCCATTCTCCTTCCCATAGGAACAAGAGCAGGAACAGATGCAGCCACCACTGCAGCTCCTGGTGCAGCAACAGGTACTGTGGGAGCTCAGCAGAGGGACGTCTAGCAGTAGACCTGTCATCTTAAGTAGTGCTTGGGATTTCATCAGAGACAGTTCCCTGGGAAATATGACCATTGTTCATGTGGTGTCAAGTGTCCAAGAGATAAGCAATGTACCCAAAATTGTTGTTGTTCATCTTAAAAGCAGTTCAATTTCAGTTCAGCAAAGGAAGTAATGTATAAGTGTGCACTCTCACTCAACCACAACCTGGAAAGAGAAAACATAAACTATATATAGAGACACAAGAACAGGAATAATTCTTCATAAATGAGGTGGTGTATGATGCCAAGATTTTCATGCAAGGACTGTTCTAGAAAGATAAATCACAGGCATGTAGAGTTTAAACTTGAATTGTGTATGTAGAAGTATTTATTACTGACACATACATTGCTAATTATTAGAGTACCATGAATAGCTGGTTAACTTCATTTATGTTGAAAATTGGCTCTTTGTATCTGATGCAACATTTATAGTAATTGCAGATGTGAGAGCAAACTTATTTCAAGTTCCATCTACAAGTTGAATTCCCTGTGTGGTTTCTCAAGCTAACATTTTTCCATGGTAGGCACACCCCAAGCATCCTCTGCAACAACCTCTGAAGCATCTGTCAGCAGCAGCCCTGGGGCAGGAAGCACTGGAGCCCCAGGTTCCGGTAAGTCCTCAGAGATGCCTGGTGACTAAGAAACCCCTACACATGAAATGTTATAATAAGGGCTCAGTTATTAAATGAGGGCCTAACTGGGACAGAATGAGGATTAAAGAAACTAATGTGGATATGCCTTTTCCCATAAACTCCCAACTATTCAGGGTAAACTGTGATGACAACACACACTTTGAACACCACCCATTTTTTGTTTGTTCCTATTTAGAGTCTGCCAAGACCACCACTGCTGGTTCAGTGGCCACCACCAAACCATCCACATCTGCCAGCACAGAACCAGGTAAGCAAATGGGATAATCGACTGAGTCCCATTCCTTAGGACTCCACCATGCTGAAGAAAAAAATGTGATATAGCAGACTGGGGTGAAGAAGCTCAATTGCTGATCTATATGTGGTCTGTAACTGGGGGAGGGATGAGTTAGGTGTTCTCTAATCAGAGAAAAATGCAAAGAATCCTGGGCCTGCCTGATTCCATCTTTCAAGTAAATGATAATCAGAAGAGCACTTTTCCTAATACAGGATCAGACCTAGATGGTTCCTCCCTCAGTGTGGTTGATTTGTCATATCTCTAGTCTTTTAAAAGTGGCTTTCATGTGTATTGTGTTGCTATTGGAATGTCTAACTGCTTACCTGTTTGTTAAATTTCTCATGTGCCTATTTAAAGATAGGTAATTTTTTATGTGCCACATCATAGAGAAATGAAATATTAGCAGGTGTAATCAGAGCAGGTACCAGTGAAGTTAGAAGTGATATAGCCTTGTACTCAAGAAAAAGCAGGAATTGTGAAATGCCCCTTTCCGTAGATGCTTGCACAGACTGCTTCTTGCTTCACTTCAACAAGTCTACTTCACACAGGAAAGAGTCAGCTCAAAGGGGCTAACTGTCAGAGGAAAATTCAAGAAGAACAACCAGGGCCACATCAAAACATCTTAAAAATGTGGTCATCTGGGACCATGTCATTCCAAAATTGTGCTTGACATATATATATATATATATATATATATATATATATTATGACTTTTTAAATTTTTCCATTATTTAATCTCATTTTTTAAATTTGTGTTACAAAGTCTCTGGTGTTCAGAGCACCCGTCTCCTGCAGATGGAAATCTTTATGAACTATTGTTTCCTGAACATAATTTGAGTAACAGAGGTTTGTAGAAAGCATAGGCCTAGGCTGCTTGGGGTTGGTTTTCAGTATGACTGTACACCAATGTGTACCAGGGCTGTGTATTTTCTTTTTTCTACGTCTGATAAAACTGAACAATAGTATTTTGTGCCTGGGGTATTGATAGAATACTCTAAGGGGTTATTACACGTGTCATGACTTTTTTATTTTTGTTTTTTTGGTGTTTTTGTTGTTGTTGTTGATTTTCTTGGTTTGTTTGTTTTGTTTGTTTTCAAGCCAGGGGTTCTCTGTGTAGCTTTGGTGACTGTCCTTAAACTCCTTCTATAAACCACACTGGCTTTGAACTCACAGAGATTCACCTGCTTCTGCCTCTTGTGAACTGGGATTAAATACATGTGCCACCACTGCCTGGCACATTTAGCACAATTTTAAATGCCACTTAATTTTTAATTGGTGACAGCAGGTCCCACCACATCCTCACCTAGTGGTAATCAAGGAAGCACATCCAGGGAACACAGCTCTGCAGTTCGCAGCCCACCACGGCCTGTGCATCGGTGCCTATGATGAGAAAGTGTCACAGGAGAACTGTAGGAAATATTCTGATAGTGCACAGGGTTGTAATTGTGTTGACCATTATTAGTATTACCAGAGAGGAATGAGTACATATTGAAACTCCTACTGCCCAGGTTACAGGGCCAAAGTGAGTGTAACTGGTAGCCTGAACAACAATCTTTTAGGCAGAGCAGGACTATAAGTATGAACATAGCACCACCATTAGTGTGAGCACAGCAGGAACATTAGTGTAAACATAGCATGACCATGAATGTGAGCACATCAGGACCATGGGTAGGAATGTGAGGGTAAAGAAACATAATCAAGGACTAGTGTGAGTGAACTAATGGTGTAAAGGAACGATTAAATGTCCTGAAGATTGCTTTCTTTTCTGTTTAATGACTAAGCAATGTTCACCCCACAGGCACAAGTAGAGGAGCAGGCACACCTATTTTGGGAGCCACTGTAGGAAGTACATCTGGAAGAACAGGCAATGGGGGTGCAGGGGCAGGTGACAGGGAAGAATTCCACCAATGATAAAAGTTTTCATGGAGATTTTTCACATTGTGATACCACGTATATATACTATTTTTAAAGAAAAATGTAAACAGGCTTAAGATTAATTTCCACAAAATTTAGAACTTCAAAGAATCTCAGTCTAACATTCGTTCCCTTGATCACCAAGGCTCACCTGGGCCATCATCTGGAACCAGCCCTGGTACAGCAAGTGTCAGCACTCGAGGAGAATCAAGCACTGGAACCACAGTTTCAGGTGGGAGACAATAGGCTGGGGTGATGATGCAACAGCTCCTTCCCATGCCCAGTCGAATGGAGAGCTCCCTTGTCCTCCTAGGGTTTAACTGAATGAGACTGCAGTGCTGAGAAGTACTGGGGAAATCATAACTTTCCACTTTCATTTCCTCAATTTTTAAAGTATTCCCAATAAACTAGAAAAACAACCAGGTCCTCAACTATCAATTTGTTTTTCTTTCTAGGAACCATTAACACTGAAGGCGGCTCCACCACTGTGAGTCCTGCAACATCGACTAGAGCGGTCACAACCTCTGGTAGGAGCAGTACAGGTAAAGGAGAGAAAGAGAGAGATGTATGAGTTGGGTGTGCATGGAGCCCATTTTATGTATGTGGTTATTGGTTCTCAACAGAAAGGAGTAGTAGGAAACTGATGTCATAAGGGATACTACATGAGAAGCCAAAATGACAGGTGGGATAGGTGATATTGCTGTAGGTGATCTGAAGGTTCATTTGGCCACAGAGTTTTGGAATTCCTTACACCTTATGAGGTTTTGGCTATTGAAGAAGGAATATGCTTTCTAATGGGGTATATAGAGAAGAAACACTAGAGATAGGTTTGTAATATTAATGGAGAGACCTTAAGATCCATTGAGCTTGTATCTATCTGTTTTAGAAAGAGTTTGAAAGGGCTCAGTTTATTCGTGTGCAACCTCAGCTCAGAAACACTGAGGTCAGCTTATGAACATTAAATGTGTAAATAATTCAAGCTAAAATGTATCTAATAAGCATTGGATCAAAGAAAATTAATATAAAAACTGTATCTACTTTATGATCAAATGTTGGTAATGCTGAGAAGGAAATGAAGAAGTGAAATTGAATATATTAAGGAGATGTGAAATCAGAGAGTAGATTTGGCATGGTGTGGTTTATCAGAGATCCAATGTCCATTTCCTGTTTACTCTGAAAGGGAACGCCGCATCATCAGCTGGTGAAACAACTACAGCCTCTAGCAGTCAATCAACCCAGCCTGGAGAACAACCAGGTGAGCAGGTGGTGTTCAGAAGTGTGGAGTCATCACCCTGTTTCTCACTTAAAGTACAGTGGCTGCATTAGATATATGGACATCTGGTTGACCCAATCCCAGACCCTTAATTGTATCTATGTAACAACAGTGTCAGAAGAGAAAGCTAACATATTTGAGACTATGATAGTAGAATAATAGTTTAGGAAATCCAATCTGACATTTACTACATTGACCTATTATATTTTCTGTAGGAAGAATAAAATGAAAAGTAGGGGCCCCACCATTGGTAACCAAGTTCATCCAAACTTTTAATAAGAAGTCTCTCTCGTGTTTGCTCAGGCTCTGCTGGAACACCAGTTGCTCTCACCTCCTCAGTGGGAACTTCAGGAACCACAGCACCCTTGGATTCCAGCCTCACCAGTTCTGGGACCACAGAAGGTAAACTAGTTGTGAATGACAATCCTGACCAAAGTCTGTTATATGTCAAAATTGAACATACTTTTTCTAATATGCAATGACAAGATTAGTTATTCCTTATTTGATTGAAATTTAATATCTTTAATCTTTCATATCTCCTTTAATTTATCATGTTATCATTTTTGCACATCCTTCCTTGAGTGTTGAAATTGCTCATATAAATTGTGTAATTGTGTTTTCTGCACCTTGTTAGAGACAAGTCTAGAATTCTCAGATGTAGTGATAGCAATAGAAAAGAAAAGAAAATACTAATGACCCTGCATTTAGAGAAAGATTACAAATCAAGTGAACAGGAAAATACTAAACAAAATATATTAGTACAATATTGACCTACCTACTTGACATGTCAGAGTTCCCTTATTAAGATCACACTAGGACCTTATAAGTTAGTCAACATTAATTGATAGGTGATGTTATTTCTGTGACTTGAGATAGTAGTATATAAAAGTGTAAAAGCCGCATTAGAATTCACATTCTGAATGCTCCCACTTTCTGTGATCTGTGAGTAAAAAGCTCAGTCAAGAAAAGAAAATGTGCTCATTCTTAAGAATATGGACTTTCCAGACTCTTCACTAGAAATAAATGACTGAGACACTTTACAGCATAATATAAATCAATTAAATAATTGTGAAAACTAGAATGTACATAGAGGGTCTTAGGGTTGCTATTGCTGTGATGAAACACCATGACCAATACCATTTATAAATGGAAGCATTTAATTTGGGGCATGCTTACAGTTTCAGATGTATAGGCTATCATCATCATAGCAGAAAGCGTGGTGGCAGACATGTAGTAATAGTGCTGGAGCAGAAGCTGAAGGCTTACCACCTGCTCTGAAGGCTGAAAGTAGAGACAGAATTAAATTCTGCCTGACACGGGCTTTAGATATTTCACAGTTCCCCAGTCACGCATCTCCTCCAGAGATCACACTTGTCCAAACAAGGAAAACATCCTTTAACAAAGCCATATCCCTAATCCTTCCAAAACAGTTCAACAAACAGGAGAACAAGCATTAAAATATATGGGGGTGTGTGAGGACCATTCTCATTCAAATTGTCACTCACAGGAACACACTTCAAGGGACCAAATAATGCAGCATCCTTTAAGAGATTGTAATTTAAAGTGATAGCCATGAAGCTGTACTTCCTAAATTTTGCCTCAGTGATACTGGGACCTCAAGAAGAAATGAGTCCATTGTGCCCTTTGATTATTAGGAGATTTCAGTGGAGATGAATGGGAGAGGCAAAGTTAGGTCCTCAGCTAATAGGGATCCCACACTGTTTCTTATAGGACTGATGTACTAAGGTGTAAAACAGAGATCCCACACCAGGGAAAACATCAGATAACACAGTGGTGTGTGGTTGCTCTGTTGAAAAAAGACATGAGTTACCTATAAATATTTCCTTCTCTTTACATTGATGGCAGTTTTAAAACAGAAATATATGATAACATGAGAATGGTGTTTTACTACATGGCACATGGATTTAAGGAGTGAAGCAGCTGTTAGATGCTTAAATTACATGTGAATGTGGCCTTAAGCAGTTCAGTGACCTGGTGTATGTCCAAAAATCACATCCTATCAACAAGATCAAGAAGGTCGAGAGAGAGAGAGAGAGAGAGAGAGAGAGAGAGAGAGAGAGAGAGAGAGAGAGAGAGAGAGTCTAAATAGTATGATTTATTTCATTTCATTTCTGTCTAGGGCATTTTCAATCACAATTTTCTCATTATTAGGCAATAGCATTTCTACTACATCAACATCTACTCAAGGAGAAGGCAGCACACCCAGGGAACAAGGCACTGCAGCTACAAGCCCAGGATCCTCAGGTATTCCAAACATGCACCTCAGTGCCTTCAATGTGTCCACCCAGGAAAACATGATTGCTGCAGTGAACATGGTGGAAAGGCAGAGCATTGAAGGTTTGATTGCCTTTTCCAGAATCCCTTTAAAGGCAGCAATACATGAGAATCACTGCTCTTGTTTGCCAGGTTCAACAGGGACAACTGTAGGAATCACCTCAGGAGCAGGCAAAGAAAGCTCACCTGCAAGGCCAGGCACAGCCACCTCCAGCCCTGTTACACCATCAGGTCAGACAAGGCTTCTCTATGGGCTTTGAGGGCATAGCACATATTTTTGTCATGGGATAGAGAAAAGATCAAAACCACTGTAGAATCTAAACACAAGTATGGAATGATAACCTGTGTTTAAATACTAGCATAGCTTTATCTGCATCTTAACTTCCATTCTCCTTCCCATAGGAACAAGAGCAGCAACAGATGCTGCCACCACTGCAGCTCCTGGAACGAGCACATCTGGAGGAACAGGTACTGTGAGAGCTCAGCAGAGGGATGTCCAGCAGTAGACCTGTCATCTTCCATAGTGCTTGGGATTTCATCAGTGACAGTTCCCTGGGAAATATGACCCTTGTTCATGTATTGTCAAGTATCTAAGAGAAAAAGATAGTACCCAAAATCTTTGTTGTTCATCTTAAAAGCAGGTCAGATTTCAGTTCAACAAAGGAAGGAACATATAAGTATGCACTCTCACTCAACTACAACCTGGAAAGAGAAAACCTAAACTATATATAGAGATACAAGAACAGGAATAATTAATTAGTTCAGAAATAAAGTAGTATAAGGTGTCAAGCTTAACAAGCTTTGATAGTTGAAACCTGAATTGTGAGTGTAGACATATTTTATTTCTGACACATACATTGTTAATTTAGCAGAATACCAGGGCTGTCTGGTATGATTCGTTTATCTCAAAAAGTAGCTCTCCATGCTAGTGACTGTGGGAGTAATGATTGGTATGTTTCCATGTAGCTGATGTGACATCTATAGCCATTGCAGGTGTGAGAGCAACCTTATTTCAAGTTCCATCCACAAGTTGAATTCCCTGTGTGGTTTCTCAAGCTAACATTTTTCCATGGTAGGCATACCCCAAGCATCTTCTGCAACAACCTCTGAAGCAGCTGTCAGCAGCAGCTCTGGGACAGGAAGCACTGTAGCCTCAGGTCCCAGTAAGTCCACACACAGATGTGCCTGGTCACTCAGAGACTCCATTACATGAAATGTTCTAGTAAGGAATGTGTTATTAAATGAGGTCCTAACTGGGACCAAATGAAGATTAAAGAAACTATTGTGGATATCCCTCTTCCCATAAACTCCCAACTATTCAGGGTTAACAGTGACGACAACACACACTTTGGATACCACCCATTTTTTGTTTGTTTCTATTTAGATTCTGCCAAGACCACCACTGCTGGTTCAGTGGCCACAACCAAACCATCCACATCTGCCAACACAGAACCAGGTAAGCAAATTGGAGAATTCACTGTGTCTTCAGATGTCAGATTCTTCTAGTTGTTATTTCCATTAGTTGGTACTTTACCATGCTAAAGAATAGGCAGTTAATATAAGAGACTGGGGTGAAGAAGTTTAATTGCTGATCAACAGTTGGTCTGTAACTGGGGGAAGGATGAAGTAGGTGTTCTCTAATCAGAGAGAAATGTGAAGAATCCTGGGTCTGCCTGATTCCTTGTTCAGGTAAATGATGATTATAAAGTGTAGTTTTCCTAATACAGGGTCAGACCTAGATGGTTCCTCCCTCAGTGTGTCATATCTTTAGTCTTTTAAATGTGGCTTTCATGTGTATCAGATTGTTATTGGGAGATGCAACTGCTGGCCTGTTAAAGTTCTTTGGGCATTTTTAGCAATAAAGAAATTTGTATGTGCCATACCATAGAGAAATGGCATATTGGTAAGTATAAACAGAGCAGATACTAATGAAGATGTGACACATCCTTGCATTTAGGAAAAATCAGGAAATGTGTGAAATGCCCCTTTCCATAGATGCTTGCACAGATTGTTTCCTGCTTCATCTCAGCAAGTCTACTGCACACAGTAATAGTCAGCTCAAATGGGCCAAGTGTTAGAGACAGTGAAGATTATAGGAAAATTTTAGAAAAACAATTACCACAAGCACAATTATTAAGGATATGGTCATTTGGGACCATGTTGTTCCAAATTTGTTTTACACATGTTCTGTGACTTTTCAAACATTTCCATTATTTAATCTCATATCTTAATTTGTATTATAAACACTGTGTTAAAACCACGCATGTACTGCATACTGGAATATATATAGCTATTGTTTCTGCACATAGCTTCAGAAGTAGAAGTCTGGGTAGGAAGCCTAGGCCTGGACTGCTTAAATATGGGTTTCAGAATGATTTCAGACCCATGTGTACCAGGGTTGTGTTTTTTCCCATTTCTAGTAAAAATAAAACTATAATATTTTCTGTCCCAGATGTTGCTGAGAGTGTTCAATCTAGCAAAAATTTAAATGTTACTTCTTTTTTTTAATTGGTGACAGCAGGCTCTACCAAACCCCTACCTCCTGATGATGACATCAATACACCCAGGGAATACAGCTCTGCAGTTAGCAGTCCATCAGGGTCTACATGTCAGTACTTAGGATGAGAAAGTATCACAGGAGGGCAGTATGAGCCATGCTGAAAGCATATAGGGTTGCAATTGTGCCAACCATTATATCACCAGAGAGGATTGAACATATGTCAAAACTCCTGCTACCTAGTTTTCAGAGGCAGACTTCAAGTAATTGAGAACCTGAATGACATTCTTTGGGGTAGAACAGGACCATGAGTGTGAACATAATACATCCATTAGTGTGAGCAAAGCAAGAACATAAGTGTGAACATAGCATGGCCATGAATGTGAGCACAAAAGGACCATGGGTGGGAATGTGAGGGTAAGGAAACATGACCAAATCAATTTTGAATGAACTGATGACATGAAGGAACAATTAGTGTTCTGAAGATTGCTTTCTCTACTGTTTAATGATTAAGCAATGTTCACCCCCCAGGCACAAGTGGAGGAGCAGGTATAACTACTTTGGGAACCACTGTAGGAAGTACATCTGGAAGAACAGGTAATGGGGGACATGGGCAGGTCATAGGGAAGGAGGTGACCTGAGAGCTAGTGTTCAGATTCCATTAATGACAAAGTTTTCATGGAGATTTGTCTCATTTTTTCTACTGTGAGGCCCAATGCTACAGAGATGAGAAAGGATTAAAAAGATACTTGTTGAGTTTTGAGTAGTCTATGTGATGCCGGACATGACAGAAGAACTACAGAGAAGGTTTTAATCTCCCAAATTTTCCTCCATCTGGAAAAAGCAGACACTGCATTCACATAAAGTGTAAACATAACATACTAAGCAGGAAAGGAAGGAATTGTAGGAGCTGTGTCAATGGAATCATAGTCGTAAGTATAGACTAGATCATTCAAGGTTGAATGATGGGATATCAAAATGACTGCTATTTGTCAAAGGGAAAACATTAACAGAGTAAATTCATAATAAGAATGGTAAGATTTAGTAAGATCTGGAGTCTTCCACTCCAGTCATGTTTAATGTATACATATCATTTTAAAGAAAAAAAGCAAACAGGCTTGATAGTCCCTTCATGAATGTATATAAATTCACAGAACCTCAGTCTAATATATTTCCACTTGATCAACAAGGCTCACCTGAGGCATCATCTGGATCAAGCCGTGGTACAGCAGGTGTCAGCACTCCAGGAGAAGCAAGCACTGGAGTCACAGGATCAGGTGAGAGACAATAGGCTGGGGTGATGATCCAGTAGCTCCTGCCCAAGTCCTGATGGATAGGGAGCGCTCCCTTGTCCTCTTAGGCTTTACCTGAACCATACTGCAGTGCTGAGAATTGCTGAGAGATCATAACTTTCTATTTTAATGTTCTGAATTTTTAAAATATTCCCAGTAAAACAAGAAAAATTACCAAGTCCTCAACTCACAATTTGTTCTTGGTTATAGGAACCATGAGTACTTCTGAAGCCTCAGCCATTGTGATTCCTACAACATCAACTAGACCAGTCACAACCTCTGTTAAGAGCAGTACAGGTGAGAGGGGGGAGGGAGGGACTTAGGGAGGGAGAGAGGGAGGGGCAGAGGGAGGGAGGGAGGTGAGAGGAGAGATAGGGAGAAAGAGAGAGTGATGGAGGGAGGAGAGAGGGAGGAAGGGAGGTCTGATTTGTGAGTGTACATGGAGGAGCCCATTTTCTCTGTGTGGTTATTGGTGAACAATAGAAAGGAGTAGTAGGGGGGCTGGAGAGGTACTTTAGCAGATAAGAGTACTGGATGCTCTTCCACAAGTCTTGCGTTTAATTCCCATACACCATATGGTGGCTCATAGCCATATGTAATGGGATCTGGGGTCCTCTTGGGGCATGCAGGCATACATGAATATGTAATAAATGAATGAATGAATGAATGAATGAATGAATCTTAAAAGAAAAGGAAATAAGTAACAGGAATTTGATAATATTAGGGCTACTGCTTGAATAGTTGTACTGAGAGGGGTGCAATAGACCACATTGCTGTTGTTGTCCTGATGTGTATATGACCAAGGCACAAGGTTTTGAGGAATCCATATAGCATGTGAGGCTTTGGCTATTAAAAAGAGAATATAATTTGTAATGGGGCTTTTATAGGAGAATCTATAGTGATAGTTTTGGAATATGAGTGGAGGAACTCTCAGACTCATTGAGCTTGTATCTGCATTAGAAAGAGTTTTAAAGGAGATGGGCAGTGGTGGTGCATGCCTTTAATCCCAGTACTTAGGAGGAAGAGGCAGGCAG
Organism: Mesocricetus auratus; assembly: GCF_017639785.1. NCBI lineage: Eukaryota > Metazoa > Chordata > Mammalia > Rodentia > Cricetidae > Mesocricetus > Mesocricetus auratus. The sequence continues at coordinate 73,571,085 of NW_024429194.1, read as the reverse complement.
ATCTCTGTGAGTTTGAGACCAGCCTGGTCTACATGAGCTAGTTCCAGGACAGCCTACAAAGCCACAGAGAAACCCTGTCTCGGAAGCACTTGACTTAGCTTAAGGTCATTAAATACATATGTAAATAGCAAGCTAAAATGAATTCAATATATAATGTAGCATACACAATTATTCTAACAACTGTGTTTATTTTATGATTAAATTTTGGAAAAGCTACATGGAAATGAAGACTTAAATACGAAGGAGATGTAAGATCAGAGAGCATATTTTTCATACATTTTATCAAGGCCCTAAAATCCATTTCCTGTTTACTCTGAAAGGGATCACTGCACCATCAGCTGGTGAAACAACTACAGCCTCTAACAGTCAATCAACCCAGCCTGGAGAACAACCAGGTGAGCAGGTGATGTTCAGAAGTGGGGAATCGTCACCCTATTGCTCACTTAAAATAGATGCAACATGGGTTGACCCAATACCAGACTCTTAACTGTGTCTGTGTAATAACAGTAACAGAAGAGAATACTAGCATATTTGAGACTATCACAGTAGAATAAAATTTAGAGAACTCCATAATTTACTATATTCACCTATTATATTTTCTGTAGGAGGAGTAAGATGAAAAGTAGGGCCCCACCATTGGTAACCAAGTTCATACAAACTTTTATGAGAAGTTCTTTGGGTGCTTTCCCAGATTCTGCTGGAACACCAGCTGCTCTCACCTCCTCAGTGGGAACTGCAGGCACCACAGCACCCCTGCACTCCAGTCTCACCAGTTCTGGGACCACAGAAAGTAAACTAGTTGTGAATGAGAATCCTGACCATGCCTGTTATAGCTGAATGCTGAACAGACACTTTTTTTCTGATATGGAATACCAGGCTTAGCCATTCCTTGTATTGACTGAATTATAATGTCTTGAATCATTCACCGATACATTAATATATCATGTTATCTTTTTTTTGCTCAACTTTCCTTGAGTATTAGAAATGCTCATGTAAATTATGTAGCTTATTATGGTTTCTGTACCTTATTAGAGACAACTCTAGAATATTTAGAGGTACTGACAGCAACAGTCAATAGGAAAGAAAATGCCAATAACACAACTTGTAGATAAAATATACAAACCAGGTGTACGGGAATATGGTAAAAAAAAAAAAGTAAAATAATGACACACCTACTTGACATTTCAGGGGTCCCTTATTAACCTTATACTAGGATCTTATAAGTAAGTCAACATTAATTGATAGGTGATTTTTTTTCTGTGATTTGAGGGATTAGTACATATATATTGCCAAAGCAACACTAGATGTCACATTCTGAATCCTCCCTGTTTCTGTGATCTGTGGGTAAAAGCTTAAGCCAAGAAAAAGGAATGTGCTCATTCTCAGGAATCTGAATTATTGGGAGTCTTGATTTGAAATGTATGATTTAAGACTTTTTTCAGGATAACTGAAAGCAATTAAAGAATTTGTGAAAAGTAGAATCTACACAGAGCTTCTTAGTTAGGATAACCATTGCTATGATGAAACACCATGACCAAGGTACATACATTATGAAAGGAAACATTTAAATTTGTTCCTGCTTATGCTTTAAGATGTTCAGTCTATGATCATAACAGAAAACATTGTGGCAGGCATGCAGTCATAGTGCTGAAGCAGTAGCTGAAGGCTTACCACCTGCTTTGTAGGCAGAAGGTAGACAATTAAATTGAGCCTGGCATGGGCTATAGATAACTCAAAGTTCAACATCAATCACGCATGTCGTCAACACGTCACACATTCTCAAACAAAGCAAACATCATCCAACAAAGCCTTATCTCTGATCCTTCCAAAACAGTTCAATAAACAGGGAACAAGCATTCAAATGCATGATCCTGTGAAGACCATTCTCATTCAAATTGTCACACACAGGAACACACTATCGTACTAGTAATCCAGTATCCTTTAAGAGATTGTAATTTTAAAGTGATAGTCATGGAACTACATTTTCTAAACTCTGAATCAGAGATACTGGGGCCTGAAGAAGAACTCAGTTCATGGTGCCCTCAGGTCACCATACATTATCAGTGGAGAAGAGTGGGAGAGGCAGAGTTGGATCCTCAACTGATAGTAATCCCATACTGCTTCTGACAGGTGTGATGTTCTAAGGTGTAAAACAGAGATCCAGCCCCAGGGAAAACATCACATGGTTATTCTGTCAAAAAAAATCTTTGTTTGGAACTGAGTTTTCTATAGATTTTTTAAAATTTCTATTTACATTAACTACAATTTCAGAGCACAAATGTATGACAGCTTGAGAATGGTGTATTAGTAAATGGCCCTTAGGTTTCAGGAGACAAGCTGGAGCTAGATGTTTCAGCTGGACATACGAATATGACCTTTTTCGTTGTTGCTGTTCTGTTTTGATTTCAAGACCAGATTTCACTGTGTAACAGCCCTGGATGTACTGGAACTCTCTTTGTAGTACATGGTGGCCTTGAACTAGCTGAGATCTGCCTGACTTTGCCTCCCTAATGCTGGGATTAAAGGTGTTCACCACCACCATCTGGCCATGAATGTTCTTAACTACTCTGTGACTTGGTGTATGTCCCTGAATCACATTCCGTCAACAGGAACAAGAAGGCCAGATATGGAGGATCTAATTAATATGAATTGTTTATACGTGTCTAGGGCATTTTCAATCAAAATTTTGTCACTTGTAGGCACAGGAAGTCCCACTGCGTCATTGCCTACTCAAGCACAAGGCAGCACGCTCAGGGAACAAAGCAATGCAGCTACAAGCCCAGGAACCCCAGGTAATTCCAACATGCTCATCAGTGCCTTCAATGTGCCCAACCAGGAAAGCATGACTACTATGGTGAACATGCTGGAAAGGAATCCATGAGGTTTGATTGTCTTTCCCAGAATCCGTTTCAAAGCAGAAACACATTAGAATCACTGCTCTTGTTTGCCAGCTTCAACAGGGGCATCTGTGGGAACCACCTCAGGAGCAGACAAGGGAAGTTCACCTGGAACACCAGGCACTGCGGCCACCACCTCTGTTACACCATCAGGTCAGACAGGGCATCTTTAGGGGCTGGGGTCAGCTCTTGGGTTTCCAAGGAGACCCACAAAGATGAAAACGTAAATTTGAATGGCCTACGATATCTTGAAGGGCTTTATCCATAGACATCTCTAGCTGTTTAAACCCCACTCTTGTTTCCATAGGAACAAGAGGAGAAACTAATGCAGCCACCACTGGAGTTGCTGAGGCGAGCACACCCAGAGGAACAGGTACTGAGAGGGTCAGCAGGGGGAAACTGAGGCAGGAGATTTGTGAATTTAGTGTTCATAATTTCATCAGTGTATGGCTTCCTGGGGATTGTCTCTAGGTTTGCCATTTGCTGCCAATTGTTGTAGATATAAGAAAGAAACTGAAAATGTTTGGGGTATTTATAATATTGTATGTGATACTGAATGGAATATAGAGAAAGAAATGGTCACTCTTCTCTCCAGAAATGACAGATTGTATATTAATAAAGGATATAAACAGAAAGGAAGAAGGAAAACAGAAAGGAATGGTATGAATGGTGTTATGAGTATGAGGAAAGACAACATCATTAGATTCTCAATACTAAATCGTCAACCCCAATGCTCATTTTGAATGGAAGAATATTCTAAGGGATGGCACAAGTAATCAGAATTAAAGGATTTAGTGAGTTAAAGGGTATCATTTCCTAGTAATGTTTTTTTGTTTGTTTGGTTGGTTGGTTGGTTTTTTGGTTTTTCAAGATGGGGTTTCTCTCTGTAACAGCTCTGTCTGTCCTGGAACTCGCTCTGTAGATCAGGCTTGCCTTAGACTCACAGAGATCTGCCTGCCTCTGTCTCTCAAGTGCTGGGATTAAAGGCCTGTGCCACTGCCACCAGGTGGTGGGACGTTTAAAGGCAGATTCTTTCCATTTTCTAAAAAAGAAGGAATCTTAGCACTTTAAGAGAATGGATACTTTCATGAGGTTAGAGGAAAAGAAAGAGCATTTCAACTCTGAAATATAAACTACCTTTCAATCTTGTTTCTCACCTTTTAAACCATGATGAAATACAGGCACCCCTGGTACATCTACTGCAACCACCTCGGGAGGGGCAGAGAGCAGCACCCCTCTTCCTGCAAGTACTGCAGCCCCAGGTTCAGGTAAGACATCTTTGCTTTTGGAGATGTCTCAATAGCTCATCCATACCCAGGCTACCTCAGATGATGGTCTAGAAATATCACCTGCTTGTGGAAACGAGATTCATGACACAGCAGGTGATGCAAGTATGTGTCTTCCCATGTTTTATCATTCAAGTCCATTCATCTCTCTTGGGAATTATGGATTCATATAACTCTCAACATCCAAATTAATTGATTTCCTTTGAGAAGTTAGAATGTTGTCAAATTAATTGCTTTCCTTTGAGTAGAACATTGTCATTTAAGTTCATAAGGATAGACATTTTCATTTCATAAGAGGAAAGGGGGCTATTTTAATTCTTAAGAAAAATCTTCTGTTGCTGGAAGTTTTCTTTCCTGCCTGGTCCCCCAATTACCTCAGCCCCAAATAAGCACATGGATGCCATATTAGTTATAAAAACTATTGACTGATGGCTAGGACTTCTTATTAGCTAGCTCTGTCTTAGTTATTAACCCATTTCTATAAATCTATGTATTCCTACATGGTCTTGGCTTACCAGAGAATGCCTGGACCTGTATCTCCTTTGGCGGCTACTTGTCATCTATTTCTCATGGGCTCTCTGCCTACCTTTCCTAGAATTCTCCTCTTCTCCTAGTTCCACCTGCCTTCCAGGCTCATTGGCCAAACAGTGTTTGATTCATCAACTGATAAGATAAACAAATATACAGAAGGACATCCCCCATGAATCTCCCTTTCAAATTCTGATTCATCTTTTTTAACCATGATAATTATTAGGTACTTCACCTGGAACAACATCTGGAGTAGTAGGGGGCAGCACTCCTTTACCTGTAAGCACTGGAGCCCCAGGTTCAGGTAAGCCTCTTTAGCCTTGGCAGATGTCTCAGCAGCTCATCCATTCCCATGCTGCCTCAGGTGAGGGTCTGAAACTTTGACTTATATGTGTGAATAAAATTTATTGCATGGGAAGTGGTTTCGTAAACTTCATAACACTGGTTATGGTGCAATACTGTGTCTTTTCATATATATATATATGGTGTCTGGAATGTTAGAAGTCTCCACCATGCATGTTTTCCCATCCTAGGGAGCACGGTGACATCCTCAGGCCACACTACAATCTCTCATGGCTCTAGTCTGTCCCCAGGCTCTACCAGCAGCAAAACAGGTAAGTAAAATGGAGGAGGCTGTGAGGTGTCAAGTGTCAATGGGAGGACTGAGTCCATCTCCATTTATGTATATGGGGATGTAGGAATGACATGCATATTACATGGTTGTGAGTTGCTCAGATATCAAATGAGGGACTGGTTGTATCACCTTTTATTCATAAGGAATGCAGGAATTCCTTGTATATTTAGAGAAGACACCTCATGGAGGATTTCACTAGCTGATTTTTCTCTTATCTTATCCTGCAATTAGTTTGCTAATGTATATTTTGGAGCAATGCTGACCCTGATTCCTTCCTTGGAATTTAAGGGCACTGAGTGACTAGGGTGAAAGCTTACTATCCTGAATCTAAGTTAACATCTCCTCAAAAAATTCTGAATGTCTTCTTTCTCATGCTTACTAAATGTGTTTCCTTATATGAAGGACCAAGTCAGAAATTTATTTTAAAGACCTAGTTGATTTGAATAAGCATCTCAGTACTAAACTAAAATAGATGAATATGAAGGAGGTAGACAATGATATTTCCATGCAGAATCAAATAAATCCTGCAAGGTTTTCACTATATCATATGAAATTTACAAAGAATGAAGCAACAAATAGGTAAAATATATAAATGAAGAAGCTCGACATCAGACAGCAGTGTCAGCGAAGGCTGCTTCATAGTCATGATACTGATCGTTTTTTAAAGAAGTGACTGGAACACTAGATAGAGCACAATTCTGGGCATACCTGTGAGCTTATTAACAGAGTAAACGACCAGTGTATAGGTAGAGTACAATCAATAAATATTCGTGCTGGACTGAGTGTGAAAGGGAAATGGCAGAAGCATGAGGGGACCAGCAGTCATCGCTCTGCTTCCTCAGGGGTGGACGCAGTGTTAACAGCTTTCTCATAGTCCCACAATTCCCTGTCTACCACTCCCACATCTATGGTTTCCCTTGTGAGGAATTTACCTCAAACTGGGAGTAAAATAAACCACTTCTAGCTTTCCCTCTCTGTAATATCCTCTAAGATTTTCCAAGAATTGTGTAACAAACAATAAGCAATCCCACACCTAGTTTGCAGAAGATTGGATATGTATTGCCAAGTATATGTTTTGGTATAGTATCATTTTAGGCAGTAAATAGTTTCTAAAATTAGGGCCATGCCATAATCTCATGCATCTTCATGCTTTTTATTAAAATTAACAGCCTTGAGATGTGGGAGCCTAAACATATGATGGCAAGCAGTCAGGTTGGCATAGATCCCCACAGCTTCTTAGGTCACTTCTAAAATTGCCAACATTTATCTGTGAGGAATTTGACTTACCTCCATAACCTAAGAGTGGACACTTCATTTGGTTAGAGGAAAAGAAGAAACCATTTCAATTCTCTAAGAAAAAAACTGCCTATTAATCTTCTTTCTCTTTTTTTTTTTAACCATAATGAAAAACAGGTTCACCTGGTGCATCTGCTGCAACCACCTCTGGAGTGGCTGGTAGCAGCACCCCTCTTCCTGCAAGTACTGGATCTCCAGGTTCAGGTAAGACTGAGGGAAGCTGTCTGTGTGGAGCTACATTAGGAGGCAGCCAATTTGCTCCTGTTTTGTAACTGAGAAGGGGAGTATGGATTGAGAAAGGGTAGGTAAAGACTAAGAGAAAGAGACATAGAATAGAGTCAAGTGGGTCATCCAGTAAATACTGAATCATTTCTAGTTTATTTTTCAATGGTTTTAAGTATCCAACCAATAAGGGGGGAATGGCAGAAGACTTCTATTATCATTTATAAGGAGCAAACAGACTCACTTCCCTAAAGCCTCCAGGCATTTGGTAGTCACACCTGTTATCTGGCCACCAGGATCAAGAGTAAACACACTTGAGCCCAAGTATGTTGTTATTTAGATAAGACATCTGATACCAAGGCCAAACATCCTGTAGTAGCCATGCCTTAGACCTTTAGGTCTTTTGACTTATTAAGGACAGTTTTGAACTCTCTGACCTTGAGGCAAGATGAAGTGGACCCGTCTTTATGAACCCCAACATAAGACCATGTTGCTTTTGGAGATGTCTCAGCAGCTCATCCATATACATGCTGCCTCAGGTGATTGTCTAGAAACATCACCTGCTTGTGTGAGTGAAATTCATGGCAGAGCAAGTAAGGAAAGAATGTGTCTTCCCATGTTTTATCATTCAAGTCCATTCATATGTCTGGATTCATATAAGTGTCAACATCCAAACTATTTGATTTCCTTTTAGAAACCACTGTGTTTTCAAATTAACTGCTTTCCCTTGGGAAAGTAATGGTCATTAAAGTTCATAAGGGTAGATAGTTTCATTACTTAAGAGGAAAAAAAAAACCTTTTAATTCTTATTCTTAGAAAAACCTCCTTTTCAATTTCCTTTCTCATCTTTTTTAACCATAACAACTATTAGGCACAACGGGATCATCATCTGGGACAACATCTGTAGTCGCAGGGGGCAGCACCTCTCTACCTGCAAGTACAGGAAGCCCAGGTTCAGGTAAAACTCTTTAGCCTTTGCAGACATCCCAGCAGCTCAACCATTCCCATTATGCCTCAGTGAGTGTCTGGAAATTTGGCCTGTGAATGTGAATGCAATTCATGCCATGGGATGTGGTAAAAGAGTTTGTGTTCTTACATCTTTACCATGCAAGTCTGTTCACATAAATAAGGATGTCTGGAATCATACGAGTCTCCAACATCCATGATTTCCTGTTCTAGGGAGCTCAGTGACATCCTTGGGCCACACTACCTCCCCTCAAGCCTCCAGTCTATCCACAGCCACTACCAGCAGCAAACCAGGTAAATAGAAGAAGTTGTGAGGTCTCAGGTGTCAAGTGAAGGGCTGAATCTGTCTCCATTTCCTTTATGGGAATGTTGGAATGACAAGTATATTACAAGTGATTAAGGAGGGCCTGCTTATGTCACCATTCATTCATAAGGGAATGCAGGAATTCCTTGACCATTTAGAGGAAGAAAGCTAGCATCAGAAAGAGAATTGCATTATTTGATGTTCCTCTTTTCTAATACCTTAATTAGGTTGTGAATGTGTACACTGGGGCAGTGATGGCTCAGACTGCTTCCTTGGAGCTTAAGGACACTTAGTCATCAGGGCTAAGGCTTACCATCATGTACCTGAGTTAGCATCAAGTAGAAAAATCCTGAATTTCTTCTTTCTCATGGTTATTAAATGTGTTTTCAAATATGAAGGACTCAGTCAGAAATATGTTTCATGCCCAGTTGGTTTCTAAGTGTCTTACAACTGAATTCAAATAGATGAATATTAAAAAGGTAGACAATCATATTTCCATGCACAATCACATAATACAAGGATTCTCCTGTGCTATATGAAATTTAGAACAACAGGAAAACTATATGAATAAATATAGGCATTTGGCATCAGAGACCAGTGTGTTATACTGCTGCTTCACAGTCATGACATTATGTTTTTTTGTTTTATTTTGTTTTGTGGCAAGGAACAACTGGTTCATTAGCAGAAACAACTAGATCCCCAAGTAGTGAGTTGATCTCCACTAAAGGCAGTACATGTGAGTGGAGGCTGTGTCCTGGAGAGGCTGAGGCTCTCTGAAAAAAATGGAGTGTTTTGTCCATATGTTAAATTTTATTGAACTGCATTTATAAAAATATATGGACATGAATACACAGACATTGAAAAAATGAATGAAACTAAAAGGAATCTTCTGGAAATCTGCTGGGCATAAAAATCAGTGAATTTGTTCATTCAGTTTTTCATGGAAAGAGTGATTGGGGACTGAGGTCTTGTACTGGTAGAAGACATTAGGTATGTGGCCCCTTTGATGTCTTCTATGGCAACATCTCCTCCCATCACCTCCCTGTTCGAGAGTGGAGACACGATGCCTGCACTGAGCCTCAGTTTCTCTAGTGTAGTCTTCACAGAGGGCAAATTAAATGCAGACAAAGGAAGGATCCTGACTTGAGCCAAGGAGCTATTTGTACAATGCATCCCCAGATAGTTTTCTACTCTGTTAACAGCCTTCTGCGATAATGCCACAGCAACAGCTAAAATGTATTTATTGTAGCCATTCCAGAAGCTGCTTTTAGTTGTGTACCACACTGAACTTATAAGGTTCCACTAACGCAAGAAAAATGGTCATTTTTAGTGTTAAAGTATGTATATAAATATGTACATATATATGTATGTGTATCTGTATATATGTCTATGTGGGGGAGTAAGCATGTGCATAAATAATTATGCCCTAGGAAGCCAGCACATGTCATAGGATATCCAAAAACTTGAGCTACTAGTGGTTGTAAGCTATTTAAAATGGGTGGTGGGGAGCAGTGGCCCATCATTCTGGCACCATATATGCTTATTTTAAAGCCTGGTTTATTTATTTCTTCAGAACATTGCCAAGTATAACTCTAAAAACTGCTGACAGAATTAGATCTATCACAACCTTCAAAGCAAGTGATAGAAAGGTTTGAGACAACCTCTTTGTTTTACAGGGGTACTTCTGTAAACAGATGTCTCCTGTTTCAACTCAGCAGTAATTGTAGTCTGAGTAGAGGCATAGGTAGATAAAGTATAGAAAGAGGCATGCTAATAAGGTATTAGCACTATTTACAATTCAATGGTAGTCATTACAACCCTTTACATTGGATAATTTCTTTTGAAATAGGTTCTTTACAAATCAGTCAATGTTAACACCCTTCTGATATGTGCTATGTAGTTTATTTATCATGAAATAAGAAAATAATAAAAATAAAAGTCTCCATGCTGGTACTGACAGGATCAGAATGTGGCTTCTTCAACACTATGGGCAGCAGCAGGTTCCACTACTCTGAGACTATAGGAGTTCTTATCTGCCCAGGTTGCCATTTTGCCTACATTTTGTAGAACCCCACAAGAAAATGAGCATATGTTGAAACCCCTACTGTCTAGTTTGTTGGAGACAAATGGAGAGTTGGTGGGAACCTCAGGATCATGGTGTGAGCAGAGCAGGACCATGGGTGTGAGCAGAGCAGAACCATGTGTCAGAGCACAGCAGGACCATGTGTAAGAGAATAGCAAAGCCCTGAGTGTGAACGCAGTAGGGCCCTGAGTGTGAACACAGCAGACCATGAGTGTGAGCACAGCAGGACCATGAGTGTGAGCACAGCAGACCATGAGTGTGAGCACAGCAGACCATGAGTGTGAGCACAGCAGGACCATGAGTGTGAGCACAGCAGGACCATGAGTGTGAGCACAGCAGGACAATGAGTGTGAGCACAGCAGGACCATGAGTGTGAGCACAGCAGACCATGAGTGTGAGCACAGCAGACCATGAGTGGGAAGAGAACAGAAGCATTAGGCCAGGGAACCTCTCACTCTGATGTCCCAACAAGCACAGCAGAGCTCCTAATTTAGGCTTGAGGTGGGACCTAGATCAGCTGTCTCCAAGACTCAGATTGGGAAAGTGAGGGTAAGGAGAGGTGAACAAGGATGTCTTGAAGGAAGCAATGGCAAGAAGGAATGAGGGAATGATGCAGGGATTTCTTCCCTTACTGTTTAACCCTCAGGCACAAGTGGAGGAACAGGTGCAGTAGTGACTGGAGCCACTGTAGGAAGCACATCTGGAAGAGCAGGTGCTGAGGGACAGGGGAAGGTGACAGACAGGCAAGGAGGACAACTGAGAGCTTAGTGTACAGATCCCATCAATGACAAAAGTTTTCCAGGAGATTTGTCACCCCCTCAAGTATAATCCCAGCCTTCATTCGTTCATATAGTTTATTGTAGTATTTTTAATTCTCGCCATTGTTTTACTGTATCATATTCCATTTTTCTGCTTCTACTCCCTTGACTGTTTAAAATGCCCATGCAGATAATTTTGACAGATAATTATTTTTATTCTGCAACTTATCAGAGACAAATCTAGAATCCTCAGGTGTCACCACAGCAACAAAGGGAAAGAAAATGCCAGTGGCACAGCATTCAGAGAAGGTGTAAGTCTCTGAATGACATAGTAAGTCAACTGGAAAAGTGAGAAAATAGTTTAATAAAACTATGTTTCACTTACAATGACACTTCAGAGATTCCCTGGTAACCTCACCCACATACCTTGGAAGTTAATCAACATTAATAGCTAGGTGATGATGACATTATTGTGAGTAGACCCATTAGTAAATGTGTACGATTCAAGAATCATTAGAATTCACATTATGGAGTTTCTCCCATTCTGTGTCTGTGGGTAAATGCTCACAGCCTCCCACCATCAAATAATAAAAGACAAAAATTATGTGCTTGTCCTTGAGAATATAGGCTATTAAGTTCTGACTTAAGTATGGCTTAGATACTTTGCAGAATAATATTCATTAATAAAATAATTTGTTGAAAAATAGAATGTAGACAGATGGTCTTAGTTAGGGTTACTATAGTTGTGAAGCAACACCATGACCAAGGCAACTTATAAAAGGAAACATTTAATTGTGGGCTTACTCCCAGTGTTAGAGGGTTAGTCACAGATCATCATAGCATTAAAAGTGGAAGGAGGTATGCAGCCATGGTGCTGTAATATAATCGAAGGCTAACATCCTGGTCTGTAGGCAGAAGGTAGACAAAGAACTAAACTGGGGCTGGCATGGCCTTTAGATACCTCACAGCCCAACCAGAGTCACACAGTGGCCCCAACAGAGGCACATCTCCGAATCTTCTAAAAATTGGGGACCATTCTTGTTCAAATTATCAAACACAGGAACAAAGTTAAGAGATTAAGTAATCCAGTGTCCTCTAACTGACTGTAATTTTAAAGTTATATCCATGAACCCATATTTCCTAAAGTCTTAATCAGTTTAATGGAATTTTTGTTTATCAGGCATTGTCAGTGGTAATGAGGGGAGATGCAAAATTGGGTTCTAGGCTGAGAGCCATCACAAATGGTTTCTTATAGGAGTGATGTACTAAGGCTCAAACTGAGCTCATTCTCTTGGGAAAACATCCAACTGACACAGTGGGGTAGTGTTTCTCTATTGAAAAAGGCTTGGGTTTTTATTAATTTTCTTTAATTTTTTCTTTTCTACTTACATTGGCCAGAATTATAAAAAATAAATATATCACAGTTGAGTTTCTGTTATTACTCATTGGCTCGTGTGTTTAAGGAGTGTAGCTGAATCTAGATGCTTGAGTTAGATTTGTGAATATTTTCTTAACCAATTCATTAACCTGGCGTATGTACATGAATCACATCCAAATCTATCTGAGGAAAAGTATGTGCTGTTACAGGAGATCTAAGCAATATAAATATTTTATTTGTTCTAGAGCATTTTCAATTGCTATTTTATCACTAGTAGGTGAAGGCAGTCCCATTATGCCAACGCCTACTCAAGGAGAAGCCAGCACACCCAGGGAACAAGGTTCTGCAGATACCACTCTAGCAAACTCAGATAATTCCAAACATGCACTGGGGTGTCCTGAATATGTCCAATCAGGAAAACATGAAGGTTGTGGTGAACATAGTAGAAAGGAAGCCATGGAAGTTTGATTGTTTCCCAGAATCCCTTTCAAAGCAGAAACACATTAGAATCACTGCTCTTGTTTGCCAGCTTCAACAGGGGCATCTGTGGGAACCACCTCAGGAGCAGGCAAGGGAAGTTCACCTGGAACACCAGGCACTGCGGCCACCACCTCTGTTACACCATCAGGTCAGACAGGGCATCTTTAGGGGCTGGGGTCAGCTCTTGGGTTTCCAAGGAGACCCACAAAGATGAAAACGTAAATTTGAATGACCTACGATATCTTGAAGGGCTTTATCCATAGACATCTCTAGCTGTTAAACCCCATTCTTGTTTCCATAGGAACAAGAGGAGAAACTAATGCAGCCACCACTGGAGTTGCTGAGGCGAGCACACCCAGAGGAACAGGTACTGAGGGGGTCAGCAGGGGGAAACTGAGGCAGGAGATTTGTGAATTTAGTGTTCACAATTTCATCAGTGTATGGCTTCCTGGGAAGTGTCTCTAGGTTTTCCATTTGCTGCCAATTGTTGTAGATATAAGAAAGAAACTGAAAACGTTTGGGGTATTTATAATATTGTATGTGATAATGAATGGAATATAGAAAAAGAAACTCTTCTCTCCAGAAATGACAGAGTGTATATTAATAGAGGATATAAACATAAAGGAAGATGGAAAACATGAAGGAATGGTGCAATTGGTGTTATGGGAATGAGGAAAGACAAGATCATTAGATTCTGAATATTAAGTCATCTACCCCAGTGCTCATTTTGAATGGAAGAATATCCTAATGGATGGCACAAGTAATTAGAATAAAGGAATTTAATGAGGTCAAGGGTATCATGCCCTAGTGATGTTTGAAGGCAGGCTCTTCCAATTTTTGTAATGAAAAAGGCATCTTAGCACTTTACAAAAATATCTCACATTTTATTATCTCTGGCTGACCTTTTCCCCATTGATCATTATCAGGTTCAACCGGGGCATCATCTGCATCAACCTCTGGAGCAGCAGGTGTCAGCACTCCTGGAGAAGCAGGCACTGCAGCCACAAGTTCTGGTGAGATTTGGTTCTCTGGGGTGATGGTTTAGCCAGGATTATCCGTGCCCTGCAAATAGTGTTGTTCAAACTGACTCAATCTGGGTTGGAATGAAGGCTTTAGCAGAGCCAGAGGGCAGTGCTGTCTTTTGGTTTAATGGAATTTGTATAAATACTTATGGAATATATTTTACTGTGCAATTGTCTATGTATTTAATATCCGTAAAGTGAGTTCAGTGGTTCTGAACTGAGGTTGCACACTGGAATAAAATGACCGCTTTACAACCCTCTTTAACACAGACAAAATCTCAACCTTGACAGATTCATTGACATTAGAGACTTATTGAAAGTAATTTTAAGGAATTTTGTTTATTCTTTAAATAGTGTGTATGTGGGAGGGGGGTTGGTGAATGGTTAACTCTTTGTCCAGAAGCAGACATGTGGATTCTCTTGTAACTAGAGTTAGAGATGGTAGTTTGACACCCTACATGGGTGCTGGGTACCAAACTCAGTTCCTCTTAAAGTGCAGGATATGCGCAAAGCAATCTTAACATTTCTTGAGTCCCAAGAAATACACACACACACACAGACACACACACATATGTTTTTACTCTTTGAGAATTTCATACAATGTATAGTGATTATTTTTGTGCCCTTCTCCCAGTTCATTCCATAGCCACCACCCCTTCACTACGCACATTACTTTGTGTAGTCTTGGTTTTGAACCCGAAATGGTGCAGTCTGTGCCTTTGCTGGTACATGATGTGCTGAGATACAAAACAGAGTGTATGATCTTTGAAGAAAAACATGTACACACGAGGCCCTGGTATCTTTCTGTTGTCCATAGAGTTGTGTCGTCCCGTAACAGTGTTCTCTCATTACACTTCTCTCATTACATTTAAACATTTTAAAGGATCCGTCTATGAGAAAGTGGGAAAGTTAGATTGGACTCTGGCACATATGTTTGTGTTCAGCTGGCACTAGATGCTTGAGTCTGGCTCTTGGATGTGTTGCATATAATAAAGTGACATTGAATAGGTCACTGAATTTTATCCAATCAACACGAACAATTTGATACAGGATACATTTACCAATATACTATGTGCATTTGTCCAACATGTTTAACATCATTGTTTCCTCATCAATTGATGTAGGAGTTACCACTGGGCAAGTATCCACAGATGGGAAAGGCAGCACACCCAGGCAAGAAACTGGAGCCACCAGCCCAGGAACCTCAGGTAATTCCATACATGGAATGGAGAATCTTAAATGTATACCCCCACAAAACTAGAAGCTGTTGTAAGATGATGAAAATATAGATCATTGAAAATGTGGTGGCATTTCCTAAGTGACCTTCAGATGACATCTCACAGTTAAATATACTTCTCTTGTTTGCCAGGTTCAACAAAGGGATCTGTGGAAACCTCCACAGTAGCAGGCGGGGGAAGCTCACCAGGAACACCAGGCACGGGGACCTCCAGCTCTGTTACACCATCAGGTCAGACAAGGCCTCTTTAGGGGATGTGGAGGGCATAGCACATGGATTGGCCATAAATAGAGAGGACCAAAACCACTGTAGAATCTAAGCACATGTATGGAATGATAAAATGTGATTAAATATTAGTCCATCTATATCTACATATTAACTTCCATCCACCTTCCCATAGGAACAAGAGCAGGAACAGATGCTGCCACCACTGCAGCTCCTGGAACGAGCACATCTGCAGCAACAGGTACTGTGAGAGCTCAGCAGAGGGATGTCCAGCAGTAGACATGTCATCTTAAGTAGTGCTTGGGATTTCATCACAGACAGTTCCCAGGGAAATAGTTCATGTGGTGTCAAGTAACCAAGAGATCAGCAATGTAGCCTGAATCACTGTTGTTCATCTTAAAAGCAGTTCAGATTTCAGTTCAACAAAGGAAATAATGTATAAGTATGCACTCTTACTCAACCACAACCTGGAAAGAGAAAAAGTAAATTATGTACAGAGGTACAAGAACAGTAATAATTAGGCCAGAAACACAGTAGTGTATGCTGTCAAGCTTACCACATGAAGACTGGAATACTGTTGTAGAAAGATAAATCAAAGACATTTATAGATGAAACTTGAATTGCATGTGTATAAGTACTTTATTATTGGCACATTCTTTACTGCTTTAGTAGAATAATTGAGCTACCTGTTATGTATCGTTATCTTGAAAAGTAGCTCATTTATCATTCCATACATGTGCTTAGATTCTACAGTGGTTTTTGTTCTCTCTCTATTCAGGGCCAATCCAGGGCTACCTATTATGATTCATTTGTCTTTAAAAGTAACTCTCCATGCTAGTGACTGTGGGAGTAAATATTGCTATTTTTCTATGTAGTTGATGTGACATTTATAGCCACTACTGGTGTGAGAGCAACCTTATTTCAAGTTCCATCCACAAGTTGAATTCCCTGTATGGTTTCTCAAGCTAACATTTTTCCATGGTAGGCACATCCCAAGCATCTTCTGCAACGACCTCTGAAACAGCTGTCAGCAGCAGCCCTGGGACAGGAAGCACTGGAGCCCCAGGTTCCAGTAAGTCCAAGGGTGTGCCTGGTCACTCAGAGACTCCATTACATGAAATGCTCTAGTAAGGACTGAGTTACCAAATGAGGTCCTAACTGGAACAGAATGAAGATTAAAGAAACTATTGTGGATATGCCTTTTTCCATAAAATCCTAACTATTCAGGGTTAACAGTGACGACAACACACACTTTGGATACCACCCATTTTTTGTTTGTTTCTATTTAGATTCTGCCAAGACCACCACTGCTGGTTCAGTGGCCACAACTAAACCATCCACCTCTGCCAACACAGAACCAGGTAAGTAAATAGGCAAATTCACTGAGTCTTTAGGTATCAAATTCTTCTGGTTGTTGTCCTCATTCCTTCGGACTCTACCATGCTGAAGAATAGAAAGGAATAGAAATTGGAGTGAAGAAGCTCACCTGCTGACCAACAGCTGGTCTGTAACTGGGGGAGGGGATGGATTAGCTGGTCTCCAATCAGAGAAAAATGCAAAGAATCCTGGGCCTGCCTGATTCCTTGTTTCAGATAAATGATGATCAAAACTAATTTTTCTGATACAGAATCAGACATAAATGTTTTTTTACTCAGTGTAATTGATTTGTCATAGCTTTAGATTTTTAAAAGTTGTCTCATGTTTATCATATTGCTATTGGAAGGCACAACTGCTGACTTGTTAAAGTTCTCATGGGCATTTTTAGCGATAGATAATCTTTTAGGTGCCATATCATAAAGAAAATGGAATATTAGTAAGCGTAATCAGAGCAGGCACCACTGACGACACAAGTGACACATCCGTGTATTTAGAAAAAATCAGGAAGTGTGTGAAATGCCCCTCTCCATAGATGCTCGCACAGACTGTTTCCTGCTTCATGTCAGCAAGTCTGCTGCACACTGGAAAGAGTCAGCTCAAAAGGGCCAAGTGTCAGAGACTGTGAAGTTATCTAGGAAAATTCCAGAAAAACAAGTCCTACATCAACAGCTATTAAGGATATGGTTGTTTGGAACCATGTCTTTCCAAACTTGTGTTGGAACATATACTGTGACCTTTAAAATATTTTCATTATTTAATCTCATATCTTAATTTGTAGTATATACTCTGCGTTAAAACCACCTGTGTGCCAGAGACTGGAATGTTCATAAACTATTGTTTTCTGCACATATCGTGAGAAGTAGAGATTTGGATAGAAAGCCTAGGCCTGGACTACATGAGTGTGGCTTCAGCACGATTGCAGACCCTTGTGTACCAGGGATGGGTTTTGTTTTTCCACATCTAGTACAATTAAGCAATAATATTTTCTGGCTTGGTAGTTGCTGAGACTGTTCAATAGGTTTATTATATCTAGCATAACTTTAACTGTTACTCTTTTTAAATTGGTGACAGCAGGCTCTACCATACCTCCACCTAGTGGTGTTGAAGGCAACAGACCTAGGGAAAACAGCAGTCCAACAAGGGCTGCGCACATCAGTGCCTAGGATGAGAAAGTATCACAGGAGATATGTAGGAACATGCTGAAAGCACACAGGGTTGCAATTGTGCTGACCATTAATTACATCACTGGAGTGCAATGAACACATATGGAAACTCCTACTGCCCAGTTTCTAGGGCCAAATTGAGAGTAATTGGTAACATTCTCTACTTTGCCTATTAAAGTAGGAATATGATTCTTAATGATGTTTAGATAGGAGTATCACTAATGATAGTTTTGAAATGCAAATGGAGGGAACTTAGAAAGAGTTTTAAAGGAGTCAATTAATTCGATTGTGAAACCTCACTTCAGAAGCACTGAGCTCCAGTAAAGGACATTAAATATACAATTAAATCGCAAGGTAAAATACATCCCTTATATAATGGAGCATATACAATTATCCTAACAACTGTGTTTATTTTATGACCAAATGTTGGAAATGAAGAAGTGAAAATGAATATATGGAGGAGATGTGAAATCAGAGGGCAGATTTGGCATGGTGTGGTTTATCAGAGATCCTAATGTCCATTTCCTGTTTGCTCTGAAAGGGACCACTGCACCATCAGCTGGTGAAACAACTACAGCCTCTAGCAGTCAATCAACCCAGCCTGGAGAACAATCAGGTAAGCACTGGGACCACCATAAGGTCAGACAAAAGCCTCTTTAGGAGCTGTGGAGGGCATAGAACAGGGTTTGGTCATGGGATTGAGACAAGACCATAACTAATGTAGAATCCAACCATGTATATGGAATGATAAAATGTGTTTAAATATTAGTGTAGCTTTATCTGCATCTTGACTTCCATTGTCCTTCCCATAGGAACAAGAGCAGCAACAGATGCTGCCACCACTGCAGTTCCTGGAACGAGCACATCTGGAGGAACAGGTACTGTGAGAGCTCAGCAGAGGGATGTCCAGCAGTAGACTTGTCATCTTAAGTAGTGCTTGAGATTTCATCACAGATAGTTCCCTGGGAAATATGACCATTGTTCATGTGGTGTCAAGTATCTAAGAAAACAACAATGTACCTAAAATCTTTGTTGTTCATCTTAAAAGCAGGTCAGATTTCAGTTCAACAAAGGAAGGAACATATAAGATTTCACTGTCACTCAACTACAACATGTAAAGAGAAAAAACTAACCTATGTACAGAGGTACAGTAATAGGAATAATTAGTCCAGAAATAAAGGAGTATATGGTGCCAAGCTTAACATGCAAAGACTGTTGGAGAAAGATACATCACAGGTATTGATAACTGAAACTTGAATTGTGGATGTAGACAGGCTTTATTTCTGACACATACATTGCTAACATAGTAGAATACCAGGGCTATCTAGTATTCTTCATTTGTCTTGAAAAGTAGCACCCCTCATGCTAGTGTCTGTGGGAGTAATCATTGCTGTTTCTATGTAGCTGATGTGCTATTTATAGCCATTGCTGGTGTGAGAAGCAAGCATATTCAAAGTTCCATCCACAAGTTGAATTCCCTGTGTGGTTTCTCAAGCTAACATTTTTCCCATGGTAGGCACATCCCAAGAATCCTCTGCAACAACCTCTGAAGCAGCTGTCAGCAACACCCCTGGGACAGGAAGCACTGGAGCCCCAGGTTCCAGTAAGTCCACAGATGTGCCTGGTCACTCAGAGACTCCATTAGATGAAATACTGTATTAAGTGCTGAGCTGTGAAATGAAATTCTAACTGGGACAGAATGAGGATTAAAGGAAACCATGTGTACATGCCCTTTTCTGTAAACTCCCAACTATTCAGGGGTAACAGTGAGGACAATACACATGTTGGACACTGCCTGATTTTTTGTTTGCTTGTTTCTTTTTAGATTCTGCAAGGACCACCACTACTGGTTCAGAGGCCACAACCAAACCACCCACCTCTGTCACCACAGAACCAGGTAAGCAAATGGGATTCTTCAGTCAAATTCTTCTGGTTGTTATCCTCACTCCTTGGCACTCTACCATACTGAAGATGAAAAGTATTATGAGACTGGGGTGAAGAAACTCAACTGCTGACCAACAGCTGGTCTGTAACTGGGGAAGGGATGGATTATCTGATCTCTAATCAGCGAAAAATGTAAGGAATCCTTGTTTTAGGTAAATGATGATCAGAACTAGTTTTCCTAATACAGATCATACAGGGTCAGACATAAATGTTTTTTCACTCAGTGTTATTGATTTGTCATAGCTTTAGTCTTTTAAAATTTGCTTTCCTGTGTATCATATTGCTATTGGAAGAGGCAACTTCTATCCTGTTAAAGTTCTCATGGGCATTTTAGCGATAATCTTTTATGTGCTATACCATAGAGAAATGGAATATTAGTAAGTGTAATCAGAGCAGGTACCATTGGTGACACAAGTGACACATCTTTGAATTTAGGAAAAATCAGGAAGTGTGTGAAATGCCCCTTTCCATAGATGCTTACACAGACTGTTTCCTGCTTCATCTCAGCAAGTCTGCTGCACACAGGAAACAGTCATCTCAAAAGGGTCAAATGTTAGAGACAGCAAAGTCATCTAGGAAAATTCCAGCAAAACAACAAAGACCACACCAATAGCTATTATAAATGTGGCCATCTGGGACCATTTTATTTCAAAATTGTGATTAAACATGTAATGAAACTTTTTTAAATTTTTCTTTATTTAATCTCAATTTTTAATTTGTGTTACAAAAAAAGAGGCCTAGGGAATCTATTGAGCCTTGGGCAGCAGATCAGTACCCATCCCAAGTATACACACGGACTTTGGACTCCCATAGAACAATGTGAGGTGCACTCTCACCCCGAACTCTTGGGGAAGGGTCTAGGCCCTGCCCTATATGAAATGACAGACTATGCACACCCCCATGGAGGGCCTCACCCTCCCTGGGGAAATGAGGGGATAACGGGGGGGGAGGGCTCGGGAGGAAGGGAGGGAATGGGAGAGGGACCTGGAACTGACTTGTGAAGCAACCTTGTTTCTTATCTAAATTTAAACTGGAAAATAAAATTTAAAAAAAAAGAACAGAAAAGCAAAAAAAAAAAAAAAAAAAAAAAAAAAAAGACGGCGGTGCTCAAAGTGCCTGTCTTCTGCAGACAGGAATGTTTATAAACTATTGTTTTCTGTACATAGTTTGTGCAGCAGAGGTTTGTGGTAGAAAGCAAAACCTTAGACTGCTTTGGGTTGGTTTACAGCATGAGTGTAGACCAATGTGTACCAGGGTTGTGCGTTTTCTTTTTTCCACATCTGATAATATTAAACAATAGTATTTTCTTGCTGAGATGTTGACAATACTCAATGGGTATAGTATATCTGTCATTTTTATTGGGAGGTCTTCTAGACAGGGTTTCTCTGTGTACCTTTGGCACCTGTCTTGAAATTTGCTCTATACATCATTCTGGCCTTGAACTCTCAAAAATCCATCTGCTTCTGCATCCTGGGTCTTGGGATTAAAGGCATGTGCTGCCACCACCTGGCATATTAGCACAATCGCTACCTGGCACATTAACACAATTTTAAATGCAGGTTTCTTTTTAATTGGTGACAGCTGGTCCCACCAAATCCCCACCTAGTGGTGATGAAGGCAGCACACTCAGGCAGCACAGCTCTACAGTTAGCAGTCCACCATGGCTTGCACATTAGTACCTATGATGAGAAAGTATCACAGGAGAACCGTAGGAGATATTCTGGGAGTACAAAGGGTTGTAATTGTGCTGACCATTAGTAATATCACCAGAGAGGAATGAGCACATATTGAAACTCCGACTGCCAAAGTGAGAGCAATTGGGAGCCTGAACTTTTCAGCAGAGCAGGACCAAGAGTGTGAACATAACACCACCATTAGAGTGAGCACAGCAGCTCCTTAAGTGTAAACGTAACACACCACCATTAGTGTGAGAACAGCAGGAACATAAGTATAAACATAGCGTGACCATGAATGTGAGCACAGCAGGCCATGAGTGGGAATGTGAGGGTAAGGAAACATGACCAAGTAGAGCTTTGAATGAATTAATGGCTTAAAGGAACAATTAAATGTCCTGAAGATTGCTTTCTGTTTAATGACTAAGCAATGTTCATCCCGCAGGCACAAGTGGAGGGGGAGATACAGCTACTTTGGTAGTCACTGTGGGAAATGCATTTGGAAGAACATATCGTGAGACGCAGGGAAAGGTGATAGGCAAGCCAGAGACCTGAGACCTTACTGTCCAGATTCCATCAGTGACAAAATTTTTAAGGAGTTTTTCACTGTTTTGCCCTGTTGTGAGGCCAAGAAAGAATGAAAAGATACTTGTTGAGTTTTGAGTAGTCAATGTGATGCTGGCAGTGATAGAGGAAACATAGAAGAGATTTTAATCTTCCACCTTTGCTTCTGTTTGGGATGGGCGGATACTGTATTCACATAAGATATAAACACAAAAACACAAGTAGGAAAGAAGGATTTGTGGGGGATGTGTCAATGGCATCAGAGGCAAGATCACTCAATATTGAATGTTGAGAAATCAAAATGATTGCTATTTCTTGAAGGAAAAACATTAACAGAATAAATTCATAATGAGAAGAGCATATTTTACCAACATCTGGAGTCTCCCAACCCAGTTATGCTTGTGTATACTTATCATTTTTAAGAAAAAAGGTGTACAGGATTAATAGTTATTTCAGGAAAATGTAGAACTTTAAAGAACCTCAGTCTAACATTTATCCACTTAATCAACAAGGCTCACCTGGGCCATCATCTGGATTCAGCCCTGGTACAGCAAGTGTCAGCACTCCAGGAGAATCAAGCACTGGAGCCACAGTTTCAGGGGGGAGACAATGGGCTGGGGTGATGATCCAGCAGCTCCTTCCCATGGCCGGCCCAATGGAAGGCTCCTATGTCCTCCTAGGCTTTAACTGAATGATACTGCAGTGTTGAGAAGTGCTAGGGCAATCATAACTTTTCACTTTCATTTCCTCAATTTTTAAAGTAGTACCAGTAAACTAGAAAGATGACCAGGTCCTCAACTGCAAATGTGTTTTTCTTCCTAGGAACCATAAACACTGTTGGAGACTCCACCACTGTGAGTCCTGCAACATCGACTAGATCAGTCACAACCTCTGGTAAGAGCAGTGCACGTAAAGGAGAGAAAGAGATATGTCTGACTTGGGTGTGCATGGAGCCCGTTTTCTGTATGTGGTTATTGGGTCACAGTAGAAAGGAGTGGTAGGAAACTGATGCTGTAAGCAATACTGAATGAAAAGCCAAAATGACAGGGGTGCAATAGCTGGCATTGCTGTAGGTGGTCTGAGTGTGCATATGGCCACAGTGTTTCAGAATTCCTTACACTTTATAAGGCTTTGTCTATGGAAGTGAGACTGTAACTTCTATTAGAGTGTAGATAAAAGGTTAGCTAGTGATAGTTTTATAATATTAATGGAGGGACCTTAAGATCCAGTGAGATTTTGTCTGTGTTAGGGAGGGTTGTAAAGCGGTCAGTTTATTCCAGTGTGCAATCTCAGTTCAGAACCACTGAACTCACTTTATGGACATTAAATAGATAGATAAATTGCACAGTAAAATATATTCCATAAGTATTAGATCATACATAATTGATCTAAAAACGGTATCTATTTGATGATCAAATGTTGGAAATGCTGAGACGGAAATGAAGAAGTGAAAATGAATATATGGAGGAGATGTGAGATCAGAGAGCAGATTTGGCATGATTTGTTTTATAGAGATCCTAATATCTATTTCCTGTTTACTCTGAAAGGGACCACTGCACCATCAGCTGGTGAAACAACTACAGCCTCTAACAGTCAATCAACCCAGCCTGGAGAACAACCAGGTAAGCAGGTGGTGTGCATTATGTGGAGTCATTACCCTGTTTCTCACTTAAAGCCCAGAAGCTGCATAAAATATATGGATATCTGGTTGACCCAATCCCAGATCCTTAACCGTGTTGGTGTAAAAACAGTGCTGGGAGAGAAAACTAACATATTTGGGACTATCATAGTAGAAAATAGCTTAGGAAACTCCAAGCTGACATTTACGGCATTCACCTATTATATTTTCTGTTGGAGGAATAAAATGAAAATTAGGGGCCCCACCACTGGTAACCAAGTTCATCCAAACTTTTAATGAGAAGTTCTTTGGGTGCTTTCCCAGGCTCTGCTGGAACACCAGCTGCTCTTACCTCCTCAGCAGGGAATGCAGGCACCACAGCAACCGTGCACTCCAGCTTCACCAGTTCTGGGACCACAGAAGGTAAACTAATTTTTTGCATGAGAATTCTGGCCCAAGCCTGTTTGTTACATGTGAAAGCTGAACATCCTTTTTTTTTCTGATGTGGAATGCCAGGATTAGTTATTCCTCATTTGATTGAAATGTAATATCTTTAATCTTTCATAGTTGTTCTAATGTATCATGTTATCATTTTTGCACATTCTTCCTTGAGTGTTGGAATTGCTCATGTAGATTGTATAGCAAATTATATTTTCTGCACCTTGTTAGAGACAAGTCTAGAATCCTCAGATATAGTGATAGCAAAGGAAAGGAAAAGTAAATACCAATGATTTAGCATTTAGAGAAAGACTGTCAATGCTAAAAATGTACTAGTAAAATATTGACCTACCTACTTGACACTTCAGGGTTCCCTTATTAACCTCTCACTAGGACCATATAAACTAGTCAACATTAATTGATAGGTGATGTTATTTCTGTGACTTTAGATATTAGTACATATAAAAGTACAAAAGCAACATTAGAATTCACATTCTGAATGCTCCCACTTTCTGTGATCTGTGGGTAAAATTCGACCAAGAAAAGAAAATGTGCTCATTCTAAGGAAATTGTACTATAATCTCCTTAGACCAATGAAAAAATAATGTGAACTATCCAAACACTTCACTTGAAATATATGACTGAGACACTTTGCAGCATAATATAAATCAATTAAAAATGGTGAAAACTAGAATGCACATAGGGTCTTAGGGTTGCAATTGCTGTGATGAAACACCATGACCAATGCCATTTATAAATGGAAGCATTTAAATTGGGACCTGCTTACAGTTTCAGATGTAGAGGCTATCATCATCATAGCAGAAAGCATGGTGGCAGACATGTAGTCATAGTACTGGGGCAGATGCTGAAGGCTTACCACCTGCTCTGTAGGAAAAGGGTAGAGAAAGAATGAAATTCTGCCTGGCAGTTGATTTAGATGGCATAAATTCAAACCCAGTCACATATCTCTTCAAGAAATCATACTTCTCCAAACAAGGCAAATATCTGCCAACAAAGCCATATCTCATAATACTCCCAAAACAGTTCTATAAAGAGTGGAACAAGCATTAAAATAGATGAACATATGAGGACCATTCTCCTTCAAATTATCACACATAGGAACACAATTCAAGGGAATTATTAATCCAGCATCCTTTCAGGGATTGTAATTTTAAGTTGTTAGCCATGAAACTACATTTCTTAATTCTGAGTCAGAGATACTAGAGCCTTAAGAATAAATCAGTCCAGTGTGCCCTTTGATTATCAGGCCATTTCAGTGGAGAGAAGTGGGAGAGGCAAACTTGGGTCCTCAACTGATAGGGATCCCACCCTGTTTCGTACAGATGTGATGTACTGAGGTGTAAAACAGAGATCCCGCACCAGGGAAAACATAACATGACACAGTAGACTGTGGTTGTTTTGTTGAAAAAAGTCATTGTTTGGACTTGAGTTTCCTATAAATATTTTCATTTCTCTTTACATTGGCAGCAATTTGGAAATAGAAATACATGATAGCTTGAGAATGGTATTTTACTACTTGGCATACAGATTTAAGGAGAGAAGCAGCTGTTAGATTCTTAAATTACTTGTGAATGTTGCCTTAACAAGATCAGGGACCTGGTGTATGTCCATGAATCACATCTAATCAACAAGATCAAAAAGGGCAGATAGAGAATATCTAAGCAATGTGAATTATTTCATTTCTGTCTAAGGCATTTTCAATTGCAATTTTCCCATTATTAGGCAAAAGCAGTTCCACTGTGTCAGGGTCTACTCAAGGACAAGGCAGCACACTCAGGGAACAAAGCACTGCATCTACAAGCCCAGGAACCCCAGGTAATTCCAACATGCTCGTCAGTGCCTTCTATGTGCCCAACCAGGAAAGCATGACTCCTCTGGTGAACCTGGTGCAGAGGCAGGGCATTGAAGGTTTGATTGCCTTTCCCAGAATCCATTTAAAGGCAGCAACACATTAGAATCACTGCTCTTGTATGCCAGGTTCAACAGGGGCATCTGTGGGAACCAGCTTGGGAGCAGGCAAAGGAGGTTCACCTACACGTCCAGGCACTGGGACTTCCAGCCCTGTTATTACATCAGATCAGACAAAGCCTCTTTAAGGGCTGTGGAGAGCATAGAACAGGGTCTGGGTTTGGGACAGAGAGAGGACCAAAACCACTGCAGAATCTAAACACGAGTATGGAATGGTAACCTGTGTTTAAATAATAGCATAGCTTTATCTGCATGTTAACCTCCATTCTCCTTCCCATAGCAACAAGAGCAGGAACAGATGCAGCCACCACTGCAGCTCCTGGAACGAGCACATCTGGAGGAACAGGTACTGTGAGAGCTCAGCAAAGGGACATCCAGCAGTAGACCTGTCATCTTAAGTAGTGCTTGGAATTTCATCACAGACAGTTCCCAGGGAAATATGACCATTGTTCATGTGGTGTCAAGTATCCAAGTGATCAACAATGTACACAAAATCATTGTTGCTCATCTTAAAAGCTGGTCAGATTTCAATTTGGCAAAGGAAGGAACATGTATGCATGCATGCCTCACTCAACTACAACCTGGAAAGAGAAAAACTATCCCAGAAACACGGTGGTGTATGCTGCTAAACTCACCATGTGAAAATTGTTGTAGAAAGATAAGCAAAAGGCATTTATAGTTGAAACTTGAATTTTGTGTGTAGAAGCATTTTATTTCTGGCACATCCATTGTTAGTTTAGTAGAACACCAAGGCTACCTGGTATGCTTCCTTTATCTTGAAAAGTTGCTCTCCATGTAGTGATTGCTGGAGTATTTATTGGTATGTTTTTATGTAGCCTATGAGACATTTATAGCCATTTTAGGTGTGAAATCAATGTTATTTCAAGTTATATCCACGAGATGAATTCCTTGTGTGGTTTCACAAGCTAATGTTTTTCCATGTTAGGCACACCCCAAGCATCCTCTGCAACAAGCTCTGTCAGCAGCAGCCCTGTGACAGGAAGCACTGGAGCTCCAGGTTCCGGTAAGTTCACAGATGTGCCTGGTCACTCAGACTCCATTACATGAAATGTTATAGAAAGTTCTGAGTTAATAAATGAGGTCCTACCTGGGACAGAATGAGGATTAAAAGACATAATGTGTATATGATCAGGTTAAGAGTGAGGATAAAGTACATTTTGGGCACCACCTAATTTTTGTTTGTTTGTTTTTAGATTCTGCAAGGACCACTACTGCTGGTTCAGTGGCCACAACTAAACCATCCACCTCTGCCAGCACAGAACCAAGTAAGCAAATTGGAGAACTGACTGAGTCTTCAGGTGTCATCATTTCTCAGGACTCTACCATGCTGTAGGATAAAAATGACTATAACAGACTGGGGTGAAGAAGCTCAACTGCTGATCTATAGGTGGTCAGTAATTGGGGGAGGGATGGATTAGATGGTCTCTAATCAGAGGAAAATGCAAAGAATCCTGATCCTGCCAATTACTTTTTTCAGGTAAATGATGATCAGAATTCTAGTTTTTGTAACACAGGATCTGACATAGCTGGTTCCTCCCTCAATGTCATTTATTTGTTAAATTTTAGTGTTTTAAAATGTTTCATGTGTATTATATAGGTATTGGAAAATCCAACTGATAACCTGTTTGTTAAAGTTTTCCAGCATTTTTAGCAATAGATAATTTTTATGTGCCGTATCATAGAGATATGGAATATTAGAAAGTCTTATCAGAGCAGGTACCAATGATGAAAGAAATGACACAGTCTATATTCAAGAAGAAAGTATGAAATGTGTGAAATGCCCCTTTGCATAGATGCTGTCACAGACAGTTCTTGTTTAATCTCAACAAGTCTAATTACCATAGTAAAGAATCAGCTGAAAAATATCTAGTATCAGAGACACCTATATAATGTATGATTCCAGAAAAACAAAGTTGTTGCATGCACCCTTAGCACCAGCACATAAGACATAAGCACAAAAGGAATTAGGGGGGCTCTGACAATGGCATTATAGACATGAGGATAGACATGATCACTCAATATTGAAATTTGAGAAATAAAAATGATTGCTATTTTGTATATGAAAAACATTAACAGAATAAATTTAAAATAGGAATAGTATATTTTACCAACATCTGGAGTCCCTCCACTCCAGTTATTTTTATGTGTAAACATCATTTTTTAAGAAAAAAAGCAAACAAGTTTAATAGTCTTTTCTGGGTAATTTATAATTTCAAAGAACCTCAGTTTAACATTTGTCCCCTTAATCACCTTAAGGCTCACCTGAGCCATCATCTGGATCCAGCCCTAGTACAGCAGGTGTCAGCACTCCTGGAGAATCAAGCCCTGGAGCCACAGTTTCAGGTGGGAGACAATAGGCTGGGGTGATGATGCAACAGCTCTCTCCCATGGCTGGCCCAATGGAGAGCTCCCTTGTCCTCCTAGGCTTTAACTGAATGATACTGCAGTGCTGAGAAGTGCTAGGGCAATCATAACTTTCCACTTTCATTTCCTCAATGTTTAAAATAGTCTCAGTAAACTAGAAAA
This sequence comes from Mesocricetus auratus, assembly GCF_017639785.1. NCBI lineage: Eukaryota > Metazoa > Chordata > Mammalia > Rodentia > Cricetidae > Mesocricetus > Mesocricetus auratus. The sequence continues at coordinate 73,542,456 of NW_024429194.1, read as the reverse complement.
ATGACCAGGTCCTCAACTGCAAATTTGTTTTTCTTTCTAGGAACCATAAATCCTATTGGAGACTCCACCACTGTGAGTCCTGCAGCATCAACTAGATCAGTCACAACCTCTGGTAGGAGCAGTACAGGTAAAGGAGAGAAAGAGAGAGATGTCTGACTTGGGTGTGCATGGAGCCCATTTTCTGTATGTGGTTATTGGTTCACAATAGAAAATGGCAGTAGGAACTTGATGCTATAAGGGATACTGAATTAAAAGTCAAAATGACAGGGGTTGGATATGTCATTTTACTGTAGTTGGCCTGAGTATGCATATGGCCACAGAGTGTTGGAATTCCTTATACCTCATAAGGCTTTGGTTATTGAAGTGGGAATATGACTTCTAATGGAGCTTAGATAGAATAAACACTAGAGATAATTTTGTAATATTAATGGATTGACTTTCAGAACCATTTAGTTGTATCTGTGGTAGAAAGAGTTGTAAAGGGGTCAGGTTATTCCAGCATGCAACCTGACTTCAGAAACACTGAGCACAGCTAAGGAACATAAAATACATAAATAAATGGCAAGCTAAAATGCATCCAGGAAATTTTGAATCGTATACAATTAATCTAAAAACTGTATATATTTATGATCAAATGTTGGACATGCTGAGATGAAACTGAGGAAATGAATAGGAATACTTGAAGGATATGTGAAATCAGAGAGGAGACTTAGCATGATGTGGTTTATCAGAGGTTCTAATATCCGTTTCCTGTTTACTCTGAAAGGGACCACTCCACCATCAGCTGGTGAAACAACTACAGCCTCTAGCAGTCCAACAACCCAGCCTGGAGAACAACCAGGTGAGCAGGTGGTGAACAGAAGAGTGGAGTCATCACCCTGTTTCTCACTTAAAGCACAGTAGCTGCATAAATGTATGGACATCTGGTTGACCCAATCCCAGATCCTTAACTGTGTCTGTGTAATAACAGTGCCAGAAGAGAACACGAACATTTTTAGACTATCGTAGTAGAATAAAATTTAGAGGACTGCAGAATAACATTTACTACATTCACCCATTATATTTTCTGTAGGAGGAATAAAATGAAAAGTAGGGGCCCCACCCTTAGTAAATAAGTTCATCCAAACTTTTAATGAGAAATTGCTTCGGTGTTTTCTCAGGCTCTGCTGGAACACCAGTTGCTCTCACCTCAGTGGGAACTGCAGGCACCACAACACCCCTGCACTCCAGTCACACCAGTTCTGGGACCACAGAAGGTAAACTAGTTGTGAATGAGAATCCTGACCACGCCTGTTATACCTGAATGCTGAACTGACATATTTTTCTGATATACAATAGCAGGCTTAGTTATTCCTTGTATTTATTGAATTATAACATCTTGAATCTTTCACAGATATATTAATGTATCAACCTTCCTTGAGTGTTGGAAATAAATGCTCGTGCAGATAGTGTAGCTACTTATGTTTTCTGCACCTTATTAGAGACACAACTCTAGAATCTTCAGATGTAGTGACAGCAATAGCCAACAGAAAAGAAAATATTAGTAAGACAACATTTACATATAGAATACAATCCAAGTAAATAAGAATATGATAAAAATATGTTATTAAATTAATGACGTACCTACCTAACACTTCAGATGTTCCCTATTAACCTTACACCAGGACCTCGTAAGTTATTGAACATTAATAGATAAGTGATGTCTTTTTGAAATATTAGTAGATATAAAATGTAAAAGCAGAATTAGAGATCACATTCTGAATCCTACCCCATTTTGTGATCTGAGGGTAAAAGCTTAAACCAAGAAAAGAGAATGTATTCATTCTCAAGAACCTGGACTTTCCAGAGTCTTGACTTGAAATATATGACTGAGACACTTTGCAGAATAATATAAATTAATAATTTTTGAAAAATAGAATGTACACAGAGAGTCTTAGGGTAACTATTTCAGTGATGAAACAGCATGACCAAGATATATTATAAAGTGAACATTTAATTTGGAGCCTGCTTACAGCCTCAGATGTCTAGTCTATGATCATCATACCAGAAAACATGGTAGCAGACATGCAGTCATGGTTCTGGAGCAGTAGCTGAAGACTTACCTCCTTCTCTGTAGCTAGACAGTACAGAAAGAATTAAATTCTGACTGGTATGGGCTTTAGATAACTCAGAGCTCAACCAGTCACACATCTCTCCAATGGATCATACTTCTCCAAACAAGGCAAACATCCTCCAACAAAGCCATATCTCCTAATTTTTCCAAAACAGTTCCATAAAGAGGGGAACAAGCATTCAAATACATGAGCATGTGAGGATCATTCTCATTCAAAGTGTCACACACAGGAACACACTTCAAGAGAATCAGTATTCCAGCATCTTTAAGAGATTAAAATTTTAAAGTAAAAGCCAAAAAACTACATTTTCTTAATTCTGAGTCAGAGATACTGGGGTCTCAAGAAGAAATCAGTCCGTGATGCCCTCAGATCATCAGATTTAATCAGTGGAGATGAGTGGGTGGGAGAGGCAGAGTTAGGTCCTCAGCTGATAGCAATCCCATACTGCTTCTGACAGGTGTGATGTGGGGGCTCAAGAAGAAATCAGTCTGTGATGCCCTCAGATCATCAGATTTAATCAGTGGAGATGAGTGAGGGAGGCAGAGTTAGGTCCTCCGCTTATAGCAATCCCATACTGCTTCTGACAGGTGTGATGTGCTAAGGTGTAAAACAGAGATTCTGCTACAGGGAAAACATCAGATGACATGGTGGAGTGTGGTGGTTCTATTGAAAAAAAAAAGACTCTGTTTGGACTTGAGTCTTCCTTAAATCTTTTTTCTTTTCTCTTAACCTTGACCACAATTGCAAAGAATAAATCTATAACAGCTTGAGAATGGTGCGTTAGTAATTGGTCCATGTGTTTAAGGAGACAAGCTGAAGATATATGCTTCGGTTTGACATGTGAATGTGGCCTTCACCAATTCGGTCACCTGGTGTATGTCCCTGAATCACATCCAATCAACAGGACCAAGAAGGCTAGATAGAAAGGACTTAACAATAGGAATTATTTTATTTGTGTCTAAGGCATTTTCAATCACAATTTTCTCATTATTAGGCAAAGCAAGTACAACTGTGTCAGTGTCCACTCAAGGAGAAAGCAGCACCCCCAGGGAACAAGGCACTGCAGCTACAAGCCCAGGAACCCCAGGTAACTCCAATCATACACTTCAGTGCCTTCAATGTGACCAACCAGAAAAGCATGGCTGCTGTCGTGAATTTGGTTTAAAGGCGGGTCATTGGATGTTTGATTGCATTTCCCAGAATTCCCTTCAAAGCAGTAACATATTAGAGTTACTGGTCTTGTTTGCCAGCTTCAACAGGGGCATCTGTGGGAACCACCTCAGGAGCAGACAAGGGAAGTTCACCCGGAACACCAGGCACTGCGGCCACCACCTCTGTTACACCATCAGGTCAGACAGGGCATCTTCAGGGTCTAAGAATGGGTCACAAACATTGCCAAAAGCAGCCTAGATGTTAATGGCATTTGTAATTTTATTAAATGTATTCAAGGACTTTTTTCTTAAAGTGTGTCACTATTAAACCTCATTCTTCTCCACATAGGAACCAAAAAAAAAGGAGATAAAGACAGCAGTGAATCTTCTGAGGAAAACACATCTAAGGAAAAAGGTAATCGGGGTGTTTGGCAGAGGGGCATCAAGCAGGTGACTTTGGGCAGGGTGTTCAAAATTAATTCAGTGTTCCTCTTTCCTGGAAAGTTCAGTTTTCCATTTGTTGCCCATTGACCCTAGAGATAGGATAGAAAAACGATATGTTTACTATATTCTTAATACTTTGTGTGATGTGGTATGTGATACAGAGACTGAAGAGATGGTGTTAATTACACCACTCTCCCTCTCTTGGTAAAGGTCTGCAATTATATTGAAAATTAAAAACAAAAGAAGAAATAGAACAGGGAGGAATGGCGAGAGTGTGTGAATGGTGTTTTGGGAGTGAAGAGGGACAAGATCATTCAGTGTTGAATATTGAGTGATCTACCCAGATGTTAGAGAAGGAAGAATATCCTAATGGACAGAGTGCATCATCATATTTTAAGTAATGGAGAATAAGAGTCTCATTCCCCCAGGAATGTTTGTAGGCATATTTGTCCACTTTTTGTTTGTTTTGTTTTTAATGAGGAAGCAAGAATAAATGTTACCACTTTCAGAAAGTATCTAATTTTGCATTATTTTGGGCTGACTTTTACCCTACTAATCAGTGTCAGGCTCAACCAGGGCACCATTTGTGTCAAATGATGAAGAAACAGGTGTCAGCACTTCTGGAGAAAGACACTGGAGCCACAGGTTCTTGTGAGATTTGATTATCTGCATTGGCAATATAGCAGCTCCAAGCCATCCTTTCCAAACAATGTACTCATTTTACAAACTGGCTCAATCTGGATTAGAGTGCACAGCTTAAGGAGATCTTAAAGGACAATGATTGTCCATTGGTTCAATTTAATTTGTAAAATATTTACGGTATGGAAGGAGGAATATGAAGATGCTCAAAACTGTCAACCTGTTCTTGGTTGCAGGAACAATAAGCATGATAGTAAACTCCACCAATCCAGTTCATGGAACACCAGCTATAAAAGGCACCACATCTATTAGCAGCAGTCTGAGAACGTTAGAGGAAAGAGAGAGATGTCCAAATGAAATGTGTGCACACAGCTATTTTTTCTGTGTGTGGAGTTTGTTTTAGGAAGGGAAGAAATGGCTATGGATCAGATCTATTCCTCCTACTCGATAATCACAAGCAGTGAGAGTCTGTGGGTATTTGAGGAGGCTGTGAGCTGCTTTCAGTGTGCTTATGGCCGCAGTGACTTGAGGACACTTTACCACTTGTGAGGAGGTGGAATATAAGATGAGGGTTGGGTGTGCGATGATACTTGGATGAGCAAATCCACTAGAGATAATTTTGACAATTAATGGGGGCCCCCTCCACACAGTCATTGAATATGGACCTTCATCAAAAGTAATTTTAATGACCTTTATTTATTCTTTTTAGTGTGACTCTGTATGGGCATGTGTGTTTCTGTTAGGGAATGTGTCCAGTGAATCCAGATATTTGGAATTCTCCTGTAACTAGAATTAGAAATGATTGTGACCCATCTTACAGGGGTTGTGGGTACCAAAAAGGTCTTCGGAAAGAGTAGGATGTATTCTAAGGTAACTTAACATCTCTCCAGTCCCAATAAGTGTTTTAACTTATATTTTAAAAAAATATTTATCAAACTTTGAGAGTTTCTTACAACATATTTGAACTCCTTCCTTATCTGTCACTCTTTCACTACTAACTTACCTTTTGCAGTCTTTGTTTTTTTAAATCAAAGGTCCCTGCCTGTGCATTTTTGCTGTTTCTTGATATGCTGAGACACGAAATATTGTGTATGCTCTTGGAAAGAAACATCTTTAATGAGGGGCTGTTATCTCTCTGTTGTCCATAGATTCATGCTGTATTCCCTTCTTTCATCTCACTCAAGGCATTTTACAGCATCAGTTTATGACAACATGGGGATGTAGATTAGTCTCTGGCATGTGAGTTTGAGTGCGACTTGAGGAGGATGCTTGAGTTTGGCTCTTGGATGTGTTGTACATTAGTAAAAGTGACCTTCATTAGGTCACTGAATTATATGTAATCAACACAAATAATTTGACTGATAAATGGGTTTTTTGCCAATATAAGTAAGATTATTTGTTTAATGCATTTATAATTGTTATTTCTTCCTCAATTGTTATAAAAGGTCCCTCTAGGCCTATATCCAGTGATGAGGAAGGCAGCACATCTGAGAAACTAGGACCTGCACCTACAAGCCCACGAATCTCCGGTAATTCCCAACATGGACCTGAGTATCCATGAAGATACAAGTGGCATGGCCTTGTAATTTGTAAACAGCAGGAAGTGTGTGAAATGCCCCTTTCCATAGATGCTTGAACAGATTATTTCCTGCTTCTGCAAGTCTACTGCACATGGTAGAGTCGGCTCAAAAATGGCCAAGTGCCAAAGACAGTGAAGTTATCTATGAAAATTCCAGATAAACAAGGATCATGTCAGTAGTGAATAAGGATATGGCCATTTGGGACAAGGTCATTCCAAAATTGTACTTAAACATAATCTGTGACATTTTCAAATTTTTTCATTATTTAATTTCATTTCTTAATTCATGTTATAAAGGCTGCCTTCAAAGCTTCAGTTCTCTGCAGACTGGAATGTTTACAAGACTATCATTTTGTTGCACACAGCTTGAGAACTTGAGGTTTGGGTAGAAGTTCAAGGCTTGAGTTTGGATCTTAGGCTTATAATAAATCAATGTGGCCCAGGTATTTTGCCATGAATGGTAAAATAGGATTTTCTGTTGTGGGTGTTGATGAGAATGTTCAATGGGTTGATAACATCTGGGATAATTTTAAATGCTACTTTCTTTTTAATTGGTAACAGCAAGCGCTACCACACCCACACCAAGAGGAGAAGAGGGCAGCACATCTGAAGGACATAGCCCTAGCGTTACCAGTTCAGAAGTGTCAGGTAGGCCCGGGCTGCACACCTGTGCCTATAATGGGGGGAGTGTCACAGTGGAACATAGGGGATATGATGGACATGCACAGATGCAATTGTGCCCACATTTCTTAACAGTCCATACAGGAATAAGAATATGTTGAAACCCCACTACCTAGTTAGTCAGAACCTAAGGTAGGGTAGGTAGGCACTTCAGGTCACGCATGTGAGCACAGCAGGACCCTGAGTGTGAGCACTATAGGACCATGGGTGTGAGTATACAAGGCCATGAGGAATTGACCATAGGAATTGACTGTGAATACAGTAGGGTGATGGGTTTGACTATGGCAGGACCAGGAGTGTAAAAACAGCAGAAGCATTAGCCTCTGCCACCCATATAAGCACAGCATAGTGTCCCCCTGTGTGGATCCAGGACAACTGTCTCCAGGACTTCGAGTGGGATATTGAGAGTTATGAATCAAAACATATGACTTAGAGACAATATTTATTAATTATTAGTTATTTATTAATAAGATAATTTATTGACAAATAGAATTTACAGAGTGACTTAATTAGGATTACTATTGCTGTCATGAAATGCCATGGCCAAGGCAACTTAAAAAATGAAACTTTAGTTGGGGCTTTGCTTACAGTTTCAGAGTGTTATTCTCATAGTACTGGAGCAATAGTTGAGACCATGTGCCCTACTCCTTAGGCAGAAGTTAGGGAAACTAGGTTGGGCCTCGTTTGGGCTTTTGAAACCAGAAACCCCAGTGGCCCACCTCCTCTCAGAAGGGCACATTTTCTTCAACAAAACCCTACTTCCAATCAAGGTCACATATCCTTCAACAAGGCCATATCTCCTAATTCTTCCAAAAAAGTTCTACTAACTGGGGAACAAACATTCAAATACATGAGTATCTGGGGACCATTCTCATTCAGACTATCACACATAGCAACACAGTTCAAATGACTAAGTCATTCAGCATCCTTTAAGGGTTGTATTTCTTTTCTTTCCCTTTCTTTCTTTCTTTCTTTCTTTCTCCCTCTCTCTTTCTCTCTTCCTTCCTTCCTTCCTTTTTTTGTTTTTTGTATGTTTGTTTGTTTTTCAAGATAGGATTCTCTGTGTAGCTCCAGTTGTCCTGGAACTTACTCTGTAGACCAGATTGACCTCGAATTCGCAGAGATCCGCCTGTCTCTGCTGCCTGAATGCTGGGATTAAAGGCATGCACCACCATACCTGGCAACTTATTGTGATTTCAAAATGATATCCATGAACCCACATTTCCTAATGTTTGAATCAGGTCACTAGGGCCTTCTGATAAACTCAATCACTTATGCCCTTTGTTTAACAGGCATTGTCAGTGGTGATGAGGGGGAGATGTGAAATTGGGTTCTAGTCTGAGAGCCATTACAAGGTACCTTTTACAGGAGTGAGGTACTAAGGCCTGAAACTGAGCTCATTCTCTTGGGAAAACATCCCGCTGACACAGTGGGGTAGTATTTCTCTGTTGAAAAAGGTTTGGGTTTTTATTAATTTTCTTTAATTTTTCTTTCTTATTTTCTTTGACCACAATTTCAAAGAGTAAATCCATCTCAGCTTGAATGGTTATATTGATCATTGGCTCATGTGTTTAAGGAGTGCAGCTGGATCTTGTTGCCTGAGTTTCATCTGTGAACATGTTCTTAACCAGTTCGGTGACCTGGCTTATGTCCCTGAATCACATCCAAATATATCTGAGGAGCCATAAGTGCAGTTAGATTGGATCTAAACAAAATGAATGATTTATTCATGTCTAGAGTTCCATTGCTATTGTCTCATTAGTAGGTGAAGGTGGTCCCTCTATGACAATGCTTTCTCAAGGAAAAGCCAGAACACCCAGGGAACAAGGCGTTGCAGCTACCACTCTAGGAATCTCAGGTAGTTCCAAATATGCACTGCAATATCATGAATATGTTCAATCAGGAAAACATGAAGGTTGTTGAGAATGTGAAAATGCAGAACATTGAAGTTTGACTACATTTTCCAGAATCATCTCAAAGCAGCAGCAGCACATGAGAATTCATTTCTCTTGTTAGCCAGATTTGACAGGGACATCTGTGGGAACCAGCTCAGGAGCAGGCAGGGGAAGCTCACCAGGCACAGGGACCTCCAACTCTGTTACGACATCAGGTCAGGCAAGGAGTTGGATGGTCCTTTCCCTGCTATGCCACCCCTTCATCTCTTCACCCCTTTTCTCCACATACCCCTTTATTTTGTTTTCTGCCCCTTTCTTTAGACCATTTCTTCCTAGTCTCATGGACCATTTTCTTCTTCCTGGCCTTTACTCACACTTCCTCCCATCTAGATACATTTATTTCAAAACTGGAGGCTGGGATCCACCCTTAAGAGAAGCGTGTTTGTCTTTCTGAGTCTAGGTTACTTCACTTTATACCCTTTCCTTGCATCCCTGTTCTGGCACATTTCATAATCCTTTGTGCCATATTTTTATTATCAGCTTCTCTGTTGATAGATATATCTAGGCTGATTCTATTTCCTTGCTGTTGTAAAAAGAGCAACATTACAGGGATATACAGATGCCATTGTAGTAGGATATACAGTCCTTTGGGTATCTGCCCAGAGCTCACTTTTAGATAAGGGGTGTTGTTAGTTGAAGTTAAAGAATAAATTTATCCTAATTGAGAAGTCCATATTACCAGTGTATGACAAGGATGGTCTATACACCTTAAGTAATGTCTCCACATACAGGAAAGCGCCACATAGTTTTAGGACTACATCCAATTTCAGAGACCTGTCAGGAAAGCAGAAGTGAAAGTAGACTCTAAACTTCGAATCTGTCTCTGCAAAGTGGAAAACAATAAAAATGATCCTGTTAGATAAGTATTAAAGCAGGGTGAGATGCACAGCAGTCTACTAAAGGACCACGCAGCCAAGTAGACACAAACCATTGCACGCATGTTCCCAGTATAATCAATAAAAGCCCTGAAGTGGGGGGGTCTTAGCAGAATCATTTGTTTAAAAACAGGACATACTAAGTTCCCCTCTGGAAAGAATACATGTAGATCAGTGTTCATTAATGAATCTGGGGAGAATCTTTCTTATTCTATCTCTTTTTTTTTATTTTATAAATGTTTTTGTTTTATTTTAGAAGCACTCTTGTTTACATATCAATCCCCCCATTCCCTCACTCTCCCATCCTCCCATGCTCCCCACCAGCCCCCAAACCACCCCCACCTACTCCCCAGGGATAGTAAGGCCCTCCACAGGGGGCCATCAAAGTCTGTCACATAATTTGGTGGAGGGCCTAGGTCCCGTTTCCTGTATCTGAGCTGCAATAGTATCCCTCCATAGGGAATGTGCTCCCAAAGTCCCTTTGTGCTCTAGGGGTAAACAGTGGTTCCACTTTTAGAGGTCCCACAGACTGCCCTGGCCTCCTTGCTTACACTCACATGTTTCTGCAGGTTTCTCCAGCACTGTCTTGGCTCCTTTGCTCATCCCCCCCTCCCTTTCCACAACTAAATTCCAAGAGTATGGCTCAGTGTTTGGCTATGGGTGCCTGTTTCTGTTTCGATCCGCTATTGTATGAAAGCTCTCACTCAGGTTGTTTTCTTCCAGTTCTATCCATTTGTCTGCGAATTTCAAGATTCCATTGTTGTTGTTTTTTTGCACCGAGTAGTACTCCATTGCGTAAATGTGCCACATTTTTTCCTTCCATTCTTCGGTTGAGGGACATCTAGGCTGCTTCCAGGTTCTGGCTATTACAAACAATGCTACTATGAACATAGTTGAGCATATGCCCTTGCTGTATGAATGTGCATTCTTTGGGTATATGCCCAGGAGAGGTATTGCTGGATCTTGAGATAGACTGATTCCCATTTTTCTGAGAAACCACCATACTTATTCCATTTATTAAATGTCATCTCTCTCTCTCTCTTTCTCTCTCTCTCTCTCTCTCTCTCTCTCTCTCTCTCTCTCTCTGTTTCAACATCTAATAAGCTACCTTAATGTTTCCTTATACTGGAAATACTTCTACCAAAAGTACAAAGGAATATAGTGACGGGATCTGCTTGATCCAGTATGTGTACCTGTGCCCAAAGAACAGCAGCAATGGGGTTTTATTTCCTGAAAAGTGGGACACTGGGAGACAGATAAACTAGAATACACAGGTATTTCTATCAGTCACAAAGAAGGACACATATTCCATACCTGGAGGATTTAGCCAGGACAGAAAAGATCACAGAGAGTGGAAAGGACCACCACCCCCCCCACCAGGAAACAGTACTAAGATTCCTCACAATGGAGGTGAGATACCAGCAAATGCATCAAAAGAGGGATGGATGGGGAGATCCCATCAGTGGCAGAACATCCAGCAGAGTTCCAAGCCCAAAGAAATCAGTCCCTTCCTGGAAGAAAAATGCAAGGAGAGTAACAGATCAGCATGGGAGAGCATTCGTGGAGTTGGAAGAATGAGGGTTAGAGGGTGCATAGAAAAATCACAGAGCATCTAGAGAGACCTTATCTAGAGCAGAGGGAGGCATTTGGAATGTGGATGAATCCCTGTGTGGCCTGAGTATCAAAGGAAATAATGAAGCATGGGAAGACAAGGTTGTATTCTTGTAGGATAGCAGCTAACAGAAGTCAGATGAAAGAAAAGCCCCACTTATATATATAAAAAATTCCTTTTCTATAAGACATAAGAGGGAGTCCTTGATCTGGGAAACATGGGACATATGGGAAGCCTATCTGTTGCTACATATATCTCCTGCTACAGAAACCCAATCCAGAAAAAGGGAAAAGAGAACTCCAGTGTCTGCACGTAATCTTTGTGCAGATTTTCCTTTGTGTAAATTAAAACTTTCGACAAAATAGCAAGGAAGTTAAGAGAAAAAAAGATCATGAAACAATACAAAGATGCTACGTTATCAGTGATTTTACATAAAAAATAAAAAAAGATACACAGACATATAAAACATGAATGTGGAAACTTGCAGTAAAAATATATGAATAGCAGAATACCAAAGAGCAATTGGCAAAAAGTAATGAAGCAGATCAGAGAGAAATAAAAACTCTTTCAAACACGAAAGGTGAATAACAAGTCACCCTACAAGGAAGAAAAAAGACTAGTGATATAGAAAGAATACTTGGGGGAGGGGATGGGACTGAGTGAGAAGAGGCCTGCCACCCAAACATTGCAGACAGTTACTTTAATTTTTTTCAGACAATGTCTCATACACATAACAATAATTAATGAAAAAAGAAGTCATGAATTTGAATGAGCAGGAAGGGTTGTGTGGGAACATTTGAAGGGAGAAAAAGGAAGAGAGAGATGATATAATTATGATATCAAAAATAAAAGAAAAATATGTTGATATATGACAGACAAATAAAAAAGGTGAAAATTAGATAGGCATTGCTAGGTAACAGGCAGGAAGTAGCCAGATGAATCATTAGGGGTTCACGAATGAAACGTCGCTGAGGGTGAAAAATGAGCCATTAGGAAGAAGATGCTTGATTAGTTCTATTAATTAATTGAAGGCATTCTCAAGATTAGGAAGCACAGTGATAAAATTCATTACAGAAATTGGTCTGAGAGAAAGAGACAACAGTTTTCCCCAGAGAGGCCAAAAAGGCATTGGGGCTACCATTGTCTCACAAAGAAAGAATACCAATGACAGGAGGAATGAATGAGTTTTTCCTTAAAATTATGTGGATTCCTCAGCCATCAACTCAATATCTTAGTACAGAATCACCAGGCGCATTCTCTGAATGCAAGCAGGGAGATGACAATGACAGGCACTGGCATACAACTATTCAATAATTTTACAGCTAGTAAGAAAGTGGGCTTGATAGGAATTGGAAGCGGGGGGGGGTTGAAATAGAGGATAAAATTCATGTGCCCCCCCCAATGCAAATTCAGACTGAAATGTCACTTCTCACTTTTTGGATGGGCAGAAATCCAAATGTTTGACAACAGCACTGTTGACAGGTTGGGAAAGAAACAGGTGGTGCTTCGGGCCTGGCAGGTGGGCGCCCACCATGACACACCCCATGGAGGGCAGTCAGACAATTGGAACAAAACTCCAGTCATTTACCCTTCAGCCCAGAAGCCCTGAATTAGTGCTCTGTGATGCAGTACGAGATATCATACCCATACACTGCTCATGCTGGTGCTGCTTTTTCCCAGAAGTAGATCAGAAACAAAGCTTGCCTTCAGTAAAAGAAGACTGAAAGGGGTTAAATCTGCTGCGAAATTACACCATGCCACCATGGCAAAGAAAGGAGGAGGCACTCATGTAAAGATCTGTTTCCAAATCTGTTCAGGAAAAAGCAGAAGCAGAGCATACATGTATTCTACAGCGTTATTTTTAAAAGAGGGGTGGGTGTACATATGTTGTTCAAGGTTTGGTACTATAGCCTCATGTGTGCAAACGTGCTTATAGAAACCAGAAGATGGAGGAAAGAGAACAGGAGGCCCTAAATTCTCTTAGGCTTCCTTTAAGTTGCTTGTCATGACAGCTTCATCTTTTACACCTTCCTAAGTTGTCCCACAAGTTGAGAGTGTACTCGAGCCCCTTTGTAGCACAAACCCCAGACTTTCAGTGTTTCAAATAGCCGTGGAGTTTCTACTAAGAATTTGCATTTTAATAGGCTTAGACTCTTAGACACATTTAGAATTAAGGCTGGTTGTTTATGGTTAAGATTCATTATCATATACCATTGTGGAGCACAGAATACAGTCGGGACTTTGCTGAAGAGCACTGACCTGGTGGTTCGGTGCAATACTTCAGTTAAAATGAAGAAAATGTGGCTTAGGTGGCAAAGCTGGTCACAGGAATGTCCTGAGTTCACAGCCTATTTTATCTGAGCACCATATACTTTAATCTTCTCTCTCTTCTTTTAGCAGGGTCAACGGGAGTCTCAGCCAAGTCAAGTGTAGCAACTGGAAGAACCACCAGCCTGCCACACCGTGAGTAGTGTGCTTTGGGACTCAGGAGAGGGGCAAATAATCACAGCGCTCTAATCATTCCAATTCTGATTAATTGTATTTATCACAAGCAAATCATCGAAGTGTTTGGAAAGGGGCAGTAAACAATGGGAACAGAAAAGAGGATTTGGTAATTGCCTTCATTTCCCAGAAACTGTAGAAGTTGATTTAATCCCAGCTGTTTTGAATGTTGTTCAGTTGGGACAGATCAGTCTGTGAGAGCTACCAAGGGACATGACAGCACAGGTAGAGCTTTTGTAACTGAGGCTACCAGGTCAGGACACCCAACTGGTAGGCACAGCATAACAAGCTGTTCCAACAATGGCCAACCTAAAGAAAGACCTCAGGTCTGGGAGTATGTTTTGAAGGACCCAATTAGAAGAGAATGTTTGAGGTAAACTTAAAACTCTTAAAATTAAATATTTACTCTCACTGTGAATTTTTGCTTACATAGCATTTGTAAAAAAAAAAGCAAATGTCTATGATTGAACCTTGTTATTTTCAAATTGGATCTAACTGGAACATTGGATTTGGCAAGACTTCAGCTTTTGGAGATGCTGTAATTGAAGCATTTTTTATATTTAAAATCTTGCCTACCTGTTGGAAATTGGAGATCTTGGATCACAATTTGATACAGCAAGGACTTTACAAATAATTCATTTATAAATTACCCAGACAACCAACTCAATTTTGGAAACAATATATTCATTGGGAAAATTCTATTGTAATAGTTACTGAAGAAATATATAAACCATGCAAGGTTATGGTTACCTCTTACTAAGGAGCACTTACATGATATAACATTTTGTTTGTAGAGCTGAGGAAATAGGTTAAAAATAAATGAACTGATTGGTTAATATATATGAACATAAGAAAAAACTTTCTAAAAAATGTAACTGATAGATTAATATCCACTTATCTTTGTTTTTACTAGATATATTGACTAGAACTTAATTGACAGAAAAAAGCATGAAAATAGTTTTTGGACAAAGCATTAGTAAATCATCTAAATCCAATTTAAAAAACAGATAATTATAATGTTTATACAATGTACAATATGCAAAAATATTTTCCAATGTATTAACTTGCTTGAATTTTCTATCCTGTGAAATTTTATCTATATTACTAAATATTATACTTAATTTACATAAAATGAGAGTACTTACTCCCAAAGCAGAATGATTGAGATAGGAGTCCAGGAGTGATGAGCTTGACTCCTCAACAACAAGACACCAATATTGTAGATATCTGTCTAAACTATAGAAAGATAATTTATCCTCTAGCTACCTTCCTTCCTTCCTTCCATCCTTCCATCCTTCCATCTTTCCATCTTTCTTTTCTTTCTCTCCCTCCTTCGCTCATACCTCTTCTTATTCTCTCCATCCCTCTCTCTCTTTTCTTATGAAAGTGATTCCAAAACCTAGATTAGTTTCTACTTTAGGTATGTGAATGCCTGGTGCATCTGCAATGATAAGGTAAATAAATTAATATGGACCTTCAATTTACTATAGGACAACAGCTTTATTTTGATATTATTCTGATACATGAATCAAAATATCAGTCTGTGAGAAACTAAAAAAAAGTACTATTGGAAGGACTATAAATGTGGGGAAAGAGTGGGATACTTATACTCAGTAGAATTCTACTGAAATTGTCTTGAGGTCTATGCACTGTAGTCTATGAATTACTGTTTCTGAAAACCCTAAGATTCTGTTATTGTCTGTTCCTTTAGTGACTGCCACATCTGGGCAATCACCTGAAGTGAAGGAGGCGTCCACACCTTCAGTAGGGAGCACAGTACGATCAGATCAAACTACCCTATCTTCTGGCACTACAACAACCACTGGACATCCATCAACTCATGTACTACGAACAAGTAGAGAAACTGTTAGGGAAACAGGAACAACTGTTGTGTCGTCTGGAGTTACAGAGAAAACTTCACAATCCCTTGAACAATCAGCAACCACTGGACCCTCAACAAAAGCACCAGAGACAACAAAGGTATCTATAACTGGCACTCAGGTAACTGGCACATCAACTAGAGGAACAGAGGCAAAGACAACCTCAGCTGGAAAAGCAATAGGAACTACACCAATACCTAGAGTGGCAGTGACATCTGGGCAAACACCTGGTACCACAGCAGCAACTAGTCCATCAGTTTCTGTGTCAGGAAATACACTAACAACTGGTAAACTGACTGTGACATCTGGCCAGACCACTAGGGTGACTGCCACATCTGGGCAATCACCTGAAGTGAATGCGGCATCCACACCTTTAGTAGGGAGCACAGTGCGATCTACTGTAGTTTCAGATCAAACTACCCTATCTTCTGGCACTACAACAACCACTGGACATCCGTCAACTCAAGTACTACGAACAAGTAGAGAAACTGTTAGGGAAACAGGAACAACTATTGTGTCGTCTGGAGTTACAGAGAAAACTTCACAATCCCTTAAACAATCAGCAACTACTGGACCCTCAACTAAAGCACCAGAGACAACAAAGGTATCTATAACTGGCACTCGGGCAACTGGCACATCAACTAGAGGAACAGAGGCAGAGACAACCTCATCTGGAAAAGCAATAGGAACTACACCAATACCCAGAGTGGCAGTGACATCTGGACAAACACCTGGTACCACAGCAGCAACTAGTCCATCAGTTTCTGTGTCAGGAAGTACACTAACAACTGGTAAACTGACTGTGACATCTGGCCAGACCACTAGGGTGACTGCCACATCTGGGCAATCACCTGAAGTGAAGGAGGCGTCCACACCTTCAGTAGGGAGCACAGTGCAATCTACTGTAGTTTCAGATCAAACTACAACAACCACTGGACATCCATCAACTCAAGTACTACAAACAAGTAGAGAAACTGTTAGGGAAACAGGAACAACTGTTGTGTCATCTGGAGTTACAGAGAAAACTTCACAATCCCTTAAACAATCAGCAACTACTGGACCCTCAACTAAAGCACCAGAGACAACAAAGATATCTATAACTGGCACTCAGGTAACTGGCACATCAACTAGAGGAACAGAGGCAAAGACAACCTCAGCTGGAAAAGCAATAGGAACTACACCAATACCCAGAGTGGCAGTGACATCTGGACAAACACCTGGTGCTACAGCAGCAACTAGTCCATCAGTTTCTGTGTCAGGAAGTACACTAACAACTGGTAAACTGACTGTGACATCTGGCCAGACCACTAGGGTGACTGCCACATCTGGGCAATCACCTGAAGTGAAGGAGGCGTCCACACCTTCAGTAGGGAGCACAGTGCGATCTACTGTAGTTTCAGATCAAACTACCCTATCTTCTAGCACTACAACAACCACTGGACATTCGTCAACTCATGTACTACTAACAAGTAGAGAAACTGTTAGGGGAACAGGAACAACTGTTGTATTGACTGGAATTACAGAGAGAACTTCACAATCCCTTGAACAATCAGCAACTACTGGACCCTCAACTAAAGCACAGGAGACATCAAAGGTTACTGTAACTGACACAAGTATATCTGACTTGTCAACAGGAGTAACCTTAAGAAATGTTTCATCCATTGGAGAGTCAGCTATAACTGTACCCTCTGCTGAAGTAATATTAACTACTAGGGTAACAGTTACTGGCTCGGAGACTGTCAGTTCACCAAGTGCAATTACAGGGACAACTGTGTCATATGATGGAAAATCATTTTCAACTGGATCAGTACCTGGAGTGTCCATTTCATCTGGGCAAACACCTGCAGCTACTGGTGTTTCTAGATCATCTTTAGGATCACCATCTATAAGCACAATTGGTGATTTGACCTCAACATTGGAACCATCACCTGGAGTGACTGTACCTTTGGAGCTTTCACCAGGAAGCATAATGGCATCCAGTTTATTTACTGAAGTTCCTGGAAGAACTGTACCACCTAATGAAGGAGCTACAAGCAGAGGAAATACTACTAGAGAAACAGAAACTGAGTCTACATCAAATGAAGGCAAGTGTGATTAGCTCAATGTAAATGTTTGCATGTGCTAAGGCAAGGCTTATACTGATTCCCTTTAGGGAATCGTAAAATGTTACAGTAATTAAATAAGACATTAAGTTTACCAAAGCAACCTTGTTCTAATGTGAATTTTCAGCCTTCGTGAAAAATTTCTTATCTTTCTCATACAAAAATAACTAATCCTGGTACAGGATAACGATGGGGGCAGGCACATGGGATCCCTAGGCTCTGATCATTTCTTCTGATAACAAAGCAATTAAGGTTCACCTGAAGGCTGTGCTGGTGATTCTTCGTAAGCATCTCTATGATCCAAGCTATGATAAAATTAAGTAATGTATCCAAGGACCTGTTTTTCTAGGAGAAATTTTTAGAGATTATCCATTTTATCAATGTATGGATTTGGGATACATGATAGAATGTTCACTGTTTTAACTAAAACCACATATGATATTACTTTTATTTTACCAAGAATAGAAAAATAACAACTCTTACAGATGATGGCATGACCGGATTGACCACACCTGAGAAGTCAGGAAAGGGAGAGTGAGGATATGACTCAGAGTGTCGCTTAGCATAAGATGGTCTGAAAGTCACTATATAATTAAAGAGCAGGTCAGAATTGTCTGGTATTTTGTGTTTTCTATCTTATTAGGTGATGTAGGGCTTTCCTACAAGAATGGGCAACTGTCTTCACAGATCTTAATCGAGAAATAAATTTTATAACAAAGCAGTGGAATCAGAGGTGTGTTCTATGGGACAACACAACAATTCAATTTCCAGCACTTACCTGATAGTTCATAACTGACTATAACTCAAATTTTAGGGAACCTGATACCGCTTCTTGCTTTTGCAGATAACAGGCACATACATAGTACACATATATGCACACAAGCAAAACTCATACAATCAAATTACAACGTCTCAGTATGTAGAGTGTCACACAATGGAGGCTTTAATGGATAGACTAGTATGGTTGGGGTGGTACACACTTTTAATCTCAGCACTTGGGAGACAGAGGCAGGTAGATCTCTATAAGTTTGAGGTCGGGCTGGTCTACAAAGTGACACGCACACACACATATGTACATACACACTCATATATACACAGCATATACACACACATACATACACTCACAAATATCACACACACTTACATATGCATACACACAAGGGGTAGGGAAGAGAGAATCTTAAAGTATGTGCCCAGCTTCCAAAACTTATAATCCAATACATAAAAAAATTATGAATTAAATTGTACACTTAAAAATATTTTACTTTTTTTAATTTTAGAACCATCAGAACAGCCTGCAGTAACAGGTAAGACAATATGAGATCATAAAATCACATTGGAAAAAATAGGTGTGTTAAAAATAGGTTGCATGATATGTCTCTATCAGATTGAAGTCTTTCTGGTCATGAACTTCAAGTTAGATTGTGATGTCTGTGCTTTTGTCTTCTCTCTCCTCGTGCCTTTCCAAGTCATAATAATGGTGTGTTGATGTCCTTCACATTTTACAGAGCTGGCTATGTTAAAGTTAACAAACAAACAGAAGTAACACAAAACATCTTTCTTATTATGAAAAAGCAAAACTATTGTTATCAAATATTAGTGCACCACCATGTTCTTCCAGTTAGTCTTAGGAGCTACATCTTCCACAGAAATCAGTGGCAGTACTGGAGCTAAATTCACGACAGGTGGGGATGA
This sequence comes from Mesocricetus auratus, assembly GCF_017639785.1. Lineage (NCBI taxonomy): Eukaryota > Metazoa > Chordata > Mammalia > Rodentia > Cricetidae > Mesocricetus > Mesocricetus auratus. The sequence goes on along the minus strand of NW_024429194.1, from coordinate 73,523,227 downwards.
ACAACCAGTGATGTGGGTGTAAGCGTGCGTGAACACTGGCTGCCATTCCTATGACTTTTCTAGACCCTTCCATTGACTGATCAGAAAGTGGATTTTCCTGAAGAATATTGCAGTTATCCAGAGACTGTGTATCTTAGGAAAAGAAATAAGAACATGTCATTAACATTTTAAAGAATCTACCAATAGACTCTCTGAACATAGAATGGATGATCTAATTGTTCTGCAGGATTTCTCCTGTACATAAAAACTACATTAAGATATTCATGAGATCTCTAGACTGAAAAGTAGAGACAACATAAATCAGCCTTAGAAACATTCCTATACACAGGTTTCTATGTCCCCAAAGCAATACTAATAATTAGTATTTTCTTGATATTTAAAATCCTCATCAAACCTACTAACACATTGTCTTCTACTTCTGGACAGTCAATAAGTTTATACCTGGAGGAAGTCACCTGCCCCTTCCATAGACTGCTAGGAATGTTGCCTGAGGTTCAGAAACTGATCCCTCCCATTGTTTTTGAACTGGGGTCATCAGTGTAGTACATCCACCATCATAGCAGGTGCCAGAGAAAATGGACTAAATAAGAATTTACAGACTTCTAGAGAGCAAGTCTTCCAGAGGCCAACAAGAAACACTGTGGTGATTCCTGTCCCTTCTGTGTTTCAGCCACCACTGGCCTTACCTTTGCCACAACTGTTGCCCCAAGCAGTTCCAGCACAGGTGAGTTAAGGATGTAATATGAGTATTCCATGTGCCTTCTTATCACTGCATACTTCCTCTGATTCATTGAGAGAGGGTCTCGGGGTGCTTTCTGTCATCCTGAAATATCTACCAATAATCCATTTCCTCTGTCATCCTCCCAGGGGTCACAACTTCCCTACAAGTAAATGAAACAGTAAAAAGTGAAGTAACCACAAGTGAGCACTAAGGGGTTTGGACCATCATTCCTAGTAATCCCTTCAAATCTTCTGAAAAATACCAATTTAATAAGCCCTACTGATAACAAAGTAATGGGGGAAAAGCAAAAAAAAAACCTTATACTGCCTCCTTTATCTCCCCAAGTTCATGGGGACTTCTGTCCATGGTTCTTAACGTATGGGTAGTGACCCCTTTGATGAACCCCCATCTCCAATTTACATTGTGACTCATAACAGTAGCAACATTGCAGTTATGAAGTAGCAATGAAAATAACTTTATGGTTGGGGATCACCATAACACAGGAATTGTATTAAATGGTCACAGCATTAGGAAGGTTGGGAACCTCTGCGTTAGTTGATCATGAAGCTAAACTAATGACAAATACATGATATGGGAAGAGATATCCTGCCCACATTCAAAGCAAAATGGTATTATGGTTGAGAACTGCCTCAGGAGACTTGATGCAGAATCATTGTTTGGGACAGCTTCTACCATAGCAGGTCTAAGCAGTGGCTTCACAGGGCTCGAATTCCTATTTGAATCAACTTCAAGGCACATAACTGAATTCATGAACACAATTGTGCTCTTGTTTTGGGGACCACTGGTGCAGTCTCCAGGGAAACTAAAGAACCAGTGAGGTCTAATACAGGCAGTTGTGGAAATACACTTCAGATGTGGACATTATATTTTTATAGCAGTACAGGGCATACTTTCCTAGACCACAGTTAGTAGTCATGTGGTTCTGAACTTCTTCTTTGCTGTTATCTGTCTGTTTAGAGGCAACAACTTAAGCGACAGGACCTCAGATGCTGGAGTGCACTAGATCAGCCCCCACAGCTAATTCCCTTCCCCTTCACTTTAAATATTCCCATATAATGAATTTAGGGAAACTTCCCCCAACCCATCTTTGAGTACAATTGCCTGAGTGATCACACATTACTCCATGTGAACTGTCCTTTCTATGTCTAGAGAAAATGGCATAACAGGAATCATGAATCATCTTTTAGTAGAAACAAGAAAGTTAACTCAGGAAACCCTTACATTTACCCTAAACACAAATCCTAATTTTAGGCTGGAGGGATTCATAAACTATTCTCTCCTTCTGTGATTTCAGTTACCAGAGGAGTGACCACTGGTCCAACTGGAGCTCCTGGGAGTTTCCACACTCAGGAGTAATGACAATGGTTGGGGAATTTGTCTCTGAACTGCAGAGGCTGCTGCCTCTCCTAGAAATAGTGGGCAGTAGAGTCACAGGGCTGCACATTTCCCAAATGTTCACAACCTGAGCTTTGCCCAACCTCTGCAGGGGCTACAGCTTCTGGAGAAGTCGGAGCATATGAAGGAGTTAGAACAACAACTATTCAGTGGCTTGCATTCTCAGCCTTTAGGGTGGTTTGTTACTCTGGTTCTCTAGTAGATGGCAGATGAGAGCAAAATGGACAGAAACAGGGTTCGGTGCTTCCTTTGACAAAACACACCGGATCTTTTTTGCTATGACACTTTCGTTTCATTTGGTACAATGTCAAGTGAAGCAAAATGGTCCTCTTCCTTTCAGCTGTTGCCTCTGCGTAGTTGCCTCTTAGACACGGTTTTGTTGCTGTCACCATCTTCACCATCTTGCCGTTTAGGTGTTACTTCTGGTTCAGCTGGAATTTCAAGAGACCTAGAGAATTCCAGTTCTGGGGAGCAGAGATGTTTAATTCGGTCATTACCATGGATTTTTTTTCTCATGATTATCCTGTAATTTTACTCCCTCAGGAGTCCCCACAGAAACACCAGGCAGCCAAAGCACAGGAGGGAAAACAGGTGAGTGTAGGAAAATCACCTCCTCCTGGAACGTTAAGCCATAGCAAAAGAATGAGAGTTTGTAGGAAAATGTATTTTTTTCTCTTTGGACACAAAGGCTCTTTTGTTGATCATAAGAAACAATGAATTTGTGCAACTCTGTCCTGTTCTTAGGAATAGGGGGAACACTACTATGGTTTCTCAGTCTGGAACTGAAGCACCAACAAATGAATGTTGGCTCTACCACCCTTCAGAGATCCCTATGGCTTTGTTCCTAAGGGGCTGAGTTGAGGGTTTCTGGGAAGGAAGTAGGCTAGAACGGGTTCAGGGAGAACAGGGAAACTTCCTTTTATGACTTGAAAGTCCTTTGAGAAAAAAAATGTTTTCAACTGATTCTTGGGAAGATTAGCATGTAGCTGAGAGCTCTATGTTATTTTCACATAGGGTCTCACCGTGTACCGTATGCTGGTCTCAGACTTCCTATCTCTGCCTTCTAACCTCTAGGATTCCATGCTGTGCCACTACACCTAACTGAGATTCCTGAGAGGAAGGTTATGAACAGTGCTGGTCCTGGAATAATCTATACTTCCTTCCTTTTGCAGATTCTTCTTCAGCTGAAGTCACAACCAGTGCCCACACACCCCAGCCAGGTAAAATAGAGAGATCCAATGGACTCAAATGAATAATAGGAAATTTATCTCTCCCACATTGGGTCTACCTTGCACATGAATCTGCCATCACTGAGATGAACACACACAGACCTGATATGGTCCTGGAATAATCTATACTTCCTTCCTTTTGCAGATTCCTCTTCAGCTGAAGTCACAACCAGTGCCCACACACCCCAGCCAGGTAAAATAGAGAGATCCAATGGGCTCAAATGAATAATAGGAAATTTATCTCTCCCACATTGGGTCTACCTTGCACATGAATCTACCATCACTGAGATGAACACACACACATACCTGATATGGATTCTTGCTATTGAGTAAAACATTTATAATATCATTTCCCCCACCTCCCTTGCTCTAGAAACCACTACAAGAACAACAGAAGGTCAAACCACTGAAAATAAAACAGGTCAGTATGAGACATCCTCCAGTTATTTCAGGGTCCAGTGGTGTTTCTTGTACTTAAAAAATGTGCTAGTGTACCATAAAGTAACCTCTGCAGAGGGGATAGATATTATAGGTACATATACGATTGCTATTGTTCATTTATTGATCAATGAAAATATATACAAAAGTTATGATTCCATGGAAGAGGAGGTTCCTCTTCCTCTCTGTCTTCTATAGTTGGTAGTCATGAGTGAAGACACAAGATTGAAGACAGGTGAATTTTATACTGACTAGGTGGTCAGCAAATTTCTAACAAACATGAACAGAGAGACATGAAGATGTGTGGGTGAGTTCAGGACTCACCAAGAAGCTGGCAATGCAAGTGTGAGGCTCAAGGAGGAAGATGAGGAAATACAGAAAAATTTATGAAAGATTTTAGTTCCAAATTCAAATATGACTCCATCCTTACAGCAAATGAGACCTCCTCCCCCCTTGGTTTTATCAAGAGGATGGCATGCTCAGAGGTCTGGAGGAAGTGACTCTAACAGCAGTGTGGAAATTAGATTATTCTGTTACATATATCCATCATATTTCTCTTCTATCACTGGGTTCTGTTATCAAAAATTAGGAGCTATCCCAGATTGTCTTAACACAAAGTTGGAGACATTTCATCTTCCAAATTTTCACATATTTTACTACTTTATCTTCAAGTTTTGTTAACAGTTGTTGGAGTTGCTTTGAGTAAATATGTAGAAATTGAAACTTTATTTTACTAATGGCCATCCTAGCTAGTTTGTGTTTCTTTGCTTTTGGTAGGGTAGGATAATGGTACAAATTTGACTTTCAGCAATTTTGAATTAGAATTTGAGTTTAGAATTTTGTAAATATGGCTGGCCCCTATCTGTGAAGTATAGAAACTTAAAGGTATACATGCATATTATCTGCTTAAAGCATTTGGGAGGATGGGACAAATTAAAGCATTTCAAGGGGCTGAAAAAAGGATAAATTCCTTAAAATCAAAACTATGTTATTATAATTATATTCCTGTATAGTAAAATTATCCCTTATTATTTCACTGGCCTATTCATCAGAGCTGTTTTCAAGAGAAATTTTTCTTTATCTTCTACTCTCAATACAGATTTCTGTTCCATTAAAACTTGAGGTCTAAAAGAAACATCCTACAATAGTAGGGTGTGAAATGCTCTAAACAGCACAGGAGGGAGATGGGTGATATATTTGTAAGCCTGACAATATAGACAATCATTTCAGTAATGTAGTAATGGATCAGGTAAATGTATTTTACCTAACACCGTGAGAGCATTCTAAAAATTCCAGAGCCTAACAGGTTTTCTGTTTTTACACAGTGTGTTCAAGCCTGCCACCACCAGCCCCAGGTGAGTGCACCCCACTGCAAAGGAATTCCGTGGTGATGGTTCTTCTTGTGAATCGGGTATCTGAAGTCCAGTATATGGATGGGCATGAATGCTATAGAATAAACTCAGTACACAAATCTGACTTTTACTTGCCAAATAATGTATAGGCTATTTTCTCCTTCACAAACAAATGTGGCCAAGCAATACATGCCGATTTGCCTGCTAGCTCTTTCATGAAATTATGTATCCCGGTAAGAGGTAGTTAATGTTACTGCTCTCATAACTGTGGGCATTTAATGAACTACATAATACAACTTTGGGGGTTTTGTTCTAGCTGAAAATTGCAAGTGTGCCTGAGTTTAATAATTTCTGAGAACTTTATTGAGTTCCCACTACTTACAAGATAATGTAATGCATTTTTGCAGTGAGTATTTAATAAAGAAAGTAATTTTGACCTCATTTAGTGGGGAAATGAAATTTAAAAAAAACACAGTTTTTGTAGAAGGCAGACAATAAAGTTTACAATAAGAAATAAATAGATGTGCTATGGAGGTTTTAGAATTGGAATTTGAAAGCAGTAAGTAGACGATTCTAGAGCCAATAAATGAAAAGGACTGAGCTGATTGAAGAAGAGGTGGCTTTAATATGGGAGACCTTGGAGACTAGAATAAAGCTTTTATTCATGTTTTAAAAAACTAATGTTTAAAATAAAAGCAATTAGATAATTAGGCATTAGGGAAATTAGCTGTGGTGCAGAGAACTGATTGGATCAGAAAGGAATCTATGCAGTTGAACTGCTGGGTTGATGACCATGAGGTGGGCTAACCAAGAACAAAGAAAGGAAAGGCTTAAAGTGAGGGCTAGAGAAACAAACTGCAATTAATGCACATGTCTCTTAAGTCTGATGTTTTAATAATTGGAAGAGTACTTTAACCTGAAAGAAAAAACTGTGCTCGAGGCAAGAAAACACAGTCTGTTTTGTGCACTTGTGTTGGAGTTTATTGAAAAGCTGTTGGGACATTATATAGTCATAGAGCTAGAGCTGGGGTTGGGAATTTAGCTCAGTCGTAGAATCCTTGCCTAGCAAGCACAAGGCCCTGGGTTTGATCCTCATCCTCAGATATGGAGAAGAAAAAAAGACAAAATAGCATAGAGATGGAGCTGTGTCCATGGCTTAAACGTGTCCATGGACTCAATCAAACAAGTTGGAAGTTGGAGAGTCTTCCACTTAGTGAACATCGTGGGGGAAAATCTTCCATTAAAAATACTAAAGACAAAATAAGAAGGGTGGGGAAAAGCTTCTAGTGTGGACCAGGTTTCCTGAATGTTAAATTTAAAGACAGGAGAACATTTTCCTGAATGTGTACGCTTATGTCACCTATGACAGGGAATTTAAATGATTGATTAAGGAAATTTGGGTCTTTGGATTTGCCAATGATAATGTCTTGGTACTTATTGCATTGTAGAGATAGAAAGCACTTTTGCAAGATAGTGAGCTGGATAGTGTACACACACACACACACACACACACACATACACAAACAAAAAACCATGTTTACATTTATATACGACACTTGTCTAAAAACAGGTGAGTCATTTATCCTCCTTCAGGCAAAATGTCTCCATAATATGACCTTTGAATTCCTTGTGTCAGTTATAATATGGGCCCCCTGCTGATTATTTATAGATATCAAGTGGTTGTAATTTGCAACATTCAACCAGCATTTATCACTTTCTGTTAACAGTGTGTCGTGGTCCACTGGGAGAAGAGAAATCTGTAAGTATAAAGGTCTACTTTAAACCTAAATTTTTTTCTGCCTCTTTGTGAAAAATGTCTAAACATGGTTTATATCTGTAGACTGGAGACATATGGACATCTAATTGCCACCAATGTACCTGTACTGAAGCAAGGGCTGTGGAATGCAAACCTAAAGAGTGTCCTTCTCCACCCACCTGCAAAACTGGAGAGAAGCTTAAGACATTCAAATCAAATGATTCCTGCTGTGAAATTGGCCACTGTGGTATGCATCTGTCATACATTATACAAACTGAATCTGTACATTACTTGTCTGTTGACACATTCAAGGGATTTTTTTTGTTTTGGGTTTTTTTCCAAGACAGGGTTTCTCTGTGGCTTTGGAACTAGCTCTTGTAGACCAGGCTAGTCTCTAACTCACAGAGATCCACCTGTCTGTGCCTCCTAAGTGCTGGGATTAAAGGTGTGTGCCACCACTGCCCGGGTTTTCAAGGGATGTTTTTGAGGTAATATGTCACACATGACATTAAGATATGGTCAATATAACAGAAATAGTACTTCTTAAAATTTATCATTGTTGTCATGAAGAAAAACCCAGAATTAAGAAATAGTAATGGCATCAATTGGTTAAAAGGCAATGATACTATTATAAGGAAACATAATTTGTTGATAACTATGCTCCCATCTACAAATTCTTTTTCATAATTTTTGATTTTGGTTTTTTTTTTGTTTTTGTTTTGTTTTGTCTTTTCGAGACAGGGTTTCTCTGTGTAGCTATGTAGACCAGGCTGGACTCCAACTCACAAAGATCCACTTGCCTCTGCCTCCCAAGTGCTGGTATTAAAGGTGTGAACCACCACTGCCTGACTTCTTCAAAAATATTAAAGAGATATATTACATTTATTTTTCAGAACCAAGAACGTGTTTATTTAACGATACTGATTATGAGGTAAATCTTTTTCTTCTCTCTTTTATTAATATAACCATATGAATAAATACAATGCTAAGCCACATCAGATGGTTTTCAGTGTATAATTTAAAAAAAGGTTTTAAGAACCCTTTGATAAGGACCAAGGATAAGTTCTTTTCCATATTCTCTACATAAAATGCAGCACTGGCAGTGCTCCTTCCAGAGGAAGCAGTCCTCTCTGTCAATCATTAACCAGCCAGCAGTCAATCTCAGAATGCAAGTGCCCCAGGGTCCCACCAGATGGAGAAGGCGTACTGTGCAAGTCAATGAACAGAGTTCAGCTGTAATTACAGCCAGAAAGATCAGATGGCCAAACTGCCAGCGATCAAACAAGAAAACTCAAGGGCTCTACCCACTTGGGGGATTAGCCTGGCAGGACTGGGTCTGGACTGCTGAGCTCACATTTGAGGCAGGGCTTAACTTCTAGAAAATGCTTTGTGAAACCACAGATGTTGGATGATTTCCGAACTGGTATTAACACACTCAGCTGGTGTTGTAAATACTTAAAGCTCAAACTAAAGTAAACGAGGCATAAGAAGAAAAAAATGTAACAAGATGCATGTAAAATTTACCTCGCTCTCATTTCTGCTGATCATCTCAACTTTTCATTTCCAAAATTGCTGTGACTCTAGAAACCACAAAACCTAATGGTTCAAGACAAAAAAAGGAAATTCCAATAATTTGCACGCAAAAGAACTGAAATCATAAAATTCCAGTTTAATAGAAAATTTATCTTATGGCCTAATGCCTTAAATCAGTAGTTCTGAACCTGTGGGTCACGATCCCTCTTAACTGGGGTTAGAGGGATATCCTGCATGTCAGATATTTACATTACAATTCATAATAGTAGCAAAATTACAGTTATGAAGTAGCAATGAAATAATCTTACAGTTGGGAGATCACCACACATGAGGAACTGTATTAAAGGATCATAGCATCAGGAAGGCTGAGAACCACTGTCCTAAATTAAAAATTGTTCCTCAGACTGTGGTTTGAACATTGGACAGAAATTAATTACAAAACAGTCCAAAGAGCTTTAACAGAAATAGTAGTAAGGTATCTTGGGAGGATGGCCATTAACTCTTCTTTAACGATTTATTTATTTTTATTTTATGTGTATAAGTGTTTTATGTTATGTGCATAAACATATGTGTTTAAATATAAGCTTTATATTTATTAGTGTAAGTCTACATGTATGAATGTGTACCACATGGGTTCTTGGTGCCCTTAGAAGGCAGTAGAGGACACTGGAATCCCTGGAACTGATGTATAGATGGTGAGTCACCATTTGGATACTGTGAGGCGAATCCTGGTCCCTGTAAAAGCAGCAAAAGCATGGCACATGTGTGAAGGTCAAGGACATCTTTTAGGCATCAATTCTCTCTACAGTTGATTTCTATGGTCCAACTCAAGCTTGCAGCAAGTACTTTACCTACTACAATATCTTACAGACCCATGAGTCTTAATTCCATAAACTTCATTTGTAACATTTTGTCATGTAAATGTCCTGTTTTCCTTGAAGCATAGAGCACAACAATTGATGAACTTCTTGCTTACCATAAAATAGCCTTTCTTGAAAAATATTCTTTTTTTTTTGGTTTTTACAAGACAGGGTTTCTCTGTATTGTTTTGGAGGCTGTCGGTCCAGCCCGGCCTCGAACTCACAGAGATCCGCCTGCCTCTGCCTCTCGAGTGCTGGGATTAAAGGTGTGCGCCACCACCGCCCGGCTTGAAAAATATTCTTAAATATATAACACAGTGACTATCATAAGCTTTATTTTGAAGATTGGGAATCTTGATACACTCTATGGAGAATTTTGATTTATTCACTGAAGTTGAAAAATCACCTCTCCTAATTGTTTACAACTGAAAGTGCCTCTTTACAGACACTAAAATCAGAACTTTCATCTTTTTTTGCCAGTTTTAATTGGTAAGTTAAATTATATTCAAAAGGAAATAACTCTTCTCTTCACCCCTATCCCCTTGCAGATTGGTGCATCCTTTGATGACCCTAGCAACCCATGTGTCTCCTACACCTGCAACAGCACTGGCTTGGTGGCTGTGGTTCAGGACTGCCCAAAGCAAACCTGGTGCGCAGAAGTAAGTAATTGTCCAAAAAAGGAAAACAAGGTCGCCACTCAAGTTAGACTCAAACCCTTTTCATCTTTCTGCTCCTTTGGGAAAGTAGGCCTTTGACCAAGAGATAAAAATCTGTCATCAAAGTTCCATCGATCTTTATACAAATTCATGTACCAAGAGTCAGATGATTCTAGAAATACCAGCTTTTATTGAGTATATTCATCATACCAAGAATGGGTTTTTATTTTTCCAGTTCCATAAAACTTAATTTAGTACTATTCTAAAAGTAGGTTATTACCAATATATTAGCTATTTACTTTTAATATTATATGAGTTTCTTTATTAAGATAGCAATATCATTCTAATGGCTGTTGTATACATTTTAAGATTATTCATTACAAATCTTTTTCCCATTTTTTAATTTCATTTTACATTCCAACCACAGTTCTTCCTCCTACCCCTCCTTCCACCCCTTTTGCCTCCTCCCACACCCTCCTCACCTCCCCCTATGTCTGCTTATTTTAGCTTATGTGTATGAGTGTTTTACCTGCATGTGTGTATGGGCACTATGTTCATGCCTGGTACCCTCAGAGGTCAGAAGAGTGTATTGATTCACTGGAAACGGAGTATGGACAGTCATGGGTTCTAGAAACTAAATCTGAGTCCTTTGTAAGAACTACAAATTCTCTGTCTCTCTCTTCATCTCTATGTGTATAAATTTGACTACATGAATATATCTATATATATGTATATGTATAGTAATTAGAGAATATGAGGTCATTGATTCAAAAGGGAGCTGGGGTAAGGGCATGAAAAGTATTTGATAATGCAATTAGACTTTAATAAATTTTAGTTTTTTTCTTAGAACAACAACAACAAATAAAGCAGCAACCACCCTAACCTATTGAGCCAAATCTATCTCTTTGGCCACAACCATCATTTCCATCAATTCCTTGCCTTCATATTTTAGTTTCTGTTGCTGTACTGAATACTAAAATATCAAAAATGACTTGAAGAGGAAAGGATTTATGCATTTAGCAGTTCTCATGTCACATGTCACTAGGGAAGTCAGGGCAGGAACCTGGAGACAGGAACTGATGCAGAGGCCAAGGAGGAGTGTTTCTTACTAGCTTGCTCTCCATGGCTTACCCACGCTGATTTCTTATAGAACCCAGGACCACCAGCCCAGGGTTGCCACTGCCCACAGTGAGTTGGCCCTTCTATGTTAACAATTAATCAAGAAAAATGACCCATAAGCTTTCCTATTGGCCAATCTAATCAGAACTTTTTTTAAAATGAGGTTGTCTCTCCTCAACTGGTTCTAACTGGTGCCAACAATACTCAATATGTGTTGGTTTTTATATTAGTTAATGCTTGATATTACATTACTTTTCTTTCTGAATTGGAATTTATAGCATATTTTGAAGCATCATTTTAGAATTCTAATATTGTATTTCAGTAGTGTATTTGGATTTCATCTTAAGAGCTAGGAAGTTTTGAATTTGAAACAAAGCTTAAGTGCAGATCTTGAGTAAAAGAAGCTGACAGCATCTGGTATTGTGTTAAAAGACTTTTCCTTTGAAGTAAGTGAAGCATAATTTGTTTTCATATTTGCATATTCTTTTTCCTTTTCTTCCTGTCATTGCAAAATCTTAGTCTTAAACATTCAATCTTATGTTTATTACCAAATTCAACTCCTTCTGCTCTTGCCTAGCCTCAGAGTTGACATTAGCACGCTCATCTCTTTCCATTTCCCCTTCCTGTTGCTACTTTAGTATATTAAGAAATGTCATATTTCATTCAATATCACATATTTCAATGTTTTTCCTACAGGGAGAGAGAACCTACGATTCAAAGAAATGTTGCTATACATGTAAGTAAACCTCTAAAAATAGAAAGTATCTAAATGGTTGGAAAAGTAGCATTTCATTAAGACAGAAGGTTTACCAGCTGTGTTAAAATACGGAAACCTGAGTTGTAATATATGCTGCCAATTAATATGCTTGCAAATAGTGTAAGAGTGTTATAATTTATTGATAGTAGAGGATTTTCTTTTAAAAATAATGAGCATTTATGTTTGCAAGTGAATTTGTCTTGATTCCTATGTTAAAACAAACAAACAAACAAAAAACTAGACTACCTTTCTGTCCTAACACTAGTGGTTTGTATTGTAAATCTGTGTACTAGAACACAAGGCTAAGTGATCAGCAATGAGAAAATGCTCTTCAGGAATGTCCCATCATCATCTCTGCTCTGACTGGCCCCTCTTTCTTTCTTCTACTTATTGCTTCCTTCCCCCTTAACCTGCAATAGAATCATAACAGCAATCAGACAATACCTATACAAGTCTTAACCAGATGCTTTTCACAGCCTGGGTTGAGATAGGTATTTCCCTTAATAACATGGTGAAGTAGTTGGTGCACCTCTCCCCTTTGGTTAAGATAATGTATGCCTAATAATAGTTAAGATGTTAATCTCACTTCCTTGTCTGTTTTGCACTTTGCTTTAGGTAAGAGTGACTGCAGAACTTCACCTGTGAATGTGACCATTAAATATAATGGCTGTAGGAAGAAAGTTGAGATGGCAAGATGTGTAGGAGAATGCAAAAGGACCCTCAAGTAAGTTTCCCTTTGAATGTGTTCAGTGCATTAACTCGGTTCTTATAGAGAAAAATCAAGCCATATCATGTAAGGGAGTTTGACATGACAGAACTGCCCGATTGGGACATTAATAGAAAAATCAATAAAACACTGTGATCTGAGGACTAAATTCATCAGTTTGTTGGCCAGTTATTCTGAGGTCATTTTCTAAACATGCATAGATGTATTTGTGATAAATACATTCATTTTCCTGTAGAGACTGTAGAGGGTCATTACTCAAGGAAGTACATTATCCAAATAATTTTAAAGTTGAATGTTAGAATGGCATTATATGTTTTCCTTAATATACTACTTTACATATAGATTAATTTAGTGAGAATATTATAATTTGATATTGATTTCAAATCAATTATTTATATTTTTTACACCACATTATTCAGTGACAGTTCTTTCTTTTTAGTCTCATTTTGTATTTATTGTCAATTGTCACTGATCTACATCCAGCTTTTGTAACTGGAAGGGATACAAGGTCTAGAAAAAGATCACATTAAGTAAAGGCTAGTAAGTCATTTAAGAAAATCTTTGGAACCTAAGGTCTAGTTATGTGATGTTTGCAGCTATTTCAAAATATTTATTACTGATTTCCTTTCTCTTAGGTACAATTATGAGACATTCCAATTGGAGAATTCATGTATTTGCTGCCGTGAAGAAAATTATGAATACAAGGACATTGACCTCGATTGTTCTGATGGCAGCACCATCCCATACAGATACAGGCACACTACAACCTGCTCTTGTCTGGACCAGTGTGAACAGTCTACAGACAGTTAATGCCTACACTGCCTTTCTGGTTGCACTTGTTTTAAACAGGAAGAAAAATAATTAAATAATGTGGACGGACAAGTATGTCTTATTTAAAAAATTAGGCCCACGATGAGGCATTCCATTGTGTTGTTGACAGTGCCTGGAAAATAAATGCAATTGTGCAAGTAGTTAGTGAGTGCGTGGATTTTTTTTATGCAGTACGAATTCTGCTAATTACAGAGAACTCAAGCCAGTCATGACCCCAGGGCACTATTTAACGACAGTGTGCTCTTCATTCTTTTCCATTTGCCTGCCTCCGCTGCACAACCATTTTTACCTTGGATAGCTTCTTTTTGTGGGCTCCAATGCTTGTAACTGCTTAGTGTTCCTCCTTTCATTTTACGCAGGTGTTTTGACACTCTGCATCAACATAGGCACCCACACCAAGGGATTTCTATCTTATTCCAAGCACAGTGACATCACTGTGTTCTAGAGGCTCCAGCTTGCTATCTCCAAATTACTAATGTTAAACTATGGGAAACTGGGATAACAAACTCAGAAGATATGAAAGTTTATTCCTCACTGATGCATAAGGGTGGGTAGGTGTGACTAAGCCTACCATACTCCTCCTCCTGTTTTTGTTCTACCATTTGAACATCCATCTTCCACCTTCTACTTTGATGGTCGCCAGTGGTCATCTCTCTTCCATAATATTTCCATCTTAGTCCAGCCAACACAAAAGAGGAAGGGGAGATAGGGAATGATTGCTGTTTGTTCTTTGAGAGCAAGCCCTAGAATGTACATATTCTTCCATAAACACCTGTTCGGACAAAATGCAAAGTCCAATGGAATCATAAATGATGATTCTAAATGAAGACATATTAACTACCTTTGTAAAAATGTGTAATTAGGAACTTACCCCAAAGTCTAGTTCAATACATGAGAAATCAATTAGTCAATAAGTGCAAAGCAAGTTCTAGGAGCTAGCTGGAATAATTGCAACTTGAATCATCACTAAACAGAGCTCATTATGAGAGTTCTATGATATATATTCTTCCCCAAATTTATTTCATACATGTTGAGAATACACCAGAAGATCATTGTCAGCTATTATCCTCTTTGGGGATTGTCTTGATGTTAGGTCCCCCCTTCTAGGGAAAAGAGTAGCACCAGTGGTTGGTGGGTGGCAGTAAAATGACCATCTCTAACCACAGCCAGAGTTTATGACCTTACAGTGCTGGTGGCTGTCTCCACTGAGAAATCACAGTGCCTAGATTTCTTCCTCCATGCAATAAAGTCAGTGCATAAAACTCTACAATGCAGTGTCTTCTCTAAGGGAACTTAATCTGCATTGTATATGCATCATTCTCTGGAACTCTTCAAATGGTTGTGATATTGAAGTCTGAAGATTGAATGGGGAAGGATGCAGTCATTAGCTCACTTATGTCTTTGCTAGTCTTTGATGATTGAAATGAAGTACATGTTGAGCCCTTCCCTGCTATAGTATCTTATCCTCTTCCTCTTGCTTCCCTTAAACAATATATAGTTTTCTATATGTCAAGCACACTGTTTTAATAGGCATAAGTCACAAAATTACCTCATGACAGAAGTAAAGTTAATTAAAACTCAAAATATAGAGTCATGATTTGGGTGAGCACCAAATCTAGGGATGTGTGTGTGTGTGTAAAATGACCAAGCCATTTTTGAAAATGAGGAATTTCCTCAAATTGTCAAACATGCAGTTAACACAGGATCCACCCCTCAATTCCACTCCTATATAATTCTTTCCAAATAAATGCTTTCTCCCATCTGTAGGTTGGTTCTTTGCTATGCTGGCTTTTTTCCTTTATTGCTTTAAATTACTTTTTTAAAATTACAATATAATGACATCATTCCCCCTTACCTTTCCCCCTCCAAGTAATCCCATGTAATTCTACTTGTGCTCTTTCAAATTCATGTCCTCTTTTTTGTTCTAATTGCTGTTGCATACACACACACACACACACACACACACACACACACACACACACACACTCCTGTGCTCTATGTATACATATACAATGTGCTTAGTCTATATAATGTTACTTGTGTGTATGTTTTCTGGACTCACCATCTAGTATTAGATACCCAAATTTGTGTACTCTGCCATGAAGGCTTTTTCCCACTTTCGGCATTTTTTACATTTTTTAGTTGCCTGTAGTTGTTTTGGTGGTGTTAAGGTCTTGTAATCTTTCCCCTGTCCACATTATCATGCCTTTCAGTGCTATCCTTGTTTAACTCTGGTTGATTGTCCTGTTAGTGAGACATTATGGGATGCCTTAGAGTTTTTATTGCTGTGAAGAGACACCATGACCACAGCAACTTTTTTTTGGTTTTTTGAGACAGAGTTTCCCTGTATTGCTTTGGAGCCTGTCCTGAAAATTGCTCTGTAGACCAGGCTGGCTTCAAACTCACAGAGATCTGCCTGCCTCTGCCTCCCAAGTGCTGGGATGAAAGGCATGGGCCACCAACACCTGGATTTACCACAGCAACTCTTACAAAGAAAACATATAATTGATGTGAGGGCTTACAGTTTCAGATGTTCAGTCCATTATCATCATAATGAATGGCAGCATGCAGGCAGACGTGATGCTGGCTGTATCTTGACCAGAAGGTAGCAGGAAATTGACTGTCACACTGAGTGAAGCTTGAGAAAAAGACCTCAAAGCCCACCCCCACTGTGACACACTTCCTCCAGCAAGGCTATATCTCTTAATAGTGGCACTCCCTTTGGGGGCCATTTTCTTTCAAACCACCACATGTGTGTAGCTTCTGACTTTACTAGGAGACACAACCTCACAGCCAACTCCTTGTTCCTCTAGCTCTTACAATCTTTCTACCTCCTCTTTTGGAATGGTCACTGCAATGGATTTTAGGGACAGAAGTTGTGCTATAGATGTTAACCGTTAAGATTAGGTTCTACAGCTCTACATTTTGATGGGTTGAGGTTTTCTGTCATAGTCTCTATCTGTTGCAGAGAGAAGTTTCTTTACTGATAGGGGAGGACTGCACTTAGCTATAGATGTAAAGACAGATAGGAAGGCCCCTTGATCGCCTGGATAGTACTGTTCCATTGTCTCGCTCCTTGGGAAATAGTTTAGAATCATGGATTTGGGGAGATTTCTGATACCAGGATTCAGCATGACAGGCCTGATATTAGGCTTTAAGTTTAAGCTCTTTGTTTATGTGGAGGTTTGACTGACAATGTTCCTCACAGTTTTGGGTATTTTATTTTATGGTCCCCATTTAATGATGCTGTTTGGGGAGGCTTAGGAGGTGTAGCTGTAGCCTAGCTGGAGGGAGTATGTCACTGAGAGTGGACTTTGAGATTTTAAAGTCAAATGCCATTCTGTTTGCTCCTGCTTGCAGTTTAAGAGTAATCAACACCTTTTCAACTGCCTTCTCCAGCTGCCATGCCTGCCTGCTGCCATGTTTCTTTGTCAAGATGGTAACAGACTCCCTGGAACTCTAAGCTCCAAATAAGCCCTCCCTTTTATAAACCAGCTTGCTTGTGGTGTTTTATCAGGGTAATAGAAAAGCAACTAAATCAATTTAATACTTCTTCTCCCAAATGAAGACCATTTCTCTCCTGGCTGCTTGCTTCTGGGCACAGGTGATGTAGGCTATATTTTCCTTTCTGTTTTATTCGATTCATCTTCTCTTTCTCCAGGAAAACTGGACACTATGGCTTTATTTAGCTGTTTTCTTAACATTCACAGTGTATCTTGTGCATTAATGGCTGTTTAGATAGATGTGTCTGTGGAGATACTGACTGCTGAGAGATCTTTCTCAGCTATCATGTTCAATGTTGTGTAATTTTACTTTAACTTGGCAAAGAAGTGTTACATGTGTTTATGCTGCTGGAATATTACTTTAACTGTGTAAAGGTGTGCTACTTGTTTATGCTACATTTGTTTCTTGCATTTGTTTCACCTTGCCTAACTAAGACACCTAGTTGATCTAACGAAAAGCTAAATGGCCAATATGGAGGCAGAGGAGGGATATATGCGACTGGCAGGCAGAGGGAATAAGTATGGGGAGAAATCTAGCCTTGGAAAGAAGTGAGGAGAGAATGGGGATGAGAGGGAGATGCCCATGGCCATCTAGGCAACCTCCAGCATGCCACAGAGAAACAGAACACATAGAATGAAAGAAAGGTAAAAGCCCTGAGGCAAAACACAGATGAAGAGAAACAGGTTAAATCAAGTTATAAGAGCTAGCAAGAAACTAGCCTAAGCTAAGACTGAACATTCATAACTAATAATAAGTCTCCATGTCGTGATTCGGGAGCTGATTGGTGGCCCAAAAGGAATCTTGTTGCAGTTCAATATAAATTCATTTACCTTTTATTTGGTCCAGGGATATAATGTAGTATATGAGGGGTAGTCAAGCTAAATGCAATTTCCCATGAATAGTTTTTTATGAGCACAGAATTTGACAAAATCATCTGTTGTAGTTAATTCTAACCCTTAATATGAACCCAGACGTATTTTGCCATTGTTTCAAGGAAATAGTGTAATATAAGTAGTTGAATTTAGTTTGGTTGTCTTGGTTAGGTTTTGCTATTCAGTTTTCAACAAAGGAATGTTTATTTCTTACAATAAACATTCTAGATGTTAGGAAGAGAGCTATTATACACAGATCCAAATATGCTTTTATTAAAAAATAATTTAGAAAATAATGGTGGACAAATAAGCATTACTGGTAACTTCAATTAAAAGTGTATGTAAGACATTCAAGTGCGAGCTGGGCGGTGGTGGTGCATGCCTTTAATCCCAGCACTCGGGAGGCAGAGGCAGGTGGATCTCTATGAGGTCAAGACCAAGCCTGGTCTACCGAGCGAGTTCCAAGACAGGCTCCAAAACAATACAGACAAACCCTGTCTCGAAAAAACAAAAAACAAAAAAAGACTTCCAAGTGCACAGATGTGGATAATGAGAGGTTGATAATTTTTGGGGTAGTTAAAGGTGGAGAGAAAGACACTAGAATAGTCAGAAATAGTTTTAAAGGTTCATACCCAAATCATAACTCTATATTTTGAGTTATAATTAGCTTTACTTCCGTCATGAAGTAATCTTGTGACTTAAGATCATTAAAACAATGTGCTTGACATATAGAAAACTGTATATTGTTTAAAGGAAGCAAGAGGAAGAGGATAAGATACTGTAGTAGGGAAGGGCTCAACATGTACTTCATTTCAATCATCAAAGACTAGCAAAGACATAAGTGAGCTAATAACTGCATCCTTCCCCATTCAATCTTCAGATTTCAATATCACAACCATTTGAAGAGTTCCAGAGAATGATGCATATACAATGTAGATTAAGTTCCCTTAGAGAAGACACTGCATTGGAGAGTTTTATGTACTGACTTTATTGCGTGGAGGGAGAAATCTAGGCACTGTGATTTCTTAGTGGAGACAGGTGCTAGCAGTGTAGGGAGGTCATGGACTCTGACTGTGGTTAGATCCTTTTAATGCCACCCATCAACCACTGGGTGTTACTTTTTCCCCAGAAAGGGGAACCTAACAATGAGACAATCCCCAAAGGGGCAACAGCTGAAAATGATCCTCTGGCGTATTCTTAGCATGTATGAAATGGTAAATGGGAGGAAACATTTGTAAATTATACAATGTTGTGTTAACTGCATGTAAAACATTTTGAGGGAATTCCTCATTTTCTAACTGGCTTGGCCATTTCACAACCCTCGCCCCACAACATTGCTTCTCTACATACTGTTAACGTTTATTACCATCTCTGTCTCTTCTACCAGCTGAATTACCCTCCTTTTCAGACTTCTTTTCTCATGCGTAGAGCAGAGCTAAGGAAACATTCTACATGTGCTAGCCCATTGCTCTGCAAAACATCCCATTTTTTACTTACCATCTTGCTGTTCTTCAGCACGAAGTTTCTTGCAGATCTAGAAAATTGTTGGCATGCTGTGGACCTGCAGGTATGGACCAAATGAAATGGCACTCCTTGGAGATAAGGACATAACTGTCTCTGATACCAAGGATATCTAAAGCTAGAATCTTGCTGAAATTGAACTGGCAATAAAGAAATGTTCTGGACTTTGTGAAAGGAAAAGATGAAAGTGATGAGGGTTGAAAACAGTTCGTTTGAGCTCCAACTGTGATGGTAGTGCCCTGTCACAGCCTTAAAGTACCATGTGAGAAAAGAGAAAAAATTCAGTTTGCTGTGCTCCTTCTCTGTGTTCTGTGTTGGCTTCCCATCCTTTGTCCTCAGTCTGGGGCTCCAAACCAGGGCCTCACATATGCTAGGCAAGTACTTTACACTGAACTCCACAGACACCATTGTGTAGGCCAGGAGTTCTCTGGTAGATAGGAATACATGCCTGTGTGAACAGGTCAGAATTTTAAAAATTGGAATAATTTGTCTTTGTACTTATCTTTATCCATTTTAGTTTTATTGTTAAACTTTTTGGTCAATAATCTAGATGAAATTGTACAGTCACCTACCACTGTTCTGCATTTATCAAAAGCTAATTTCTTTCCCCATACATAGGAATCTAAGCTTGCCAGGAAATAAATATAAAGTCTACTCCTTTGTATACATAAGGGGAAGCATAAGAGAGCAATGTTGACTGTGTTTGTCATTAATCAGGACATAACACCAATGCCTGCTTGTGAAAACATAATGAAACTCTCAGCATTGGAGATTTCCTATGCAAATTGCTAGCCATGTGTAATGAGTTATTTGATTACACTTGTATTCTTTGCTGTCTTTTTCATCTTCTCTCTAAAACATCTTGATTAACATGTAACAATTGATAGCTTATTAACACATTAATGGGATTCAGGGTGCTATTTAAAACATTCAAATAGCATGCACTGATTTAACCCTACCTCCCCTCCTCTACCATCATTTAAATACTTCCCAATGTTGTCATTGTCTGGGTACAGCTATGTCTATTCCATGGCTCGCCCCACTCACCCAGTATATCAAAGTAGCTGATGTCTATCTTTATCCATAGCCTTGCAATCTTTGGACAATTCTACCTTTGGGATTATGCATGTATTATCTCCTATACAACATTCCACACCAATGTCACCACTTAGCTGGTGGCGCTTGGCTCTGAGAGTCAAGCTTCCATCTTGCTCCTGAAATCTGCACTCAACCTTTTTCGAGTTTTGAGTTGTGGTCTCCTTTTCTATAGTCTGACTGTTCTTGGTAATCCAATGAATAGCAACAGGAACAAGGCTCTGCTATGCTTCTCCCCACCCCCCAACTCCTTCTGCAATTCCTATCCATGTGCCTTGGTTTATGCTTATGCTTGCAAATAGTTTTGTATCTTCAGCCTGTCCTTTGCTTAGATTTCCCAACATTCTTGGATTCTGTTAGGAAACTGGGTTGAAGGGGCATGGAGTTTTTGGCTGCACTGCCCTATGTGTACTCTACTGCTCAATGCAACAGCATCTCCTTGCAGAATTCTCAGGAAATTTATTTGATGTTATACATTATTCATCGGTATTGAAAGCATTGTCCACCCACATTCATTGATCTGTACTGCATAGATGTGTGACAACCCATGAAGATTTCAGTCAGGTACCAGCTTGTCTTTCTGTACAATTAGAATTACATATAATGACATTAAAAACTAAGCCTTTAGCAATGCCAGAGCCTTTATGAGGCATCAGCTATGCATTTTCTGAGGCTCATGAAGGAGATACATACCCAAGAAACAATGACAGTAGAATATAAGCTGTTGTATATGGTGTGCAAAGCTTACTCAAACACATCTCCATCTCTTTGGATTAGGATAGTGTTAAGCACATGGGGGGAAAGAATGAAAAAGCAGAAAAACAAAAATATGTTGTCTCTTATTTTAACCCCTTTAGTTAATTCAGTGGCTTTAAATTCAAATTCTATATCTAATTAAGGAATGAGTATAACTTTCATATGAATATACACAGAGAAACTGAATTTAATATCAAGAACATATTTTCTGCATATTTCTCTGGGTATTTCCCAATAATTTGTATTGTGCCTAGTACTAATAATATTATTATTGGGGATTTTGTTTCTTTTGACATACTTTGTAATTAAAAAGTTATCCAAAGTAGTCATTGACGTTATTATTAATGTTCCATATTGCATTTGGCTGAGATTCATCTATTCACCTTTTTTTATGAAATCATATCCATCTGTGTAATGTAAGTGTTAGGATAAAGCTCAAAGGGGGCTTTGCGTGGGGGACCTTGGGTGGGGGACCATAGCAGATGAGGGTGACTGAGGTAGGGGACAAACACGCCAGGCAGACAGAGCTTAAGTGAGAAGTTTCATTAGAAAGGGAGGGGAGAAGGAAATAGAAAAGAGGTAAGAGACACAGAAAGAGACAAGAGAGAGGACAGAAGAGAAGAGGGAGACAGGAAAAGTCCTGTCTGCCCCAGGGGAACAGTGGAAAGACAGCTGGAAAAGAGCAGAAAGAGAGGAGAGCAGAGAGGGAAGAAGAGCCAGAAAGAGAGCAGAGCCGAAAAGAGCAAAGAGAGTGTAAGTGAGCAGAGGTCTGTCTTTTAAAGGGGTCCTTTGCGTCTGTGTGTAGACTATGCAATCATGGAACCTT
Organism: Mesocricetus auratus; assembly: GCF_017639785.1. Lineage (NCBI taxonomy): Eukaryota > Metazoa > Chordata > Mammalia > Rodentia > Cricetidae > Mesocricetus > Mesocricetus auratus. The sequence goes on along the minus strand of NW_024429194.1, from coordinate 73,501,258 downwards.
TGGCAGACGAAAGTACTGCCTGAGTGCACTCTGCCAGGTGACAAGGGCAGGCCAGCATAATGCCTGCTCATCCATCAGAGATTATGAAGGAACAGACTCCATATTTAGTCCTTCTATATTTATTTTCCAAGAAAAATACTACGTTAGGCCATGGATATACAAGACATAGGATGGATGCATAGACTAGTGAACGTGAGTCGTACACACATATTGCTCTCTAGGTAGATATCATCATCCTGTGGGGGTATGAGCATGGAAGGACACAGCACACAGTGCGGAATCACAGTCATCTACACACCCAGCAGACAGGCACCTCCTACTGGTCTTTGGAAAGAAGACCTTTCTGAGGCTTGGGAACAAGAAAAAGCCCCACTTTTGAAGACAAAGTTGAAAAGCATTCCAATAGAAGAAGCTTCCAGATCAAGAGCTTGAAACCCACACAGAAAGATCAGTGGAGGGAGCAGTGTGAAATGATGTTACCCAGGAAGCCTAGGGCCTGACTACCTGGGGAACAAAGCAAGCTTGGTTTCGTTCTGGGTTACATTAGAAGTCCTTGAATATACTCAAGAAAAGTGTCAGCCTTGATTGGTTTTGTGGGAAGAAAACTGGTGTGAGGTAAACCCTTGTGTGAAAGAGGCATTATTGTCAGGAGCTACACATCCTCTGTGAGAGGCAGATGGGAAAATGGTCCCAACCCTTTAAACAGTCTCTGCCTCATGAACTCTGTTCTGTCTGAGTCCGGGAATCTGGGCCTTGAATGGAGACCTGCTCTGGAGTGATGAGCAGAGATGTAAAAAGAGAAGTAGCCTATTTGAAGATTGTCATTCTTTTCTTGATAATCTTTCTGTCATAAGAACAAATCCAGACTAGTATCCTGAAAGATGAGCACAATCACACGGAGGTATCCATAATGGCTGAGCCACCACAGCCACTGTCACAGCTTGGTGAGGTCACACTGCCGTATTTAGCTTCAACCAGTTCATAATATAACCACCCATGCAATCTCCATAATTGTGGGAAGCAGTAAATAGTGTGGTGTTTCAAGCTGTTAACACTGGAGGTGTTTCATAATGCAGCAAAAGCCAATTAGTGACCAGCAGTTAGTATTAGGAGTAGTAATAATACTTAGTGGCAATGATACATAGTCTTATAAAACACTCGGGTAAGACTTGTACAAGTTAGCAATAGCACAGACTCAGTAAGAAAAATATCTAAAGATATCATTTGCAGTACAATTTATTAGGAGGAGTCACATATAGGGAAGTGACTGAACAGCTCACAGATTTACCCACAATGCCAACAGTAAGACATACCCCAAATTTACATGATACTTACTGCTTCCTGTTATTATGTTTCCATAGGAGATCATCTCTTAGAAAAACCAAGCAATATAGAAATACATGCTCCAGTGGGAGTCCAGGGAAGCAGCTGTTCCTCCTGCAGCATCAGGTAAACAGGCCGGCTTCCCAGCCTGTGTTCCAGTGCCTGCAGATCACCTGGGAACTACACAGAGCTCCCAATGCCGACAGGAGCCAAGCACCCCAGACTCCAGATCTTCTCTCCCACCAACGAGACCAGGAAACGAGAGGAGGCTGGGAGTCCAGGGAAGCAGCTGTTCCTCCAGCAGCATCAGGTAAACAGGCCACTTCCCGGCCTGTGTTCCAGTGCCTGCAGATCGCCTGGGAACTGCACAGAGCTCCCAATCCCGGCAGGAGCCAAGCACCCCAGACTCCAGATCTTCTCTCCCACCAACGAGACCAGGAAACCAGAGGAGGCAGGGAGACCAGGGGAGTAGCTGTTCTGGATCAGGTACAACAGGACCCAGCATAAGGTCCAGGGGACCAGGTAGGAGGCTAAGCGCCCCAGATTCCTGTTCTTCTTCTCCACCCACGGGACCAGCATTTGGACAAGGAATAGAAGAACCACCAGATTATTGGACTTGCTAGCACCCACCAAAAGGGAACTCTGGTCCCCAGACCAGTAAGGGGCTCTTTCTGCACCCACTAGAAGAAGAGATGGGAAAGAGACAATACAAAAACACAGTCAGCAACAGAAAAACAAATATGACACCGCCAGATTCTAGAGACTCCACACCAGCAAGACCCCAACATTCCAATGAGAACGAAGCAGAAGAGAACGACCTTAAAAGCACTTTCATGAAAATGATAGAGGCCCTAAAAGAGGATATAGGAAAGTCCCTCAAAGAAATGGACGAAAAACCAAACCAAAAAATGGAAGAAAAAACAAACCAAAAAATGGAAGAAAAAACAAACCAAAAAATGCAAGAATTGGAAGAAAAAACAAACCAAAAAAGGCAGGAAATGGAAGAAGAAATGAAGCAAAAAATGCAAGAAATGGAAGAAAAAACAAAGCAAAAAATGCAAGAATTGGAAGAAGAAACATACCAAAAAAGGCAGGAAATGGAAGAAGAAACAAAGCAAAAAATGCAAGAAATGGTAGAAAAAACAAAGCAAAAAAATGAAAAAAATGGAAGAAGAAACAAACCAAAAAAGGCAGGAAATGGAAGAAGAAACAAAGCACAAAATGCGAGAAATGGAACAAAAAGCAAACCAAAAAATGCAAGAAATGGAAGAAAGAACAAACCAAAAAATTCATAAAAGGCAACAAACAGACGAAAAGATAAACAGAAAATTGCAAGAAGCAATGCAAACACTGCAAGGGTTGAAAACTGAAATAGAGACATTAAAAAAAACACAATCTGAAGAAAGGCAGAAAATAGAAAAGCTGGACAAACAGTCAGGCACTACCAATACAAGCATTACCAACAGAATAGAAGAGATGGAAGAGAGAATCTCAAGTGTTGAAGATACACTAGGAGAAATGGATTAATCAACCAAAGAAAACCTTAAATCCAACAAATCCTTAACACAAAACATCCAGGAAATATGGGACACCATGAAAAGACCAAACCTAAGAATAATAGGTGTAGAAGAAGGAGAAGAAATCCACCTCAAAGGGGCAGAAGGCATATTCAACAAAATCATAGAAGAAAACTTTCCCAACCTTAAGAAAGATATGCCAATGAAGGTACAAGAAGCCTACAGAACACCAAATAGAGTGGACCACAAAAAATAATCCCCTCGCCACATAATAATCAAGACCCCAAACATACAGAATAAAGAAAGAATATTAAGAGCAGCTCAGGAAAACGGTCAAGTAACATATAAAGGCAGACCTATCAGAATTACACCTGATTTCTCCATGGAAACTCTGAAAGCCAGAAGGTCCTGGATAGATATTCTACCTACACTAAGAGACCATGGATGCCAGCCCAGACTACTATACCCGGCAAAGCTCTCAATCACTATAGACGGAGAAAACAAGATATTCCATGACAAAACTAGATTCAAGCAATATGTGTCCACTAACCCAGCCCTACAGAAAATTTTGGAAGGAAAACTCCAACCCAAGGAAGCTAACTACAACCAGAAAAACATAAACATTAGAGAATCCCTCTCTACCAACAGCCAAAAGAACAAAGGGGTGAAATTCCACACATAATTCCACCAACAACAACCATCGCAAATCGAAGAAGGATGAGCAATCAATGGTCATTAATATCCCTCAATATTAATGGCCTTAACTCACCCATAAAAAGACACAGACTAGCAGAATGGATTCGAAGACAGAACCCTTCCTTCTGCTGCATACAAGAAACACACCTCACCCTCAAAGACAGACATTACCTGAGAGTTAAAGGTTGGGAAAAAATTTTTCAATCAAATGGACCCAAGAAACAAGCAGGGGTAGCAATCCTAATATCTAACAAACTAGACTTTAAAATAAAATCAATCAAAAGAGATGAAGGAGGTCATTACATACTCATCACAGGTGAAACCCACCAAGATGAAGTGTCTATCCTGAACATCTATGCCCCAAATACAAAGGCATCCACATTTATTAAAGAAACATTACTAGAACTTAAATCTCATCTAAAGCCCCACACAGTTATAGTGGGAGATTTCAACACACCACTCTCACCACTAGACAGGAATACCAGACAGAAACTCAACAAAGAAGCAAAGGGTCTAATAGAAGTAATGACCCAACTGGAATTAACAGATATCTATAGAACATTTCATTCACATAAAAAAGAATATACCTTCTTCTCACCACCACATGGAACCTTCTCAAAAATCGACCACATACTTGGCAACATATCAAACCTCAGCAGCTACAAAAAAATTGGAATAACTCCATGCATCTTATCAGACCACCATGCTTTAAAATTAGAATTCAACAACAACACAAATTGCAGAAAACCTACAAACTCATGGAAATTGAATAATGCTCAACTGCACCATCCCTGGGTCAAAGAGGAAATAAAAAAAGAAATTAAAGACTTCCTCGAATTCAATGAGAATGAAGACACAACATACCCAAACCTATGGGACATTTTGAAAGCAGTGCTACGGGGGAAGTTCATAGCGCTAAGTGCTCACATGAAGAAACAGGAGAACAGTTATACCAGAGAATAACATCACAGCTGAAAGCTCTAGAACACAAAGAAGCACACTCCCCCAGGAGGAGTAGACGCCAGGAAATAATCAAATTGAGGGCTGAAATCAATAAAGTAGAAACCAGGAAAACAATACAAAGAATCAATGCAACGAAGAGTTGGTTCTTTGAGAAAATCAACAAGATAGACAAACCTTTGTCCAAACTTACCAAACAGCAGAGAGTGAACACGCAAATTAACAAAATCAGAAATGAAAAGGGGGACATAACAACAGACTCTGAGCAAATCCAGAGAATCATTAGGTCATACTTTGAAAACCTGTACTCCACAAAATTCGAAAATTTAAAGGAAATGGATAACTTCCTGGACAGCTATCATTTGCCAAAACTAAATCAAGAACAGATAAGCAATTTAAATAGACCTATAACCCCTATGGAAATAGAAGCTGTCATCAAAAGTCTCCCAACCAAACAAAGTCCAGTCCAGATGGCCTCATTGCAGAATTCTACCAGAAATTCAAAGAACAGCTTATACCAATTCTTCTCAAAGTGTTCCACACAATAGAAGCAGAAGGGTCTTTGCCAAACTCTTTCTATGAGGCTTCAATAACCTTGATCCCCAAGCCACACAAAGATACAACTAAGAAAGAGAACTTCAGACCAATATCCCTCATGAACATTGATGCAAAAATATTCAATAAAATACTGGCAAATCGGATCCAAGAACACATCAAAACAATCATTCACCACGATCAAGTAGGTTTCATCCCAGGGATGCAGGGATGGTTCAACATACGAAAATCCATCAACGTAATCCACCATATAAACAAGCTGAAAAACAAAAATCACATGATCATCTCACTAGATGCTGAAAAAGCCTTTGACAAAATCCAACACCCCTTCATGATAAAGGTCTTGGAGAGATCTGGGATAACAGGGACATACTTAAACATAATAAAAGCTATATACAGTAAACCAACAGCCAACATCAAACTAAATGGACAGAAACTCAACGCAATTCCTCTAAAATCAGGAACAAAACAAGGCTGTCCACTCTCTCCATACCTTTTCAACATGATACTTGAAGTTCTAGCTATTGCCATACGACAACAAAGGGGGATCAAGGGGATACAAATTGGGAAGGAAGAGGTCAAACTTTCACTGTTTGCAGACGATATGATAGTTTACATCAATGACCCAAAGAACTCTACCAGGGAACTCTTACAGCTGATTAACACCTTCAGCAAAGTGGCAGGCTACAAGATCAACTCAAGAAAATCAGTAGCCCTACTATATACAGATGATAAAAGGGCTGAAAGAGAAATCAGAGAAACATCACCCTTTACAATTGCCACAAACCACATAAAATACCTTGGGGTAACGCTAACCAAACAAGTGAAAGACCTGTATTGTAAGAACTTTGAATCTTTAAAGAAAGAAATTAAAGAAGCCCTCAGAAAATGGAAAGATCTCCCATGCTCTTGGATAGGTAGGATCAATGTAGTAAAAATGGCAATCCTGCCAAAAGCAATCTACAGATTCAATGCAATCCCCATTAAAATCCCAGCACAATTCTTCACAGACCTTGAAAGAACAATAATCAATTTTGTATGGAAAAACAAAAGACTCAGGATAGCCAAAACAACCCTGTTCAACAAGGCAACGTCCGGAGGCATCACCATCCCTGACCTCAAGCTCTATTACAGAGCTATAGTCCTGAAAACAGCTTGGTATTGGCACAAAAATAGACAGGTAGACCAATGGAATCGAATTGAAAACCCGGGTATTAACCCACACACGTACAAACATCTGATCTTTGACAAAGAAGCTAAAAATATACAATGGAATAAAGAAAGCATCTTCAACAAATGGTGCTGGCATAATCTGAGACTGGCATGTAGAAGAATGCGGATCGATCCATGTTTATCGCCATGCACAAAACTTAAGTCCAAATGGATCAAAGACCTCAACAAAAATCCAGCCACACTGAATCTCTTAGAAGAGAAAGTGGGTGGTACCCTTGAACGAATTGGTACAGGAGACAGCTTCCTGAACATAACACCAGTAGCACAGACAGTGAGATCAACAATTAATAAATGGGACCTACTGAAACTGAGAAGCTTCTGTAAGGCAAAGGACACAGTCAGCAAGACAAAAAGGCAGCCCACAGAATGGGAAAAAATATTCACTAATCCCACATCTGACAGAGGGTTGATCTCCAAAATTTACAAAGAACTCAAGAAGCAAGTCTCCAAAACACCAAAGGACCCTATTAAAAAGTGGGCTGCAGAACTAAATAGAGAGTTTTCAATAGAGGAGTCTAAAATGGCTGAGAGGCACTTGAGAAAGTGCTCAACATCCTTAGCCATCTGGGAAATGCAAATCAAAACAACTCTGAGATACCATCTCACTCCTGTCAGAATGGCTAAAATCAAAAACACCAATGACAATTTATGCTGGAGAGGATGCGGTGAAAGGGGGACACTCCTCCATTGCTGGTGGGAGTGCCAACTGGTTCAGCCACTTTGGAAATCAGTATGGAGATTCCTCAGAAAAATGGGAATAAATCTACCACAAGACCCAGCAACTCCACTCTTAGGCATATATCCAAAAGATGCCCATTCATACAACAAAGATGTCTGTTCCACTATGTTCATAGCAGCTTTATTTGTAATAGCCAGAACTTGGAAGCAACCTAGATGTCCCTCACCCGAAGAGTCGATAGAGAAAATGTGGTACATCTACACAATGGAGTACTATTCAGCAGAAAAAAATAATGGAATCATGAGATTCGCAGGCAAATGGATGACACTAGAAGAAACCATCCTGAGTGAGGTAACCCAGTCACAAAAAGAGAAACATGGCATGTACTCTCTCATATATGGATTTTAGACATAGATCTCGGGAGTGCCAGCCTACAATCCTATGGCCAGAGAGTCTGGGAAACAGAAACTTCATTTAGCGGCTGATCGAAGAAGAGGCAGACTCCCTTGGTTAACTACTGAGCTGAACTCAGGAAAGCCAGTAACAGAGAGGGAGGACTGATGATCAAAGGGATTAAGACTGGGCTGGTTTAACCCCCAGAAACAGCTGACCAGACAAAGGTTAACTCTTGAATCCCAGGCATCAGCCTGGGAATCCAGCATGGGACTGATCAAGACCCCCTGAATCTGGGTGTCAGTGAGGAGGCCTAGGGAATCTATTGAGCCTTGGGCAGCAGATCAGTATACACAGTATACATACATCCCGAGTATACACACGGACTTTGGACTCCCATAGAACAATGTGAGGTGCACTCTCACCCTGAACTCTTGGGGAAGGGTCTAGGCCCTGCCCTATATGAAATGACAGACTATGGACACCCCCATGGAGGGCCTCACCCTCCCTGGGGGAATGAGGGGATAACGGGGGGGGGTTGGGGGGAGTGCACGGGAGGAGGGGAGGGAATGGGAGAGGGACCCAGAACTGACTTGTGAAGCAACCTCATTTCTTATCTAAATTTAAACTGGAAAATAAAAAAAAAAAACCAGAAAAAAAAGAAATACATGCTCCAAATAGTTTAAAAAATAAAGACAAGTTAACAGCTTCTTTGTTTCCATTTTAAATTAGAATCATCAGTACTAACTTGGTGTTTACTTTCTTATTTGCTATCTGCAAATTTCTCTATGAATATGCATAATGTTGCACAAAAAAATAAACTGGCCCAAAATCTTATATTTGGGTTCAAGCTTCAAGCTGAAGATGAGAAAAGCAAAGCAGCCAGCCACTAACTCTTATCTCTACCTCAGACTGAAAGGGTGATGCTGTTTCTATCAAACCTCAGACTATAACCCCAAACTACTATGCTCTCCTCTATGTGGCTGGAGGATGAATGCCACCTCAGAGACCTTGTTCCTGTCTTTTACACCTCCCTAATACTGGGATTAAAGGCTACTAGTTCTGAGTTTTTCTCAAAGCCAGTAAGGAAAAGAATCAAGATTTTTTTCAACCAGTCTTGTGTGTCTAGATAAGAAACGAAATAGTTAACGAGAGAAATTTCTTTTTTATAGAAGCAGACACATCAAGAGGAAATAGCTTTCAAAGATAACATTTTATCTGCTGCAAACAAAACATTGGAAGCAGGCAATGGCCATCAGGGTCTCCTTAAACTACCATGTTAGTATCCAAAATGGCCTTTCAGAGGCTGCCTCTTTCATTTTTTTGCAGTAATGATCTTAGTAATGATGCAGACACTATACATTAATATTTGATGATGTAACATGCCCTAAAAGTGATTTTATAGTGTTCTTGTTATCAATTGTAAAGCTGTATGTAGGCATGCCTCTAAATTTAATGACCAATTATATAAAGATTCTAAATGATACCATGAAGTTACGAAGTCCAAATAAAAAATAATGTGTCAGTAATTGTAAGGCTTGGTGAGATGGAGAAGCCTTTAGATTAGTAGAGGACATCTCTGGTCATCTTCGAAATCATTTCCCTGGAAGGTACTCTAGAGTAAAGGAAATGACAGAATGGATGAATGTCACAAATGGCACTCGTGAGATTGATTTACATGATACTGCCTGGGTAGTTTAACAATAGCTATCTTCACACTGGGGAGGTCAAGAAACTGCTTGTTCCTGAGTCCTTGAAGCTGGGATCTTCACCATCTCAGACTGGCACTAAATGGCTGGAGGATTCCTAGAAGGCCGCTGGTTTTTAGTCCACAGTGGAAGCTGGAAGAAGCTTGGCTCAGACGTCAGCTGAGAAGTGCAGCAGCAGCAATAGTAGCAGCAGCAGCAGCAACAGAGTGTGAACTTGACCTTCAGGGCTTCAAGAAGGTAGAAAGCAAAGTTTCTGTTCTTGGGCCCCTTTTATCTGTGTTTGCATTAGAAGATGATGTCCACATTTAGGGTAGCTATTCCCACTTCAAATAACCTGGTCAAGCAAACCTCTCTGGGGTGGGCACAGGGACTTGCCTTTTGTTGATTCCAAATTGGATCAAACTGACAGCACACATGCCCACTGGAATGTGGTTGGTGCCATCACATAAGGTAGAATATAAGGGAGAAAAGGAGAAAGACATTCAGCCCAAGGATTCTCTTTTTCAAACCCTGGCAGCAACAATTCTTCCTGCTCTGTCCCATCCCTCCCTGCCTGCCACATTGTACTGAGACCCTAAGCTGCTACCCCCCTTAAGCTGCTCTTAGGTCTATGTCACAACAATAAAAAGACCGATGAACTCCACAATGGTCCATTATCTTCAGAAATTAGAATTGGAGATGAAGAGGAATTACCTTGTAAGACAAGTTTAAGAATTATATGAACTAGATATGATGTGATTCAGCAAGCCAACTACAAGATATAGTAGAGACAGAGTTAATATTAAGTTAAAACTAAACATTAAACATAAAGCTAAACATTAAGTGACAAGTAAGGATCATGTCAATTTCACCAGCAGGATAATGATTTTGTGGCTACACTTTCTGACTTCATCCTTATTCTGACCACACAGCCTTGGTCATTGTTTACAATGAACAGTGTGGTTTATTTCCCTGTGTATGTCCTCTTATACATTCACAAGTCAAAGGTTCTTATTTGGCATCAGCTTCAAAGTCTCAGTGTCTGACATTGCCACTGGAACATGCATATCCAATTAGTTTACACCCAGCAAAAATGAACAGAGTGATCCTTGGATCTGAGGTTTATAGTGTGAGCTTCAAATTACTGTGCCTGTTTTAGGAGGTATTTATAATTGCATGCACATACACACACACCATTGATTACTGAAAATCTGAAAATATCTAAAGGAAATAAGCTATGTAATATGATCATAACTCAAGGAATTCTTTGGGATAGCCTATTGCTATCTTAACATTTGTGATGAATAGAATTTAATGCCCCAAGAACCCTAAATTATGAGTATCTGCACAATTCTTTTAGTTTGTAATTATTTATTTTTGAGAAAGTGTCTCACTCTGTATGCTTGGTGGCCTAGAACTCACTATGTAGGCCAGGATGACCTTGAACTCACAGAGGTCTACTTGCTTCTACTTCCTACATGCTTCAATTAATAGTATATAATACTCAACAAATAGACAAAAGCCACTGAAGGGCCAGTGAAATGGTTCAGTGTGTATAGGCAATTGCTGCCAAGCCTGATAACTGAGTTCAAAACCCTTGACTGACATGGTAGGAGAGAATCATCTTCCACAAATTGATGTCAGACCCTTAGGTATGCACATGCATGCATATAAACATACAAAGAAAGGTACACATGCAAAATTAAAAAGCAATGTAAATTTTAAAAAGTTTAAGTATATCTCCATGAATTTATTTATAAAAATATCTATTTAAAAAACACAACATACAAGTAATACTATACAGACTGAGAAGGTTGTATTTATATGTACACAGATATATATGTAATAGCAATTAAAGAAATACATGCCATGAATTTGAAAGAAAGGTTGGAGGTACATGGGAGGGTTTGGATCAGGGAAAGGAAAAGGGCAAATGATATAATTATATTATAATCTCAAAGATATTTTTAAAAACATCCACCATTTCATGATTTGTGAAATGTCCCATTGGATGCAGGAAAGGAAAAGAGCCAGACTTCAGTGTGAGTGTCCTGGTTTGTCAGAGGGCCTGATAACTGGCAAAAGTAAGTACATAGCCATGGTAGGAGCTGGTGAAACTCACTTCCCATTTTCTTGTCTATGATCTTCAAAGAAATTATGCATAAGGCCTGGTTTAGAGACATTTTAGTACCAGAACACCAAAATATAAAATAAGAAAGAGAATGCAGGATTTTATTAGAATTCACATCTGAATGACTCGGCTGTGATATCAATAGAGTTTGAAAGCATCCCCCAAAGATTATCAGGTAGGGGCTACAGTTCCTATGTCTAGTGGTATTGGGGCTAGTGGGAAGGAATTTGGGTTATATGTGTGGTATTCTCAAGAATTGGTAAAGACCTTTCTGGAGGAATGTATTTGCCCCCTTTCATACTGCTCCTTCCTCCTTTTAAAATACTTCATTATTCTTTAGACTTTGTTATAAAGCAGAGGTTTCTGTATGGAACTCTTATAAATATTTTATTTGGCTGGATTCATTGCTTCTGCATATGTATGCCCACTTTCCTGGTGTACCCTTTCGCATCCAGTATTCACTTCCTTAAAGTCTTTTGTTTTCTCAGTCCTGTAGGCGCCTCTCCAGGTTCCTGGCCATGACCAATATTTTCTCCCACCTCAATGCACATATGTCATGGTTAGGGACTAGGGTCTGCCTGTGGGAATGAAGAGCTTCAGCTTACATTCATCTAACATTACGTCTATAACGCTCTAACAGTGACTCGGCAAGACCCACTCCATTCAGTCAGACCAGAATTTCTTTCCTGAAGCAGTGTGGAATGAGGAAGGAAGGGCATAAAGTCTGAGGTATTCTCTCAAGGATGTGTCCCAGCCATTGGAACGGCTGCAGTCCCCTCAGTCCCACATTTGTATGATCTTTGTATTATTTAACATTTAGATTTAGATATTTAACCCAATATCTAAATCTAAAGATACCGCAAAGATGTTCCACTGAAATTTAAGGCAAACAATCATTACCTGATGCAAATTAGGATGTAAGTGAAGAAAATACTTGTGGAGTAAATCAATTAAAAACTGAAGCCCAGAAATGTTTTGCTAAGAAAGCACTGGTTCTTTGGCCAAATAAAGGCAAAGCAGGGTTGAATTCATAACAGATCGTTAATCAAGGTTGACTATGTGCACAAATTGTGGCAGATGGACATTAGCCAAAGCCACTCAAAACCAGAAAGCTACGCGTACTGAAAATAAGCAAGGAGACTGCAGGGAACAGAGGAGAGTACCCTGACGTGGAGAAAGAGTCAGAGAAAAGGAAAACACAGAAGGATGACATGCTTGGAGCTCAGCAGCTTCCTTGACCTTGCAAGGAAAAGTTTAGTTTTGCTGTTGTTTTTAAGACATTTATTTTTAATATATTTTTAATTAGAATTACTTCACTTTTTCCTTCCCTTGTCTTTCTCCAGGTCTTCCCAGCTACCCTCCTTTCAACCTCTCTCTTGTCTCCCACTCTCAAATTTCTACAACTGATGATGGCTTCTTTTTCTTTGACTTGTTACTGGTGTGTGTGTGTGTGTGTGTGTGTGTGTGTGTGTGTGTGTGTGTGTCTGTTTTGGCTATTTGTCTGTATATGGTTTCAGGGATAACCACCTTGTATTAGACAATCAACAAGGGAGAGGTTAATTTTCCCTCCCCCAGTGGTCATTAGTTGCCTGTACTTCTTCATCTAGGAGGGCACCCTGTGAAGTTTTCTCCCTTTCCCATTAACATGTCTATTGACGTTGGCGTTGCTCCAGTCTTGCTCATGCAACTGTTTCAGGAGACTGTTTCACAGCAGATTTCCTCATATACAAGGTCTCACATCTTTCTTCTAGCTCTTTGAAGATATTCCCTTAGACATAGATGCTATAGTTGTGACATAGATTCAAATTCTGGGGTTGGGGTCTCCATGACCCACTGGTTTCTGCATTGTGTCCAGTTGTTTGTTTGGTTTTTTATCTCCATTTTTTGCAAATAGAAGCCTTTAGGTGAAGGATTGTACTCACACTTATCTGGGAGAGGTAACTGGTGAACATTAACCAAAAGGTTTTATTGGAATATCATTTAATACAGTTGTCCAACTTCTACACACCTGGCTCCATAGCTGTCTTTACAGGAACTACCCCTTCCCTTTATTCAGGGGCCCCAGTGGTGTGAGTTCCATTATTAGAGTTTCTGTTTGGGGTTTTTGTTGTTGTTGTTTGGTGGTGGTGGTGGTGGTGGTAGTGGGGATGGTGGTGGTGTGTAACCCTGTTTGTGTGTAACTCATTGCCTCATGTCTGCTAAGCAAGTGTCCCATCACTGAACTCTATCCTGAGTCCTGTTAATGACCTCTTTTTCACTGAATCTTAAAGTCCTTCCATCAATCAACTGTGGCATAAATCAATATAGCAGCTGTAGAGGAGAGCTGGGACAAGAGCAAAGTCATGCTTAAGGCTTGCCTGGCTTCCGGTGACGTGACTTTAGAATGTTTGTAACTGTAGGGAAACTGATCTTTCCAGGATTAATGACAAAACCACACACACCCTTGCTAGTCTTCACCTTGTCGGTGTCTCCTTCTGTGCCTGTCACCACTACTCTGCACACAGAAGTCTGCTCCAGGCGACTTTGCAGCAGACTGTTTAGCTATGGATCTCAGCTCTTTGTAAACATCCCTTTGTCTCAACCTCCAGTAGTTCTCACAATTTAACTAGATATGTAGCTATACCCCAGTGCTGTTCTGGCAACACAAAGACAAGTGGGGGTAGTGAATAAATTCACAGTAACATCAGAGATGGAGTCGCTCAGTCTCCAACAACAAAGTCAGCTTCAGGCATCATGGCACAATGCCCTTTCAGAGTCTTCTGTGCTGCTCTTTCTCATAGGCTTATGTTTGAAGAGGTTTTCTGCAGTCATCCACACAACCTTCTTCATTAAAATAAGAAAACTCAGCTCTGGAGAGTCATGGCTGCTGATGGCAAAGTCAGGACTGAAGCCTGTGTCACCAGTGGTAGAATGACTTGCTCCTCCCTGGAACCAGACTAGATTTCTTCCTTTGTTTATATTGTCACCTAGATTCCTCTCAGCTACCCAAACGACATAACAATTAACACTTTTAGAAACCTCTTCAATAGAATTCTCTAAACTGAGTATTAGCAACTTTGGGGTTCAGAATTCCACTCCTAAGTGTTTGTTTTAAAAAAAATTCATGCAGACCTAACGAGAGTATTTATACTTATGTTAATATTCTCTCCTAAATGGAAATTCCTGTCCATCGAAATTTCTCCATAGAATGGCTGAAGAAGATACATGGATTGTGGCTTATTCATAACACTTAATATGTAGAAGAATATCTACAGATGCATGCAGCAATGCATATGATAATAAATTATATTGAAGTAAATATTAAAGGGAACATATGCTTTATTGACTCTTTTTTTAAGTTTGAAACCAGGAAAACCTTACTTATGACTTTGCAGGATGAGAATAGACTTTGGGGAACAAAGGAGAGGCAGGACAAATGCTAATGCTTCTGCATATTTCCAAATATAATTTATTCATATGCATACTCTTTGCAATTTTGTAATTCACAAAGTTCAAATCCAAGGCTTCTTAAATAGCTCACTTGACAACAATATCTGACCCGAACTGAACCCATCTGGTGACAAACCCTGACCTCAACTGACAAGAAGTTATTTATAGACTTGTTTATCCCACTTGGGGTGAATATTCATAGTTTCCTGTGGAAGGATTAATGTGCTTGCATATGGATGCTGCCTCAGAAACTACCTAGAGTGTTAAGTTGAAATCCTACAGTTATGAATTCCACATTCCATCTGGTCCTAAGTGGTCAACACAAGGTCTTATATTTTGTGTTATAGACAATAAAGTCTCCCCAAAGACATCCACACTCTAAATCTGTGAGTACATCAAGTGACATAGCAAAGGGAATTTGAGTTGCTGGTAGGCTAAGCCTATTCATGAGCTTACCTTGAGAATAAAAACAAAAAACAAAAAACAAAAAAAAAAACAGATTATTACCTAAATGGGCCCAAGTTAATCCTAAGGGACTTTGTAAGTGGAAAAGGAATATTAAACAAAGAGTCAGAGAAGCTGCAGTATGAAAAAATCTTAGTTAACACTGTTGTCTTTGAAGACAAAGAAAGGAGGCTCTGAAAGCTGATAAAGAAGATATGGGTTATTTTCTAAAACTATCAAATAAAATGCACTCTTTCTGTACCTCAGTGTTAGCCCACAATGATCCAGTTTCATACATTTGACTTCCAGGACTACATAATCATAATTTGTGTTGCTTTAAGTCACTGAATTTATGGAAAAATGTTATAGAAGTGTTAAGAAACCATACATGTATATGCTATTAAATATGTCTGTGTATTATGTATGCATCTATGTATATAGATGTGTGTCTGCTCATGGGCATTTGTATCTAATATCTGAATCATACAATGAATGGCATAAAGTAGAATCTAAAGAAGAACTTTTAATATATGAATAAATGAGTGACATGAATGAAGTGAGTATCATAAGTGAATGACTTGAATGGAGTGAGGGTATATAGAGGTCAGTTTCTGGTCTATGTACTAGCAAACTGTTGTTACATAATTAACTTAAAATGTCAAGTTAAGCAACACTCTTAGCTACCTTCCTATTGATGTGCTAATATACCATGGACAAGGCAACTTATAAATGAAAGTGTTTATTAGGGCTTACATTTACAGAGGATTAGAATCCATTACCCCCATCATCTCGAACATAGCAGCAGGCAGACAGGCAGTAGCTATAGAAGGCAGAGTGGGGGGGGGTGAGATAATTTGGAATGATGTAGGTTTTTTAAAACATCAAAGTCTTCCCCTAGTGACATACCTCCTCCAACAAAGTCATACCTGCTCATCTCTTCAAATAGTCTCACAAAATAGGGCCCACGTATTCAAATACTGGAACCATTCTCATTCAAAACACCACAGTAGCAGTAAGCATCTTTTCTAGCTTGTGGATTTGCTGGTCTATTGTGGTAACATAGCTTCTAATTTCATGTTAGCTTATTATCTTATCATCAGCCTTATGCAGATGGGGATAGAATAAAATGGACCATGTTATATCAAATCAACTACTATAATAACCAGCATATTTTACATAGCTCAAAGTCATGGGGCAGGGAAGTATGTGCATCTATTAGGAACTTGAGAGAGGGCAAAAGGGATGCATGGGAGGGGAAAAGAAAAAATGATGTAATTATATTAGAATTTAAAAAGCCTTTAAAATATTGTAAGAAAAAATAACCTAACAAAAACTTTTTAAAAATGACATTTCAGCCTGTTGGCTGTTTACAGTAAGTAATCACCACAACACACACTATTCTGGGTCAGGGACATGGATGAGCACACAGTTTTGCTTAGTTTGGAAAAATCTGACTACATGGGAAATCAAAGACATAGTAAGATTGATTATATTGTTTTCCTAAAGGCAAATTAAACTGAAATAGTGAGTACACAGTAGGATAGCAGATTGAGCACATATTTTTAGATGAACTAATGACATATTATTCACTTGGCTATGATGTCTGACAAAATTCTTGGAAGGCGGGGGAGACTTTCTAAAAAAAGGTATTAGTACATACAACTAGCTGAGCCCTTAAGTAGCTCAAGAAGGAAATGGTAAACTGTCAAGCAAGAGAAAACACATGATGGAAAGAGAGTTTCATATGATATGTAAAGAAGGGGCAAGCTTATTTTGGCAAGTTGGGGAAAGGCCTCTTAAGGCAACTGTTACAGTACATTAAGGTCATAATAAATAAAACCAATAAATACTCAAACTATTGGGAAGATGGACAAATTCATGGTACACCATTTTAGAGTGATAACTGGTTTCTAGGGTCTCTAGGTAAAACGATTACAGCTTTATTAGGAAGCTACCCCAGTACCCTGAACTACCTTGCATCTTGAGTAAGGCAAGTAGTACTCATGGGAGAAATCTAAAGACTCATGGACCATGTTCTGCCTCTAGCCTCTTCAGAGACTGTTCTTGCCTACCCTACACTCTGTTTTCTTCTTTGCTGTTGTCAGCAAAAGACTTACTGAGAACTTGAGACAAACACAGGGGCAGTATTTTAATAAGCGAATTTCAAAGCTGCGGAAACAGCCTCAGATCCAAGTTACTGCAAGGAAGAGGCAGAGGGGTTTGCTTACATAGAAGAAGGTCTTGAGCAGCCTCCCACTCTAATCCTCTGTGCACATAGGGAGACAAGCAAGTTTAGTCTTGGTTGCTTGACTAGATGAAATTAGTTTGGCTTAAGTGAACGGGGTATGAAACAGGACTTTCATAGGGTGTGTTTTCCAATGGAAGCAATGAGATTTCCTGGCAAGAGCTACAAAATTTGAACTAACTACTTTTCTCCCAGGAAGACTCCTATGTTGAACTGGGGTCCCTTAAGCTACTGGTGAACCTTCCTGGATATAGAATTCTTCTTAAAGTTAACACTCTGTACTCTCTCTAGCTATATCTGAGCCAGCCCAGCATGCAGGATATTTTTTTTTTGCCTTTTTTCCCCTAGGAAGTCCCTTTTAAAGAAAATCTGTAGGTCCACCTACTGTCAGCTGTGTCACATTTATTCTGCCTCCAGCACACTCTTAGAGTGCCAGTTGCAGTTTAAAACTACAGAATGATCTTGGCCAATGGGACTAGAAATGCTCAACAGTTGTGAACTTTCATTACACTGATATCATAAGATTAAAATGTCTTCATCACAAACAAACGTATGGTCACTGTGTGATCAGTTTAGTAAGTAACAATATACTGGTCCTGCCAAAGCAGATATGGACGAGAAAGATGATTCAGTATCCCACTATCCCTGAAAATCATCTGCTTTTGTCAATTGCAAAATGTGTCTATTCCCTTTCCATCCACCCTCTGGGGTCTTTCTCCAGCTCTTCTCTCTAAGGTTAGAAAAATGCAGCAGGTAGTGGTGTTACACGCCTTTAATCCCAGCACTTGAGAGGCAGAGGTAGGTGGATCGCTATGAGTTCTAAGTCAGCCTGGTCTACAAAGCAAGGTCCAGACCTGTCTCAAAAAAACAAAAACAACAAACAAGAAAGAAAGATAGAAAGAAAGAGGGAAGGAAGAAAAAAGAAGAAAAATTGCTACATATGTCAGAGCAGACATGGTACTCAATAAATTTCTTAATCATGCATGTTCCTAAAACATTGTAGGTAGATGTTTAGGGATGGTCTACATTTTCTATCATGTGCTAATGTTACTGCATTAAAGTCTTGGTTATGAGGGGACCTCAACCTCTCCTTCAAAAAATATTTTTTGTGTGGCTACTTATGTGGGGCACATTGTTCTGAATATTCATGACATAACATTGATTTATTTTCTAAAAATTAATAAAGGTCTGTGTCCTCATGGAGCTTGAATGGTAATAGACACTGCCTCTAGTTAAGTAAGCGAACTATTATGGTAATAGTGTGTAACACAAGCAATAGAAAAAATGCAAGAAAATGGGTTAAATAGATTTGTGAGGTTATTGGCAAAGGCCATTTTAAAGTGGCCTTTATTATTGAGTTATTACTGAAGAGAATAAGGAATATTGCCTTGTAAATAGCTAGAGTTGACGGTGGATTACAGACAACAGAGACCAGAATGACAGGCATTGACGCTAGAATATAGCAGGTGATTTCCCAAGTGTCCAGAGTGGTTGGAGGAGTGAGTGAGGAAAATGACTAAAATCACGTAGGAAATGAACAAAGAGCTTGGTCAGATGGGACTTGGATGCTACAGGGAAAATTCTAGATTGATTTCTCTCCCTTGACTCTTCCTTCTCTCCTCCCACCCCCACTCAGCTGAGACAAGAGATCATCATGAGCATGACAGAGATATTACATTTTGGTGTGTATGCCAGAGGGGATCATTTGGATGTTGCAGCAGTGGTGGCCAGGGCTGCGACTTAGGCAGGTACAGTGCAATATATGGTCCCAATGGGAGAGTGAAGTCCTTAGAATTTTCACTCTTATAACACAAAGTTGGGCTGCCAAATTTAGATGTGGCTATCATTTATGGTACAGCTTGACAGATGATGTACCTCTCGTAATTATAATAGTGGATCCTTTAAAAAAATCACTCTAAAGAGAAGCCTTCCCGCCTGCCTGGTTCCAGAGCCGCATCAGTCCCAAATAAACACACAGGAGGCTGTATTAATTATGAAGCTGTTGGCCTTGCTTGTTTCTTACTGGCTAGCTCTGACTTAAGTAATTACCCCATAATTGTTAATCTAAGTATTTCTCTTACCGGAGAACTTTCCGGGCTTCCTACCCCATGGCGTTACATCTTGACTCTCTGTGTTTCTCCTGTGTTTCTCCTACCTAGAGTACTCCTGGATTCCTAGTCCCACCTATCTTGGTTCCCTATTGGCCAACAGTGTTTTATTGACATATATACAGGACTTCCCCCCATCATCTCCTCTTTTCTGTCTAAACAAAAATGAAAGTCTTAACTTTAACATAGTCAAATTATATATAACAGAACAGTTATCAAGTAAGAACATAGTTACAATATTTTATCAAGATTTAAAGGAAATATCATCCATCCCATTCTTGTGAGTCCAAAGTTCTATATGTAGCTTATCTTTTATCATAACTAAGGAAAACTATAACTATAACTATCTGTCTTCAACTCCATCAAAGACCACAGAAGGATAATATATAAACACTAGGATTGACAGAGACATCTTGCTACCTGGACAGTCACCCAAAGTTCCTCTGTAATGTTGGGGCATCCATATTCAGCCCATAGGCCACAATGTATCCAGAAGATTTCTCAGCAAAGCAGGAAATTTCAAAACCGTCCATCTGCATTGGCAGTCTGTCAGTCATTTCTCTGTGTCCAGCAGAAAGTCTCATAGACTCTTCCATGAAGCAGGAACCCTGTAAGACTGAGTTCAGCAGTCACTTTCCTGTGGGTCCTGCATGTCCAGATTATACAACAACAGTCAATCAGTACAGGCAAGAGCAGTTTCTTGCCCAAATGGCTCAAGGAAAATGTTTCCCTTTACATAATGGTGATCAGGAGTGGGATGATGAATTTCCAGGTAGAATGACAAAAGCTTTAAAGGAATTTTAGAATCAAAAGAACGAAGAAAAGCATGGGATTTTTGGTAGCAGCATTTTTCTCAGGTGGGCTCTGTTTTGCTAACTACAAGCAGAGACTCACATGACTTGCTTAAGGGAGTCTTCGAGTTTTCCTGACTCAGCATTAAAAAAAAAAACTAGCAAAGTTCTTTTAAGAGGCTCTGCTAACAATTGAAAGGTGTGTATGCACAGCTGGAAGTGGCAGTGACCACATCTCCAGGCCGGTAGCTTTTGCTGGATCTCAGCATAGACTGTGATGGTGAGCTGGAATCACGCTTATGCCCGCCATCTTGGAAAAGCGGTTTAAACTGCTGCAGTTTTAACAGATAAAACACGTGGCCAGAAAAACATAAAGATTTACAGTAAAGTCAGACTTGGATGAAGAAAAACATCTAAATGTTTACAGTGTGCTTAAAAATATATGTAAGATTGAGAGAGAAAAAGAAACGGCATAGTGGGAAATAAATAGAGAAGCTGGCTGTGGTGGCGCACGCCGGTAGGAATTACTCCAGAGGCAGAGGCAGAGGCAGGCAGATTGACATAGAGAAACCCAGTCTCAAAGAAATAAAAGTATAATAATAATAGATAAATAAGCCACATAAAGATGGAAAATACACAGAAAGTCTGGAAACTGTATGCTATTGTGTTTTTCAGTTTTTTTAATTGCTCAGGAAGGAACAACTGCTAAAATATACTTGATTATAAATGCTGCTGAATTAATTCAACTTATATCTTTTGAAAATGCCTTGACTTCAAAGTTTAAGTATAAGGATATGTTACTTGGAAAAGGAGTTTTTGTTTATGTTTCTAAAGAAAATGAAAAGCTGAGGATTCCTTCCAGGCTCCTGTGGTTTGATGAACCAAGACCCCCGGAAGCAGTGAACCAAGTGTTCCAACAACTGAAACAGCTAAGATGATGCAGTCTTACAGACCCTGAAACTAAGGATTTATACAGGTTTCTGAGTTTTGTCATGATCCCCATGGTATGAACAGCACCCCCTTCCAGCATGAAGCAGTTTGGAATGAGCAATGTCCTAATTCCCATCTTGTTTATAAATCTTTGTTTTCATTTAAATGGGGTTGTTTATAATTGGCTAATGATCACAGCCAATCTCTTTTTAATGGTAAAAAGGGGAGTTATGGGATGGGTATGGTTTTTCATTTATTGATACAAATTCAAGGTCAATTTTGTGATGCATATATTTCTCCTCTTGATTAAGTATTGTGCTTACACTGATCTTTTAAAACATAATGCATAATTAAATACAGATTATAGATAGTTACTTATAATAGTCAGAACTTATAGTTAGGTAAGTTAGGATTTCTAGATATGCAGAAATATATTTGAGATAGATAGGCAGTCTTCAAACCTTTCAAAGACCTTCAGAAAATGGCATTTAAAATGGTCTAGGGTTTTTCTTGACAATGAGAAATGTCTGCTCCTGGCAGCACCAATTACATCTGAGAGGAAGATGGGCATTGGAGAAACTCGTTATGGAGTTTGCTTTCAACATGGCAAGATTAGCCATTTGGGCAAGAAACTGCTCTTGCCTAGACTGCTTGACTGTTGCTGTAATAACTGGATATGCAGGACCCACAGGAAAGTGACTGCTAAACTCAAATAGTCCTTCAGGGTTCCTGCTTCAAGGAAGAGTCTACAAGACATTCTGCAGGACACAGAAAAATTACTGACAGACTGCCAATGCAGATGGACAGTTTGAAATTTCCTGCTTTGCTGAAAAGTCTTCCAGACACACTGTGGCTTATGGGCTGAAGATGGATGCCCCTACTTTACAGAGGAACTTCGGGTGAATGTCCAGGCATTAAGATATCTCTGTCAATTCTAGTGTTTATATATTATCCTTCTGTGGTCTTTGAGTTGAAGGCAGATGGTTACAGTTATAGTTTTCCTTAGTTATGATAAAAGATAAGCTACATATAGAACTTTGGACTCACAAGGATGGGATGGATATTTTCTTTAAATCTTGCTAAAATATTGTAATTGTGTTCTTACTTGATAACAGTTCTGTTATATATAATTTGACTATGTTAAAGTTAAGACCTTTCTTTTTGTTTAGACAGAAAAGAGGAGATGACGGGGGAAGTCCTGTGTATATGTCAATAAAGTACTGTTGGCCAATAGGAAAGCAAGATAGGAATCCAGGAGGACTCTGGGTAGGAGAAACACAGAGAGTCAAGATGTAACGCCATGGGGTAGGAAGCCCGGAAAGTTCTCCGGTAAGAGAAATACTTAGATTAACAATTATGGGGTAATTACTTAAGTCAGAGCTAGCCAGTAAGAAACAAGCAAGGCCAACAGCTTCATAATTAATATAGCCTCCTGTGTGTTTATTTGGGACTGATGCGGCTCTGGAACCAGGCTGGCAGGAAGGCTTCTCTTTACAAAAAAAATCACCTTAGCCATTCAAACATTTATTTTCCAATTTTTGCATCTAGATTTCTGTAGCAGGCTTTTTAGGCCTCGTGTAGTTTACAAATACGCATTATTCCCTGGCACCAACTCATCACAGAATGAGATTTAAGCATTTTTCTAGTTTGTGACTTCTTGCCAGTTTGCCGCAAGGTACCATTCTTCTCGCAAAACCTGGTGCTACAGCACTGGCTTTAAGCATGGCTGTACAACTCTCCCCTGATGGGTGTCACCAAGAATAGCAAAGATGAAGCTGGCCCATTGTAGATAGCAACGTGCCTGGTAACAGAGATCTTCCTTTTTTAAAAAATCTAATATGACTTTGAGAGTAAGGTGTTCAAGGTCAGAATATATCCCAGTTGATTTTTTTTTTAGCAACAGTAAAGGTTGGAGAAGCTCTGAGCACAGAGGCAGTTATCCTCTGGAGGGGTAGTTGGGTCTCAGTACTAAGTAAAGGAACAGAATCACAAGAGATTTTTATCCATGGAGGCCTTGACTGAAGCGTACTCATTCATAGTGCTTTTCCCAGCCACCACTCCTCATTTCCTTCACATCCTTTCTCTGTTTGATTTGAATATACTCTGTAAGAGTGCTAAGATTTCTCTGAAATTTACCTTGTACTTGAGTACTTTCCATAGAATAAATATATGTGTATATATAGATATGCATGCATATATGTGCATATACATATATATACATATGTAGTGCATATTAGTAAAGTGTTGCTTTTTTCCTTGTTAAAGAAAGAATATGTCAAAATTAAGGACTGGTGAGGAGGCATTTTGGTGTGGGAGATCCTAGCCCATTGTGGGGAAGATCACTGCTGGTCTGGTGGTCCTAGGTTCTATAAGAAAGCAGGCTGAGCAAGTCATCGGGAAGAAACAAGTAAGCAGTATCTCTCCCTGGTCTCTGCTTCAGTTCTTGCCTCTAGGTTCTCTCCATGATTGATCTTGCCCTGACTTCCTTCAGTGATGGACTATGATATGAAGGTGTAAACCAAATAAATCCTTTCTTTCCAGAGTTGATTTCATTACAGCAATAGTAATCACAACTACCGCATCTTCCTGAAAGCATTTATTAACTACAGGTGTGTGTGATCCTTGTTGAAAAAAGAAAGGGCATCAAACTGATATTCATAGGAGACTATTCCCAAGGCTCTATCCAAGTCAAAAGAACTGAGTGGGTCAGGGCAGAATTGGAAGTCAAGTGTATGGTGTGTTACATGACAGACACAGAGCAGGTGGGTGTCCCTTGGAGGAAAGTCATCTTCCATACACTGATGTCAAAGGCGGCTGCTGCTTGGAATGCAGGACATGCAGGACACATACATCTACCTATGCTTGTGTTCCCAAGCTATAAAACTCCTTTTCCCATGGTAGCCTGTCATAGGGCTCTGTGAAGAAGATAACTGTTAGTGCTCTGGTCTCTTTGCTACTCATCTTCAGGAAGCAGCCTTTTGTCTGAGGCACCTAGGCTTGCCCTAATGCAGCTGGCAGTGGGTATGACACACCCAAATGTATGCACAGCCTGGAAAGGAAATACTGAGTAGACAGTTAATGAAACCTGCATGACTGCTCAGTGCTAGTGAAGAAGTTGTTATTGGAGGAGAATCTATGGCCATTGATTTACAAAACCAGCATAATCTTTAACAAAAATCTATGAACATTTGTCCTAAAACCTACAGATAAATATGGCATTCAACCCTCAAGGAAAATTCTTCTTGCACCAGACAGAGACCATTACAGTATATTATAACTAATTAAAATGCAGAATTGTAGAACCCAATCCCAAAGACTTAGGGAACATTGCAGAAGAGGGGGTGGAAAGATTGTAAGAGCCAGAGGATCAGGAAGATTGTTGTGAGATTGTGTCCGCTAATATCATCAGAAGCTATGCCCATAAAGTCTCATCAATATGGCTACCCAAATGTGAGCTAGAGGAGAGCTGCACCAATGGGCATGCTAAAGTGGACGTGGGATGTTCACGGGACAAGAAAAGGCTCAAGACCTCTTAACAAAGAACTATAGGCAACCAAGGAGAGTGGAGAGCTGAGCTTGTCTTCCCTAGGAAAGAGCACACCAATTGGTTGTTTAGTGTCAGAGTTGGCTCTAAAAAACCACATATACAGTAGCTTATATGGATTGAACTGATTGTATTTATGAATATATATATATATTCATGCAACAACAATTAGTGAAAATGAATTTGAAGGAGAATGGGGGGCTTGGAGGTAGGAAAGAGAAGGGATAAATTTTTAATTATACTATAATCTCAAAAATAAAATTAAAAGAATTTTTCAAGAGCTAAAGCACAGCGGAAAATGAAAGAATGAAGAAAACTACCACTCATATTCACCTGCAGGGTTCCTAGGGAAAGCGCGGAAGCTGGCAGAATTGTTGCAGTGAAAATGTCCTTTCAATCCACAAAAGAGTATAATTTTACCAGGTGACATAAGTAGGGCAGCGCTAGTGTCTGTAACTGATTCTTTCACACTTTGACAGTGCAGAAATTTATATTTTCATAACCCTAGAGCACACTACTGTTTTTAAGATTCGTAGCTAAATTTTCACTTCTAAAGGTAAAAAGAATGGTTTAAAACCTATTCTCCCATGCTGTACTTGCCAAAATTACCTCTCTTTGAGTGCTAATCTCCAATTTCACAATATGTGGCATCTTCTCGCTGGTCCTAAGGAGAGCATGGTGTCATTTTCACAGACATCAGCTTTACAAATTACCTTTGCCTCAGCCTTTCTCTAGTGAGAATATAGTGGCGGCCTCCCATGCTCAAAACAACCCAGAGCACGTCACTATCACTGGCCCCTGCCACTGGCGATACTTTTCTCTTTAACGTAATTATTAGGTATGGTACAATATGAAGGCAGAGCAGAGTATTCTGGGACAGATTTTAACAATAAGATGTGACTGGGTAAGATAAAGTAGAAGGTACAGGAAGAAAATCAGTGGAAAAGGCAAAGGCAAGCCACATGGGAGAGGACTCCTCAATGGCTGCTGGTTTCTTTTTTGCCAGTGTGGGTTAAGCCTTATTTCTAGGTGGTGGGCATACCTAACTCACATCTCAGCCAACACGTGACATGACACAAAACTATGTGAAAATCTCAAAAGGCTGGTCTCAAAAGAAAACAGTGTAGCAGTGTCAAGGTGGGCTGTTTTTCAAATATTCAAATATAACACTTTTTATAGTAACCAAGTTCTAAATATTGAATATTCATCTGTGACACTAACAGAGCAGCCTTATCTTTATTGATGTTGTTTTACTAATCAATCTCATCATGGTATTTATAACTGCACTAAATGAGGAAGAAACTAGCTTTTCTTGCATGTTTGATTCCCTTGAATGAACAGAATGGATTTCCCTAACCAAATGGTTACATTACTAATTTGACTGTGTTTCCTATGGCATTTTTCTTTTTCTTTTTGACTTTACAAAGATAACACGCTTTAATCCTGAAACATTGCTGAAAAAAACTTTAAAATATGACTAAAGGATGTTAAATAATATCTAAACAAATATGGTTAGAAGATATTAAATAAATATCTAAACAAATGAAGAGACAGCTTGGCAGCTAAGACCATTCTCACAAATGGACCTCTGACTCTGTTCTCTGAATTTGAGGCCAGCCTGGTCAACCACAGTGCTTCCATTTAATGTCTCACCCTATTACAGTTGATGAGGGCATCAGGCATAGTTGTTTTATTTACTTGGAACACAGTAGAATACAGGTTTGTTAGTATTCCCTCGGTGAATGGGCAGGTAAAATGCTATAAATAAGTATTACAGGGCTGGCAAGATGGCTCAGAGAGGAAAGTACGTTTCTTGCATACCTCATAACCTGAGTTCTATCCTCTAGATCCTACGCTGGAAGGAGAGAACTGACTCCTGAAGGTCATCCAACCACCCGTGCACACACTCATACTTTAATGCATATCGTTCACACCCACACTCTAATACATATCACACATACATAGAGACGCATTCTCAAACATATCACATACTCTCACATATCACACACACATACTCTCACACAGAAATCACATACATCACAGACACACATTCTCACACCTATCACACACACACACTCACATATCATACACATCATATATACACACTCTCATACATAGTACACATACACACATTCTTACATATGTCATACACACACTCACATATCATACACATCATATATACGCACTCTCATACATAGCACACATACACACATTCTTACATATATCACACACATATTCACACATATGTCACACAAAGCAAAGATACAACACTCATACACACATCACACACATTCTCACATATATCACACTCTCACATATACACACTGTCAAACATATTACACACACTCACATATCAATATCACATACACAGTCTCACTCATAATTGCTAAGGTAACCAGTTCTATTTCTAAAGATATCTCGTTACTAGGAAGTTCTGAGAAGTACTTCTGTTGAAATTTAAGGACAGTGTATTACAAGAAGATACACATTTTGGTGTCAAATCGGAGGCTTGTTATTTTTTATATTTTTTACAGTTATTTCAAGGGGGAAACTGATCCCTGAGATGTTTTCCACTAGAGTAACATTTCTTCTCAATGCCTCTTACCAGTATGGCCTCAACAGATAGTAGCCTTTGTAAGTAAGCTTTGCTATTACCTCATTGATGAATATGAATGTGTGGCTTTCCCTCTTCCTTTCAAGGCAAGCACATCTGGTACTCATAAACATCACTAGACCCTTCCACAAAGAGGGTCAGTTTATGAAGCTTCTTGTACACTCCCAGGACTAATGAAAGTGGCTTGGCTTCCTCTGAATGCTTTGCTTCATACCCTCTATACTGTGCAAGCATCTGAAGCCACACACGTCTTTCTGGCAGTTTGTGCTTCCTTGATAGCCAGGCTAACATCAAAGGCCTTCTTCTGTCTTCTGGCTGCACTAGTTGCATCCCAGAGTATCTTCCAAGCCTGATGTTTCTGTGGTTCTGCAAATCAATAGGGCCATCTGCCCCACTGGAAGTGGCTTTGCCATCTGGCTTTGAGAAACTGGGTCAGAGCTTACTGCTTCAAAGAAAATGGTTAGTAAATCTTACATTGAAGCACAATACACAATCATGAAAAGGCTGTCTTTGAAAATCAGAGATATCCTCTTTTGGATGGTCATCCTCTCATTTATCCACAAATCAATAGTCTAGTATCATTATGGGAAACCTAGTATGTGCCACATATTTTCTGTTCATTGTCTTTGGCAACAATAGGAACGACCTGTGAGGTTTGTTTCCTCACATAACACATGTGTATCTCTTCAGAGACTCACTGAGAAGCCGAAGGATGCAATACCAGCAGGAGCACATGCTGGGCCCCACGCTGCCGCTGCCTCATGCACTAGAGCCTCACGAATTTCTGCATCCCAGGACCCAGTCCTGACGTGCTGGTTCTCTGCTTGCTTAAATGCCACTGGAGATACTCTGCAAGGTGGCAGGCTTCCATTTTAATACTTCTATTAGGAGTTTCCTATATTCCAATGATAAACAAGCTTGAATTTAAGTACAAACAAACAGTATTTGGTCTCCAACAGTTTCCAAAGCCAGGGCAGAGGGCGATGAAAGACTTTTGTGAGTTTTCTATTTGTACATGTTTGCCTTTCTGACTTTCAGTTCACCCTCAATTGCAAAGATTTGTTTACTCACATAAAATATTTTAACTGACTTATCATTATTCATAAGAGAAGGGAAACAAGTAGCATGTCTGTGTGATTAAAGAGAAAATGTCTTCTAGTCAAAACTACTAAATCATTTCATATCATTTTCACTGAGAAGATGACTAAGCCTGTATGTACCAGAGTCCCAGCTAAAGACCAGAGGGTGCCAGAAAGCAAAACCTCATATTGAATAACACACATACACATACACACACACACACATGTTCTACAAACTTAATATGCATTTAAACTTAACTTTCTCACCTTTATTGCTAGTTTATTTTCAATCTTTTAGGATATCAAAATGGGTTTTACTTTTGTTTTGCAGTTTTTCATATCAGTTCTCAGGTGGTCTAGTACTACCAACCATTTTAGAACTCTTACGATATTAATGGAAGAAGTCACTGGATTTCAGAGGTGGGTGAGTCTTAGCTACACTTGCCATGCAAGCATGGAGCCCTGAGTGTGAACCAAAGCAACCATGCAAAAAGTCAGCTGTGAGGGCATACACTACACTGGTAATTCCAGTAACGCTACTACTAGGGAGGTGGAGACAGATGAATCCCTTGGATTTCCTGAGATTAGCCATTGAGTTCTCAGAAAACAAGGTAGATAGCTCCTGAGGCGCACACACACACACACACACACACACACACACACACACGCGCGCGCGCGCGCACGCGCGTGTGCACAAAGACAATGCACATATGCACACATGCCTGCACATGTACCCTCCAGATGATGTGCAGTGATGTGTGTGATGAACATGCCCCCCCCACATGCCTAACTCTTTACAGTTTTGAGAGGACAGAGATGAAGAAGATGAAAATAGAAAATCCTGTCTTTTGAGGTACAGGCCAAGAGAACAGAGATCAGCCATGGAGTTGGGCAAAGAGCTTCACTGAGAGGAAGAGGTTTTTAGAGGAAATATGAGAATATTGAAAGTATCAGAGTGAATGTGCTCAGAATTTTGACCGATATTTATAGAAAGCTAGGCTGGGAGAACAGGAAAAGTTATGGTTATTGAGCAAGAGTGTATCAAAGCAGGCCAACTCAGCAGTGAGGATCTGTAAGCAACTGCCCTGAGGGAGGAGCTGCTGGGGGAGTAGGTACAACATCTCACTGAAGGGATGATGATTCTTCCCACCTCCTGAGGATGTCTTTGATGGTCTCCTTTCTGATGAGTGGTCTCCTGGCCAGGTGATTTCCTGACTCTGCTATTGTCACTCTTAGGAAAAGAGTGATGAAATGTTTTGGGAGCCTGGCATGTCATGTGCCTACTCAGGTCAAAGGCAGAAGTCAGTTTTCATTGTTTTGAGCAGGAGGGAACAGTTTTCTTACACTGGACCTCAAGGAATCCCTTTATAGTCCTACCAGGAAAACAAAGGTTTGGATCCAAAACTGATTCCAGCATCAGAGTTCTCTAAGCCTGCTGATATCTGTCCAGCTACCTGTCACCACTACTCAGAGAGCACAGATTCATAAATTCTTTTGCTTCCTGGTCTCTCTTTAATACTTTGTTTTCTGCCAGGAAGTAAACTTAAAACAGAAATTGCATGCTATTCTTTTGCCTAAATTGTGACAGTATTTATTCTTTGTGCTTATGACTAATTCTCTTCAGAAGGCCATCACTAGGTATAGCTTCATCGTCCACGATCCAGTCTCAATAACCTCAATCCTCTAAACTCTAGTGCACACTGAGTGTCCCACGCTCAGCCATCTTACTGCTGCTGCACAGGCTAAGCATTTGTTCTGAATACACTCATGCCAAATTCTATGTGACTAGCACATGGTTTTCCTTTAGATCCAGGTTCAAAGTCACATCCTCAGGAGGTCACCCTTACCACACCCCTTCACGTGCTCCTGTTGCCATGCTTTCCCTGCTTGCTTCCTGGAAAACTACCATTACCATTTACAAGATGTAGTGCATCTCTGTCAGGGCCCATAAAGATGGCTCTGCTTCATCTTGGCTCAAGGTCAGAGAGTTCAAAACTGCCCTTAGTAAGTCATAAGACCTAAAAGTCCAAGGCGTGGCTACAGTAGGATGTTTGATCTTGGCCTTGGGTTTGTTATCTAAATAACAACAGGCTTGATATGAGGTGTGGTTACTCTTGACCCTCAAGGCCAGAGACCGAGAAATTAAGTCTAAGGTGTGGTTTCCAAATGTTTGGAGAATTAACGAAGAAACTCTCTTTGTTCCCCTTTTTGGTTGGGGTATTTAAGAATGGTGACGTATAAACTTGGTGTGTTCAGTATTCACTGAATTGCCCTCTTTACTATAGTGTGTCTCTGTCTTTTTTTTAAGGGTCTTTACCTGCCCTTTCTCAATCCACACTCCCTCTCTCAGGTACAAACCCGGGGCAAGTCAGCTGGATCCGACTGTAGCCCCACAGAGCTGGCCTCCCACAGATGATGCAGTAACAAAGGGCTACTACAGGCACCTCTGACACATCTCCTACTTCCATTTTAAATTCTGTCCCTCACCAGGATGTGCTTTCCACATCTGTTTGTTGCCTTTTTTTTTTTAAATCTCACTCATCTATTGAATGTGTTGACTCATGGTTCAAGGACCTTATTTGTTCATATAAGGGAACAGTTTGAGAACAGTGTACCAAGAGAAGTCTTTGTGTTCAGCAATAGTTTCCAAAGAGTCATGAGTTCTATTCAGGAACATGAGTTTCTTCTCATCTCCTGGTCAGCTTAGAATCTGTTATGCATCCTATGATATTAATCTTGTTGTTGTCCCATCTGCTAGCCGTTAAAGAAGTAGTGGGAACACTGGACATCTCAAGATCTGTAGTGGACACAGACAAGTGGAAGGGACACTTCTCAGGAGATTGCTTACCTATATTTCTGACAGCTTGAGAGCTTGGGTGGGGGAGGGGGAGCTCTGAAGTTAGGCCCTCCCCAGACTCTAGTAGCAAAGTAGATTACCACCAGGTGGCAGCAAAAAGTCATTGCCTCTTGTGTCTCTTGCATGGTTCTCTTAGTTTTGCCTAAGCCTAAAATATTAGGCTATGTTTCTCACTCCAATCTGTCCTTCCCACAGACTTTGTTGATTCATCATGGGAGACCTCACCCTCTCTGAAGAGTGGATGGGGGGTTGACATGAGGAGAAAGTGCGGAGAGCAGGAGGAGGGGAGGGAGTGGGAACTGGAATTGGTATGTAAAATGAGAAAATATTGTTTTAAAATAAAGATAAATAAGATTGTTTTAAGAACACCCCAAGTTTATTATTTATTTACTTATTTATTGTGGGGTGGTGTGTGTGTGTTTGTGTCACATACATTTGTGTCTACAGATTTGTACACCATTTTATAGATAAGTAGCAGCCAAAGGAGGGTGCCTGGTGTCTTCTTGCATTAATCTGCCTTTTTCCTTTAAGGCAGGGTCTCTTACTAAATCTGAAGCTTCCACTTTAAGCTAGGCTGGCTGCCAAGGAGCTGGACTCTGTATCTCTCTTTCGGCTTATCCTGGGGTTACAGGTATTTGCAGCAATACCTGGCTTTTTACATGGATGCTAGTATTTGAACTCAGATCTCCATGCTTGTACAGCAATTGCTGTCCTTCAGCTAGTTCCCAGCCTCTACCTCCAGATTATGAACTCAATGGGGAACTTACTCTGGATGATGGGTTTTCTAGAGAAAAGAAAACGTAACTCAAATTTGCAAATTTCTGTAATTAAAAATAATAGGCTTTCTTTCCCTGCAAACGTTCAATTTTCACCTTAGTATTTTAATTTAAATCATTTATGATAAAGAAATATTTGAAAATGAAGGATTCACTTGATACCAATTGAGGTAGGAAATTTAAAAGTCAAAAGTCTATGTGGCTATGTCAAGTGCTCTTGGCAGCAATTCAGTCACACCTGTGATGATTTTCCTAGTCTCTGAGACCCTTACCTCCTGTCAGAACTGAGCACTTAGGCTGCATAAAGCCTTTAATATTCTACCTGTGTTTTCACCTGACAGGTGCTATGTGTTTTTCACAACTCATTTCAAATATGACATCTTCTGAAAGCTTTCCTGCCCTTCATTCTCCCCTAGGTTAAAGATTGTTTTGATGTCTATAATACTTTAAAAATATTATTTACTGTGTGTGTGTGAGTGTGAACCTATGTGTACAATATGTGTGAGCGTGTGTGTACGTGATGTGTGATATGTGAGACTGTGTGCAATATGTGTGAGAATGTGTGTATGGGTGTGTTGCATGATATGTGTGACAGTATATATGTGTGATATGTGTAAGTGTTAGGTGTGAGACTGTGGGTGTGTGTGGTGTGTGTGAGACTGTGGGTGTGTGTGGTGTGTGAGACTGTGGGTGTGAGCAGTGTGTATATGACTGGGTGTGAGTGGTGTGTGTGAGACTGTGGGTGTGTGTGGGTGTGAGACTGTGGGGGTGTGTGTGAGACTGTGGGTGTGAGCGGTGTGTGTAAGACTGTGGGTGTGAGTGTGTGTGAGACTGTGGGGGTGTGTGTGAGACTGTGGGTGTGAGCGGTGTGTGTGAGACTGTGGGTGTGAGCAGTGTGTATATGACTGGGTGTGAGTGGTGTGTGTGAGACTGTGGGTGTGTGTGGGTGTGAGACTGTGGGTGTGAGCAGTGTGTATATGACTGGGTGTGAGTGGTGTGTGTGAGACTGTGGGTGTGTGTGGGTGTGAGACTGTGGGTGTGTGTGGTGTGTGAGACTGTGGGTGTGAGTGGTGGGTGTGAGTGTGTGTGAGACTGTGGGTGAGTGGTGTGTGTGAGACTGTGGGTGTGTGTGGTGTGTATGAGACTGTGTGTATGAGACTGTGGGTGTGTGTGGTGTGTGTGAGACTGTGGGTGTGAGCAGTATGAATTAGAGCAAGGGTATGTGCATGGATGGTTGGATGACCTTCAGGAGTCAGTTCTCTCCTTCCAGCGTTGGATCCAGAGACAGAACTCAGGTTATGATGTATGCAAGAAACGTACTTTCCTCTCTGAGCCATCTTGCCAGCCCTGTAATACTTATTTATAGCATTTTACCTGCTCATTCGCCCATGGAATACTAACAGCCCTGCACTCTACTGTGTCAAGTAAATAAAACAATTAAGCCTGATGCTCTCATCAGCTGTAACAGGGTGAGACATTAAATGGAAGCATTGTGGTATGATGAGTGTTGTGAAGAATTAGAGAAAGTGTGTCTGTGTTTCTCCTGCTTTCATAGATAACCAAACTGAGATCTGAAGAATGAATAAAAGTCAGAAAGGCACTCAGAAGGTGAAAATCATCCGAGACAAAGACTGCAAAATCACTGTGTTAGCGATGAGGAGAGGGCCTGACAGGAAAGTGATTGCTGTGTGAGTTTGAGGGCCTCAGTTATGATCCCCTGTATTCACGGAAAAATCAAAGCCTGGCTGTGTAAGTTTGGTCAGTCTCAGCCTGGGTACCGAGTAAGCAGAGACAGGTGGATCCAGATCTCTCTAGCCTGTCAGCCTGATGGGAGAGCCTTTGATTCAGTGAGCGACCCTGTCTCAAAAAATAAGACAGAGTACAATGGAGGAGGAGCCTCCCACTGAGATCCTATTCTGCCCCATACAAACACACACACACACACACACACACACACACACAGAAAGAGAGATACAGAGACAGAGACAGAGAGACAGAGACAGAGACAGAGGCAGAGAGAGCAAGAAGGAACGACAGAGAGGAAACTAGCAATTTGCCTATATTTGGGGAAAACCCTGCAGAGGGCCTTTGTAAGAACCAGAACCACACTTCACTTATAGGCTAGGTTTGGTGTGGGGCAGAGGGATCCAGGGAGGTTGGAAAGTTTCCAGTTTTCACCAGCCGTTGACCATTGCTAGGGCTAAGCAAGGGGTGGTGAGTAAAAGAATATCACAGCGAGGATAATAAGCAAGTCTCCTGTTTGTCCTTGACCAGGGATCAACTGGATGGGGAGGGCTTGGGAAACAAGTTGCTCTCTTTCTAGAAACTGTAGCTGCAGGGAATTGTCTCAATTCATTCAAAATGGAAGAGCTTTCCAAAAGGCACGGTTGCTAACAGGAGATCCTAAGTGTTAGTGGGAGGGAACTGCTGCGGACCAGGGAGCTGCTGGAGCAGAGGGAGGAGAGAAGGATTCTCAGAGGCAGCAGGCCAGTCCTCAGCCCCTCATTGGCTAACTCTGTGCCAGTGCTATGAAGCTGTACTCAGGGTACTGGACTTTACACAACAGTAGAGGGGATACTTCAGGGAGTAATAAAAATAAAAACAGTCTGTGGTGTTGATCTGCGGCTCTAACTGAGTGAAGAATACCAGGAGACAAGGAAAAGGATAGAGATTCCTCAAGCTTCTGAAGCAGGAGGTTTGATAGATTGTAACCACAGGGATGCAGAGAGGTTCAGTGATTTGACTGTTTTTTGAGAGGCTCAATTGACAGGGCTTGCTGATGGATGAAAAGGAGAAGAAATCAAGGACTTGCGGCCAGTATGAACAGCAAACTTCCTATTCAAATGTATTTTCTTTGGGGAGGAATAGATTTCACATTTCAGTTTAATGTTTGGAGTCATATGGCTATGGTGTTGTTTAGTGTGATCTGGAAACAAATAATGCAACGATGTTTCCATCTAAGGGCATGTAGATTTTAAGTTCCAAATAAATATTAGTTAAATAACATTTTACTATGCTACTGAGGAGAAAAGTTAGACTAGGGCACTGGCTGTAATTACCACTCTGCCTGTATCATATTGCCCCTCCTGCCTTCAGAAGCATTTGCTCGTTCATTTCCCTGCTCCTAGTAAGTCCCAGGCTCTTGTATTTAACACACACGACACCTTCAGAGTTTCAAACAGAATCTCCAAGTGCAGATATTCCTATTGAAAAACTTACTAATTTTTTTGGTGTTAGTCAACTTTCAGGACTGTGTGCTATTTTTAGTTCAGGTAGCCCCTACACCTCTGGGTCCAGTTTTAATTCTCTTGGCACCACAGAGTATCTCTTTGCCATGCTGCCTTTGAGATCAATCAGTTCTTTCAGTAGAGCAAGTGACACAGCAGCAAGGCCGAGAAGTAGGTCACTAAGAACACTCTCCTCACACAATGTGCAGTTCTTTGCTTCCAGGTGCAGAGGCGGATGGATGACATTGGATTACAGAACACAAAGGAAGGCATTAGAGAAGAGCTCCCCCTCCTGCCCTCCCGCCCCAAAAAAACATCTTATTGGGGATGCCATTTCCAGCTGGCTGCATTGTTTTGTCTGTAGTGTTGTAAATTTACCCCAAATTAAAGCGAGTGAAGTTTGCTATTAAAAACTTTTTAATCTTAAAAGTGGTAAACAGTATCTGATGCAGCCTCATGCCTGACTTTACACAGATTTCTAGAAGGATGCAGAAGACACCAGTATACTGTCTACTGCTTGCTGATGAGCTGCAGCAAGGAACATTAAACAATCCCACTCACTGTGTTTGATGAGATAACAGCAGCAGTTTGAATCCCCACTTTAAAGGAAGGTGACTGAACTTACAACGTGGAAGCACCTCCCAATGCTGTCCACAATTCCCTGCACTGTCCATTTCTTTATTCCAAATCAGGCTGCTTATGAAGTAGCAAAATGGAAGCCACCCCTTGTTTGTGTTCATTTTCACTCATTTATATTAGCATGCATTAACTGAACAAAGGAATGGGTTTGTTTGGTTTGGCAGTTATACGTGTTCGTGCGTGCATGTGTCGTGTTCTTCTACTATATTAATCTCCCCATTTCTCTCCTGCATCATCCTTCCCCCTTCACAAAGGTCCCTTTCATTTTCTCAAATGTCCTTCATGTGTTGGCTTATTTTAAATGCAGATTCTGTATGAAAGGCAAACCTAAGATATCTGTCTTTCTGAGTCTGGTTTATTTTATTTAACATGATCACCTCCAGCTCCACACATTTCCCTGAACATAATGTTATTCTTTACCACTGAAAATAAATTCTCTCTCTCTCTCTCTCTCTCTCTCTCTCTCTCTCTCTCTCTCTCTCTCTCTCTCTCTCTGTGTGTGTGTGTGTGTGTGTCCTCTTACTCTCTTACTTTCTATATGCATTAATCCCACAGATTGACATCGTGAATAGTGTCTCAACAAACATGAATGGGTAAGCACTGAGGGTTGTACAGTTTATCCATTGCTTCGATCAAACACATGACCATGCAACTTGAAGAGACAAGGATACATTTTGCTTTTGCTTCCATGCCACAGTTCATCACTGAAGGAATTCAGGGTAAGACCTCTAGCAGGAACCTAGAGGAAGGAACTAAAGCATGTCATAAAGGAATACTGCTTACTGACTGGCTCCCCATGGCTTACTCAGCCTGCTTTCAAATAACACCCAGGTGTACCAGCCCAGGGGTGGCACTGCTGGCAATGTTCTGAGCCCTCTCACATCAGCCATCGATAAAGAAAATGCATCACAGGCTTGTCATAGGCAATATGATAGGATTTTTTTAGTTGATCCTCTTTTTCAAAATGACTCTGGCTTGTGTCAAGTTGATACAAAACTAACCAGCACATAGGAGGACTTTGATGCTCACCCATTTATACTCGGGGGTTGTATAGCTGGATCACACTCCAATTCTCTTTCTAGTAGTTAGAGAAACTGCCATGCCATTTCCACAGTGGCTGCACTAATTTACATTCCAACCAGCTGAGTTCTTTTCCTACCTCTTCTCCAGCATTTGTTGCTGTTTCTTTCTTGGATGCAATCACACTCATTGTATTTTCAACACACTCATTTGTATTTTCAACATTTCTGTCCATTCGCCATTCAAATAAAATGGACCATGAGGAGTTGAGGCATAAAAGAGCCCCAAAGAACACAGTGTAAAGTACAGTGTGTACACTTTGGTAATTATTAATGTTCAGAGGCTAGGAGAATATGCATGGGCATATTTATTCCTCATCAAAAGAAATAAGAATATATGAGTGCTGGCACTATATTCGGGGATATTTTCCCTTATTTTAATACAAATGCAATTTCTTATTCATTTATTTATTCATCTCTCTATTGAAACAAACAAGAAATCAAAGAGTCTTTCAATTGCCTCAGAAAGTGAGGGCTGTACAAATCCAAGGGGGGTAAACACTCTAAGTAAATGTTTAGAAAGAAATAGCAAGAAAATGGGCTCAAATTACAATAGAGAAAAAATTATTTTGCATTTCCAAAGTAATAAAAATAGCATAAAATTAGAAAGAACGACTTCCCAGAAACAACTTGAAGAAGGAAAATGTAATTTGAGACTAGAAAATGAGGTTCAGAGTCAGTTTCTGATCACCTTCCCTGTACAAACCTCCACCTTTTGTGACATTGGAGGTCTACAGCACAACATTAACATCAGATAGATATGAACAAAACTTCTCCCTGATGAGTGCCTCCAAAAGGTATTCTGCCTTTGCCTCATCCCTAGGTCAAAATTAGGGTTTGACTTAAAGGACAGCCAGCTTTCAGACTCTATACCACCTCTGTGTAAAAGAGCCTGACAGAAGGAAATTCTCTCACCTACCTTGTCTGCTGGTAGATTATGGAGCTGTCTCTCCTGAGGAATCCAGCCCATGTATGTATGCAGTACAGAGGAAAAAAGGAATCTGGATAAGCACTAATGAATAATTCCAACCTATACTCTTTCGTGTATGGCATTTTGTCAAATCATTTATATCCTAAAAGTGGACAGTTTTTGAGGGCATTTGGATCTGCAGTTTTGGAAGTCCCAGGGTCATAAAACTTTAAGTGAATCTGTCATGCACTTCTTTTTATCACTGCTCTTGTGATGAGATGTTGGTCATGACCCACATGATTTAAGAGAAAAGACTCATATCTCTCCACATCCATAAACAACACAGGTGCCATGTGCCCCTGCTGAATGAGAGAAAACAGAAAGAGCCTTCCAATCACAATGCTATGAACATGTGTGAAAGGACTATTAGTCTTATCTCCCAGCTTACTATAAAACTCACAATATAGATAAGCATCCCATAATCTTCAAAGGAAGCTTGCTTCATGCTTCTCTGAGGTGCAGAGCAGTGCTGTGAGTTTTGTATTGTGCATTTTAAAGAAGTTTTATACTGGGACAGGGGAGATGGTTCAGTGGTCAAGAGCACTTGCTCTTCTTGCAGAATACCAAGGTTTAGTTTTCAGTACCCACAAAACTCCAGTTCCAGACAATTTGAGGTCCTCTTCTGGACTCCAAATCATTGCATACATGTGGTACACAGATATACAAGCAGATAAAATACTCATAAGCATAAAAATAAATAATTTTAAAATATATTTCTTAATATGTATGTGTATGCCTACGCGTGTGTGTGTGTGTGTGTGTGTGTGTGTGTGTGTGTGTGTGTGTGTGTGTGTGTGTGTGTGTGTGTGTTATGCATCTCTGTAGAGAAGCCTAGACCAGGTCCTTGCTATTCCCAGAAGGATCAGGAGAGGTAAGGAGTAAGTTCAGCCTCCTGCTGTTTGGGATGGAGATAACCTGAATTGTAGTTACACATTAATTAGTACTATTCTCCTATTCAATGCCTATATAACAGCACATATTGTAAGTAATGTATTCAGGTCATATACTAATTTAGAATGTCTCCCCCCAAATCTTTAAGAACAGGGATTTCATAGGTGTCTTAGCTTAGGTTTGTTGCTGTGATAAGACACCATGACCACAGAAACTCTTAAAGAAAAGCATTTAATTAGGACAAGCTTAAAGTTCAGATACTTAGTTCATTGTCATCATGGTGGGAAGGATAGTGGCATGCAAGTAGATATAGTGATGGAGAAGGAACGAGAGTTCTACATCGTAATCTGTAAGCAGCAGAGGGAGAGAATGAGCCATTGGCTTGAGCATCTGAAACCTCAGAGCCCACTCCCAGTGACACACTTCTCCCAGAAGGCCACACCTACTCCAACAAGGCCACATTCCTAATAGTGCCACTCCCTGTGAGCCTATGGGGGCTATTTTCATTCAAAACACAACAATAGGTAAATTTATTTTTCATAAAAAGGCTTTTGTCTTAGTTTATTTTCTTGTTGTGAAAATAAATACTCTGGAAAAAGCAACTTAAAGAAGAAAGTGTTTATGATGGCTCACAGGTCAAAGGTATGTTCCATCCATCATGGCAGAAAAAAATCAAAGGACTTGAAGCAGCAGATCCATCTACATTCAGGAGGAATGGTGCTCAGGTAGCCCTCTTCTTTTTATTCAAGGCAGGACCAAAGCCCAGAGGATGCTACTGTGGTAGTAGGCATTCCCACTTCAGTTAGCTAATCAGAATAATTTCCCACCGGCAAAACAAGAGGAAAATAATCCCTCACAAGTGTGCCAATGGGATTGTCTCCTAGGTGATTGTAGACTCAGTCAAATTAGCAATACAAATCATGGCAGCTTCTTACAGTTAATCCTGGTGTAATTAGATACATTGGATATAAGAATATGTAAACAGTCAACAGTTTTTGTGGGTTTTGTTTTGTTGCTGTGGGAGCCAGCCAAAGCCTGTCAAGGTGGGTTTTATTTATTTGTTTTGTATTATTAATTTGTTTTTCAGAGCCCTGTCCTCCCTCTTATCTGGTCACTTTGGCCCTTTGATACTGAGCATCAAGACTTTTTATTTGTTATCCTCTCTCCATTTGTTTCCAACTCTCCATTTTAACCCTAAAGCTCATTTAACACTAAAGTTTCTTTTTTTTACCATAACTGTAAGGAGTGGATCCACAAAGATGGAAATCCGAGATTGATTTCTTGGTCAATTTGGGCTTGAGTCAGTGAAAACCGGTTGCCACTGAAAAATTGGAAACAGTAACACATGTTACAAACTGGAAGAAAATGGTTACTCTTAAATGAAGTATCTGGTCAACGCCATTGCTATTGATAAAGGGGTTACTGTGAATCAGATCCTAGTGGATAGAATAAAATTATATGTTGTGTTCTTTTTGAAAGTAAGTTTCATTGTAAGTTATGTCTCAATGAAGTTGTGAAGGAAAAGATGTTTAAAACAGACAAAATAACTTTTGTATTATTAACAAAATCCATGAAATAGTCAAAAATGAGTCTTAGTAGGAGTGATTGTGCAGTTTAAGATGTAATTTGTTAAGTGATAAAAATTACAGGATATGAAATGACTTTGTTGTGTATTTTTTGAATCATTTATTTAAGATACTATGAGCTATTTCATTAGAAAATAATTTTATAAATTGCATAGTCATTTTCCTCAGGTGGTTTTGACTAATAGTCTATTAGAAACTGATCACATAGCTTGAGTATGGTGGTGAATACCTTTAGTCTCAGCATTCAGGAGGCTAAAGTGAGGAGGATCTCTCTGATCTAGGGTCAGCCTGGTCTACATAGAGAGTTTCGTGATAGCCAGATCTACTTATTGAGACCTTGACTTAAAACAAACCAATAAACAAGCACCTAGTTTCTTGTGATTTATTTTTTTAAAGTGAAAATTAAAATAATCTTAAATTCCCAGAGAAAAACAAAGCCACAGGTATAAAGACTCTATGACACTAATGAAAGAAAATGACATGACTGCTCCAAGATATGGATGAGGAGAAGGGTTTTATTGTGGATATGAGGGAGACCATATCTAGAGGCATCTGGAAGGGTCCGGACTAACATGGCCAGCAGCCTGAAGAGGGCCATGAGAGGAGAGAGGGGGGGAGGTATGAGAGAGGATGGGACAAGAGAGAGAAGAGGAGGTCAGAAAGGTCAAGAGTAAACTAGCCAGGAGCCAAGAGACCAAGAGAGTATGTAGTCAAAATGGCTAC
The DNA here is from genome assembly GCF_017639785.1 of Mesocricetus auratus. Taxonomy (NCBI): domain Eukaryota; kingdom Metazoa; phylum Chordata; class Mammalia; order Rodentia; family Cricetidae; genus Mesocricetus; species Mesocricetus auratus. The sequence goes on along the minus strand of NW_024429194.1, from coordinate 73,460,151 downwards.
CTTTGTCCCGTGTTGGATCTAACACCCATTTTTGTGATCATTAGGTAAATCCCTTTGGAATGTGACAAATATTTTTGAAATCCTTGGTTCTGTTACCTCACCCACATCCAGATGTTTGGTGCTTGAAGGACAGCCCTAGGAGATGAGAGTTAATGAGAAAGAATGACCTTTATTCAAGGATGAGCTCTGAGACCCCAGAAGTCCTGCTATGACCTCAAAGATCCAGCTTATGAGGGCAGAGGTACATGAAAGGGATTTTATGGGGAAGGAAGACTGCACACTTAACAAAGTCTCCCCCATCAAGAATGTATATTGTCTTTCTCTATAACCAGAATATTGTAATAAAATTTTACACCTCCTGGGGAGAGGGCTAATTGTAAGTACATTGCTTTTAAGTTGAGCGCTACAGCAACTTACAGGCATTATAATTTTAGAAAAAGTGATGACATCTGATGTTAATCAGATAGTCTGGGGTCTGTAATTCTAGAGAAAGATTATAGAAGCAATTAGCCTAAATAATTATATATAGCTAACTCATATCATTTAAGGCGGAGGACAAGGAGAGGGTTGGAGACAAACTGCCAAGGAAAATTCCCAAAGAAGTAGTCACCACCATATTCCTTGTCACTAAAAAGATTCCCTTTCCCCTCAGTCACTCTAACAGTTAGAGGAAAAGTGTTGATTTATTTTACTGTTCTTGCTTTTTGTTGTTGTTGTTGCTTGAGACAGGGTTTCTCTGTGACTTTGGAGGCTGTCCTTGTAGACCAGGCTGGTCTGAAACTCACAGAGATTGTCCTGCCTCTGCCTCCCGTGTGCTGGGATAAAAGACGTGCACCACCACTGCCCAACTTCTTGCTTTATGCTTTGAAACTTTTTTACAATGAATTTTAATCACATTCTTTTCCTTCCCCAACTCCTTCCAGACTTTCTCACACCTCTCCACACACCCAACTTCACATTTTTTCCTCTTAAAACAAAAGAAAGTCAACTACCCCCCCCCAAAAAAAGCCAACAGGAGCCATGTGTGAGATGGATGGAAGAACAGGGCAGAGGAAGAGATGAAGTCATATGAAAACCCTAGTGCTACAACAGCTTCCAAAGGGATGAGTTCTTAACCCCTGGACAATTAATTGGCTCTTGATATAATAAGGACATTCAGGTCTTACTGTCATGTGATTACAATCTTAAAATGTCTTAGTAAATTAAATAATTTCTAACAGGACTGTCAGAATTGCTATTCAAAGAGTTGCTAAAATAAAAACGAGCTTTAGATGGTTTGTGTGTGTGTCGTTTGTCAACATCACTCAGAAACAAAGCTTTCTCCATAGCTCCCTAGGTGACTTTATAACTTATTGATAAACAAAAGAGGGTAGTTTGCAATCCAGCATATGGCGTGCGTTCAGTATGAAATGATATTGGCTGAGGCAGCATATTAGAAATTTATAGAATAATCATAGTTGTGAGGTGAAAGTTTATTCTGGTATGAAGATACTGAGGCATAAGAGGCCCCAAATTGGATACTACTAAATGAAAAGAACAAAGCTCTCATTTAGAAGACAACTTATAAAATCTCCTGGTAGTGTAAACTGTGTGATCTGTGTCTATTGGAATGTTCCATCCAAAGAGGCTGTTCAGTTGCAGCAGGGAAATTATTTCCAAGTTTCAGAACCCAATTTAAATGCCTGAGAAGTAATGTCTCCTTTGTTCCCAAACATGCAAAGTCTCCACTATCTTAGCCTGTCATTATTCTATCCATTAAGAAACATGCTTAGTGACACTGGTGTTAGTATCCAGAGGTCTGTCCTTCAGAGCACCACTTGTACACATTCACTATTTCCCTGCCCACCTTCCATCTCTCTCTTTCTCTGCATCTCTGCTTGTCTCTCTGTCTCTCCTCTCTCCCTCCTTCTCCCCTGTCTCCCTCCTTCTCGCCTCCCCCCTGTCTCTCTCTTCTCTTTTGCTGCTCCTGTCTCCAGAGGCTGGTCTCCCCACTTTTCCCTTAACTTTCCCCAATAAAAACCCCTCCACCCAAGCTCTGTCTCATGGTGTCTTTAGTCTTTGTCTTGAATGGTGTTTTTTAAAATTAAGACAGCTGGAGAGCTCACTCAGCAGTTAAGAGCATTTGTTGCCTTTGCAGAAGACTGGGGTTCAGTTCCCAGCACCCACATGGTGCTTCACACTCTAGTTTGTATAACTCTAGTTTCAGGGTATCTGGCATTATCTTCTGGTTTCTGTGGATGCCATACATACATACATGAAGTCAAGATACACATATAAAATAAGAACATTTTTTTTTGAGACATGGTTTATCTGTGTAGTTTTGTAAACCGGGCTGGCCCCAAATTACTAGAAATCTTCCTGCCTCTGCCTCCCAAGTACTGGAATTAAATGTGTGTGTCACCACTACTGGCTTACAAACTCTTTTTTTTAATAAAAAAACACTCTTTAGCAATCTCCAGATAACTGCTGATTGGTAAACTAATGTTACTGCAAATATGACATCGCTAATGTTTTATTAGGACACCTATTTAATAAGATCAAGTAGATAGGAACCATGCAAGACCATTGGGTCTATTTCTCCAACCTAGTGCTTTCTTGAGTGTCTCAGGAACAAAATGGCCATGACCTGACATTCTGTTTTCTTCTTACATATCCCCTTCCTCCTCACAGCCTGCTCTGCTTTCATTTATTTAATTTTTCCTCGAACTCCAATACAATCTTTCTTGAGCATCTTCTGATTCTGCTGCTGAATTATGTGATTAATGAGACTAAGAACTGGTGAAAAGGGAACTTGTTTCCCAGCACAGCAGAACTGTGAAATAAGCAAGTTCCAAAACAGAGAACCCAGCTGTGCACCATGTGCTAGCATAACCCGGTAGTGCCAGGGAGCATGTGGGAGCCGTTGTGGTTTGTTTGAACCACATCCACCATATTGATTTGCTTCTCCCTGGAACTGACACTTATTCTGGATTTGGTCTGGCCTGTCTTGTCTGTACACTGGGAAACCAACAGCTACAATTCCCTGAATGCTTCCCTCATATTATCAAGAGTCCACATGATATCATTTCTAACCAACGTACTTTCTTTCTATGTGTTGAACCCTTAGTAATTCCCTGATCGTACTATGATTCTTCCTTTTCCACAGTGCATACTGAAGACACAGAAGACTGAGTAGCAGGACTTTGTGAAGACAGTGACTTTTGGGGCAAGTTGTTTAGAAAATTCACCATGCAATGATAATTCATCTAATCAAGTCCCTCCTGGCTATAAGAACACTGTCATTCTATATACAGATGAGAAGTGGTGCTGCAACCTATATTCCAAAGCCAATGTCACAAAATACCTACTTCTGGGGACTTTCTAGTCAGCATTCTAAGACATGTTCAGACTGCCTGACAATTTATATATATATGGACTTGTGAAATTGTATTTCAAGGTTTTCTGAGGAAAGGAAACTTGGAAAACTTACTGGCCTTTTGAGTGTCTTCTAAATCTGACCTATGCAGTGGGAAATGAATAGAATAGTTTACTGGACAAATGACTCTTTACGGGGACCACCAAGGAGATTAATAACTCAAGATAATGTCTTTGGTCAAGCTATTGACTATATAATCAATTCTATAAGAGATACAAACAAATCAAATGAGCATCTAGGATAGCAGGTGAAGGCAAAAGATTCTGGCATAGGACTCATGACTGGTTGTGAAAATGAGGACTATAAAAGTAACTATATATGGTTTCTGGTTTCTTTCTGTGATGTGTGTGTGTGTGAGTGTGTGTGTGTGTGTGTGTGAGTGTGTTTGTGTACTTGTTTGAGAGGGTGAGGAATGCTAGCAATCAAGCTTTTTTTAAATCCTCATCAAGGCAGCCCACCTTCTCATATGGAACATGTGAGAAAATTATATCTTTTCGTTAGAGTGGTGTGTCAAATAACTTCTTGGCCCTAGTTTTTCTGGTGTTATTTTAATATATGCAGTGCTCCTGCCATCTCAATTCAGCCTAATAAATGTATAGGGCATCTTTCTGTGTCCTCTAAGGAATGAGTCATTTATCAGTCTGTGATGCATGGAGAGTGCTAGACTGCTGGTGCCAGACAGATGGTGTCATTCATGTGTTCACTTGGCCACACAGTCAACCTCCGTCTTCAAAATGGAGTCCTGATTACTTGTAAAATTTGGAATCTCTCAGAATAAGACATTGTTTGACACAATATGGAGGAACAGAGCCCAGCATATCCTGACCCCAGTGGCCAGTTTTGTATTGCAACAAATATGCAAGATAATCAACTTGTAAACAGAAAGTTTAATCTAGGTTCACAGTTTTAGAAGCTTCAGTGCATAGCAGGTCAAGAGTAAGTAGTACATCGTGGCTGTGGTACACAGCAGAGCAAAACCACTCAGCAGCATGACCAGGAAGCCAAGGGGAAAGATGAAGAGGAGGGGTCAAGATTCCGTAATCCTCTTCAGGGTCCCCCAACGACATAAAGAGCTTTGCCAATTCAAAAACACAGCTTTCAACTCCACGGGGGGATAGGAGACAGTTTATTCTGGAAGCAAACATGAATGGCTGTGCCCTGGGAATACAGATTCATGTTCCTCAAATACCAAGTTCCACTGAGCTAACAGTCTTACAAAGCCTTGAAGCAATGAATAAAGAAAAATGTCAATCAAGGAACTTACATGGTGGGGATATGAGGTAGGGTTATAGAAAAGTAAGGAAATCTCTGTATGAGCCTCAGATACTGACTTAGCCGTTTTGTTTTGTTTTTTTTTCTTTCGAGACTGGGTTTTGTTTCTCTGTACTGTTTTGGAGGTTGTCCTGTAACTTGCTCTATAGATCAGGCTGGCCTCAAACTCACAGAGATCCACCTGGCTCTACCTTCTGGGTGCTAGGATTAAAGGCATGTGCCACCAACGCCTGGCTACTCTTAGCCTTTTATTTATAGGAGCTAGTAGATTTTTTTTCTTTATCTAATAGTCATACAGGTGTTAGATCAGAAACAGATGTGGGCAAAGGATGCTATTAAGGGAGCTAAAAATATTCCAAAATGAACTGAGACTAGGCTCTTGATCTGCAGTATTCCAAATCCTCCATAATCATTGATATTCTGTGATCAGGCTTGTAGAAGGTTTCCTATAAGGTTCAGTCTCATTCTAGGTACATTCATACCTTTCAGTGAGCCCCTTCTTGTGGCTGTCACTTTTTTCTAGCCTCATGGGATAGGACTTCCTTGGATCTCTGGGGATATTTATCAAACCCACAGCAATTATAAAGTTTGCAAAGCTACAACTCATTGTTTTCAACTCTCTTACAGTTGAAGTTGTATGTGAAAATTAGGTTCTGCATATTAGAACTGCCTTGGTTGAAAAGACAGAGGAATTATTTTATTGTTTTGGATATTTTTTCATGGCAGACATCATAGTGTAATTGTAGATTTATTAGGGGGTTTATTCCTCAGACTGAAGCTAATCACTGATGTCTAGATTAGACATTGGCTTACTGATTCTGTAAAGGGAAAAAGATATACTTGCCAGGGTCTTGTTCAATAAGAAACTGCATACGAGTGGTTTTAGGTACTCAACTCTGCCACTTGAGGGAAGGTAATCACATGCATTACATATATGAAACGTGGCTGTGGTTTCTTCCTGGCTATGCTCTAGGGAACAGATTGCTATCCTGTTTCCTAGAATATAGCTCTACAGAGACACACCCAAGCAGCAGTACTGTTGTCCAAGACAAGACTTTGTTCTCTAGTGACTGTCTTTATAGGTGTCTGGAGGTGTGAGATAGGCCAACTTTTGAATCTCTGGCCACAACAGGTAGTCTTTGGATCACAGTTTTAGAGATGGGCTCTTAGTTTTAACATATTTCTGATTGTTGTAAGAATTGTCATTTCCTCATAGCTCAGTGCAGTAGTATTGATCTTGGGCTTGTTTTTCTTAGGAGGACCAGCCTCAGTTTCCTTTTCTAGGTCTTCCAAAATTTCTTTAAATTTCTGATTCAATTGCCAGACTAATGAATGTTTAAAATATAGTAAGTGCTGTCTGTTTCCTGTAACTGAAATCTCCTTGATCCTATCTATTGTTTCTAAATTTAGCATTCAGCTCATAACTGGCAATATGCCAAAGAGAGAGCAGTATGCACTAAGAGCATTCTTGCATGTCTGACTTTCTAAAGACATACTTTTTATCTTAATAGAGAAAAGCAATAATGTTATAGCAACTTATGTTGGTCTGAATCTTGAGGAAGAACTGTGTATGACCCAACTTTTACTCATACAGAGAGTAGTGGTTTGAAGAATAATGACACCGATATACTCATATATTTGAGTACCTAGTCATAGGGAGTGACATCACTTGAGAAGGATTAGGAGTTGTGGCTTTTCTGGAATAGGAGTGGCCTTGTTGAAGGAAGCGTGTCACTGGGTGAGGACTTTGAGGTCTCCAAAGCTCAAGCTAGGCCCAGTGTCTCTTTCTTCATCCTGCCACCTGTGGATCCAGATGTAGAACTCTCAGCTATTTTTCCAGCACAATGTCTGCCCACATACCGCCATGTTTCCCATCATAATGATAATGTACTAAACCTCTGAAACTGTAAGCAAACCCCAATTAAATGCTTTCTTTTATAATAGTTTCCATGGTCATGGCATCTCTTCATAGCAATAGAACACTGGCTAAGAGACAGAGAAATCACAAATCACAAATTGAGGTTTACCTTCTGTTAGAAATAAAAGCCAATAGTATTCACATAGATACTCAATAGTACAAGAGAGGTTCTGACTTTTATCAAATGGTAAGCCAAGTGACGTCTTTACTATCTAAAGTAATAAAGAAGAAAATGCTTCAAATATTTGCTTAAATACTAAGCACTCAGAAGTAACTACAGTTCTGAACATTGTTTTCCTATGGAAACAAATAAAACAAGTTACTACAAGATATCTAATGGAATGTAATGATGGTACAAAGACTGAAATGAAGATGAGGATGTAAAAAAGATAGTGAAGGAGTACAAGAAAACAGCAAAGTAGAAATATGCATTGTAATCACAAAACAAAAGCCAATATTTCTAAAGAAAAAGCTTGCAAATAATCAAAATTTCCAATATGACACTGAGTCTGTGGAAGTTTAAAATCTATGGACAGGTAGGAAAGCTGTATGGATATCTTCTAATCTAATGTGATTTTCTTTTAAAATATTTTTTATAGTATGGAAGAAACCTAGGGTCTTTCGCAGGCAAAGCTAGAACTCTGCCATTGACTATAGCAGCCTTTAGTGTTAGATTTTCTTCTCTTAATAATGTCTTTGGGCCTGGAGAGATGGCTCAGTAGTTAAGAGCGTGTGCTGCTCTTTCAGTGAGCCAAACTTGAGTTTGGTTCCATGGATTTAGGAAGGGTATTGCACCCCTGCCTGTCACTCCAGTTCCAAGACGTAGGATGTCCTCATCTCACTATTATGGGAGGGCATTTAAGATAGCCTTAATGCCCGTTGGTGTCATTCCTATAGATCTGTGAAGATCTCACTAGTGCCAGATCTCTCCTCAAACTTATACTGGCTCCCTCTTTTCTGGTACCTCCCATCCTTTTCTCCTCTGTTCTTACCCTGGCTCAACCTTCCTGCTGTCCCATGTCCTTGTCTCCCCTCCTCTTTCTCTCTCTCTTTCTCCCATCTCCTTCTACTCTCCCCTTCTCCCAGCCCCCCAATCCAATTAGGAGATTGCATCCCCTAACCCTTCTCTGGGTTACCAAGCATATCTCTCTTAGGGTCCTCCCTGCACCCCAGACTCTCTGGCGGTGGGGTTGTGGGCTGGCAATGCCCTAAAATCCAGATATGAGTGAGTACATACCATGCTTCTCTTTTGGTGACTGGATTATTGTCGTGACCACCTCGACCAGCAAGGAAGACGCAACACTCGGACTCTTGGACTCTTCTCCAAGCAGTTTATTCAGGAACCTTGATGAACAATCTTCTTCTTCTCGGGGAAAGCCAGCCCACAGCTCTAAGGCCTAGGCATAGCCAGCCCCAGCACGCCACTTGGCGACAGCAGATAGGTCCACATACGAGGAAGCAAGCCAGATATCCAGACTTGACCAAATAAGGAGTTGTTTATCACAGAGAGCACTCACGGTCGGGAGGGTGGTAGGCGAAAGCCCGCACCATCTTTAATGTGCAGCACGTAGCAGCTCTCTACAGTTCCCCCTTCTTTAATTAATGACAGAATGGGTGAAGATAGAGGCCCGATCCCTGGTGTGCAGACCTGGAATAATGTGCTAGTTGCCACCCACAGACTCTACGCCTGCGGTGACCCAGACCCATCCCGTACCTATTTTCCCAGGGGAAGGATCTCGGGTACAACCTTCATGCAATCGGGCTTGTCTTCCGAGGGTAGCTTAACTGCTTACAAGCAAACCCTCGTGCAGTGCTTAGCCTTGCACCCCAGTCAGAGAGGAATTTTAGTTCTTAATAACGGCCAACCAGGCCTGGGGGGACTGTCCTGCCTCTATGGCCGTAAAGGCTTGGGTGATCATGGCTGCATCACGCTTTCGTGTGACTCTAATCTTGCAAATACACCATAGGCAAACCAGGGAGACCAGTACCAAAAGGCCTGTAAGCGCCCCCAAGCCCGCCCATTCCTTTAGATGGTCCATGGCGGAATTTAACCAGGAAATCAGCAAGGGACAGGTCTACTCGAGTGGAGTTCACATGCACAATAGCCATCCGGAGTTCCCTCATGGTATCTTCAAACTCAGATGTCCAATTCTGTAATAGAAACTGAGACAATCTTTTAGACAGGTTTGCCACATGAGTGAAATTTTGATATTGTACCGATGTAACACAATAGAGAACACTTTGCAACTATACGAACAGCATCACTGGTTACAAGACAGATGCAAGAGCACCACCAGGATTCTGAACTTAGAGAACAGATGTCTGGTTACAAGAGGATGAGGCGGCAGCATCAAAAGCAGCTGATGACTCTAGAAAATAAACTAAAGTCAGAGATGGGATGAACACCGTCTCAGATTAGACAAAGATCTTGAAACTCAGCGTAACAATTTTGCTGCAGAAATGGAGAAACTTATCAAGAAACACCAAGCTGCTATGGAAAAAGAGGCTAAAGTAATGGCCAATGAGGAGAAAAATTCCAGCAACACATTCAGGCCCAACAGAAGCAGCAACACTAATTTGCAAGGACAGTGGGTAGTTTTGAAATGCCCTAAAGGGGGCATGAGGGATGTCTTGGTGGTTAAGAGTAATTGATTTTTTTTTTACAGAAGACTTGAGTTCAGTTCCCAGCACTATCTGTAACGGAAAACAGTACCTTAGGGGAAGGGAATTTGGCTACAGCCCACACCAGCACTGGCCCTAAGGAATCAGAAAATGAGGATGATGGCTACGATGTGCCTAAGCCACCTGTGCCGGCTGTACTGGCTCGCCGGACTCTGTCTGACATCTCTAATGTTAGCTCCTCCTTTGGCTGGGTACTTCTGGATGGTGATTCTACAACAAACTTCAATGAGAGTTCCCAAGTTCCTGAGAGGCCCCCTAAACCATTCCCTCGGAGAATCAACTCTGAACAAAAAGCAAGTAGCTGTCAGCAAGGTGGAGGTGCCACTGCTAACCCTGCTTCCACGGCCCCCTCACCACAGCTCTCGAGTGAGATTGAGCGTCTCATGAGTCAGGGCTACTCCTACCAGGACATTCAGAAAGCTTTGGTCATTGCCCACAACAACATTGAAATGGCCAAAAACATCCTCCGGGAGTTTGTTTCTATTTCTTCTTCTGCCCACATAGCTACCTAGCACATCCCTTCCTGCCGTGACTTCAGAGGACCCATGAGCCAGGCTTCCACTCAAGGAGCACCTAGGAAAGCAGTGGCTTCTTTTGGGACATTGTAGGGAAAAGGGACCAGTCAAAGAAACACACCCTGAGCAGAGCCAAAGAAACACAATTTGGCCCTGCAACCACAACCAAAGAAATGTACCCTGACCCTAAAACCAGTGCCAAAGGAACACACTTTGTCCCTGGAATCAGAGTCAGTGAAAGAAATGTACCCTGGCCCTAAAATTGGAGAAAAAGGCTAAAAAGGACCAGAGAAAGAAACACACTTTGGCCCTGAAACCAGAGCCAAATCTGACCCTAATCCTGTGTAAAAAAGTAACCAATCCCGGAGCAGAGCTCTAGCCAATCTGAGCTCAGCACTGAAATCGGACCAATCCCTACTCTGGAAAAACTTCCCCAACCCCAGGAATCCCTATATAAACCCTGTGTATGTTCAGCTTGGCTGGTCCAGCTGTCTTCCAATAAACCCCTTTGGATGAGCTTCGGGTGAAGATCTTTTGCGGCGGCAACAGAGCAGAGGCGACCCTGGGCAGAGCAGAGCAGAGCAAGCAGAGGTGACCCTGGGCAGGGCAGAGCAGAGCGAGCAGCGCTGTAACACTTGCCCGGGAAACCTTCCTTGGCAGAGCAGAGTTGTTACACTCTGCTCCCGGCTCCCTGCTCTCTGCTCTCTGCTCTCCAGGAGCAGAGCTGAACTGTAGCAACTTCGCCCGAGAAACCTCCTGCCTAGCAAAACTGCTACACTAGGCGAACATCCCCAGCTGTAAAACCCTGTCCTGCCTGAACGGAGCTGATACATCAGAGAAGCCTTTCTCTGAGGCAAGGCTGTAAGCTGCCAAACTTACTGCAACCTGTAGTGGTCCTTGGCTCCCGAGCTCCAGGATACCTTTCCACCTGAGCTGTGTAACACTGAGTATTCTGTGACTCCCGAGTGCCAGAATACCTGACCCACTCCTGTTCCATCCTGTCCTGACCCATCCCGACGAAACGCTTACAGACATCCACAATGAGGTCCCACCTTTTCTGTGGGTATCGATCAACACCCATGGTTCCAAGATTTCAAAGCAGTGGAATGACTATGGAGCCGCTAGTGTGTTCACTGTTGTGTTGGTCTTAAGAGTGTGTTTGTAGTCCTTCAGTCCCCATTAGGAGAGAGTGGATTTTTATTAAATGGTAACCAACCCCTGGAACAGTACAGAAAGCAGTAGAAGTGCTGTGCTGTAGTCCTAGTTAAGGACTTTAGACTTTCCTGTTAAGGGAGGAGGGTGTCTGTCTGTCTGTCCGTCCTTCCTTCCTATGATTATAAGATTATCCTGCTGTGTGTGAATCCAGGCTTGCAAGATCTTGGTAAGATTGCCACTCACTTCTCCTTTATTTGGCAATGATTTTTAAGCCTTAATGGCTATCTGATTTACTTGTTCAAACACTTGCACTGGATATCTTGTCTGCATGTTTGCAAATCTACCTTGGCCAAGTAGCATATCCCTATCCCAATGTTGATTTCCTGCAGCCTGATTAGTGGCAGCTTGCTCATTGGCAAATTCAATTAAAAAGGCTTTCCCTTTTCTTTTCCTTTTTACTGATCTTGGTCATCTCTAATTGTTTTATGAGAGCTTGGAGTTCCTCCTTTCTCCTCATCCTTCTCATCCTCCTAATTCTCCTCATCCTCCTCGTCCTCCTTGGAGTCCGTAGACTCTGAGTCTTCTAGATCTTCTAGAGCTGAGTACATCTTTCTTTTCTGTTTTCTTCCCTTTTCACTGTTTGCCTGCTCAGATCTCTCCTCTTGTAATTGTTCTAACGAATTTCTCCCCTTTTTAACTGCCTCACTATACTTTTGTTCCTCAAGGCAACTCTTTACTAGTCTCCAGACAGACCGAACACCACCTCTGAGCATTTGAAATAATTCAGCAGCATTTATCATCAAGTATACTTTAGCAGTTGTTCCTTCCTGAGCAATCAAAAAACTGAAAAACACAATAGTATACAGTATCCAGAATTTCTGTGTATTTTCCATATTGTTCCTCAGTCCCATGCAAAATCAAGATCTTTCCCTAACTTCCAAAAATCTTAAATTCTTAGAATGAAGCAGCTCATTCAGAGCCAAAAACTTGGGTGCGACTGAGAAGCGCCCATAGCCAAACTAACAATGTTTTTACTTTCGGTTCGCTGCTAGCCAAACTAACAATGTTTCTTTTAAGCTTCTAATGTTTCTTTTTAGCTTTTACTTTGGGTTCCCTGCTAGCCAAGCTAACAATGTTTTTACTTTTGGTTCGCTGCTCCATGAACCATTTGTCCTGCTCTCTCTTTACCTACAGAGAGGAGCAAACCAACTGCTCTTGTCGCAGTCCCTTTTTTACCTCGCTCTTGTCGCGGTCCTTACCCCACTTTTGTCGTGGTCCTTTTACCCCACTTTTGTCGTGGTCCTTTTACCCGCTCTTGACGCGGATCCCCCTCTTACCTGGGGACTTACCAGTGCACTGCCCTGACTGCAAGAAGTTCTGAGTCCTCAGCTGTTCCCCGTACGGGCCACCAGTTGTCGCGACCGCCTTGACCAGCAAGGAAGACGCAACACTCGGACTCTTCTCCAAGCAGTTTATTCAGGAACCTTGATGAACAGTCTTCTTCTTCTCGGGGAAAGCCAGCCCACAGCTTATAAGGCCTAGGCATAGCCAACCCCAGCACGCCACTTGGCGACAGCAGATAGGTCCACATACAAGTAAATTTCAAGATTCCATTTTTTCCTGCTGAGTAGTACTCCATTGTGTAAATGTACCACATTTTCTGTATCCACTCTTCAGTTGAGGGGCATCTAGGTTCTTTCCAGGTTCTGGCAATTACAAATACTGCTGCTTTGAACATAGTTGAGCAGATATCCTTATTGTATGAGGGTACATCTTTTGGGTATATGCCTAAGAGTGGAATTGCTGGATCTTGTGGTAGACTGATTTCCATTTTTCTGGGGAATCTCCATATTGATCTCCAAAGTGGCTGCACTAATTGGCATTCCCACCAGCAGTGGAGGAGTGTACCCCTTTCTCCACATCTTCTCCAGCATAAACTGTCATTAGTGTTGTTTTTGATTTTAGTCATTCTGACAGGAGTGAGATGGTAGCTCAGAGTTGTTTTGATTTGCATTTCCCTTCTGGCTAAAGATGTTGAGTACTTTCTCAAGTGTCTCTTGGCCATTTTGGACTCCTCTATTGAGAATTCTCTATTTAGTTCTGTACCCCATTTTTTTAATTGGATCCTTTGGTGTTCTGGAGTCTTGCTTCTTGAGTTCTTTGTAAATTTTGGAGATCAGCCCTCTGTCAGATGTGGGGTTTGTGAATATCTTTTCCTATTCTGTGGACTGTCATTTTGTATTGTTGGCTGTGTCCTTTGCCCTGCAGAAGCTCCTCAGTTTCAGGAGGTCCCATTTATTAATTGTTGATCTCAGTGTCTGTACTACTGGTATTATATTCAGGAAGCAGTCTCCTGTACCAATTCATTCAAGGTTACTTTCCACTTTTTCCTCTAGGAGATTCAGTGTGGCTGGATTGATGTTGAGGTCTTTGATTCATTTGTACTTAAGTTTTGTGCATGGTGATAGATATGGATCTATCTGTTGTCTTTTACATGCAAGCATCCAGTTACTCTAACACCATTTGTTGAAGATGCTTTCTTTTTTCCATTGGATAGTTTTAGCTTCTTTGTCAAAAATCAAGTGTTCAAAGGTGTGTGGGTTGATATCAGGGTCTTCGATTCGATTCCATTGGTCTACCTGTCAGCTTTTGTGGCAGTACCAAGCTGTTTTCAGGACTATAGCTCTATAATAGAGCTTGAAGTCAGGGATGGTGATGCCTCCGGAAGTTCCTTTATTGTACAGGGTTGCCTTGGCTATCCTAGGTCTTTTGTTTTTCCATATAAAGTTAAGGATTGTCCTTTTGAGGTCAGTGAAAAACTGTGCTGGTATTTTGTATCCTACCTATCCAAGAGCATGGGAGATCTTTCCATTTTCTTGTATCTTCTTTAATTTCTTTTTTTAAGGACTCAAAGATCTTGTTATACAGATCTTTCACTTGCTTGGTTAGAGTTACCCCAAGATATTTTATGGTGTTTGTGGCTATTGTAAAGGGTGATGTTTCTCTGATTTCTTTCTCATCCCCTTTATTGTCTATATACAGTAGGGCTACTGATTTTTTGAATTAATTTTGTATCCTGCCACTTTGCTGAAGGTGTTTATTAGCTGTAGGAGTTTACTGGTAGAACTCTTTGGGTCGCTTATATAGACTATCATATCATCTGCAAATAGTGAAACTTTGGCTTCTTCCTTTCCAATTAGTGTCCCCTTGATCTCCTTTTGTTGTCTTATTGCCCTAGCTAGAACTTCAAGAACAATATTGAAGAGATATGGAGAGTGGACATCATTCCTGATTTTAGAGGAATCGCCTTTAGTTTCTCTACATTTAGCTTGATGCTGGCTGTTGGTTTGCTGTATATAGCTTTTATTATGTTTAGGTATGTTCCTGTTATCCCTAATCTCTCCAAGACCTTTATCACGAAGGGGTGTTGGATTTTGTCAAAGGCTTTTTCAGCATCTAGTGAGATGATCATGTGGTTTTTCTTTTTCAGTTTGTTTATATGGTGGATTACATTGATGGATTTTCGTATGTTGAACCATCCCTGCATCCCTGGGATGAAGACTACTTGATCATGGTGTATGATTTTTCTGATGTGTTCTTGGATTGGATTTGGATGGGTCTCTAGGGTATTTCTACTTTCTGGCCATTGTAAATAGAGCAGCAATGAACATGGATGAGCAGATATTCCTATAGTAGGATAGAGTCCTTTGGTATATACACAAGAGTGGGAAACTGGACCACATGGTAGATCAGTTTCTAACCTTTTAAAGAATCATTGCACTCATTTTCACAGTGGCTATACTAGTTTGCATTTCCCTAGCATTGGGGGATAAATATTTCCATCTTCCCACGTTCTTGCTAGCATCTGTTGTCATTTGTTTTTATTTTTCTCTCTTTCTTAAATCTTGGCTACACTCCCTGGAACAGATGAAATATCAAAGTATTTTAATTTGCATTTTTCTAATGGCTAAGGATGCTGAACATTGAAAAAAATATTTCTTAAACCACTTGCAATTCATCTTTTGATAACTTTCTGTTCAATTTTTTTTAATGAGTTGGCTCCCTGATGTTTAATTTTTAAATACTTTGTATATTCTAGGTACTAATCTTCCATCAGATATTGTGGTACTTTGAATTTAATTGGCTCCCTATGAAACAATGATCATGTAAATTATCGCATAGGGATTAGCCCTAGTAGGAGGTGTGACTTTGTGGGAGTAGATGTGACCTTATTAGAGGAAGTATGTCACTGTTGGGGCAGGCTTTGAGGCTTCCTATGCTCAGGATACTTCCTGTTGCCTGCAAGATGTAGGACTCTCAGCTACAGCTACAGCACCATGTCTGCCTGCACATCGTCATGCTCCCTGCCATGATGATAGTGAACTGAACCTCTGAAACTGTAAATAAGCTATCAAATTTAAAGTTTTCTTTGTAAGAGTTGCCATGGTCATAATGTCTGTTCACAGCAATAGAAACCCAAACTAAGACAGATTTATAGATGGTAAATATTTTTCCCATGGGTTATGCAACATCTTCAATGGAATGATTGTGTCCTATCCTGTACAGAAGCATTTTCATTTTCTTTGTCAATTCTTGATCTTGATGCCCGTGCTATTGAAGTCCTATTCAAAAGGTCCTTTCCTGTGCCTATAAATTCAATCAGGTTTCATGTTGAGGTCCTTGATCCATTTTGAGTTGAGTTTTGTGTAGGGTGAGGGATATGGATTTAGTTTTTCATTATTTTCGTAACAACTGTTTTTGCTTTGTTTAACTTGTTCATGGTTTTAAAAGGCTTCAAAATACTTCATTAAGTTATTCTTTTAAGGTTTCTCTGATTTAAAAAAACTGTTTATGAACTCACAGAATACATCTCTCTTTCTCTCTCTCTCTCTCTCTCTCTGTGTGTGTGTGTGTGTGTGTGTGTGTGTGTGTGTGTGTGTGTGTGTTGGCTGTATGTGTGCAGAGATTAGATGACTACTTCATGGAACTGGTTATGTGGGTTCTGGTGAGTGCGCTCAACTTTGCAGGTTTGTGAAGCAAGGATCTGTAAGTGCTGAACCACACCTTCTTCATTATCATCATTCTTTTGAAATGTTTGTCTGGTATTTCATCTACATCATTTTCATTGGGACCATTTACATCAGGATTGGCATTTTGGGGAAGAGAAATTCTATCTTAAGCTGTCATTTTATTTGTGTTGGAATTTGCACATTCAGATTTAGATAGTTGTTTGAAATATTTAAAAACATATTTAAATTACCTTTCTTCTTTTCCTTGGAAACTTTTGTAATGTTCTGGATAGACTAATTTATATTAGGATTGAGGATTGAGGTATTGTTTTCCTTTCTAGACTGGTATTCAGGGCATCTATCTTGTTCCCAACCACTCCAAGACATGACAGTCACTATCCAGTGGTAGATCCACTGTGAAGTAGGGTGATGGATTTTTTATACAATCACCTTTTAATCGCTAATCATTTTAAAGAGTAAAGAGACAGTGATGGTGCTATGTGTAGTAATGTATTATTGTGGGCACAAGTGGAAAAATAAGGAAAAAGATAAATAGCAGGAGACATAGTAGGAATAGTCATTAGTAGAGAGATGGGAGAAAGTATAGAAGACTATAAACAGAAAAGGGAATGCTGTGGGAGAAAATTTGGGGGATGAGATAATTTTGACTAGAGGTAGTGTTAATATTTAGTCATTTATACTGGCTTGCCTTTGGAGTTCTGACAGGATATGTCCTCAGCTGCAGCAACTAAGAGCACCACCTGTGCCTATTTAAAGGGGCCCTACTCGCCTCCCATCACTCTCTCTCTCTCTTTCTTATTCTTTCTCTCCATCTCTCTGTCTGTTCCTCTTCTCTGTCTCTGTCTCTGTATCTCTCTCTCTCTCTATTTGTGTGTGTATGCGTGTGTGTCTCCCTTTCTCTGCCTCTCTTTCCCCTCTCCTACTGCTCCTGTCCCTGGAGGCCAGTCTCCTACTTCTCCTCCCCACCTTTTATGATTCTTTTCCCCTAATAAAAAACCCTCCTCTTGAACTCTGTCACATGGCATCTTTCTCTCAAGTACTGACACAACAAGTAGAATAGAGACAGAGCGGTAAAGAACAATGATTTGTTAAGGTAGAATGTTCCTGTCTCTCAGCTGGCTGAGACACAATCCTTTAAATCTTGTTGGACTGAGGGAGATCCTCTGAAATAGGTAGTCCGAGTCCCCTCTCTGAGCCTGCCTTTGGATGACAGGAATGCTGTCAGAGTGCTTTACACATAGAGTCTATCTGATCTAAATGTACCCAGTGACATTTGTCTCTCTGCATCTGGAACATAAGCCAAGGAGCTCATAAGAGTGTTGTAAATCAATATAATTTATCTTTCTCCTTCTCTCTCTTTCTATCTCCCTATGTTCTCTTTTACCTTACACAATTACCAGAAGCCAGCATATTCCTGATGTCAGTCCATTTGACATTCCTTTCTGGAGAATGCTCATTCCTGCCAATATCTGTCTCTGTTTCTCATTAATACTGCTCCATTTCCCCGGTCCCTTCTTATGTGCGACAAACAGCAAATTTATGATAAACAACAATGGCTGCAACCTTGGTTATCATCAGCTTTTCCAATATCACCATTCTTTTGTTTTTCCTTCTCTATTCACCATAAACAAAGCAATTGTGGAAAAGCTGTGTGTTCCAAATAACAGAAGATATGGGTCCCTGAGTGACTATGGAAGACAGAGAAGCTCCAGTCTCACTGCCTCTAAATGCCACACTGCATTAGGATGAAAGTCAAATTCTCTCATCCTTCCAACTTTTCTCCCCAAGCACTCCCTGTTCGGTTTGCAATCTATACTTTCTCTCTTCCTTCCCAGTACTAATCACCACTCTTACTAGGTTTGTTGAGTCATGATATTGAGCAGGCGTTCATAATAGCAAGTAGAATGTCTGGACACATGCAATCATTAATCACTCTCTACTAATCCTTTAGAAATAGCATTAGAAAACTAGAGACTGTTGATGGAGTCAAGCCCTAGTCTTCTTTGTACAGCCTACAATATAAAAATATGTTCAAAATGTTTATGTAAGAGCGAGAAGAAATGGAGGAGAAAGAGAAGGAGGATGGAAGCATCATTGGACATGAAAACATAAAGTATTTACTATCTGGTTTCTAGCAGATAAAGGCTGTCAACTCTACCTCTCAGATATTAAGGCATCTTATCTATGATGACAGAAGCTTCAGTGTTCCAGGATTGCCTGGCATGTCATCACCAAGCTTAATCTATAAGCCTTGCACTTTACTACTGAGTTTTTAAACCCAGGCTATAGAACAATACAGAAGCACTATCTATGGAGACATGTTCGACATGGTGGCAGGTGTCAGTCAGAGCTCAGTCCCAAGTCTAACTTTTTTATTTTTAAATCTCAGTCACCAAAGCAGCTGTCTTTGTTTGCTGAGTCTCAAATGTTTCCTTGGAGCAGAACTATAAACTTTTGCTCTTACTTTTTCATGGTTTGAAAATCTGACTCAAATTCCCACGGCAGAAAACAGTGACCATGATTCATCTTGCTATTTCTCTGTGCTGATTTTTGCCCCTGTATTTCCCAATCTTCTTCTATCAGAGTAAACCCTTTTTCCCCATAAAAATTGTCATGAATATAAGGGCTTTCATGAATGCAGATGCCTGCTGTGTATATGGGAAAGGGGCTGTTCTACTTATGTGCTTGTGTACCGTATGTGGCATGCTGTCTCTATGGGCAAGCAATTGGCTAAAATGGTTCTATTACGCTTGCATCCACTCCCAGGCTCCTGGGTAGAAAATAAGTATACATTTCCTCTATTGAAGAGACAATCCTGTGTGTTTAAAATTCCTGGTTTCCCTAGTGCTTATCTTTAAGCACAAGGATTCCATGACCTCTACTGCCTTAGGATTCACACTAATGTTGGACTAAGTTCATAATGATAGATTTAATTTGAAAAAAAGAGATGTTTATTTCCCAACCATAATATTAGGCTTCCTAGCACCTGCTGATCATGCATTTACTTATTCTTTCAAATATTTGGCTGAAAAATGCAGCTCATTCCAGATGTGCAATCACCCCTAAACAGTATCAGAACTTTTAATGAGATTATATTGGGAAAATTTCCAAGGAATGTTGAATGTTAAAACTGAACTGGAGAATTTGTAAATGAGCCAACTGTTGTTATTGTCTAAAAATATTTCTGTGCTATACGCTTACAGCAGAATAAATCACCCACTTCTCCTAAATAAAAGGCCCACTGATATTGATGCACTCCTCTGTTTCCAGGGAAGAGATCACTACAGATCTAAGGAGATTGTCCAAGGAGAGTTCATGACATGTGTGTGCTTGCCAAGCTCTCTCTATTGACAAGCTTCCTGGGGAGCGGTTACTGTCTCCCCACAGGCTTCTCACACATTTCTGTTCCCTAATGGATTGGATAAACAAATCCATGCTAAGTTGGCATTAAACCCCAATTTTTTTTAAGCCTTCGATGAATTTAATACCTTTAGCTTTAGGGCATGATTTTGCTCTCTCTGAGCAGAGAGCCTCAGAGACTTCTGAAAAACCCAACAGCTATTCTTAAAGTGGTTTTAAACAAAATTTTTGAAGTCAAAAGAATTAGCAAGTGATCCAGCTTCTAAGTTGTTAATTTAACCTGCAAGCCACATCACATGGCTTGATGTTTTCAGGGCAGGATTTATATTTGCTCTGATATATTCTCATTATATTTACCTATTGAAATATACATATTCTATATATACATACACACATGTATAAAACATACATATATATGTGGAATTGTATATAAATGAAATTTCATATAGACTGACACCAAAAACTCCACTTTAGACAGGAAAGTTTTTCCATATGACCAAAATCTGAAGCCAGTCATCTGTGTTTTCCACAGAAGAGCAGCTGTGTAGTCTTGGGATTGCTTCTTCTTGTTAGCTTACAGAAGTGTCTGTCTTTGTCTATGAGTCACAAAAGAAGCAAGAAAGAAATCTTCTGGTGTTTTATTCCCTTTATTATCCAAATCATCTTTTTCTTCTCTTCAACGGCAGACGCTCAGATGGTGATATACAGAGAGAATATCATCCTTCCCCTTCAAGACCCTCATTCTGAAGTTCATTGTGAAAATTAGATCTCATTTTTTCCTTTGATATTAAAACACAATTTCTTAAAGAAAGATAAATGTATTTTCCTCCTTAATATACATTTTAAGAATTATATTATGGAAACCCACTTACAATTATTTTGTATTATATTCTATTTTCTTTTATTACTTCATAAATTACCTGAGTGGATTCTTATAAAAATGAGTCAGATTATTTTCTTTAATGTCTAGTTTCTTATATTCTCTATATTACCATGTCTTGAAAATATGGCTATAAAATTAACTCACCATTTAATAATCACTTAAAAATAATAACCTTGATAAAGTATTGTTAATATAATTGTACACTTTTATATTTGTTTTATAAAATAGTAATATCTCATTTTGGGCAGAGTTCCTGAGAAAATGCAAAGCTATATTTTACTCATGCCCTGAAGGAAGCAATAGTTACTTAAAATATTTTTTATACTTTCAATTAAATTAAGGCACATAAATGCTGGAAAACAATATTAGAAAACATTTCATTAAACCTGGGATGGCTTAGAATCTTGAATAAAATTGTTTGAATCAAGCCCAGCACAGACTGTTTAGCGATTTTAGCAGAGGCAATGCGACGACTTAGTAATCAGCGCAAAGGCCATTCATCTTCATGGATTGAGGGTTATTTCGCAGTCTCCGGATGCTCCCAGAAGGATGTGAAACAAGAGGCACTTCAAGGATGATGGCGAAGGTTTACCAACCTGTCGTCAGATCACACAATGTGTGTGCCAACGGAAGGAAAGCTAGAGACATTCCAAGTGTCCTAGGGACCTCAGTTCAGCTCAGTCTGTGCTGTTGATGTAGATTACTTGAACAGCTCTCTGCCCATCTGGACCTGATGTCCATTTGTCTGCTCATGTGGTCCTGCCCTTTTCCCTCTGATGCTGCCTCATCTCTGCAGCCTCACTCCATTCCGTGGCCCAGCAGCTACTGCTGCTTCAGCAACACCAGCAACACATTTTCAAAAGCTAGCTGGTTTGTCATCTCCTCCTAGACTCCTTTTCTTTTCTTCTAGCTTTGGTCTCTTGGGTCGCTTTGCCCATTTCTCTAATTCTTGCTTTTCTTGTTACCCTCTCATCTCTCAAAACTCAGGGCAAGGTTTTCTATCTTTAGCACTCGTTTAATCTTTAATCTATTACCTTTCCCTTTAAATTCACTCAACTTGCCAGGGTTTCCAAAGACTCATATACTGCCATATGCAACAGTCAATTCTGTTATCATATGATATTCATTTGTGTAATCACTTCTCATTATTATCATTATTCCTAATATCTATATGTCTGGTGTGTCTCTGTTTATCATTATGTCTGTCTGTCTGTCTGTCTGTTTGTCTGCCTGCCTGCCTGTATTTATCTTCATTAGCTACAACTTCACAATTTCTAAACGGTCTTGTTATTTCTAAACTAACACCAGTCCATTCAGTGACCTTTTCAGAATTCAATGTCCTTACATTTCTTACCAATATCACCAGTGTCTTTCTAGCTCAATAAGAGGAATAGTCAAAGTCTTCATCTCCTCTTTCCTATGCCAACCTTTAATGCTTTCTCCTGTTGACCACTTCTCACCTTACTACTTATTCTGCTTCCAGAACATTCTGGATGTTCCAAGAAGTGAGGCACACTTTAGCATTAGAGTCTTTACATGCAGTTTATTACCTTGAATGCTTGATAGTGTGTCTCTCTTAAGTTCTCCATGTGTCTCCACCACTAAAGCCTCCAGATGGCATTCAGCATGACTCCTCACATTTGTCCCTAACTCTCTCCTCTATCATACCATAACTTCACTGAATTTTTATTCTTTCTGTTGGCTGTCTCTTCTCACTATCTCACATTCTGTAAAGTCAGAGAGTATGCCTGATCTTTGATATAACCAAAGTAGTATCTGTCACAGGACATTGCAATAAATACTGCTGAGTAAATCAATTGGGCCCATAATAATCAGATTTATGTCATAGGAAGAGCACGCTATACATGTGTAATGTTTAATACTACTCAGCAGCATGACAGAATCTAGAACCATCTGTGAGGTAAGCCCCCAATAAATTATCCAGACCAGGTTAGCCACTGGCTAGGCCAGTGAGGGAGTGATTCACTATTTAATTAGATTGACTGAGGTATGAAGATTTATCCAATGTAGATGGCACCATTCCATGTGCTGAGGTCACAGATTGATTACAAAGGAGAAAGTCAGTTCATCACCAGAACTTTTCACTCTTCCTTCTAAATGTGAAGGCATAGTGGTGTGTTGTCCCAAGCTCATACAGCTATGGGTACCTTGCTATGATGTGCTGTTCCTTTAAGTTATAAGTTGATACAAAGTCCTCCTATCTAGATTATTTTTATGTATATGATAGTTCTGCCTACATGTATACCTGTTCACTATGTGCATGCCTGGTGCCTACAGAGGCCCAAAGAGGTCATTGTATTCCCAGGATTGGAGTTACAGAAAGCTGTGCCTGCCATATGGGTGCTGAAAATAAAGCCAGATTCTGTTGGAAGAGCAGCTGGTGCTCTTCACCTCTAAGCCATTTCTCCAGAGCTTTAAGTTTCCTTGATAGGTGTTTTGTCACAATAACGGAAAAAGTAGCTATGACAACATCTGAAAGGTCTTGAGCAAAACAAAAAGAAAATGGTGTCTAAGCATCCCTGGTAGTGTGCTCATGTTATAAAGAGTGAAAACTGAGCATGTTTATAGCTATACATGGTCATACGGGAATTGGTTTTAATCCCATACATCTGATCTGTAGTCATGTCTGTGACTACAATACAGAAGTAGAGAGTTCCATAAAGAGCTAGCATTAAAAGTGTCCTTACAAAGATATTTCAGCCTAATGTTCAGTCACAGACTCGCCATCAGAAGGACACAGAACTCAGTAAGGAAAGAGATCTTAATTTTCTATTCTACTTTAATATACTTTTATAATAGGAGCTATTCTATTTTTAGTTTTTATAATAAAACCGTCAAAATGTGTAAGTACCAATATTGTTCAGCCTCTGTTTAAGGTTATATGAGAGTGTTATCTTACTAGTTCATTAGATTTATGCAATAGGAATACAGTGCAATAGAGCTTATGATATGATGTCATTTCCATTTTTCTAGTAGCCAAATTAATTTTTAAGTAGTATTTCAATTCATTCTTTGAGATTTTCATAAAATGCATCTTGAACATATCCACTTACCTTCTCTAAACCCTCCCATAGCCACTCTCCACCCTCCCATCCCTTCCCACCTACTCATTGACTACATGTCAAGGCAAACTCCAACCCAAAGACCAACTGATGGTCATGTCATAAAAAAAGAAGAAGAAAATGACTTTCTCTTTCTAATAGCTGTCAAACACCAATATCCACTTGGTCAGTGGCAGGATTTCATGCCCTCTTTCCCCCTTTCTATGTTGGGATTTTGTCTGGTTGGAGTTTGTACAGGAACCTGTGTATACTGTCACAGTCTCTGTGAGTTAATATATTAATTCATCTGCCATGTTGCGTTTGGAAAACACTGTATGTTGGTGTTACAGACCACCTTTGGTCTTTACAGTCTATCCACTCCTTTTTTCAAAGATCTTTGAGCCTTGGGAAGAGGGATATATGTACTATGTATGCCCTTGTTAGAACCGATGACACCACAGTCTGAAATTCTCCGGTCTTGAACAGTTGGGGATCTCTTAGTTAATTCCCATCCACTGCAAGAAGCAGCTTCTCTGATGAGGACTGAGAATAAATGATTTTTAAAAGAAATTGATAGAAGTAACCTGATAGAAAATATGTTTGATGGGGGCTTGAAGAAAACAGAACTGCTTTTCGACCTTACATCTATTTCGGGAAGTTCACATAACTTGAACATATTCATCATTTAGAGAGGGATGAAATCATACACTTGTCCTTTAGTGAAACAAGTAAATTTTTACACCACAAAAATACATGTCAACAATCATGATTTTACTGTCATGCAGAAATCTATCTGGTTTTTAAAACGGTGTGCCATCCTTTTCTTCATTCCTTTCCCCACTGACTTTCCTTCTGGTCAATACATTTCCCTGACTGGTCTCTCTTAAAGTCTCTTTGAATACCCTAGTTATGTCCCTCATTAATGTGTTAAATGTGTATTTGTCATTTAATTGTCATATCATTTGTATGAAAATAATGTCTTTTGCTTTTTGAAATTTATATTTTCAAAGGTATACATTTTAGTAGGCAAATCATCAATTTTATCAGGGAAGTTGACCTCTTAACTCAAATATCACATTAATTCAAGATTTTTCCAAAAGATTCCACAATGCAGGCAAATTCTTATTTGTGACTTCACCTATTATAACTTTTTCAGATTTTTGAAGAATTTTTTGAGCTAGAATGGTGGCTCACACATAGTATTTGAGCACCTAATGAAGGAAGATTGCTGTGAGTTGAAGGCCTGAACTAGATAATGAGTTTTAGGCCAGTCAGACTTAGAGAGAGACCTTGCAGGGGGCAGGGGATGTTTCTTTGTGACTTCTATGTCTTGCTCTCTGCAATTGAGACCTCTGGATATCCTCAGGAGGCCCCTGTATTTCTTCTCACAATTCTCTATACTAGTTTGTCACAACACAATATTTCCTTATCTGAGTACATTTGTTCCTATTCACTGTTATTGTTGTCCTTAATATTTCACATGAATGTGCTATTATTATTAATGTCCACACCACCTAGTCATTGTGTACATAATCTCTTTCACTATTATTTTGAGTGAACAACTTAATGCAATGAGGCCACAGTAATTATCCAATTCAAAGCTATCTGAAGCATAAAGGAAAGAAAAAAAAACAATTGTTGAATGACCACTCTCTCAAATACTTAATTTCTTATTTTATTTCATTTACATATTTATTTCCTGTTATAGTTAATACCTAGAGATAAGCACTCAGTATTTTAGACTAGGAAATCTGGAATCAGAGGAGTTGTGGGAGCTTATTGTTGATTCTTTGATCATTAATTGATTCCTTTAAACTACATTTTTGAGCCTTCTGGATGACTGGTGACTGGGCCTTAGTATGGACAAAAAGAAGCATGGTTTCTAGAGGGCAAGAAACAAGAGCTTCGTGAGCATGTCTCTGTGCTTTCTAGTGTCACAGACAAGAATGTTATTTCTTCCTTAGGCCCCATTTTCTGGTCCCCCAGTTCACACAGTTTTAGTCTACCCAGCCCCAGGCTCTAACAGATATCCTTCCCAGTGCTGCTTAAGCAAAAGATGGATTATTTTCTGGTTTTTCTTTCTGCTGCTGCTGATCTTGTTGGACATCCTGTTCAGCTTTTCATCCTCCGTTTTTCACTGTGTGACTACTTTCAGTATTGCGTTTCCTCTTTACATCCTCAGAATAGTTTGTGGTTTCAAGTTTGTCTTAAACATGCACAAGGGAGTTTGCTCATGCGATCTCCAGCAGTCTGTACCTTCCTCTTTCAAAACAAGCACAAGAGCTTCAAGTGTGGTACTATCTTGGGGAATCCAAATCAACAGCAGATGCTAGCCCCATCTCCTCCTAGTCTGAGGAGAGAGAGTGATGAATTATGATCTTACGCATGTTTTACAATTACCCCTGCAGTGCTCAAATGATTTTACATTGTGTGTATCATTTTCACTGAATTTTGTTAGCAGTGATAAAACAGATTTTTTAATTGCCTGATTTCTTTCTTCCCTCCCTTCTTTCCTTCCTTCCTTCCTTCCTTTCTTCCTTCCTTCCTTCCTTCCCTTTTCTTTCTTGTCTCTTGAGCCTCTATAACCCAATTTTTTTCTCATGATATTGCTAAGAGGCAACTTTTGTAAACCTCATTATACCTGCTTAAGTGATAATTCAGAGCAAGAGGAGAGTACTAGGGAAATAAATGATATTCTACTTTGGGTTATTGCCCTTCTTACATGGGAACATCACATGTGCTTGTAGCAATTATATGAGATGTTTGGAATTTAAGAACAATAAATAAAATTTCCCATAAAAGATACTGGGAAATGCTAGTTAGCAAACAGCATTTTTTAATTTATGAGGCAAACACAAAAGAAATTCCTTTGAGAAAGAGCAACTATACTCATAAATCAGTGTCGTGTGCATCCTCCATCAGAGAAGCTTCATCCTGTCACAGATGAGAACAAATACAGAGATCTACAATTAGACAATGTGCAGAGAGGGAGAGACCTTGGAACACTCATCCTACATGAGAAATCTCCATTAAATCCCTCCCTGAGTGCTCCAGGGACCCTTTGGAAGAAAAAAAATACAAGAGCCAGTGGGGATGGAGAACACCAAGGAAACAAAGCTTTTTAGAGACTGTGGCAGCATTCACAGAGCCTGCACAGGTCTGCATTAGGTGGAGTTCAAGTGCTGAGAGGGGAAGTAGACTAAAGCCCTCATCCCTTACCCAGAAGCTATCCCTAATTGACAACCACTCACAAAAGAAAAATTAGTCTCACTGGGTACACACACCACATTTAAGGGCAGGCCCCATGCCCAGCTGTAAGTAGATGGACAACACAAAGTAAACTCAGTGGTATTTTTAGAGTTTTTTTCCTAATAATGCCTTGTTTGGATAATTTCTTCTATTTTACCCTCCTTATAGATCTTTTGCTCACATATTAAGGTTTTCCAATTTTGTTTCTATGGGATTTCTGTGTGTGCAAGTATGTATGTCTCAGGGTCTGTATGTGTTTCTTATGCTTTTTTCTTTGGCATTTTTTCCTGTTTGTTTTGTCCAGTGCCAGTTTGTTTTTATTGTATGCTATGTTATTATTATTTTTTTACATACTTATTTATTTGCTAGTGAGAGAGAAAGGGTGTAGACTTGGGTGGGTGGGGAGATGGGGGAGGAACTGGGAAAAGTTGGGTGAGGGGAACTACAGTCAGAATATATTGTATGAAAAATCTCTTTCCTTTTTTAAAATTATTTTTATTTTATTTATATTGGTGTTTTGCCTGAATGTATTTCTGTGTGAAGGTGTCCGATCCTTTAGTATGGGAGTTATAGATATCTGTGAGCTGCTATGTGGATGCTGGGAATTGAACCTGAGCCCTCTGGAAGAACAGCCAGTGTTCTCAACTTCTCAGTCATCTCTCCAGCCCCTCCCCAATCTATTTTCAATAAAAATAGTAATAATAAAAAATGAAGTGACATCAAGAGAGCATGGATTCTCAATCTTCCTAATGCCAGGACACTTTAATACAGTTCCTCAGGTTGTGATGACCCCAATCATGAAATTATTTCATTGCTACTTCATAACTATAGTTTTATGCTTTTTCGAATTGTAATAAAAATATCTGATATGCAGATGGTATTAGGTGACCTCTTTGAAAGGGTCTCTTGAACCCCCCTCAAAGGGGTCGTGACCCACAGGTTGAGAGCCACTGATCTACAGTCTGGGTTGGTAATTGTTAAGAATCTCAGCTGAAATAAACTCTAAGACAATTTCACCTGCAGGTAAGAGTCTCCTTCACTGCTGGGGACTCTGCTTCTGCCTGATTTCCCTGAGAATGTGTGACATGGATACTTGCAAATGACACATACCTTTTACTCAATGGTGCCCAACACTGTTTTAAGTACAGCCTAACTAATTTCAATCAGGCTAGAACAGAATTAAGCAAGGTTTGCCTGTTACTCTATTCTTTGGGGTTATCTCTTTAGACAGAGCACCCATCTTCCATGGTCTAGCATTTATAGCAATGTGGGACTCTAAATACTACTAGCCTGTTCATAAGAGTGTACTTTGTAAATGAAAACAAAACAAGAGACAGAGGTGAATAGTTAGTAAATGAGTCAAGTTCACCTTATTGGAGTGCACATTTTCAAAGAAAGCAATGGTAGTTCTAGCAAATGGACAGAGCTGATGATGAAGGCTTCTGTTCTGCCTGTTCTGGAAGTCATTTAGTGCCAAATAAACGCACAGAGGCTTATATTGATTATAAACTGTTTGACCAATGGTTCAAGCTACTTATTGTCTAGCGCTCTCTTAATTATTATCTCATTTCTATTAATCTATGTATCTCCACTTAGCCTTGACTAACCGGAGAATGCCCAGCATCCTATCTCCCAGATAGCTACATGGCATGGTAGCTGTTTCCCTGTCTCTTTTCTCTTCCCAGAATTCTCCTAGTCTGGTAGCCCCACCTATACTTCATGCCAGACTATTGGCCAATAAGCATTTATTCATCAACCAATAAGAAAGACATATATTCACAGCATACAGAAGGACATCCCCCATTACAGAGCAAGAACATGAAACACAGTGGCTTACTTACTACCCAGGAGTCCCTCCACTGAAAACAGCAGAAAAAGCAACTCAAAACTTTTTAAACACACACACACACACACACACACACAGACACACACACACACACACACACGCACACACACACTGGTTTGTGTCTAGAAAAGCAAAACAAAACTTA
Source organism: Mesocricetus auratus (assembly GCF_017639785.1). Taxonomy (NCBI): domain Eukaryota; kingdom Metazoa; phylum Chordata; class Mammalia; order Rodentia; family Cricetidae; genus Mesocricetus; species Mesocricetus auratus. Next base: position 73,431,619 of record NW_024429194.1, on the reverse strand, counting down.
AAGCAACATTTCATTCATGGTTAGAGGAAGGAGTCAACATGACTACCCTGTCTCTCTTGAACAGGGTGCTGCTACGTTCTAGAAAAAAAAAAGGCTCATCGTATCTTTATCCCATAAGCACATCATTCTCAACAAAAGATTTTTTCTGGTTTCCTAGAAATGTTCTGGGAAAGATTCTTACTGACTATTTTGATTAAGTAAATATTACTAAACCAGTCACAATGTCCAGAAGCATGGGCAACCTTTGGCTAAACATGATTTATATCCCCACTCCCTATGTGTAATGAGGAGGAATCAGATTCCTATGAATAAACTAGAATGGAGTTCCCAAAAGGAAAGAGGAATCGTTTTGGAAGAATAAGAAAGCAAAGGTGCATAATCAAAAAGAATCAGATATGCTACTATACTGAAGCCTTGGTGCCCAGACCAGAAATACTCAGAGAGAGGATTTCCTGGAGTTAGATGGATCATGATGGCTCTGACCTCATGGCTGGATTGATGAAATACAAATGAATAGCTTAGTAAGTGTGGGAGCAGGGGCTTTGAAAACAAGAACAAATACAAAAGACAAGCTTTCTCTGCTTCCTGGCATCCGTGAGGTGAGCAGTCTCCTTTGAACATATTCTCATGTCTCAATATTCTCTTTAACTGTGCATTCAAAAGTGGCTGGGCCAACTATGACATAAAGCCTCTGAAACAATGAACCAAAAAATTGGCATTTTGTCCACTTAATTTGACATTTCAAGGCAATTTGTTACAGCTACACAAAGTTAACTAAGTAATATTGTATTCTGAATATGGTAATATTCAGAAATAACGTGAGTGGCTTAGCAGAGGAAAATTTCAAGGGTGTGAAAACAAATTCATTATGTATATAAGATTTCCTGGACATGGTATGAATAGGAGTAGAGGGTCAACAGGAATCCATTGTAACTGATTTTATTTCTATTTTTCATATATATATATTTTTATATACATATATGTATGTATATATGTACACACACACATATATATATATATATATAATCCATGTGTATGTCAGCTAGAAAGCAACAGCTGAGTAACAGCATACTGAATGATAAAAGATGGATTTTTCTACTGCCTTCTTTGTACAAGTACCAGATAAAATTTATTCCTTCCAAAAGAAATATTAATTTAAGGCTACCTAGTCTTACAGGGTCAAAGAGCTATCAGCTACAGATCTTTAGCAAAGTGATGGGAAAATGTAGAAAATTTAATTGACTAAAAAGAAAGTAAACATAAGCCTCATTATTCTATTTACTTGTGGTCTGATTTTAAATATGATTATACAAATTTTTATTTTAAAATTTCCAGTAGTCTGTCTGTATCACATTTGAGAATTTCTAATTTTTCAGCTTTTCTGTTTGGCTATTCCTCTTCTAAACCTTTGCCTCTTACCATGAATTAAAGGATGCTTCTCTTCCAGTGCAAAAAAAAAAACAGCTTCAGTAAAGAAGAAGACAAGAGTTTTGGGCTACAGGAAGAGTGTATTTGTTTCCCTGTGGATCACTGTTTCTATTTAAGAGGAAATAACAAAGTATGTATAGTAAATAGAAATTAATCATCCATGGCTGGAACCTGGGAAGTTAAATTGAATTTCTTTGAATAGCAAGGAGCTGTTGAAAATAAACATTAATGAAATGTAACTGTCCTGGATAGTTTTGTGGCAACTTGACACAAGCTCTAGTCATCTGAAGGGGAAGAAACTTAATTGAAAAAATGGCCTTTGAAAGATATAGCTTTAAGGCAGTTTCTCCATTAGTGATTGATGGTGGAGGGACCACCCCATTGTGGGTGGGGCCATGTCTGGCCTGGTGGTTCTGTATTCTATAAGAAAGCTGGTTCAGGGAGCCATGATAAGCAAGCCAGTAAGCAGCACTCCTCCATGGCCTCTGCATCAGCTCCTGCCTCCAGGTTCCTGCCCTGCTTGAGTTCTTGTCCTGACATCCTTTATGGTGAACTGCAATGAGGAAGTATAAACTCAGTAAACACTCTCCTTCCCAACTTGCTGTTGGTCATGGCATTTTATCACAACAATTGAAACCTTAAGACAATAACTATGACATTTTTGCTTTAGTACATCACCAAGGTCTTAACATCTTCATATTCTGTAGCCTACAGATCATTCTTGTCTTTAATTTCCAAATGACAGGGCCTGTAAAGATGGCTCGGCAATTGAGGGCCCTCACTCCTCTTGCAGACGACCAGGTTTGGTTACCAGGATCCTTATGGTGGTTCACAACCATCTGTAACTCCAGTTCCGGAGGGCTCAGCATCGTCTTCTGGCTTCCATGGGATCCTGGGCATTTACATACACTCAGGCAAAACATTCATACATATAATATAAAAATAAAGAAATCTTAAAATCTGAGTGACAATACTTGGAATTTTTCTATCCTGCTTCAAGTACAGAAAGTATCATCTCACACCTTCCTCTCTCAGCACGTGTATCCTGGGTAGCATCCATGGCTGTCATCTTGCACACATACTTCCTGAATGTCACATAGAAATGTTCATATAAGCTTCTTCAATGGACTTCTGAACGCTACTTATTGGGTAAATATTACTCCTCCAGGGTACTGGTGCTTCCCGAATGTGGGAACACGCCCATTCAATAATTACTTACAACTTTCTGTTTATCAAAACTTTTCTCAAAGCCCTGAAAAAGAAAAAAAAAATCACAGTGGATTCAGAAAGAGGGACGCAGATATCTCAGCAGTCCACCTTTGACTGGAAGTGAATATGGGAGTTTCTGGAATTAAGCTGCGGACATGCCACTCCTATGGGAATAATTCCCCCTCCATGATCACATTGTGTTCCCCAAGAACCTTCCTCCTGACAGTCCAGTTGTCTGTGCTCAGGATTAATACACACAGAGCACTTAGTATTTTAACTTTTGGGGAAAATATGCTTTCTAGAATAGAATTGACTTTATCTTTATGTACCCAAAGGTCCATTCTAAAAAATGTTCCTAATCCAAACACAATACATAAAATCTTTATTGAAAGTGGCATTCTGCCTTCATCTCAATAGCAAAGCACACTTTTTTTTGTATTGAGATAAACACCAGAAATCAAAAAATATGCTTGACAATAATGAAGAAGATTCAAAGAACTGAACATACAGAATTTAAACAATCCTGTAGAAATAAAAGAATGGTATATAGACTCTCATTTTCACAGTTAAACCTCTGCTAGTCTCTAAGAATTATTTTGTCTTTCAAATATGCATATTTAGCCGGGCGGTGTTGGCGCACACCTTTAATCCCAGCACTCGGGAGGCAGAGGCAGGCAGATCTCTGTGAGTTCGAGGCTGGGCTGGACCGACAGCCTCCAAAACAACACAGAGAAACCTTGTCTTGTAAAAACCAAAAAAAATATGCATATTTATTCTCTGTAGATTTTGGGTATAAATGATGTTCTCATTACAGCCCATCCTAGAAACAATTTTCAAAATTGTCATTATTTGGAAGTTTCTGGGCAAAGCAAACTACTAAAATGTATGTTTGGGGACAGTCCCAATTGTTTGAAACAGTTCCATATTGTTGTAAACAATTGGAAAACAATGTTCCCTCTGAGGATTTGCAGATTTCCATATTAAACCAACAGTACAAACAAGATGCAATGTCAGAAGGTGGTGCTGAGCGAGGGGATGTGTCCATCAACTTGTTGAACAAAAGGTGGAAAGAATCAGTATTTAGAACATGTCTTGTGAGCTTAAAAACTCTTTACATGTGGTCAAAATGGTGACTTTTATTAGGGTCCACAATCATTTGTTCATTTTTAGTACCTATTTACTGAGCAGTTACAAAATGTCCAAAATTGTGGAAGATACAGACAGTAAACTACAGCCTTGGAAAGCAAGTGTTTTATAAGCATCATGTATACATACTCATGCATGCACATAGACCTAATGAGTAGTAATACATGTACTAATGTATATATTAGAGTAGAAAGGAGAAAAAAATAAGGTCAGAGGTCTGTGGTGATATATTATTTATGACTTAATAATTTTGCCTGAGGGTTCAGGATGCGAAGCCAGCCACACAAGTTAGCTGTAGAAGCTAAACTGTAGTGACACATACCTTTAATCCCAGGACTCAGGATTAAGAGGTAGACAGGTCTCTGTTAGTTCAAGGCCACCCTGAGCTACATGAAATTGATACAGTCCTGGAGAGCATTAGAGCTCATGACCTTAATCCTAGCCCTAGAGGGGAACATAAAAGTCCAGTGTCTCATGTTGTGTTCTGAGATTTTGTCTCCAGCCCCATTGAAGAGAGGCAGCAGTGTGAGGCTTGGAGCCGAGCTTGTGGAGACAGTATCAACTATTTAAAGCTGAGGTAGAGGTAAGTACTAGTGACTGCTGCTTTGCTTCTCTGATACTCAGCTTGAAGCTTAAACCCTAACATCAGTCTACAGGTCTTGTGTGTGTGTGTGTGTGTGTGTGTGTGTGTGTGTGTGTGTGTGTTACAGAGGTCAGCCATTCCTAAGAGACAATGGGAGTAGGAGTGGTAGCAAATGATACACTTGGGAAAACAGAGGACTGGTAAGTGACCAGTGAGATTGAGCAGCAGAACTGAGCTTGGAGATGATCTTGAGTGCCTTGACGGAGTGCTGCCACATCATTTCACAATAATGAGGTTCTACAGGACGCTTTTGAACCAAGGACCTGGTGAAATGATAGCAGTTGTGCTTAAAGAAGTTGACCTGGGGATATTAACAAGACTAAGGATACGTTAAGAGGAGAAAATAAAGCATCCGAAAAAAAAGTTGACATTCTGGCAGCTGGCTTTTGAAATCCTCACATAATTATTGCGACTGCATTTTACATGAGGCAAAGTCATTCGACCTTTATGATTCCATATTCAGTGTTTATTCAGATTTTGCATGTTATTAAGTTAAAATTATCCCAGATGTTTCACTATTTACCAGTTTCTTTTTGGCCTTTTATTGCATTTGCAAACATTGTATTAATACAATAAATGTTTAGATGTGGGGACAAAAAACCCTCATATACATATATGATTTGTTTTCAACAGGATCTCTCTTTAGCCCTGGCTGTCCTAGAACTTGCCATGTAGGGCAAGCTGGACTTGAACTCAAGCTGGCTTCAGAGACATGTCTACCTCTGCCTGCTAAGTACTGGGGTTACATGTATATGCCACCATGCCTGGTCACCCTGTATATATTTGATGAATGTATGGAGTGGGGTGTCTGTAGGATTTCCAGAGCACAGAACCAGCTATTGTAGAGGATATTGAAGAACTCACAAATTGATCTTGGGGACATTTTCTATTACTTCTGTACTTTCCAAATCTTTTTCTTGTTGAACATTTTAAGCAATCTAGCCTTAGGGCTGTTGAGAAGAGTCTCAGCAAAGTGAATTTGAAAGCTGCCTGCAGTGAATTCTTGTTGGAGGTGGGCATATTGGGTCTGAAGTAGATTTTCTTTACAATGTGTCTGGGATAATGTGTTGTCCCCGTTGACTCTAACAGAATTCCGTTGCTGCCTAGCAATGATTTTACTTACTCTCTCATTTATGTAATCAAGCCTTAATGTGCACCAAACACATCAGCATGCCAAAGTCAAGAGGATGACTAGCAGAACGGCGGGTCAAGCAGTAGCTGGAAAGCAGGTGCTAGGCACAGAGGTAATGTGGGAGAAAGGAGCTGGCCAGTGAAGGAAATCGACCCACAGCTGGGGATTTGGAGACGAGTTTGTTTGTGAAGAGGTCATCTCATTCAGAGAAACAAGATGTGCACCACCATCGGGATATGCCAGAGACTGTGAGTGTTTGAAGGCTGAAGCCAGCTCCTCATCCACTGGGCACATCTTTAGAGAGCCTGCAGTCCTCTGTGGTTCTAGGTATAGAGTAAGAGACTGGGGGTGGGGGGTAGATAGATCTCCCCAGGAAAGGGAAAAAGAAAGATAGCTATGGGTGGGGGTTGCTGGAAGAGGAAGATCAAGCAGGGAGAGGGAGAGAGAAAGGGACAAGGGAGGGAACATGGGGAGAGAGAGAAAATTAAGTATTAATTGAGGAGTAGCAAAAAGACTAATACAATAGAAGCTTCCTAAAGTATATACTTATACAATGGCAGTTTATGTGCTATTGGTGCTGCTATAACCATCATTCTTCCATGATAGCAGAGGCTAGTTTCTTCAGCTGTCCATCATGAACTGGGTTCTCTGACTCTCGTGTGTGAAAATAGCCAGCATTGGACTCTCCAGACTCTCTCATCTAGACAAATCTAATAAATACATTTTATACGTTCTGTTTTTCTAGAGAACCCTGTCTACTACAGTGTGGATAGACAAAAATTAATTCTGTCTTTTCTGCATGTATACAAGTGAGCACACACACTTTGCTGATAATGAAATTAAGCCAAATTAAAGCATTCAGTCAAAAAAAATGAGAACAAAAACAAAAGTAGGAAACTTAAAACAACTGGTTCATGGGGATTTAGAATGAAAAATGTTATGCACTGTGAAAATAGATTCACTAAATGTAAATTATCCTAAATTGGGTCTTTTAAAGATATTCAACTAGACTGCTAAGTCAGGAAATTCTATATAATTAACGTGCATCACTTGCACAGAAATTTTAAGAAAATGTTTCAAGATATTGTTAAGGAATGTCCCCCAAGCAATGGACAGTGGTGGTGATATGTAAAACAGAAGAATTTGAAAAGCTGAATAATCACTTATAAATATAGTCTCCTAAGCTATGTCATAAGGGGTCAAATTCCACTGCATGAATTATTCTTCCTAGCAATACTGGCAGAGGACATGTGATGCACTGTGGAATCAAGACTGCAGAGGAGCTCACTAGGCGTATGGCTTTAAATTGTGGCTACACTAGTTAGGTGCTCAGTGATTAGGTTTTATGGAAATGTCTGCAATCAAGGACCTCTAGAGGAAACATGGTGTTATTGTAGACACAATAGAGGTCATTGAATGTGGGGACACTTAAGGAATTAGGGATACTTTGGCTGTAGAAGAGCATGAATGTGAGAGAAGGGTTAGCTGTATGCAAACAGATCAGCAATAGACTGCAGATGAGGAATCAATTAGTTCTTCTTTGGCCTAGAAGACAAATCTGGAATCAATGAGGGTAAATTAAAGGGGACATTTTTTTAATGTATTAACTTTCCATTCAGTAAGACTGTGGTGAGGAAATCTCAAGGTGGAAATCTATTGGAAATTTTGTACCCCCCCCACCTTTTACTTAAAATAGATACAATACAATATATCCTGATTATAGTTTCCCCTCCCTCTATTTCTCCCAGTTCCTCCCCATCTCCTGTTCTATTTGGATCCACTCCCATTCTGTCTCTAAATAGAAAAAAACAGGCTTCTAAGAGATAATAAAAATACAACAAAAATATAATAAGGTAAAACAACACCTATCACATTGAAATAGGACAAAGCAAACCAGTAGAAGAAAAAGAGCCCCAAGAAAAGGCACAAGAATCCAAGACCCACTCATTCACACTCAGGAGTAACATAAAAAATTAAACTGAAAACTGTAATGTTTTCAGTGGACCTGGTGCAGACCAGTGTTGGCCCTGTGCTTGCTGCTTCAGTCTCTGAACTCATACAAGCTTTTCTCAGGTTGGTGTAGAGAAGCTTGTTCTCCTGGTGTCCTCCATCCCATCTGTCTCTGACTCTTTCTGCCTTCTCTTCCATAGGGTTCCCTCAGCTCTAAAGGGAAGGATTTGATAGAGGACTCCAATTTTGAGCTGTGTGTTCCAAAGTCTGTCTGTCTTCCTCTCTCTGTCTCATGTTTGGCTGTGATCTTTCTATTTTTTCCCATCTGCGGCAAGGACAAAGCTTCATTAGGAGCCATTGTATTGTTATTGATTGATTGATTGATTGGTTTTACCCTAGGTCTCTGGGCTATCTAGTCTCTAGTTCTTGGTCATCCTAGCAGTGTTTGGTATGGGTTCTATCTCATGAAGTAGGCCTTAAGTCCTTAAGTACATTAGTTGGTTACTCCCAAAAGTTTTGTGTGGTCGACCCAATGGCAACCATTGCTGTTTGACAAAGTTCCAGCATTTTGACTTTGTGGATCACAATTCTCTGGTGCCCTTTTTACTTTCATTTTTAATGATTCTCAGTATGTGTCATGGGAGTTCCCTTATGCCTTTTCCTTTGGGAAGTTTTGTGTGGGCTTTGAAGGACGAAAATGTATAAAATGACATCTTCTTTAACTAAAATAATTCTTTGGAAAAAAATCCCCACCACTCTAGAACTATATAGTGTGATGATTCTGCCTACTCCCACACAAGTTAACACCAAGCCGTTAGAAAATTAGCTAAGTAACATATGCTTGATAAGGTATATTTGATAATCATGATTTTATTAATTTGTAAGTTCTACTTGGGTTTACAGTCATATTTGTCTAGCTCCATCTTTGCTCACTTTTAACTTTAGCTATTTGAAAATATGTAAACTGAGACTTATAAAAAACTACCTATCCAAGCTCTTGGATATGTAGGATCAATGTAGTAAAAATGGCAATCCTGCCAAAAGCAATCTACAGATTCAATGCAATCCCCATTAAAATCCCAGCACAATTCTTCACAGACCTTGAAAGAACAATAATCAATTTTGTATGGAAAAACAAAAGACCCAGGATAGCCAAAACAACCCTGTTCAACAAGGCAACATCCGGGGGCATCACCATCCCTGACCTCAAGCTCTATTATAGAGCTATAGCCGAGAAAACAGCTTGGTATTGGCACAAAAATAGACAGGTAGACCAATGGAATCGAATTGAAAACCCGGGTATTAACCCACACACGTACAAACATCTGATCTTTGACAAAGAAGCTAAAAATATACAATGGAACAAAGAAAGCATCTTCAACAAATGGTGCTGGCATAACTGGAGACTGGCATGTAGAAGAATGTGGATTGATCCATGTTTATCGCCATGCACAAAACTTAAGTCCAAATGGATCAAAGACCTCAACATAAATCCAGCCACACTTAACCTCTTAGAAGAGAAAGTGGGTGGTACCCTTGAACGAATTGGTACAGGAGACAGCTTCCTGAACATAACACCAGTAGCACAGACAGTGAGATCAACAATTAATAAATGGGACCTACTGAAACTGAGAAGCTTCTGTAAGGCAAAGGACACAGTCAGCAAGACAAAAAGGCAGCCCACAGAATGGGAAAAAATATTCACTAATCCCACATCTGACAGAGGGTTGATCTCCAAAATTTACAAAGAACTCAAGAAGCAAGTCTCCAGAACATCAAAGGACCCAATTAAAAAGTGGGCTGCAGAACTAAATAGAGAGTTTTCAATAGAGGAGTCTAAAATGGCTGAGAGGCACTTGAGAAAGTGCTCAACATCCTTAGCCATCCGGGAAATGCAAATCAAAACAACTCTGAGATACCATCTCACTCCTGTCAGAATGGCTAAAATCAAAAACACCAATGACAATTTATGCTGGAGAGGATGTGGTGAAAGGGGGACACTCCTCCATTGCTGGTGGGAGTGCCAACTGGTTCAGCCACTTTGGAAATCAGTATGGAGATTCCTCAGAAAAATGGGAATAAACCTACCACAAGACCCAACAACTCCACTCTTAGGCATATCCAAAAGATGCCCATTCATACAACAAAGATGTCTGTTCCACTATGTTCATAGCAGCTTTATTTGTAATGGCCAGAACTTGGAAGCAACCTAGATGTCCCTCAGCCGAAGAGTGGATAGAGAAAATGTGGTACATCTACACAATGGAGTACTATTCAGCAGAAAAAAATAATGGAATCATGAGATTCGCAGGCAAATGGATGACACTAGAAGAAACCATCCTGAGTGAGGTAACCCAGTCACAAAAAGAGAAACATGGCATGGAGTTTAGACATAGATCTGGGGAGTGCCAGCCTACAATCCTATGGCTAGAGAGTCTGGGAAACAGAAACTTCATTTAGTGGCTGATCGAAGAAGAGGCAGACTCCCTTGGTTAAGTACTGAGCTGAACTCAAGAAAGCCAGTAACAGAGAGGGAGGACTAATGATCAAAGGGATTAAGACTGGGCTGGTTTAACCCCCAGAAACAGCTGACCAGACAAAGGTTAACTCTTGAATCCCAGGCATCAGCCTGGGAATCCAGCATGGGACTGATCAAGATCCCCTGAATCTGAGTGTCAGTGAGGAGGCCTAGGCAATCTATTGAGCCTTGGGCAGCAGATCAGTACCCATCCCAAGTATACACACGGACTTTGGACTCCCATAGAACAATGTGAGGTGCACTCTCACCCTGAACTCTTGGGGAAGGGTCTAGGCCCTGCCCTATATGAAATGACAGACTATGGACACCCCCATGGAGGGCCTCACCCTCCCTGGGGGAATGAGGGGATAACGGGGGGGGGGGGGTTGGGGGGAGGGCACGGGAGGAGGGGAGGGAAAGGGAGAGGGACCTGGAACTGACTTGTGAAGCAACCTTGTTTCTTATCTAAATTTAAACTGGAAAAAAAAAAAAAACTAGTCCCCCACACACACCACAGCAAAGTCCTTTTGCTAAGGTCAGGCATTTAGACAAAAGGCCCCTTTGCCTCAGGGAGTTGAAGGAAGTTCCTGCTTGATTTAAAAAAAAAAAAAAAAAGGACTCATTCTTATCTCTGGCAAAAGAAACTTGTGGCTCTTCCATTCACCTATGGCTGTGGTGCCTATTAACCTACAAGGTCAATGGTAACTTTCTCAGTTCTGTTCAGAAGCTATGCCTCAGCTCACAGGCCCCCTTTTTCTCATTTAATCGTTTGTGCAATTGTAGAGTACAAAAGGTGTAGTCTTCTCGATAAAGTGGCAGTCATCCCAACTCACCCTCAGATCCTGTCAGTCTCCTTTCCTTGCTGATTCCACACCTCCTCTCTGGGGCCAGAACCCCTGCTAGAGCTGGTCTCAGGCAGTTTTGTGCCACCATTTCCCTAGGATATTTTGTAGGCAGGACAGATTGTAGATCAAAGGTTTTGTGGCTAAGTTGCTCTTTACATTTCTCCTTTGGTAGTATGCAGAGTACCAAAGATGCTAGGATGCAGGCATGAAGGCTCTGTGTAGGGACCAGCTCAACTTCACCATGTTCAGTGAGTTGTGTGGATGCTGTCTTCTGCAATGGGGTCTTGCTGCCCGTTTTTGGAGAGTAACCCACTTTCTTACCAATGTTGTTCGAGGATTTCCATGACACCCCATTGATCTATTCGAAAACTTCAAGGGGAAATGATGCTCATGTTTTCAAAGGCCTCAGTAGCAACTTTTCTGAGGAAGTGAGAGTTATGGATTTTTGTTGTGTTTTAGCCACTTTTTACAAGTATTTATTTTTGTTATTCAACTGATATTTCTGTCTCAGTATTTTGATTCATAGTGCTCTAAGATAATCTTCATTTTCATTAAAACTACACCTATGGAAAATGTTCATAAAGAACTGAAGATAGCCCCAACTACTTCAGTGAAAGCTGAAGTTTGTCTTTCAGTTTGGCCTGACCAACCAAGAAAATTTACATTAAAATTATGCAAAGATAAGTCATTTCTAATAACTTTTTCTTTAGCCAACATATCTAAAATGCTTTAATTACATGTATGCTCAATAATTCAATCTCTGCTCAGAAAAAAAGATTCCTTTAAAAACTCATTTTATACTTTTTGACCTACATTATACCCATCTCCTATATTTAGAGAATCATATTTTCAATGAAAATGGAACCCTAAGTTTTCCCCACAGACATACTTTGCAGGAGTATTTTGTAGCCTATCTTCTGTTTGTCATCAGGGTAGCTCTTTGCATTCATTTAGAGATCGGCAGAGGCTAAATTCTAGAATCTTCTGGACCATGGTGAAATGTTTATATTTTTCCCTTTGGAAATCTGCAATATTATTACGAAAATTTTTATCTCTGACAACAAGATCTGTTTCTATTGTAAAATTACCATCCTACCACTGCTGTCTGATGAAGTGTTGGTGTGGGCTCTGGAGGAGGCAGGAAGCCAGGGCGGCTGTGAAGTTGGAACTGAAGACAACAGGGCTAAGATGGTAGGTAATAGCAGGGGTGGCACGAATGCCAAAACTTGAGACACCCCGCATTTTGAAATGCATTTCTCACGGAACATGCACCTGGTGTTGGAGAATATTTTGTCACATACTGATGTTTGGCCTCTGTAAAAGCATTGCTGTGACCTTTCCTCACTCAGTCATTACTGACACAAGGATAAACTTAAAGGACACAGCTTCACACAAATAAGCTTCCTTCTATGGGTGGGTCTGAGAACAGCTATTGGCTATCAGTTTACTTTTCTTCTGCTTCAGTTTCTTAATAAAAAGAGGAGCCATGCCTATAACAATGAAAAAGAATCCCAAATGGACAAAGTAAAAAGGAATGTACATCATAGAAAATGTATGTATTGGTATATGTTGTTTTTATCTTTATTTATTCCTACTGTCTACAAATGAATCACCACTTGCATTGCATTGCATAGTAGCAGCTATATAAATATCTAGTTTGGAGACACATTTCTGAACATGCATGCACTTTGTCAAACAAGGTAGTGATGATAAAGTTTACTTCTACCTCACTGCCATTTGTTACTGTGTGTTACATCTAAATACCAGTCAGCAAGTCAACATGCCTTCTGCTTCAGGTTGGACTTTTGTTTTGAGATGCTAATACTCTAATATATTCAGTACCTGGTATATAATTTGCAGCAAGATTCTTAAACACTTCTGATAGAAAGGCTACACTCCTCAATTTTTCAAATGCTTGTTTAGTTGAAGTATCCTGACCTATTTAGGATGGACAGAAGGACAACTGCCACAGCAACACAGCTTTATCTCATCAACACTAGGCTTCTGTGGAAATCAGTAGAAAACCTGGAGACATGCTGGGTACTTATATGTCTACAGCTGGTTTTCGCCGCTTCAGGGAAGGAAGAATTTACCTTTCATTTTCATAGTTTGGGAAACGATACAAACTCTTCAAGAGGAATTTTTGGAATAAAATAAGAAATTTGTGCATAACCTTTAAATAAATAACACTATGTATTACACATTTACTTACTAAATTAAATGCTAAGGGATTCCCCCCCCCCAGTTTACACTGTAGCCTTCAGCTATTACCACCTGAGTTGTTTGAATGTAATTGACCCCCCATAAGCTCAAAGAGAATGGCACTATTAGGAGGCGTGGCCTTGTTGAAGTAGGCGTGGCCTTATTGCAAGCTTTGAGGTCTCTTTTGCTGGAGCTCCACTCAGTGTTACAGGCCACTTCCTGTTGCCTTCTATTCAAGATGTAGTTAGTACCACTCTTCCTGCAGGCACTGTTGTGCTCCCTGCCATGATGCTAATGAACTGAACTTCTGAAACTATAAGGGAGCCACCTCAGCTAAATGTTTTCCTTATAAAAGTTTCCATGGTTATGGTGTCTGTTCACAGCAATAGAAACCCTAACAGAGACACCACCTTTAGAAGAAGATGGAGAAGCAAACGGAAGCTGCCTCTTTTTCCTCTTTGTGGACACTGATCCTTGAAGCTTCCCATAACACAAATTTGTGCTCCTCTTGCAAGCAGGAACACTCAGTTTACCTAGGCTTCATGAGAAGTTCTCACTGTTGATTTGATTCTTTCTACAGGTGATGAGAACAGAAAAATCAGCTCAACAAAGGGGAGAGTGAAAAGCAATTCCTGGCACCTAATATGGGTAATTCTTGAACTTGGGTACACTGGAGAAATAGGAAGTTGCTTAGATAAGAGTGAACTGGAACTATAACCTTGACACTGGGTTTACAAGCTTGGGAGGTCACTAGCTTTGAAGATTTGTGGAGATTCTGCCTCTAATGAAATCTGGAAACTGATAGCTGCCCCAAGGCACACCAGTTGAATCTGAGATTACATTCTTTCTTTATTTCCAGTTTTCTAAGTTCTACTCTGTTTTGCAATTTTTGAAAGTTTAGGCATAGCCATTTCACAATGATGCCTGAATATTATTTCTAGGCAAGTGAGCATTAAATGACTATGGTTATTTCTCTTTTCCCAAGGACTTTCCTGGATGTCGCGTCTGCTGCGCGGCCTGTGTCCGAGAACGTGCAGAGGGTGTCGGGGATTGACAACACAGAGACTTGTTCAACGATGTAAAGAAAACTTTAAGCAGGCCCCAAAAAGGTTCAAGAAAACTTCCTAAGAAAGGCTCCCACCAGAGAAGCTTCTGCTCTCTCCTCTCCCCTGGCTGGTTCTGCTGTGACCCCAGAAACTGATCTGGGCGTGGCAGAAGAGGTGGTTAGTCTTTGGACAAGGTCGAGGTCAGGGTGGTTTCTGTGGGCAGGCCTTTTCCAGGAACTTAATGCCCCGGGCATTGTATTGTTTTTAGTAAACATGTTTTTAGTAAACATTGTCTTACAGCTGCCTACTCCCAGGCCAAAGGGGAAGTGGGTCTCTGCTCAAGGTCTGGTGTTCCCACACCTGGACTATGTGACTGGTAAATTTGGGGGCAGGGGGAGTTGAGGGGAACCCTAGGTATTGGAAATTGTGTTTCAGTTTCAATTTAATACCAACGTTGAATTCTACTGTGGAATGCATTTGATGTACCTGATTAGATAATTTTGTTGCTCACTGTTAGATGCTTTCTGACAATTATTTTGTTTAACTTAAAAGATGTTTTAAGTGTATTCTTAGAAGCTTAAAAAAGTTTTGCTGATTTCTCAAAACACACTGAATATGCAGTTTTAAAAATTTAAACAAAAATGAAAATGTAGCTCTAATTAAATTTATAATTTTAGTGGACTCTTGTGTAGTTTATTCTTCCTCTAAGTTGAGGTACTCTGTGCAGGCTGGAAATACCCATTTTAACCTTGACTACCCTTTTCTCAGAATTTTTGTATTAATTCATTTCTTGACAACTAAATGTGCTGGATAGTTTTAGTCAACTTGACACACATTAGAAACACCTGGGAAGAAGGCATCTCAATTGAGACTTCCTCCATCCTATTGGACCATGAGCATGTCTGAGGCGATATTTTCTTGATTGCTAAATTAATGGAGAAGGGCCCAGTCCACTGTGAGTGTTCTAGGTTATCTAAGAAAGACAGCTGAATGTAAGCCTGAACGTGAGATGGTAAACAGTGCTCTTCCATGGTTCTGCTTCCATTCCTGCCTCTAGGTTCTTGCCTTCAGCTTCCTGACTTGGTTTCCCTAGACCAAGCCACAAAATCCTAAGGAATGCAGACAGTAGGGAAAAATGTCTTCTCCAGGGAAAAGCACACCAGTTGGCTATCCAATACCAAATGGTCAGCCCTGAAAACATTTATAAAAGTAATATCTTATATAATGAGAAGGCTTTACATGAATGTAATAGCAACTAATGGAAAGAGGCCTTGAAATTGAAAGAGAGGTAGGAGGGGCATATGGAAGGTGTTTGGAGAGTGGAAAGGAAAGTGAAAAAATGATGTAATTATAGTATAATCTCAAAGTAAAGGAAAAATGCTAAAAAGATTAGATTTTTAAACCATCATGAATAGCCAAAAAGGAAAAACCAGGTAAAGAACTTCTTAAAAAGAGGTAGCAACTAAGCTTAGCACATTCGGGAAACAGAATGAAGGACCATCTGGCTTAAAACAACAAAATGATGAATGGACTGAGAAGCTGAGAGAAGTAGGAAGGAGGCTGATCATTCAGAATGGAGACCAGACATTCACACTGTAATGTGACACAGTTAAAGGGCTTTATTTCATTGTTAAACTTTTATTCATTCATTTAGTTTTGAAGCAGTCTCACTGTGTAGCTAAGGCTAGCCCCAAGCCTGTGATCCTTCTGCATCAGATTCTCAGGACTTTGTGATTCTGGACCTTCATCATCTGACTCTAGGCAGTTTTTCATGGATGGAAGGACTTAACTGGGAGGAGACACGGAGTTAGAGCACTCCAGAGTAGTCATCCCAGCTCTCCGGTCTGGCACTTCCCAACCAGTCCATTGCCCTCTTTACAACATCATTTCCCAAGCGCAGCCTCAGCCTTTCCTGTCACTTTCTAGACTGGTTCAAAGGAACCTCCATGGTGCTTTGTCTTTTCCAGACTAGCCTGGCTCCCTGCTATATCGCTTTGCATTTATGTCAAAATATGCTACTCAGAAAAAGCATTCTTTGTGGGACAAGGACTACTTATCTAACCTAGAGTAAATAAGATTATAAGGAGAGGTAACAACTCAGGAAATAATGAAACTTTCTGGTAAAGTAGGAGGGTCTGCTAGGGCAGTTTCATGCACTATAAAACCTGCCTTTCTAGTGAATCAATGAACGAATAAGGTTGTCTAGCTGGTAGACAACCAGCTAGAAAGGAGCCTAGGCATTGAGCCAATTTTATTTTGATGCCAAATAGCAAATCTTCCAGGAAGTGGAATGATTTTTGTCACCTAAAGAGGATGCAAATAGTTTCTCACCTGAAGACTGAGTGGCGGCCAAATGTTCAGAGCTGGCAGGAAGTCCTATCGTTTTTTCTTTTTTTTCTCAAGTCCCGCTTTGTACTTCCCTTGTGTGCTGAGATATTTGTTCTGAATGCTCCTCATGCCATTGCTGAAGCCTCAAAGGAACGATAACACAAAATCTGCATTTCTGGCCATTCCCTTAAGAAGCACCCAGCAAGAATTCAGAGTCCTGAAACTTGAATTCTATATACTCTCTGACTAAGTGGACTTATGAGGTTTAGGGCTTTTATCTATAGCCTGCCCGTTTCTCATGAATGTATGAGAACATCAATAAACACAGCATTGAGATAAAATGGTGAGTGTGTGTGTGTGTGTGTGTTGGATGTTTTACATCAATTTGACACAAAATGAAGGCATTTGAGAGGAGGAACCTCAGTTAAGAAAAGCCCTCCACAATCAGTGACCAATAGGGGAGGGCCCAGCCCACTGTGGGTGGTACCATCTCCTGGCTGATGATGCCGATTTCTGTAAGAAAGCAGGCTGAGCAAGCCAGTAAGCAGCACCCCTCTATGGCCTCCCGCCTTTAGCTCCTGCCTCCAGGACCCAACTCTGTTTGAGTTCCTGCCCTGTCTTCCTTCAGTGATGAACAGAAACCTGGAAGTGTGAACCCAATAAGCTTACCCAACTTGCTTTTGGTTTGATGTTTCATCACAGCAATAGAAATCCTAATGAAGACAATGTGCTTTGCAATAGCTCGCTCTGATCATAAAAATACATACTTTTTATTTCATACATAAGTCCATTTTGTGCCACTACGACAAAATATCAGAGACTTGGGTATTTTATAAGAAAAAACACTTTGCTTTTTATTGTGTTTATTGTATGGCGGACACCCTCAGTTCAGGCAGCTTAATCTGCCAAGAGTTCCTGGTGATGGCACCACAGAGAGGAAAGATGTATGGAAGAGGCTAAAGGCCTGGTCTCCTTTAAAGAAGCCTAATTCATTCCTGAGTAAGAGAAAGCACTATGTAAACAAATTGGACATTAATCCTGTCTATAGGTGGTATCTCCAAACCCAGTTATCTGCACAAGAGGCCCCATTTACATGCTCCACTGCCTCCCATACTGTGACATTAGGGGAAGGCTCCCAGGACTTCAGCCTTTCAGGTATAGTTGTATCCAAACCACAGCTTGTATCCTCTTCTAAACATCTAACTCAGTCCTGCTTTCTAGGAAGGCTTCTCACATACTACAAAAGAAGGCAGCGGGAAATGACTTTATCTCAGTTCTGAGCAGCTAAGTTGATTAATCAAATACAGTCTTGTCTTTATAAAAGCCATTTGTCATGGGGACAAGAGCAAACATATGTAACAAAATAAATTGCTACAATAAATTTATGAGTAGATAATGAGAGAACAGAAAGACGTGAGAAGCGCCTTCCAAACAAAGGTTGGAGGGCAAGTAGGAGTTCATCTGTCTCTAGACAGGGCGGGTGGAGGAAGAAAGAAGTTTCTAGGTTAAAAATAAGCAGGCACGGAGGGGTGGAAAGCTTGGCACCATGGCTACTCTGCTTTTCTTGGGAGTCTGATCCTTTAGTGTATGTCTTAGATGGACCACAAGTATTTTGTGCATATATGTTATGTCCAAGGGTCTGCTCACCATAGGGAGTGAAGATGGAGCAAGGTTTGATCCCTGGTGGGGCTTGATATCTAGAGGGAGGTAGACAGAGGGAACACCTGGCTCCAAGGTCTTCGTGAGAAAAAATCCAGCATATTTTAGTAAGGGATGTCTTCAGAGAAGTAGATATTGAAAATAGCATAAATGTCATACCTGCTGTGGAGGAGACTGGAGAGGGTGGTAAAGTATACACTGGAAAACTTGGGAAAGTAACAAAAGCCTAGAACTCTGGTATCCAATGACAGCTCCCAAATCTGCACAGGCCTCTTTCCAATATCAGACCTCTTGGCTTTTCATACTTTGCATAATGAACATGATTTATTACATTGTATTCATTATCCAGGAGACAGACTCTCACGTAAAGATATCTGAGTAGAACATCCACTGGGGAAAATGTCTTTTATGGGCACACATTGCTTTTGGTCCTTAAGCAGACTCACGAGACCCATTCAAGACAAATGCCTATTGTGTCTGACCTTTCTCTCAAGTATGGATCTCATTTCCATGTTTTGCTTTAATCTTTTGAATCTGTGTGTATTAGGCTGGTGAGGTGAGGAGGTATATAGAAATTAAATCTAGTCATTTAAAATTATGCACTACAGACGTGGTGATGGTGCAGTCTGTATTCTGTGCTGTGTTTGCTACCAATGAATACTAATATATGTTGTTGTGTTTTCACAGAAGGTTAACTTTTCACCCCCATACACCCACACTTAGCTTTCCCTTTCTCAAGGCAGCTGGAATCTGCTGAATGCTGATATTAGTTATGTGGGCCTCCTGTAACACATTGCTATTACAACACAACAATAAATAATAATTTTCTCATTTGAAGCAATACTAGTTTTAAAACAACAATTGATTCTCATAAGGTTCTGGAACAGTCTAAGCCACGAATTCTGGACCATGGTTAAGGTGGGAGCAGAGCTGTCCTGAAAACCCAAAGAGCTACCCTGCCTAGCTCCCTCCTTCTCCGGCAGTGGCTGGACCCTGGCAGAAGGCTGTTCACTGCACTCTTCATGGCCAGCGCCCCAAGCATCTCCTGCTGCGTCTTCACATCGCCATCTGTCCCGTGCAATACAATCCTCTCCTGTCACCTTCTCACAGGAATCCATGTGATTGCATTTGTGGCACTCAAGCTGGATAATCCATGATAATCTTCCATCTCAAGAGTCGTAAATTAATCATACCTGCAAAGACTTTGTCAGACAAAGCAGCAGTCACAGGTGTCAGGGATTCAGAAGGCCATTTTTTTTCAGCCTGCTGAAGACTCTTGGCCACAGCTGAGCTGCCCAGAGCAAGCCCTGCCTTTATGTAGTTCATTAGTTTAAGATGGAGATAGAATTTGAATACTGAACCCAAGGATTCTCTACGGATGTCCGCTCTGGGCTTTTCTGTCATTATGTGGAATTCTGTTGATTGTACCTTTTGCTGTTGTCACTGTTGATATTGGTCGAGATTTAACCATTCTGTTTGGAACACCCTGGGCTCTCTCTTGAAGATTAGAAACATCAATGGAGCTCTTACCCTCACCATTGTCTTTGAATGGTGTCTCTTCAGTCCCTGCCTGCTTTTGCCTGTGTCCCCATCCTTAGGAGTCCTTTCTTTCTTCTATACTATATAAAGTTTTGGTCTATAAACCAGGTGCTCCAATAGCAGACACCTTCTGTCACTGGAAACTGATTCTCTATACTTTTAAAAGCGTTATGAGGGCAAATATAAAAGGTGAAAATCTTGGCTATAGTCAAAACTTCAAGAATTCACAACAATGTAAAACATTTAAGGGGAATCTTTCTGACAAAAGGGATTAAAATTCTAAAGCAAAATGTAAATTGTAAGTAAGCAAGCAAGCATTTGTGAAGTGATACAAATTGAAATGATTTTAGAGTCAAGAAGAAACAAAGGGCTCCAGATGTAGGCAGTGGGAGAACAATTGTCTAATATTCACTTTCAGTCTCCAGTACTCCATAACACTCGAACAACAGCAGAAGCCCCAAGCAGTCCACAGTAAACCCCAAACAAGAGATTACAAAGTGTTTGAGCCAAATAATAATTAACAGTAAGACACACATATCTGCCTCCTGCTTATAGCTCCAGATGTGAGCTATCATCTACTGCCCTATCCTCTGCCTCCTGCTATCTCTGCTCCAGTATCATGGAATCTAAGCCTTGGGAACTATAACTCCTAAACAAACTCCTTCTTTTGTATGTATAAAAAGACAGTAAATCTTGCTAGATATACTAAACAATAATTAGGGGCTGGAGTGATGGCACAGTACTATGAACACTTGTTGCTCTTCCAGAGGACCCTGGTTCAATTCCCAGCAATTATGTCAGGCAGCTCACAACTACCTGTAGCTATAGCCCCAAGGTGTACAAATGCCTTATCTTGTCTCCACAGGCAACTACACCCACAGAGGTGCAATCACACACATAGGCACACACATACACATGTAATTAAAAAAACAAAATAATCTTTTATTTAAGGTAAATATTTTTAAAAGACTGAAATCCAATGATATGTTCTATTTCAAGAGTACAGAAAAAGGCTATTAAATCAAATCTAAGCAAGTAACATAGAAACCAAATATGTATTACACAAAGTTAGCAAGTCCAAATTGATATATGGAATGATAGACATTTTCCTAAATGCCATGGAAAATGAGGGAAATGGGCTAAAGATCATCAAGATTCCAATGGAAAGTGGATCATAAATATGAATCATGTGAAGAGAGGACTGGATATTTGGGGAAAGATACTGATGCTGCCCTCCTAGCCATCAGCTTTAAATATGATTACTATGTAATTATCCCTCATTTAAGACACAGGAAATTGAAGTTCACAATGATTTCCCCATCCCCTAGTCTGGAAGGGAAAAAAAAGAACTGTGACTGGAATGTGCTCCCCAAGTTCACAGTGTTGGAAACCCAACCTCTAGGGCATACAGAATCATTAAGAGCCACTAAAGGCAAGATGTGCAGGGGCAACTCCCAGGAATGGACTGACACTGTCCTGCAGGACTAGGTCAGTCATTGAGGGTACTTAATCTTCATTGTCAGTTTAATAGGATTTAGAATTGCTATGGAAACACATCTCATGGCAAAGGTCTGGGAGCCTATCTAGAACTTGGTTCTTTGGGGGCAGGAAGAGCATCTGAAACACAGGCGGTAACATTGCATGGGCTGTGCCTGGACTGAATAAGCAGATAATGAGCTGAGTTCTCTGCTTCTGTACTGGGGTAGCATGTGACCAGGCACCTTGAGTACCTGTCCTTATGACTTCTCTACCATGACCGATTATAACCCCTGTTAGCATTTTGCACCCAGCCAACCCCAGGGTTCTATGGCTTGGTATGCATTGTCAGTATTTAGGCAAATAGTCAGCCCAGGGCCTTCTGCTATGCGTATGTACTGCGTGGCTACAAAACCTCTGTACATATGCGCTAAAGCCCCTTTAAAATTGAGTTCCTCTTGTTTCATGCTCTGTCTCCCCGCCCCTCCTCCCGCACTTCTCTCTCTGAGCAAGGCTTCCATGAACCACCTCTTTGCACACCCTATCAATAAACTTCCAACGTGGGTTGTGGGTTTGTGCTCACTGCTGCTAAACTACAACACCCCTAAACTGCAAGCCAAAATAAACTGTTGTCCTTAAGTTGCTCTTGTCCGATGTTTTGTTGTAGCTACAGGATGAGTCACAATGCATGTGGGCTCAATTGGAGGTTAGTTGGTGCAACTTTACCCCCTCCTGCTGGTTTTACCCCTTCTTTGCATGAAAGCCCTCCCCAGATACAAGGTTAGGGCTTTACAACATCCATACCTGCTTTTCATGAATCACCTACATTCAGGAATTCTGCTAGCAGCATAAAAAATGAGTAACTACAAATATTCAGTTCTACGTCTATTACACATAGTAGAAGTATCCATTATTTTGAAGAGCTATTATGAAAACAGGATGTATGGTGTCTAAAGTGGCAGCTGAAATGGAGGGAAAGAGTGTGTTAATTGTGGATGAGAGTCAGAGTCAGTTAACAGCATCTGACCGCCAACTCTTGGGGGGACAACAAAGACTAAAGCCACAACTTGACACTAAATTACCCTGTAGCCCTTTCCCATAAGATCTGTGAGCCGTAAGACTTTTGAGGACAGGGGTTTGACTAAAAGGTAACAGGTCATTTATTGCATTATACATTGATTTCTAATAGAGATATGAGAACAGTAAAACAAGAAATCAGTAGACTATTGTCAAACCAGGGCAGCTGTGTTAAAATGGTGTAGTAATGAAAGCAGGTGGCCTTTCTGAAAGTCTGTCTTTTGGATCCCAGTGGCTCCAGGTGGCAAGCATGCTGATCAGGAATTCCAGCATCCCGTATTTGAAAACCATTTTGGTGGTGTTGTCTTCCCCAGCACCTCACATTCACAGTGTGTGTGTGTGTGTGTGTGTGTGTGTGTGTGTGTGTGTTCCTGGGTGTGGCTTGCATCCTTCCAGCTATGTGCATCTCCTTGCTGAATTCCCAGTTGGCTCTGAAAACCTAGGTCAGTAGGCTGATCAGATCTGAGACACTGCAGACTGAGGAGAAGCTGCAGGCTGTGCTTAGCAGGACTCCTCAAATGAGTAGACAGAACATCTGTTGCTGTACTGATGTGTTGAGTGAAGCTTTGAATTTTGATTGAAAAAAAAAACATGCCTTTCCCTACTCCCCTCTTCTTTGTCAGATCAGGCTGTGTGCTGGGAATTGCTCTCCTGGGAAGCTCCAGAGTGAGGGATTGGTGGGTGGAGCAGAGGACAGAGGAAGGGAGAGCACCCTAGGGAAAGCTTTCACCCTGTTGTGGTTTCCTTAACTCTCTCCAAGATTCAATCAGTGGTTGGAGGAAATTGGAAGAATGATGGCCAGTGCGGTGTGAAAAAAGGAGAGGACCGTGGGGTGTGAGGGAGTCGAGCAGAATGGAGATCAGCTGAGCAATGTTATGCCTCAGGAAGTAGAAGGTAAAAACTCTGTGACTGCTTAGGAGCTTGAAACCATTTTGTGGGAAAGCAGAAGTGCCTTGTGTCTTTGGAAGATGTCCAGCTATGTTATCCACCAGGTTGCCAGGGTGAGGCAATCCAGACCATGTCTCAACAGCTCCCTCCTTCAGCCAGTGAGGAAAACAGTCATCAAAGCAAACCTGCACACTGGGCTACTCATTTCTCCTCAGCTTTCTTCATGCCTCAGTATCAGACCCATTAGCTGTGATCACAATGTCATGAAGAGACCACAAACTTAGGTACTGATTGTGTCTTGAATAATCTCTAAAGCAAGTACATACTTTCATATGTTTCATAAATGTGGCAAGAGGAATATACCAGTTTAATTGTTTTAAACAACTTCAATATGTAGATGATACCAGGAGGAGAAAAGGCGAGAGATGTACAGAACTCATACCAGATAAAGTTATGGAGTGGAAAAAAGTAACGACTGTTTAGTCTTATGATCTGGGCTCTACTTGTATTTAGATGTTCACAGACATGAGAATCTTTCCTGTTGCACATCTATTACTGTTACACTTAAGCTCATAATTGTAACAGCGCAGAGCCCAGAGTGTGTGAAAGTGATTTGGAAAAGACAAACTGCTGTGCAGCAGGCATTGTTAATGTTTTTATGTAAATAGAAGTACAGGTATGCTATGAACAGATGTACAGATTTTGCTCTCTGAGAAAAGCCATTACAAAACCCAGTAAAGGTCTGTTTTACTTGAAAGTATATGAGCCTGATGAGATAGAAATAATCTGAATGCTATCCATGATTCTTTGTGTGTATGTGCTTATGTTCATTAGATGAAGATATGCACAACCAGCACTGTATGCTTGAAGAAAAGAAAAAGAACTTCATGACAGGTGTTTATCTTATCTCACCCTCCCCAACAGCATTTACAATACTAGTACTTGTTAAGGGAATGAATGGAGGAGTAAGACGATGACATGGTAGGGTTTTCAGTATTCTGTTCATGCTCTTGTGACCTTGACTGCTCCGTGATTTTTTTGGTTTTTCTTTTTTCTTTCATTTCATTTCAGTCTATGCTTTCTCTTTTCTGGAGGAGAGCACATTGGAAGGCAGCACAAAGCCTAGCTAATTGAGACTTATTGAGCAATCAAGAGATACCAATATTGAAAGCATGCCCCGTACTAAACTGTTTGCTAATTTTGTCCTCCTGGACTCCTGCTGCAAGTTTTACATCTCATTCTTGCTGAGTGTTCTGGTCTACCTCGCAGAGACTGTGGCACAGGACAAGTGTACAGTGATCCAGGAAATTTGTGCAGTGGGAAAACTGGAGTGTACTGGGGATGAAGGTACAAGACTAATGGGCATGTTATGGTGAAGCATGACTGGAGGCTTTGACATTTGCAGCAATGGCAAGAGGTTTCCTGGCATACAGAGCACATCTCTTGTTCTTTTTAACCCCTGAGTCCCTTTCCTCTTCAGTACACATTGAGTCTTCCAGTGTTGTGAAGAGAGTATGACAAGATAGACCTGACGGCATTAAAAACTCTGAACATTGAGTGTCTGCGCTTAGCATTTGGTAGCATCAGCTTTCCCAACAGTTGGGAGGGTGGGCTTCCACGAACTCATGAGCATGAATTCTCCCTTACGCTCGGGCGACTAAGTGACATAGGTGGAAGACAATTTGGGCTATATGGAGGAAGAGGGTAGCTTGTGTCCTCGGTAGCTACTGAGAAGACACACACTCTATTTTTTTTTTTTACAGTCTCTCCTGCTCTTCCACTAAGGGGTCCCTCGTGTTTCACAGCTCTCTGGTTCTGCCTGAATAGACAGGAGAGAGGGCGCAGGCACACAAAGACATTCTGCCTCTTAAAAGCAGTCTCAAAATCATCTGGCTGTCCGGTTTTGTGTATTCAGACTCGAGAACACGAGGTTGGTTATCAGTCAGTATGGTGGCTATTATTTTAAGAACTAGTCGCCAAGGGAACTGCCCACAGCAAATGCCTCAGTTTGCTGTCCTCTGGAAGTTTATTTTATAGTCTCTTCCCGTTTAAAATACTGGATCCTATGTGGGCAAATTTTGGTCAAACGTAATAAAGATTTTCTGGTTTTTGATATAAGGAAAACTTCTGTGACATACTTAGGTAATGATTGGAAATTGGAATGAAACAAAATCCCCAGTTCTGATATCTCTGTGATTTCTCCCCCCACTTAATTGTGTATCTTGTTTTCTGTTTCTTCACTAAAGTCCTTGCTCCATATTGAGTCTTTGCCCCTGGTGGTGTCCCTGGTTAAATCTTCAAGTGTTCCAGGGGTCTGGCTTTGTCTGATCCTCCCTCCCTCTTGTAGCCTTTAATGACGGATCCTCAAGGCAGTTTCCCTCCTCCAAAGACCTCTGACCAAGAAACAGAAGGTTTTGGAACCTGGGACTTGCAGGATTCAGAAGCTAGGAGAGTCCACAGAAACCCTGGAGTTGAGAATGACATCTCTTCGGTCCAATCAAAGTTGCAGGTTTCTCTCCCGTCCCCGCCTCCCTCTCCCCGCGGCCCCAATAACTGCACTCTGAGGCCCCGGCTTCTGCTGTCAAGTAGCTGAGGTGGGCTCCGCCTAAGCGAGGAGTGGCTCCGGTGGGAGATGCGCTCCCAGCTGTTTGCGGCGGGAGCGGGAAAGCTGTAGGGCCCGGCAGCGCGGCGGCGACAGGAGAGGGGAACAGGTAGGAGGCAGGCTCGCCCTTCTGAAGAGCTCAAGGAAGGCGTGCTTCCCAGAGGCCACCAAGCCCCTGCCCCGCCCTGGTTACCCCGGCTCCCGGGGTCGCTGTTGCTGTCACTGCAACACCCATGGCACCTATCAGAAGATGGGGTGGAGGAGGTGGTCGGTCGGGATGCTGGAACCGGGGCGACACATCGGAAGGGTTGAGAGGGGTCTGAAGGGCAATGCGTCCGGGCAACTTTCCTTGTAGACGCTGCAGCTGCCTGCGGGGTCCGGCCTGGGGTATGCCCTGTCTACAAGGTTGGGGGCTGGGGGCGCAGACGTGCCAGCTGCTTGAACCGCAGGTCCTCTCTGCATCTCAACTGCTCCGCATGCCAGGCACCGCCTGCTCCCCTCCCCCGCACCTGCGGGGTACCCTCTAGTGCAGCGCTTACTGCGGGTGCTTGCAGTAAGGGAGGTAAGGGCTGGTGCGTCCCCAGGCTAAGAACTAGCTCCCTTCTGGCTTGGGGGTTGGGGAGAATCCAGGCGTTTTCTGATTAATCCATCTGCGAAAAAGCCAGGGTCCCTCCTCCATGAGGTGCTGCAGACTGGGCAGGGCAGGGAAGCAGCTTCCCGCCTGCCCCACTGTTTCCTATGGGGAACTACCACTTCATCTAGTCAAATGACGGGGTCAGGATGGACCCAAAGCATTCTGCCTGGGGTCGACCAGATTTTGGCCCAGTGCCGGTTCTTGCTGGGATCAGATTGCTGGTAGCAGTAAGGAGAAGAATTGCAGGGAAATCAGACACCCTGCTGGGAAAAATTCCTGGAAAAAAAAAAAAAGAAGGAATGGTGGGAAAGAAGCAAGTGAGAGGTGTAGCCATTTCTGAATGTCCCGTTTTCCATGCCAAATCTCGCATGGGCATCTGTACGTGTGCCCGCGTGTGCACATCGCCAAGGTGGAGCTATATATAGCTCCTGCGCAGCCAGCCCGGTTTCCTTGCTGTTGAGAGGACTGCCTTGGCCTTCACAAGCAATCTGCAAGTACTGGGTGGGAGGGGCGAAATAGAATCAAATTCTTCATTAGTGGGGAAAGCCAGGAAAGAGAAACTCAGAGTAACAACCCCCACATGGAATAATGCTTTTGGAATGCACAGAAATCAATCTATTCCAAAATCATTCTGAATGCATTCTGGGGTCTTATCCCACGTTTTTTGGTGTCATGGTGCAGATCGACCATTGCTGCCCGAAGTGGAGCATGCATCACATTAATACATGTTTTACCTGCACTATTTTATTGACTCATTGGTGCACAATGCTGTGCACATTCTTGTATCTTGCTTATTTGGAATTAAATGTATTCATGTGGTAACTTACAGCTAGCTACACTGAGGGGTCTGAAGAGGACCCACCCACTTTTCAGGATGCAGGACTGGTACTGGTATGGCCATTGGAGGTAGTTTTGATACAATTTCTAGGGCAGATTTTTCTTGTGAATTATATAAATCTGTGCTGATGTGATATTTCAGATGTATTTGGACTTTTTTTATAAAAAGATGTTTATATATTCATTTTCATCACTGCCTGGCATGATGCATTTCCTGATGATAGCCTTTCCATTGTTATAAATCAAAAAAATTGAGATTCAGAAGGAGCAAATAGTGTGCTTAAAATCTTTCAGGAATTTCAGCTCTTCTCTTACCAAAACCTGCTCTGCATGCACACACAGCAGCCTCTCTCCAAACTACATGCTCTGCAGTTCTCCATAATTATTGGTCCCTGTAAGAAATTTAAATAGTGTTGATATTAGCAACCATGTGTGCTGTGGTAATTCACTTGTTCATTTGTTTGTTTGTTGTTGTTTTTTTCAGAATTAATTTTTGGTTTCCAAGATGTTATTCTAATATCCCAGAGGGAGTTGATGGTATTGAATTTTGTCACCCTGACTGCCTGCTTATCTGATTTGCAGAGTGTTTTATTCTGTTAGAATTTGAGCCTCATAGTATTCCAGGAAAGGATAAGAGAGTTGACTCCTAGGTTTTTGCTGAAGCTGCTCTTTAAAATCTGTGAATGGCTGGGTAGTGGTGGCACACACCTTTAATATCAGCACTTGGGAGACAGAGGCAGGTGGATCTCTATGAGTTTGAGGCCTGGTCTTGAGAGTGAGTTCCAGGATAGCCAAGACTACACGGTGAAACCCTGTCTCAAAAATCCAAAACAAAAAAATTATTCACGTTTCCACTGTGGGACTGGGTATTTAATAGGCTGTGAATAAGCAGAGATACAACTGATATTCAATCCATAGCTTGAGTCTCTTTGGAAGATTATGCATGTGGAAACCTCATCACAACTTAGTCCTATGCTGCCTGACCTTATATATTTATGTGTTTTAATATCTGGCTAGACAAAGAAATACTTTTCTGAAAAAACATTTCTGCTAATTAAATTTTTCCAAGTTGACACAAACTACAATTATCTGTTCAAATGTCTGTTGGGATTCCATTATTTCTAATTGATACAGGAGTGACCAACACACTGTGGGCAGTACCTTCCCTATTCAGGGGGTGGGGCTTAGGCTATGAAAGAAAGGTAGCTGAGATAGCCAGAGATGGATGCAGGAGTACCCAGCCCACTGTGAGAAGCACCATCCCTACTCAGGAGGGCTTACACTGTAAAAGAAAGGCGCTAGCCAGAGAGAGGCAGTCAGTAAGCAGCATTCCTCTGTGGTCTTTACGTTGGTCTGTGTATTCTCACAGCAACACCAAACTGACCAGGCCATTATAATCTATATTGTTTTATAGTTATCACACTGAATGTTCTAAGCCATCTCAAAGGTATCCCCCCAAAACCTGTCATCATGGCAAATTATCACGTAGGTGCTACGACGATTTGAGGTGCATCTGTTTGTCAGTAGATGGCAGAATTGAGGGCTACTTTGGGGAATGCTGGCTCCATTATGATGTGGTAGTGTTTCTGTATTTTTACACCAGAATGATTCAGTTTTCTAACACAGGTGATGACTAGATCTTGTTTATGCCATATAGTCTTTCTTGTGCTCTATGTAGCTAACTAGAGAGGTAGGTGAAAGATAGACTAGATTTCTACAAGTAAGAACATTCCACGAAATTGCCTTAACCATATTCCCACTCCCCACCAAAAATCAGCAAATATGAAGTCATCATTGGTCCCTGGGGCATTCTCCAAGTTCATTTTCTCATTCTTCAAATCTCTTGCAACTCCAATACCCACAGTAAGAGTCACAGTGAATTGGACGCATTTTTCATGGCACATGTATTACCAGCACCCCCAGCCCCATTAGCATGTTCTATTCTCTGCCATAAATAACCCACTTGCCTTGTATGTATCCATCTAATCCCTTGATGTCTCCAGTCTAATGCTACTTTTTCTATATGCAAATTGCCTATGTTCTGCATCATGTCCTAGAACCTTCTAAGTCACTGGCAAACTCCCTGTTTTACAGGAAGAGCATTTGCTTTCTGCTTATTAGCATGGTGGCCATTTTTCTTCCATTCTGGCTGCCATTTTCCATGGTTTTCTCCTCCTCGCCCCTCCCCCACTTCAGTTGTAGACACCACAATCATCTGTTGTTTAACTTCTGTAAGTCTTCTTTCTTGGTCTCCCTCTTATTTTTGCTTTCTTTTCCAAGCTCTCAAATGGCATCTTTCCTTCTGTAGCTTCATTTTTTATGATGCTTCTGGTAGTTATGAATATTGTCCTGATAAAGAACACAGGCTACAGGGGGGAAAGCTTTCATCTTGTGGATATATGAATGCCAACGATGGGGTCTATATTAACACTGTAGAGGCTTTTCTGACCTGTACTGAGACAATGCATGCAAAACATTCAAGACAGGACTTGGGCCAGAGTAATTACTCATAAGTAAGAGCTGTTCAAGTATTATTTGCAATGGTATTTTAAGTAGCAAACACCACTGTTTGCCCTGCCTATGGATAGGCATTAGCCCTAATCTGGCCATTAGTAACAGAGGCTTCTGTTACTTCTAGATAATTTTGCTTGTAGCTAATACTTTTTTAGTCTTCTTTTCATCTAGTAGTACCCATTATTTATACAGTAGTTTATCCATTCTTATTCTAAATTCTAATGTGTATCCTCTATTGTGCACTGCTGTTATAAACCTGGATTGGCACAGAAGCCAATAAGTCTGCCAGCATACACACTTTAACCAAAGATGCCACAGACCATCCAAGTATGTTGTATGTTTTAGATTTTCACTATTGATTCTCCTTTATTTTGGAACTTTTTATTGGTAGCAAGACATATTTGGGTCTAACTTCTAAGGAGGACTGAGTTGTGTGCCATTGACAAGGTAACAGAAGGATGATGCATTGTTCACTAAGGTTGAATTGGTAGCCTATTGTGTAAAATTATATTGAAAAGTGCATAGTTATGTTGCTAAACTAAATTTCAGATAAAATTGAAAATAAATTTGATTAAAAGAATTTACATAATCAATACCAAAAATTAGAAATAAAGAAATAGAGAAAAAAGTGTTTTTTCATTGTTTTTCCTTACTGGGTACAGCAGGCTGGACTTGAACTCAAGGAGATCTGCCTACCTCTGCCTCTCTAGTGCTAGGATTAAAGGCATGTGTCACCATGCCTAGGTCATCATAGATACTTTCAATTTGTACCTGTGACTATTAGATATAGTGACAATCACTGGATTTTTGTGCTCCATTCTTTTTTTACCTCAGACATTAAACATTTTACTGATTCCCTTGACATTGTTTTCAAGGATGTACACATGGCTTCCAAGCAAACTTTGGTGGTTTTAGATTTTCTTAGTTAAGGAACTGAATGTAAATACACATGTTCTGCATATATGGCCATTTGTTTATCATAACTTACTAAAGGTTACCAGTGGAGACAAATATTTGTAGCCACTTGATGGATGCTGACAAATAGTTTCTCAAAATCTCATGCACAGGTTTAATCTCTGCCAATGGCTATACACATTATTTTCATTAACACTTGGTATTATGGCTTTTAAAGGTGACTATTTAGATGGCAAAAGTTATATATTGAACTCTTTTAGGTTTTGTGATTG
Source organism: Mesocricetus auratus (assembly GCF_017639785.1). Classification (NCBI taxonomy): domain Eukaryota; kingdom Metazoa; phylum Chordata; class Mammalia; order Rodentia; family Cricetidae; genus Mesocricetus; species Mesocricetus auratus. The sequence continues at coordinate 73,400,759 of NW_024429194.1, read as the reverse complement.
TTTGTTGTTCTGTGTTTTGTGGTAAGTTCATGGAATGTCATACTCACCGAGTAGCTGTGAAGCTGGGTTGGCTCAGGGCACTCCCATGTTCCTTTTATAACAGGACATTTGCAAAAGTGATTTTTTCCCCTGATTGTTGCCTTTGGTTTTGTTGGGGGAGGGTGGGGGAGGGAGCACAAGCTGTGGAATTTGAAATGAGTCGCATTTTGTACACAGGCTGACTTTGAACTCACCATGTAGCTCAGACTAGCCTTGAATTTGTAGGGATCCTGTTATATTAGTTCTTGAATGCTGGGATTACAGATAGGATTTTCTATGCCTGGCTGTGCCTTTCTAGAAACATGATTTACCATGCAGACATTGATAATTTGCTGCTGTTCATCAATTCATTTACACTGCTACTTCAGGTAGTGTCAGAGCTCAGAGAACTCCTTGCCACCCAATATGAAAGCTAACATACGAGTGCCCCACTGCTAACTCCTTTTGTCCTCAATTGAAAACAGAGGTTTTTGTTTAGTTGTGGTTTTGACTTTTTGAGACAGGGTTTCTCTGTGTAGCTTTGGAGCCTGTCCTGGAACTCTCTTTGTGAGCAGGCTGGCCTCGAACTCACGGAGATCTGCCTGCCTCTGCCTCCCGAATGCTGGGATTGAAGGTGTGAGCCACCATCACCCGGTTCCTTCTGTCCTCTAAAGCAAAATTGAACTCGTGTGTCTCTTATGTCTATCCTCATGTGAAGTGGCTCCTGAGGACACACAATGTAATAATATCAGTCTATTAAGATAGCCTTTATTCTTCATGTAGTTCTTCCTGTAAGTAGATGGTTCCTTAATTCTTTCAGAGCCTCCATTGTCCATTCTCAAAATACCTCAGGGCAAAATGTACAACAGAAGATATTAATGGCCAGGTTACTCAGCCAGAGCAGGGCACATTGTTTGCACAATTATCTGAATGACTCAAGCTCTAAATCTATTTCTGCTAGCATTATCCAGATGGTCCCTAATTCGCCGGATAATTGCTCAATCCTGAGCTTGATAATGTAGACCTGAGTGTGTCATGCCTTTCTTGTACTGTTTGGTGGCTTCTTTCTAAGTGCTGCTGATTGATCACTTTCCGCTCCTTCTGTGAATTGGTTTACCTAGCTCTTAACCTGTTCTCTTAGAGATATCAAGAACTCCGCAGTGTGTAGTAGCAAACTTCAGTCAGTTAGCCCAATCAGGCAACCACTATGTAACTAATATAAGTTACTCACTCTTTTTGACACTTTGTTTAATATGTTTAAAAAACAAAAGATGTTCAGTGTTCAGAGATTCCCTCTTTTTGGTCTTCCTTTTGTAGTCTCCTTTATATCTCACATCCATAGCTGTCTCTCCAAAGCAAATTTCATAGTGAGATCCCTCTTAGGCTGAAGGTCTTTTGATGGGGTCTCCTCCTGTTTTTCCTAAGGTCCTCTTTATTTCACCTGAAGTCATTGGTCAGTAGTCCTTATTAAATTTTTAATGATTCACGGGAAGTTCTGAGATTTATAATATGTCTTCATTTCATCAATAAATTCCATCCATAAGTATATCTACTTCCTACAGTTCTTTGAGAAGAAACTAAAATATTTTATCCTAAACATATGCTAAATTTTGTATTTATTTAACTGTTGTTTAACAGCCACACACACATACACACATGCACACACACACACACACACACACACACACACCATTTTACTCTTTTAATTTGTTTCAGAATGTACTTCTTTTTATTTTTGGTGAAAAGTACACTATTCATTCCCTTGTCTTTCCAACTTGAGTTATTTGAAATGAATTCTGGAGATATTCCTGAGTAGAGATGCTTGTTTACTTTTTTGTTTTGCTTGGAATGAAATTCTATATAGTCAAGTCAAAAATCAAATTTGGGAGGGAGGTGAGAACTAAGACAAATAATGAAACAGAAATTTATTTAAAAATGATGGTACTTAGAACAGTAATTCTACCCTGTCTGGAAATTCAGCATGTTGGGATATAAGAATTATTTTTCTGTCCAGTTTGAAAATGAACCATCTCTATAATTTCCATTCATTTACAATCACTTTTGAACATCACAGTGAAAATCTATGCTATAAACATGTTGCATGTGACATCTCAGCACTTTTCAAACAGGGTGAAGATGACTTTGAACATGTATTACCCTATTGTGTAAGTCAGGAAATTAAAGCAAATACTTCACAAAAAATGAGAATATACAGTCAGCCTTCACAGCTTTGTTGTGTGCATGTGTTTGGTACTTGTGTGCATGTGCATCTTAGTGTAGACATGGACATGCAACGGCATGTATGATGAGATTAGAAGGCAACCTCTAGGGTCCTTGCCTTCTACCCTCTTTCAGCCAGGGTTTCTTTATTGTTTGATGCTAACCCCTTGAGTAATGCTCCAGTTTTTAATGTGTTATTATGTACTCAGTCTTTATAAGAATAGCAGGCTTTAGTTCTCTGTCTATGCACACAAATAGATTGTGTTAACCCAAGGAATTCAATCATTCTAATTTTCATATGTTTTATTCATATATAACTCATAAACAAAAAGGTCTTCCATTATAGTGATTTACATGATGCTGTTTTCCAAATATAAATTAGATCTTTACAATGTAGCATTTAAATATTTATTATTATAATTTTGACTCAAACATCAGAATTTTATGGCTGTCTGACCTAATTTTCCTTCCCATCACCACAAACATTAGTGGTAATTCTATCCTAAGGCTTGCAATCTGACCATATTTAATTGTCATGGTTACTGAAGATGCAGATCTCTATCTGCAGCTTTCAGGGTGCCTGCTAAGATGTTTTGAACAGTGTTATATTTCAGTCTGAGCATCAACTTGTTTAATATAACAAAATTTTACATCAGAAAGTGCTATTGTACAATATTTTTATACATCATCTGCAATGAATTTAACTGAAAATATTTGAAATGAATAATGTGTTAATTTAATTTGGCCCTCATGTGTTGTTTTAGAATTATTATGACTCTGGTTACTAGAAAACTAACCCAGTTTCTTATGGTGAATTTAGATATTTTGGTTATGTATAGGTTGAACGGTGTTGAACATGACACATGCTCCTACTAAAGCACACATGAATGTATTCTGCAAAGCCATGCTTAGTTTCCTTTTATTGAAAATATATTGTTTTCATACAATATATCCTGATTGTAGCTTCCCCTCCCTCTGCTCCTCTCAGGTCCTGCCCACTTCCTTCCCATCTGGATCCACCCCTTTATGTCTCATGTTAGAAAGCAAACAGGCATCGAAGGGACACAAATAAAATAAAATAAAACAAAAACAAAAGCAAATCAGAATAGGACAAAACAAACAAAACAGAAGAAAAAAGAATCCAAGAAACTGCACAAGAAACAGTTATACATACAGAGACCTGCTCCTTCGCATATTCAGGACTCTCATAGACCACAAAACTGGAGGCCATGATAAATATGCAAAAGCTGTAGGGATATATATATCATAAATTAATACATGCATATATTAATAATATATATGAAATAAAAATTAAAAACCCATCACAATATTATGGCATGCTGTTGCGTTTTTTTTTTTTCTGCTGTTGTTGGACGTCTACTGGGCATGCAGCCTGCCCTTAAGATTAGATTGTTTTCCCAGTGAGATTTGCTTGGCAAAAGCTAATTTTGGTTTGCAAGTGGATGCTAATTGGAGATAACTTCTGGGCTAGAGATGGGGGCATGTGTCTTCTTTCAACCATAGGACCTCATCAGGTGCAAACTCTTGCTGGCCCTGTGCATGCTCTGTGAGTATGTGTGTTGATCTTGCTGTGTTTAGAAGTTTGGTGTCCTCCATCCCCTCTGACTCTTAGGATCTTTCTGCCTCTGTCACAGAGTTCCCTAAGCCCCCTGGGGTGTGATTCATGCAAGCATCCTGCTAATGGATGAGTGTTCCAAAGTCTTCCACTCTAGATATTTTCTTGTTATGGACCTCTTGTTCCCACCTGCTGCAGGAAGAAGCTTCTCTGATGATGACTGATCAAGGCACTCATCAGAAGAACTCCATCAGGAATCGGTCATTCCTTTTGTAAATCAGTAATGTTTGGATTGGCCCTAAGTCCTAGGACTATCTAGTCTCAGGTTCTTGGTTACCCAAGTAGTTGTGAGTAAGGGTTCCATTTCATGGAGTGAACCTTAAACCCAATCAGATATTGGTTGGTTATTTCCATGAGCTTTGTGCCTCCATTGCACCTACAAATCTTGCAGGACACTATTGTAGATTCAAGGGTTCGTAGCTGGTAGCCATGCCCAAATGCTCAGGATGTGCACTTAAAATGTAGCTAGACAGTGTTTCTAAAATGAAGTCATATAGGGCAAATCACAGCCTGAAAAACCAGTTTCACACAATACAGAGTAACTTAGAGTTGTGTAGTTTTATTGGGTTATGTATTTCCATGCTTAAAACTGCAGATACATACTATGTTTGGTTCAAATTTTAGTAGAAATTGTTAATTTTTTCCAAAATGGCCATGCTAAAATTTCTAATACAAACTTCAATTTATAAGAATTATTTTTACTTAGGTAATACTTAGGTATTAATAGATTAATGTTAATCATAATTCAGTCTACTGAGTAGGTGAGCATCTAAGAATGTCTACATTTGTATTTTTTATTAATACCTTGTGAAAGACTCCTTTTGGTTTTGCTCATCCAGATATCCTGCTCTAAAGTCTCTGTTTAAAAGTTTTAGCTACTTTATATATTGTATTATCCAAAGGATATTACTTCTATATCTTGATTTTGCCCTGTGTGAGAATACTTGCAAATATCATCTTTAAATTTGTGATTTTATTCAACACCCTCAATATTTTATCAAGAGATGGTCTCCATTCCAATGAGTTCCTCAAGTGATGTCTTGTTTAATATACCTTCATTCAAGGTCAGCAGTTATTTTTCTGTGTTGTCTTCAAGAAACAGTATTATACTTTGTCTCACCTGGAATTGATATTTTTGTATAGCTGGCATTTGGTTTTCTTAATTTTTTAAGAGGCAAAATAGAACTGGAACCCTTTATTATTATTATACTTTGCCCTGTTTAGTGGCATTACCTTTGCCACAAACCAAGTGGAATATCCTCTATGAGACTTTTCTATTCATGTTGACTATTTTACCTGATCTTGTGTCAACAAATAGAGTATATAAATTACTGTGGACTATCATAGATTCCCAAATGTTAGAGTGGATTCCCCAGCTTCATCATTTGTTTATATAAATATGAAAGTCAGGTAATTAATTGCTATTAAATTTTTGTTGGAATTTGATTCAGGATGGTATTGATTTATAAATCATTTTGAATATAATTGACACAAAAAATAATTTTAGTCTTTCAATTGTGACCATGGCCTATTTTTCAATTTAGTCTTACAGTTTTAAAAATTACATTCATTTACTTACTTATTTATTTGTTTGCATATGTGTGCATGTGTGTGCATATGGGTTTATCACACTGTGTGTGTTAGAGTTTTAGAGTTGGTTTTCTATTTCCATCATACAGCTACTGAGAATTGAATACATTTATCAACCTTAGAGGTAAGACCTTTACAGGCTGACCTATCTCACCAGCCCAAGTCTTAAAACTTCTCTTAATGGTGTTTTAAGCATTTTTGTGTGTGATAACATTGTATGTCTTCTGTTCAGTCTATTATTAGGTGTTTGCTTTCTTATATTGTAGAAACTTCCAAGTTTTTGTTTCTGACTCAGGTGTTATAATTGAAATATAATTGCCTGTGTTGACTGATAGACAAGATGTCTCAGCAGTGTCAGTGTAGCACTGGAATCCTAGAGAATCTCTGGAGAGCTAATGGTCTTCAGTCTACATTGGAATCCCAAAGTCGTTTCTAATACTGGCAATGGTATACAGCAGCAACAGGAGAGAGTAAGGGCAAGCAAGAAAAAAGCAAATTCATGTCTTCCAAACTCTTTAATGTGGGCGGCCACCAGAGTGTGAAACATACTAAGGGCGAGTCTTCCTTCCAATTGTCTGAATAAGAAAATCCCTCACAGGAGTGCCAGCAACTTGGGTTGTACTTGATTTATGATGACCTCAAATTGACAACCAAGATTAGCCGTCACACCCACCTCCTATGAATGATAGCTTTGCCAGGACAGGGTCTCCTGGGCTGTGAAAGCATACTGAGTATGACCATACCTGCATTAATCCATTGCTTTCTGCTCTCTATTATGGATGCAATATGAATAGAGACTTAACCATGCCCCTGTGACTTCCTGTAATGATGGACTATAATCTGTAACTGTGAACCAAATAAGCCTTTCTCCCCTTAAGTAGCTTTTTGTCAAGGTATGTTATCACAACAGAAAGTTGACTCTTTTGATTCATTTAAATTCTCCCATAAAAGCTGTTAGTGATGTCTTTGAAATTTCCTTTCGTTCTTTTTTCTTTCTTTCTTTCTTTCTTTCTTTCTTTCTTTCTTTCTTTCTTTCTTTCTTTCTTTTCAAGACAGGGTTTCTCTGTATTGCTTTGGAGCCTGAGGCTGGCCTGGAACTTACAGAGACCCACCTGCTTCTGCCTCCTGAGGCATGCGCTACTGTCTTTGGAATTTTCAAAGTGGATTTTCTGCATAATTTTAGAACATATTATTACTATCAAAAACCATATACTGTTTGTAATATTTTGAAGCATTTTTACCTGAACAATTTTATATTTCTACAAATTTTTGTACAAATTTATACTTTAGCATAAAGACATATATATACATAGATATATCATGAAGTATATGCATATGTGCATATACTTATAGCCCACTATTAAATCCTTGCACTACTTCCAATATATTTTTTCAATATTAAATATTAAAAAATTGTTATAAGAACACAATTCAATATGTACTTTTGAACATATCAGGTAGCATTTCTCAGATACATGGCTATAGAGTCACATTTCTAGCAAAGGTGATTTTTTTCTTTACAGGTATTTTTTTCCCATTGTATTAGTCACTTATCTTGTTACTATGACAAAATACTCTGACAGAAGCAGCCTGAGTAAGAAAGGATTTGTTTTGCTCACAGTTCCAGAGTACAGTCTGCTGCAGAGAAACCATGGCTGTAGGAGTTGAAGGAGTTTGGTCACTTTGCATTTGCTGTGAGGAACTAGAGAGGATGAATGCTTGGCTTGGCTCACTGTTTCTTTCCTTCTTTCCTTCTTTCCTTCTTTCCTTCTTCCTTCCTTCCTTTCTCTCTTCCTTCCTTTCTCTGTGTATGTTGAAATTTAACTAATTATTTTATTATTACTAATTACTTTTAATTAAACTATTACTCTATCCTTTCTCCCTTCTCTTTCGTCCCTCTACTCCTCCCTGGGGAATACCCCCTTATTCCCTCTTGAAATCATGCTTCTTTTTCTTTAGTTGTTATGCCTAAATATATAAATACATAACTCATTTTATTTAGTGCTACTTGTGGGTATACAATTTCAGGGATGATTATTTGGTGTAGGCTAACCAATTAAGGGCCTCATTCCTGGGAAAGACTATTTCTCCCACTCCCAGAATTCCTTGGTTACCTTTAGCTCTTTGTATATGGGTTGGGCCTCATGAGATTTCCCCCTTCTATTTTGACATGTGTATTGTTATACTTGTTCAGGTCTTGTTTAAGCAGCTATATCTTTAGATGTTATGGGTGTAGCTTCCCTGTTATTTCTAGAAGGCACCATCTCATAATTAGTATAATGCTTATTTTATTATTATGGTTCTATAACATGTCTTGAAATCTGGAATGCTAATTCAGAATGCTAATCTAGAAAATGCTAAGGTAAGCAACTGTACCCTTTGCTGTCTCTCACGCTAGATCTGGATGCAATAACCATGACAGAGGTGAATGCTCTGCTGTCTTAAAATTTCCTACACCAATAAAATTTGTCAGTTATCTTTAAATTCATCCTCATTCAGATTCTCAGGACACACAGAAGGAAGCCATATTCTTCATTAAAATGACACACGAAGGGCTCCTACCTCAATTCTTGACAAAAATCATTGTTCTCTGAAACCTCATCAGCTAGATCTCCAATGCCTGTATTTCTCTCTGCACTCCCGTCTTTCAGGCTCCCACTGGAATAGTCCGTAAAACTCTGCAAACAATACTTAAACATTTTTCGATCCCAAAGTTTCAAACTCTTCCTCATTCCTCCCACAAACAAGTTGCAAAGGCCCAAGAACCACATAGTCAGGTTTACCACAGCAAAGGCTTACTTCTTGCAAACCAAATTTCTATAGTACTTACTTATTATGTATTGCTGCAGCAAAATAATCTGACAAAAACAGCTTAAATAAGGAAGCACATCCAATTTAACAGGGAGGTGTGGTGGCAAGATTGAGGCAAGGAGGCACATTGTATCTGTAGTTACAAAGCATCGCAGGATGAGTAGTAATGAAAGCTAAAACTTGACAAATGCTTTGATGCATGAAGAGTTACTATAGTAGACAGAGGCAAAAACAAGCAAGGCTAGTTCAAACAACAGAAAGAAATCTAATATATTCTGGAGCATAAATTATACTGTAGCAAGACATGTGACTAAGGAAGAGTAGATGGGGATCAAGAAAAGTCTCCCTTTGCAGCAATAATCCTAAGTAAGGCAATAATTTAATCAGATTTTTATAAATTATATCCTGAGGATTTAAGGAAGCAAAACAAACTATTGCTATGAAAGCCATTTAGCAATTTTACAAATTTAAAGAAGTTGAGCCCTGACTTGAATAAAGGCATTTCTTGACTATTAATGATAAGAAAATTTGCTACATGATTACCAGACCCAAACCTTCCAAATCACCCCTTTTAATATACTCTAATAGTCTCATAATTGACTTTCTTTTGCTGGAAGATATATTGTAAAACTCATGTAAGTAACAGATGAAAGTTTGTACAGTAATTAGTAAAGAGAATTGTGTGCTGCCTGGGAGGTCTTTGTTTTTTGCACAGCTTCTTGAGAGCTTAGTGTCAGTTAAGGCAGGCACATCTTTTCTAAAGCTATAGAGAAGCTCATTGCTAGCTGTGGCTAGGGTTGACACCATCTTTATTTAATACTTAAATTGGTCTACTGTTTCCATGTAAGCATACTTATTATAAGAGCGTATGGAGCAGTCATTTACAACATTACTAAATTGATGAAAAGAGGATTTTAGAGATATTTTACATATTTAAACACACACACACACACACACACACACACACACACACACACACACACACACACATGCTATTTTTCTGGAGCTCCCTGTGTCTGATACCACCAAATGAAGAAAGTTTTCTTGTCTTACTTTCACTTTCATAAAGTAGCTAGTTCTAAAGAGGAATATATACACCATTGCTGTTAAACCATACTCAGAGAATCTCGAATTACCTTAATTAAGGTTTATATTAGTCTAGTACTTGGCTAAAAGCATGTATGAAGAAGTTACAAAGCATAGGAGTCGTCCAGTGACTGTGATCAATATTACACTTTTTCCTTTATTATTTCCCTCGCCTTTTCACAGGAATACCTTGCAGAGGAATAGGCATAGCACGGGTCATTTTTGTAGCATTCAGAAACAATTTTATTTCTCAGAAATGGTGCTAACCAGTTTTTTGTTTCACCAGAGAATTCAAATTCCTCAGGAGGATTTTAATCTCACCCAGGGAATAATTGCCATTGAAATTGCTTGCAATATTCTTTCACTTGACACTACTATTTGCAAGTGGAGTTATTGTTTCCAGTGCAGGTTGCCATGGATCTTGTGTCCTGCATGTGTCTATTTCATTTATATAAATGGCCTGCATCTGAGGTGGGGCAAGTACCCTGATGGATGAGTCTTAATGGGGGATGATTCCTTCTGTCTCAAATCAGAACACCTTTCACTGTGCTTTAATAATGGATTTTAGAAAGAATTCTGGGTAAAGCATGTGTGAAAAATATCTGGTAACTTGATAGGGTAGACAGATTTTGTGTCTGACGAACTGTGAGTTCTGCTTGGTGTCTGCTCTTGGTTCTGGCATACTGGCACCTCTTTTGTGGTCCCTGGTGTACCACTTACAGACCTATGCCACAGCCCCTGTACTTCTTCATTCAAACTTACAACCATGCTTCTTCTTCCTCCTCCTAACTGGATTGTAAGTAAGGAAACCATACTTTATCATTTTTAGCTGTAATTTCTAAGTCCATACCTTGTATTTAGAAACATTAAATATATATGTGTATATATGTTGAATCCATATTCTTTAAATTAAGTATTTCAAGATGTCCTATTGGATTTTAAAATAAATAAATTAGAATATTCTTTTGTAACAATCTTTCACGTTTGAAAAAATGCCAGCAGGCTATATCCCTCTTCTAGCACTTCTTTCTACACATTGGTAGACATAGTCATAATATTGACAGATGGACTGTAAAGCAGCATTGTTTTTTATTCATAAAATTCACTGCAACTGTAAAGAATTGAGACTCTGAGCATTGCAGAAGTCTAGAATGAATAATGGGGTTATTGAGCGCTCCTGGTTTATTTATCAAATTAATATTTCCATTTCTCTGGAATAACTAAAAGTACATACTACATGCAAGTTGGTTAGTACATCCTCTCGCCAAGAAACCAAAGACATTTGAGTAATGGACATAGCTTATACATAATTCATTGGGTATGGCATTTAAGATCTTTCACATTTAACAGGTACATTATGATAATCACTTTTTATAGAGATTTCTGAAGTTATGTATACTGAATGTTGGATACAATTTACACAATAAATACAATGTTAGTAAAGTGTGCAATTAAAACCTCTGTGCTTTATTCCCATTTGACCTATTAGAAAGTTAAGTCATGTGTCTTCTCAGTGTCTGGTACTTTGGTAAAGTCTTATTATTCAAAAGAAGAATGATCTTTGATTTTCTTGGTATTTTCAAATTGTATTCTGGTCCATGATGAAGCTCAGTGACCTCCTTGACTCAGGATTTTTTTTTTTTGCCTGCTGGGAAGATCTTCTCACTGACCAATAATCCAGTGTGAAATTGGATGACCATGGTCTTCCTTCACTACAAGAACTGGAGTATGGGAGAGAATTTCAGCCTTGACTACATAGGAATATATAAGAATATAAATACAGGCTCTAGGGTCCATACAAAGGATACAAAGGGTTTTTTTGAGTATTCATGTAATGCATTTTTTATTTTTAAGGAAATGACAATTGACTAAGCATCAGATATTAATATTTTATTTTATTATTATGAATATGAGTGTTCTTCCTGCATATAGATGGGTACACTGCTTATGCTTGGTGCCAGCTGAGATTAGACGAGGTGTTAGAATCCTTAATATTGGAGTTACAGACAGTGGTGAGCTGTCACATCAGTCCTGGGAATTGAAACTGGGCCTTCTGCAAGTTCAACAGCACTCTTAACTACTCAGCTAATTCTCCATCTCAAGAACTAATTTTGAACATGATTAAGCTCAGGGGAGTCATGCAACTGGGGATTTCTAGAATTGGGTGATTAGAAAAAAAGCAAGTGTAAAATTTCACACAATCATTTATGCATTTCTGAATCAGAATACTTCTCATTGCCCCAACCTAGGCATGATCAAAATGCTAATTATTAATAATGTCATGCCACACGTCTTTATTAGAAATAAAAGATATAGTCACATATGTCATTGTTGGTCCTTTACCTCCAGGATATTCTCATCTCTTACATTTGTTGAAATCAACATTATCTGCTACTTAAGGAATGGTGTTTCCAATCAGCTTCCCTATGGGCTTTCATCTATTAAATATGCAGTGTATAACCCCGCTTTAGAAGATACTGAGGTTGTCAAGAGCTGTAAAGTGAATTTATTTGTAGACATTTTAAGCACTCTGTAAGGCAAGGAAATGCAAAATTTTCTTTCAGGCATTTGAAGTGATTAAACACGTATATTCTGTAGCTTTTCCTGAACTAGGATTTTCTGCCCTCCAGTTCCTGGAGAATTCTGATTGCCTCAGGACCTGCTGAAGGAGAATATGATTGTAATACTGTATGCAATCCACTGAAAAAAATGGACTGCAAGTGTTCTGTTTCTAACACAAGAAATAAATATTGATCCTTTGAAATCAGAACCCCTTCAAGCCCGCGTGGTCATTTGCCTGCTGACTATAGAAATTCTCTCAGCATGGAAATGATTCTATAAGCATTTTATGAAGAAATGAAAAATAGATACAGAATGGAATGAGATAAGAATACATAACACCATTGATTGTGAACTGAGTTTTCATTTGCTGGCACTATCCTCTAAGCCTGTGGTTCTTAAACATGAATGTGCATTAAGTGTCAGTAGAATCGATTGTTGAAATAGGTTCTGAGGACCTATGAATCAGTAGGTCTGGAGTGACACTGATAATTTGTATGAAAATGCTAGCACTGCCTTTTGAGAGTCCTTTGGGGATGACTGTCCCAAATGCATTTTGTAGCAATGATTCCTGATTGGCTGGTAAATCTTAATGATAACTCCTCCAAGGATATCAGCTAATGGAGGAAAAAAAACCCAAACATCTTATTCTAGATATTGAGTGATGTCACATTAGCAAGATTGCATTCCTTGGCTTAATATTACTAATACATTTTTGGCTACTGTTATAAATCAGCACAAGCAATATTCTAGGGCCTGATTTGATTATGCTGGTGTTGGAGAAATATTGAATTTTTGTTGCTGTTAAGAAGTGAATCTATGAGTGTCTCATGTTTTTATTACAGTCAATCCGTGGAAGAGAGCTAATGGAATGGCCCTGATGTGTCCTTATTAAATAACTTGAAATGCATTCCAGCAGTTAGACACTAGAGAGGTGAATGATAAATAACAAGTAAATACACTTTGGGGATTGTGATAAAATTCACAAGTATTTTCTAGTATTTTGAAGGTCAATTTTCAAACCACCTGGAAAACAAAACTGACCCCTGTGCACCATTCAGATATTCACATCTAGTTTGAAGAGGGGCTTAACGTGGAGAATCATAGGTAAGGATAGGTAAGGAGAGAACTAAAGACAGAGGCGTTAAGGTTTCTAGAAATCTGCTTGCCATGTGAGTTTCAGTATAAGATATTTTATAAATATTTGTCTCTAAATTCATATACTTGCACAAGAGAGTTTGTTCCCCTTTCACATAAGAGAGTTTAAGAAAGGAGATTTGAAGTATGGATAAAATTTCTTTACCATGGCAAGATGTTCAGTGATGAGGAACTGGATATTAGGGCATAGTCTGGAGTGATTCAGTTATTCCTTCTCCTCAATTTGTGGGAGTACTAAACACTCCTCTCCCTGTCTCTGTCTCTCTGTCTCTGTCTTTGTCTCTGTCTCTCTGTCTCTGTCTCTGTCTCTGTGTGTGTGTGTGTAAACAAAGTTAAAACTTAACCTAATGCATTTAAAAACCATTCAATTAAAATTTAGCATCCTTATTTTTAGGATAAAATATATACCCTATTTACAAAAAATCCTACTTAACTTGCCAATTGTAAATCTCATTAAAGAATAATAGCACAGACACAAATGGGATGAATTTAATGTCATAAAAATTCACAGGTACAATGAGTTTTTAAGAAACTTCAGTTCTTCTGAAAAAAAAAACTAAAGGAGTTTCCTCCATATGCTAGAGACCCCATGAGTCAGAAGTGATGCTGTATGGCTGTGCTTATACCTGTTGACAGTGCTACTTAACCCAACAGGAGAAAATCTACTGTTTTCTTCCTTCCTTCTTTCCTTCTTTCCTTCCTTCCTTCATTCCTATCTTTCTGAGACAGAGTTTCTTTGTAGCTTTGGAGACTGTCTTGGAACTTGCTCTGTAGCCCAGACTGGCCTCAAACTCACCGAGAACCACCTACCTCTGCCGTTTGAATGCTTGGATTACAGGCATGCACACCACTGCATAGCTAACTGTATTTTTATAGTTAGCTGTGAAACTATTTCCGTCCCACAACCGAGATGGTCCTTAATGGATAAAACTTGAAATAGAAGTTCTGAAGGGCACACAAGGATTATTTATGCTTGCAAATGATGAGGTCCTGTTGACATAAAGAAATTCTTCCTGCTGACTTGTGAATTTGCACAGCTAGCAAAGGTTGAGTGAGAAGCATCCTAAAATGCTTCTGCTAAATAAGTCAGTACTGGGTAGAATGATGGGAAGATGAATTGGTAGTCATGATTTAAAATTGAAGACAGTTGTATTATCACACCATTGTAATTCAGAAAGCCTTATGTCTATAATACACTATACAGTCACCATGAAATTCTGTTAGTTACAATTTGCTGTATTTTATGGGATATTCCATAAGAAATTTCGTGTGTGTGTGTGTGTGTGTGTGTGTGTGTGTGTGTGTGTGTATTTCTGAGTGTGCAGGTACGTGTTGTGTGCTTATGTGTGTGTATTCATGTAGAAGCCAGAGGACAACCTTGACTATTATTCATCAAATGCTGTCAATTAAAAAAAATCTTTTGAGACAGGGCTTTTCATTGGCTTTACATTCACCAAGTAGGATACTTAGCCAATGAGCCCCAGGTCCTGGAATGCCCTTGCCTTTGCCTTCCCCAGCACTGAGATTACAAGCATTTGCCACCCACCTCTGGATTTTTTTTTAACATAGGTTCATGGGTTCAAATTTATGTCCTCATGCTTATAAGCTGAACTACCACCTCTATCCCATAAGCCACTTGCAAAAGGAAGACCCTTAAACTTGGTTATCTAGAATTACTAGAGCAGTGCAAAGAATGGAAAATGTGGCTATAAGTGAAAAGAACATTCACCTTGGAATTAGGAGAACCTGAACTTTACTCCATGTGAAATTATGGAGTGCAACTTGTTTCTTCGTGCTGTGAGATCAATGCAGTGTTTCTCTTTTCATTCTGTACTGCCAGATTCAAATGAAATATGTAACAGAGCTGCTGCACCACTGCACATCTTATTTGGACCGCAAGGGATGTATGAAACTTATACTAGTAGAAAGAATATAGTATTGTGGAGGGCTCAAGCTCGCTGATATGAACACTTTCTCATTCATTAGCACTTCTTTCTTTGTCTACTCCAATATTATTACATATGTTTCTTTCTATAATGTTATGTCTAAGATATGCCACTTTCAAAAGAGTAAGTTTAAAAAAGTAAATTAATTAGCAATATTTTGTTGGCTTCAGAGGTGGCTGTTTGCATTAACTTACTTCACAAAAGTTAAAGGCCATAAGAAAAGTTGCCAATAGTATGTATCACCCTTTTTATAAGTAATACTGGGTGATGTAAGTCTCCCTGTGATTATGTGAAATTCAAAGAGAAGGAAAACACATTTTTTCCTTTGAGAGTAGAACTGACAGGATTAGTTGCTTGCCCATCTCCTCTTCCAAACTCTACCATTATGGGTCACCTGAATGTCTTCATTTGTCAGATGCATGCCCTTCAGAAGACATCAGGTTGCAGGCCTTTGTGTCTGAGTCCTGATCCACAGAAAACAAATCTTAGTTTCCACATTTTCTGTAATGTTTTTAAGCAAGAAATTCAGGGAAGTAAGCTCTATAGAACATTCAGGACCAACTCCTATTTCCTTTATGTTAAGTCTTTTCTATGGTTTTCACGTTCCTTTATTTTATACCAGAACTCTAAAGACACCATTTTAAGTTCTTTGTCAAGTAGACATGTCATAGAAAACTGGAGTTTGATGCTCAACTTCATAATTTCACAGATTTTTTAATGAAACTTCTACAAAAGGCACTGCTTGTGGGACTTAATTATTTATCATTAATTCAAGCACTGGAGAACAACAGGATTATCCATCAGCTAACAGAGCCCTCATGGTGGAAGTATGCCAGGTATGAAAGCATCACAAGCTCCCCTTTCCCTTCACCAGTTCTTCATTGAAGCTACATGTGCCATTTTGTGATTCGTTAGATGCCCAAACTGGTCTTGGTCTGAACTTGTCTAATAATGAACCCTGTTCTGAATCAGTTTAAGACAGATGGGCCATATTTATACTACCTGTTATAAGTAGTCCTAATTTACACAGAAATACAAATTATGCTTTGCTAACACAGACAGATGTTCAGCCATCCAGAACTTCATGTATTCTATATCTGTGTCTAAAACACTTCTGGCCTAATGTGCTTTGGAAAATGGATGATAGGACCCTGTTGGATATTACTCTGTCCTCGAACATCTAGTACTATGTTGAGGTGTAAACACAGTCCTCAGTCACTGTAAGGTATGATTACTAGTGGCTCATGCATTGGCAAGTACACACATGCAACACTTATACACATATCTAAACCTGTAGACACACAGTATTTATAATGTGAATTTTTGTAGTGCTGTGAAAATCATTGTTGGTTTAGAATTTGGTGGCATAAAACGTATTGGAAGATAATAAACCTTTTTTGTATTTATTTTCCAGCAGCATTAAGCAACGCCACAGGTAGGAAGGACTGTATGCACATGTGCCGAGTGGGCTAACAGTCTCCAGCAAGTACACCTCCCATTTAAAAGAAATCTGCTTTGAGGACAGAATAGTGCAATGAGTTCAGAACAAAGATCTGAGCAGAAGATCATTGACTCTTAATCCAGTTTTGTTCTTATTTCTTAAGACTTCAGGCACATTTTCTAAAATCTCTAGTTTCACTGATCATCTACAAAATCTTAAGGCAAGGCTAGCATTCACTAATGTCTGTGCTTCAGGGTGGCTGCTACAGGCAGCAGTCCAGAAATGTTGCTTGTCATAATGGTGTTTCCATGTACACTATGAGAAGGTTGATATTATTAAATCACTGAATTACACATAATTAATTCTCAGTCATCCAAGAGACTTTTCATTACATCTAGATTTCCTATTGATTGACCAAATGATTCCATGGCTTTTAAATGCTGTCATTTGTAATAACTAAGGCATTTTTTTCAGTGAGCCAGCCTTGTCAACTACCCTCAGTGCACACAGGAAAGCCTCTTGGATGATTCATATGAGGCATTGGGATTTAACTTAAAGAATTTTCTGGAGAAGTGTTAGAAGCTGGAACTGAATAGAAGATGGCTTTGTTGCCATTGTATGGAACACTGAATTTTGAGCTTTGAAAGAAACTGCATCTAGATATGACTTTTAAAGTACATTGTGCTGTGAAACACTTGCTGTGCTGTTAATGGAATTATCCTCAAACGACTCCATATTTTATGGCTCTGCTATTTAGTATGTGCATGAGGTGTTTTAACCTGCTGCCCTGCAAATATCTTACTGCCATAAACAACAGAGAATGAAAACAGGGAAACAAGACAGTGGGTGATATTTCAGTAAGAAATTCTGATATTTCTACCAGGTATGTGAAGTCCTAGTAAGTAGAAATAACTACCCGATGACCAAGAATTTGTAGTGCTCTACCTACTTACTTATCTGTCTGTTATTTCTGACACATGATATAACAAAACTGTCTTTGTTTTTTGGGGTTTTTTGTTTTTTTTAAGGAATAATAGCTTCTTTTTATTATTCTTTCTGTTGCTTGCTCTACACTGTTCTTTTTCTGTTCAGTTCTTTTACCTGATGTTTCCCTCCTTTCTCTTTCTTGATGACTTTCTTCTCTAATACTTCCTGAAGTCTTCCTTTTTCCCCTTATTTTTCCTTCATAACTTATATACCCCAAAGCTGTCTTAAACTCTCTGTGTAGCTCAGGCCAAATTTGAAAGTGCAAGCTGGTGTGGGCAGCCGTGTCTGTCATTCTGTGTGTTTTAAAATTACCTTGAGTTTCTACAAGACAATCCATTAGGCAAGAAGTCTGGTCCAGCCAAATACTGACTTTTTAAGCAACACTGGGGTAAAAGAAGATGCAACTTTAACCAAGACCGACAGGTTTGACTTAATTTTTTTCTATTATCAACACAAACTGCTAGGCATCCTACTTAGCAAGATGACAGCCAAATAGATTTTTAAAACTTTCTTCTGGTTTTGCTGTAGATTTGAAAAGACACGGGAAATTTTGGGGGTAGAACATGTCTCATCATAATACAAACTTTCCTGCCATCATGAGGAATCTACAGGGCTCACATTGTCTTAGAAGATAACAACATACACTTAAAATATGTAAGGGTGTGGGCTGGAGAGATGGCTCTGCAGTTAAGAGCATGTGTTGCTTTTGCAGAGGGCTGGATTTTGTTCCCAGCACCTACATGTAGGCTTACAAATATCTGGGGCTAGAGTTCCAGGGGACCTGATGCCCTTTTCTGACTTTTCATGCACTCTCACAGGCGAATAGGTCATACATACAGAATAAGTGTAGAATACAAACCTGACAAACAACCCATTTATACGTGGATGATCATAACATCTGCTAGAGCATGTTACAGAGTTGTCCAATTAAGGCTGAGAATAATTCAAGGTGAGAAAATGGTATAAAGAGAGATTGTTAAGCGAATACAACAACAACAACAAGTTAAAATCCTAAACCCAGTATCAGCAGTGAATCCTCATGGAATTCACCTTGCTGGTGAGACAGGTTCTTATTCTCTCACAAAAAGCAGAAAGAGACCAAAAATGGCAGAAAGACAAGTGATAACTACCACAGCAGCCTCATTTTCACTCAGCTTGATTAAGTCCTCATTTAAAGAGTTAAACTTTACATGAAAGTAAAATTGTGCTTATGGAGTGTGTGTGTGTGTGTGTGTGTGTGTGTGTGTGTGATGCCATGATGTGCATTTGGAAACGAGAGAACAACTGTGTGGAGTAGGTTTTCCCCTTCCAGCTTTACATAGGTTCCAGGCATCAAACTCAGTCTATGATGCTTTCACAGATTTCTTACCTGTGAGGCCATCTCTCTCTAGCCTTAGGCTGGTAATTCCCAATGTGAAGTCCATGATTTCCCTTTTTTTGGATTAGATTTAGAAGACATATGGTTGCAAATTCTTTTCTCCATCTTTCCCCCAGCCCACTCCCATCCACTCCTCCCACAGGGTAAGGGTTCCCATGGGGAGGGGTCAACAAACTCTGGCACATTAAGTTGAAGCAGGACCAAGACCCTCCCTCCTGCATTAAGGCTGAGGATGGCATCCCACCATAGTGAATGGGCTCCAACAAGCTCACTCATAAGTGGATACTAGATGTCAAGTAAAGGATAACCAAAATACAATCCACAGCTGAAAACATTTTAAATGAGTATTTAGGCAAAGGGGAAGAAAGCGTCTAAAATGGGGAATTAAGACTGAGTAGATGAAAATCAGAACATAATTGTTATAAATACAAAGTGACACAATTACCAAAAGATTTTATAAGTATCAAAACAGTAAAATAATTCTTGAATCATATTCTAGATTAAATTTAAGTATTTATGAAGAAATTCAGTGGAAAAGATAAATAATTTTATTTTTATATTAACATTAAGGAAAGAGTGATATAAACATTTTTAAAGTCTCTGTTGGAATAAAAATAATTACTTTCAAAATCAATAAACAAAGAGTTAAACAACATCAAAATGGCTAAAATGAGCCACATAATAATCTAATTTAAAAAACTTAAAGCAAACATGAGGGGATATTTATAAAAAATGCTACAAAATAATAAATGTGAGGGTTGGCAGTAACCTGCAATGACATTGTCACTATGGTAGGAAAAGAAGGGAACAAAGAAAGGGACTTTTGATATATTCTGTGTATAAGAGGAAGTTTAGAAGTCACTCCTCATGATGTAAAGATGCAGTCTGAGAAAAGCTGTCATGAAGTAGAGCAGAGCCAATCAACATTGAAATACTTAACAGAATTTCAAGCAAAGAACGCAAAGTAAATAGAGGACTAATTTTATAGACAGTAAGAAAATTGACCTCACAGATAAAAATCACCTGGATGTGAAGCAGAAAGCATACATGCAACTTTAAAAGTTAAATTGAAAATATTGATCTAAATAGCAGGAGAAACAAATAATAGATATCAACATATTGGCTTTAGGCAATGGACCTAATAGGATAAAATCACATATCAAATCTAATAACTTATTAAGAAAACCACCTCATCTTCATACATCTGCATCTCTAAACAAAACCCATCCCACAAGAAGCCTCAGAACCTTTAAACACTTCAAGAAGCAATTACAACACATGCTGTGCTCTCTGTCCATGTACAGTAAAAGTAGGGTGTTTTTTATGACATGGAAATATCTATTGAATTTTCTATGACTCACTAGACACAACTGATTGATCAAGGGAATGAATACACTCTGAAAGAATACTTGTGAGAAAGTGAGGGAACTAGAATGGAGTGAGACATTTCTGAAAGTTAGCGAGGGTGGCTACCAGTAAGGACCCTGCTCAATAGATGAACCCATATAGATAGACTGCCTCAAACAAGGGGTTCAGATATTTGCCCTATCTCATCTCTAAACCATAGCCTGTTCGTGCCATTCTTTCTGAGCCAAGAAAGAAGTTCCATTGTTAGAGCAGTAAGCTCCTGTCCTCAGTGACATGTTTACTGAACAGTGCAGGACATCTGGATGGGGCTTAGCACTATCTAATCCCTTGCTGTCTATTAAGATTAATTTTAGCTACAAGGCTGAGAAATTCTGATGACAATGGTTGGAACATGAAAAGGTGTACAGAGACAGGCCATTTAACCCTATGTAGCTCATGACAGCCTTAAATCTCTCTGCTCCTCCTGCTGTTGTGTCCCTTGTGTGGTTTCATGTTTCTGAGACATGATCAGAGGACCCAGGGCAAGCCAACTTTGGGGTACAGAAGCGCTCTGTCTAAGAAGTCTTCCTTGAAGGACCACCCAGTCATGTATAAGCGATCTGACCTGATTTGGGAGGACTGGTTGAGATTTTTCTATCTGCCTTGGGCAGGAGTGGAAGGCAGGCAAGAATGGGGAATTGTCATGGCTGTACATTGTCAGTGGTTGCCAAGCTAACTAACTTTACAAATGATATACATGAATCTTAACTCTTCAAAGAAAAAAATCAACTCTACTATTATGTTGCACTTGTAAAATACTAAAGGAAAAAATATATGTGTGTAACTAGATAATAAGCCCGAGCTATACAGTCAGGTGCAATGTGTACTTTAAGTGTTTGTTCCCTTAAGCATCAAGAAAACACAGAAAAACCTAAGTTTAACATGGCCAAGCATGAAATGTTTAGAAGGCAGGCTTGAGTATCCAGTGCCTTTACCTGCTGAGCATCTCTCTGCCACTTGCATTTAAGTTTTGAGATAACATAAGTTAAGCTGAAATGAAAAATGAAAAATTGAAATTAGCCAGGTCTTATAAACACAATTAAAAAATAAATGTTAAAAAATGGAAGGATGCTGGGAGTAGTGGTATATACTTTTAGTCCCAGCACTCTGTTTTGGGGTGTTGGAGTTTGAGACAGGATCTCACTGTATTATCCTGGCTGGTCTGGAACTCCCTTTATAGGCCAGGTTGGCCTTGAACTCATAACTATCCATCTGTCTCTGGCCTCTGAGCAATGGTATTAAGCACACGTACACCCTCGCCTGGCTGTCCAAATGCTTTTGAAGCAGAGGCAAGAAAATCTCTGAGTTCAAAGCTAGCATGATCTACGCAGAGAATTCCAAACCAGCTAGAGCTATATGGCAATATTTTGTTTCAAAAGAAAAATTTTAGATACATTGAAGGTGGTAGATATTTTATTCGTAGAAAATTTTCATAGGGTATCATAGGATGAAAGACATATCCAGAATTATATGACTGTGGTGGAATATTACTTTAACTAGGGAAAGATGTATTACATTGGTTTATGCTGTGGAATATTACTTTAACTGTGTGAAGGCATGTTGCATTTGTTTCGGCTGCATTTGTTTAATTATGAAACTGCTTCATTTTGCCTGCCTAAGGCACCTGATTGATCTAATAATAAGCTAAATGACCAATTACTAGGCCAGAGAGGGACAGGTGGGGCTGGCAGGCAGAGAGAGTAAGTAGGAGGAGAAGAGGAGAGAACTAGTCCAGAAGAAGGAGGCGAGAATGAGGGAGAAACAGAGTGAGGCGCCCAGGGCCAGCCAAGTAGCCAGCAGCCAGCAGACACAGAGTAAGATACACAGAAAGAAAGGTAAAAGACCCCAGGCAAAACTTAAAGAGAAACATGACTACAAGAGCTAAGACTACAAATATCCATAACTAGTAAGAGGTCTCTATGTTTTGATTGAGCTTGTTGTGGCCCAAAAAGAGAAAGCCTGCTACATATGACTGAGTATATAACATAGCACTACTTATTATCACTGCTCACAGAAAATAATTTTAAAGTTCAACTGGACAAAGCAACCCAACGAGGGGAAAACAATCTCAAGAACTCGCCAAATGAGGGCTTGTCTTACTGTATCTTGTTTTGTTCTGTTTTCAGTCATCTCTTGGAGGACTGTTCTTTTATGAAGAGGAGTGGATCTGAGGAAGAAGGGAGGTGGTAGTGGGAGCTAGCAGGAGTGCAAGAAGAGTAAACTGTGGTTAAGATGTATTGGATGAGAGGAGAATCCATTTTCAATTTAAAGAAGTTTAACTGGTGAGAAGGGTACTGCAATGGGTATATTAATTAAGTTGAGCTGTGTGAGCTACAGCTACCGGCTATTAGTAATCTTAAAACAGCACCTTCATGTGGTCTCGTCTAACCAATACGAACATTTTTATGGGCCTCCTTATTGCGACTTTTGATGAGTGATAAAATCATGACTTAAATTGTCTCATTAAGTTCTAGTAGAGGGACAAAGTGAATGTGTAGCATACATGCCTTGCCTCCAATCTTTCACTGAGTTCCTGATTCCTGGGGAAAAGGCATTTGGTTTGTGTAATTACATTCTTGGTGCAAGAAAAATTGAAAACAATGTTTAATTAATGACTGAAAAATATTTATGTTATAAAATGGAAAACTTTAAGTTGCAAAAGGGGACGGGCAGGAAAAACCGCTATTGCCACATTATATGGGATAGTTAAAGTAGTTTTATGCCTGTCTTGTTTAGTTGAGGCAACTGTGTTTTTCCTAATGGGTTAGGTATGTGGCGTGTCTGTTGAGGTGTTATGTGATGTTATGTCAACTTTCTGAGTGTCTTAAAAATTCAGCTAAATTTCAGAAGTGTAATTGTGGGGAAAAATGGTGTCTACTTAAGAGATAGGTGAAGAGAACATGCCTGCCCATTGTTGATTATAGTGCTGCCTGATATTTCACTCCAAAATCGTGGATGTGACATCATCTTGTTATATCTTAAAAATTCATTATCTAAACTTCACCAAGTTTCTAAAATGGAGTCTTTGGCAATCAGGCTGTTGGGCTGCCTAGGAGACTGCAGAGCAGCCCTGGCTTGAGTTATTTTCTTCTCTACAAAAAAAGAAGGGTGTAAAAAAAACATGAACTGAGATGGCTTTAGTGCAAAATGAGATTAAAATGCACATTTGCTCAGAGATCTTATTAGTGTCTCTTTTGAGGAGAGGCAAGGAGAAGCAGTGAAGTGTCAATAATTTGCCTACAATGGGTTTTGTCTAAATGTTTGGATAAGCTGACAGGCATTAATTCTGCAAAAATCCTTTCAAATGGTTTCACTAATGGCAACTCCTTGATCCAATAGCATTCTTTGGCACTCCTCCTTAATACACAAAATACACAAATGTGGTTTTGCCTAAATAATAATGAATGAAATGAGAATTTTATGTCTTCTCTGCCCTTGGAGTTTTTGATGGACAATATAACTTATTTCAAGCCAATTTTAAACGGTAATCAATGATGAGTGAACTCATATAATGTTTGTTCTAGTTCTTTCCTCATGATGTAGATAGATGACATTGGTTAGTATGCCATGTGTTGGCTTATGGGTCACACTGGTTCTCTTGGACCTACTCTTTCGGTCCTCCTTTTCCACATTCATGTATATTTAAGGTAGATGTCTAGATATAGTATAGTTTCTAAAAATAGTTCTGTCAATTTTTTGAGAAATTTAGACAATGTATTTTGAACATATTCGTACCTACCCCAGATCCTTGTCTTATCACCCTCTCAATCCTCCATTTATTTCTCACCCAACTTTGAAATTATTTTTCTTTCTTTCTTTCCTATCTGCCTTCCTTCCTTCCTTTCTTTCCTCTTCCCTCTCCTCCTCTTCTTGTTTCTCCTTCTCTTCTTTCTTGATCAAGTGCAGTTTGTGTTGCCAAGCTAATCTTGGTATTGAGGCCTGCTCTGGTATGGTATCATACTACCAGGGTCACATAATTTAAAAAAACAAACCAAAACAAAGAAAAACTCTGACTTTCTTCCAGCAGCCCCAAAGTGCTAAATAGCTCAGATTCAAAATTATAATTGTTTTATTTGCTTTTTTAATGTCTAGTGTCCAGTTGTCTAGTGAACAAAGTTATCCTTAGTGAGATAAGTTGTGCATTGTTTAAAGACATAGGTATTGGAATGAACTTAGCCTGTGAATAGAGGCAGGACAGTGGGTTGAAAGAATGCATTCACAAACAATGAAAGATGAATTTTGGTGACTGATATCATACATGATTTGCAAGTTTTGAACCCAGTGTCCTTGAGTATAATGTTGACTGGTCAAACAGAGCTTCTGAATCCAATGGGACCTTGCTTACTACTTCAGCTCCTATGTCAGTTAGGGACAAGTTATTTCAGAGCAATGAATGAAATACACATTTAAACTTGAACTCTTGATAAGCCATAAACATATGGTGGCAAAATTTGGTATAATCCAAGTTTATAGTTTCCTATGATATGGCTGTGTTCAGATATGTTCACGAAAGGAGATGCATTCCCAAGAAAAAGCTCCAGAGTGTCATAACAGGAGACAAAGAAGAAAGCAGGTGTCAAGAGCAGCGTGAAGGAATGACGATGGCTGTGGGTCTTAGTCCCACCTGTATCTATTCAGTGCTGAACTATGAAGAGGCTCCAGAATATCTCCAGCTTGGATAAAAACTATACAGTAAACCCTGAATAGTCTATATTTTAAAAGAATTTTAAAATTTCATCCCACCTTTCCCTGTAATTCTGTAGTGCAGTTTACAAACTATATACCTGAGAGATAGTGTACTAGCTCCCAAGTCATCTCAAACATTGATGGTTTATTTGATTCCATCTCTACAGTTAAAGAAAGGAGTGTTCATTTCATGATAAAGTGACCCACAAAACTGTTCTTTAAATGCATGCTTCTTTAATGTTTTGTAATTCTTTTAGTGCGCACCAGGGTCCTTCTTTCCTTGGTTTTCCATGTACCACTCCTTTCGACATTTCCATTAAAGTATTTAAAAAAATGTGTTGACTGATTAATATGGCTCTTTAAAAGCCCCTCTAAAAGCCACGTTTATGAATCAAAGTCAGCGCGCACCACTGGTAATTAACTTGACACAATCTGGCTTTCCAGGCTAATCATCTTCTGGCTGCTTTGTGTAATTGATGTCAGTTCAGATACACAAAACAACTGGAGGCCACTAAAAAGAAGAGGGAGGTCCAAAGCTAGGGATTAGTCCAACTTCTTCAGCTGGGAACATGTGCTGATTAAAATCCTGCAATATGCAGAACAAACATTCAATGCATTGATCTTAGAGTCCCACCTTTAGTTACACAAAAGCAGTCTGCATAAGGTCACACTGCTAGTAGGGGTGAATGTGAGCGCAGTCTAATAAATTCACCAGGACTTGCCATGGGAAGAACGGGAGATTGTCTACACTACAGGACACTGTGGGGAAGGAACTCAGGCTCCACACAGAGATGTGCTCAGGTGCCAGGCTCTGACTGTGTGTGATTCTGGAGGTGCTACTCTGCTTCTTTCAGGTCATTTCTCATTAGGAAAAGGGGAGGAAATGACCTAATGGAGTGTGTATACTTAAGGGTTAAAGTAAGAAATCCCTTCAGTGACTTGCTTGGCACTTGACAGATTCTAAATAACAACCACATATTATTATAATGTCAGTGCCATTACTGTTTATCACTGTCAAGTATGAAAATTAATCTAATGTAGGAGCAGTTAGATCTCTCAGTGGGCAAAAGCATTTGCCTCCAGGACTAATATCCTTCCTGAGTTCAAGGTCAGTAGCCCAGATTGCTCCTAAGATTCAAAGGTGAGGAGTCACCACACTAGTTAGAATTTTTGAAGGAGGAAAAGTTTATTTTATAGATATTTTTGCAAAGAACATTTTTAGCAATTAAGTTGTATGTTTAATTCTATTTATTTATTTATTGTTTTGATTTGATTTGGTTTTGTTCTTTGAGACAGAACATCATGTATCTCAGACCTTTGACTCTCTTTCTAAATAGTGGAGGGTGACCTTGAACTTCTGACCTTCCTGCCTCTACCTCTGAACAACTGGAATTATAAGTACACACTACTGTGGCTGTCAGTTGAGTCTATTTCAGTTAAGAGTATGAGCACAATTCTGAATCAGGAAAAGCATATTGGTGAAGAGTAAAGAAAGAAACCATTTTCTTAGGCATAACATTTTCTGAGCAGAGTAAAAGAACATAAACTGTGTAAGAAGTTTGGATAAACATTGTGGATAAATATGTGTAAATTACCACAATATTGCCAAAAGCTTCACATGATATTTTGCTTACTTTTTATTGACCAAAATATTCAAGAGATAGGGAAAAGGCTGACCACTCCAGTAGGAAAAGCATTTACTCCACAGTGTTTGGATCTGAGTTTCTATCTCCAGTAACTGTAAAAGAACAGGCATGTCTAGTATCCGCGTGCAGTGGGTAGAGATAGGAGGATCACTGGAGCTTGATGACTGACCAGTCTAACCAGCTTTTGAGTTGTAGGGTCAGTGAGAGACCCTATCTCATGAGGTAAAGAGTGACAGAGGAGGATAGGTGATGTTGACCTCTGGCCTCCACGTGTACGCCTATACACAAATGTACACACAGATGCCTCTTTCTCTCTCTCTCTCTCTCTCTCTCTCTCTCTCTCTCTCTCTCTCTCTCTCTCTCTCTCTCTCTCACACACACACACACACACACGCATACCACACACACAAAATGTGCACATACAACTGTAGCAGCACTGACCCCCATAGTGACCCAAATTCCAGCATTCAGCTTTATTTTTTATGAATTCCTGTAAATATCTTTTTAATAATTAGAGTAATTTATAATCTCTTAAAGATGAAAACTTATATGTTTTATGGATGCTTTTTAGTATACAGTGCCATGCTCTTCTGAGCCAATAACAATGTTCCACAGATGGGTACAGCTGTAAGCTCCCAGTCGGAGTGGCACATGCGCTGAGCACTGTAGGACATCTGGATAGGCCTTAACAACATCTAATTCCTTACTGCCTACTAAGGTTAATTTTAGATTCAAGGATGAGAAGGAATGATGACAATGACTGGAACATGAGAAGGTGTGCAGAAAACAGGCAATTTAACCCTGTGTGCCCTGGGACAGTCTTAAGCCTCTCTGCTTCTTCTCCTGCTTTTGTGTCCTTTGTGTGGTTTCGTCACCATTTACAGATTTAGGACAGAGGACAATTTCCTAGTCAGGAAGAGAGGGAGGATGGAGAATCAGAGGACAAGTCAATTAAAGTATACAGAAACTCTGTGTCTAAGGAGGCTTTCTGGAAGGACGACCCAGTAACTTCTGATCCTGTATCAGTGGTCAGAAGTGGCTTTAAGACATTTAATATTTCCTCCTCCCCCCAACCAGCCAAACAAGATCAAGAAGAAACACAAATGACACTTCAGACAAAACTTCAGACAAAACTGGGAGCAATTTGATTTTGAATCCCAATTTAAGGTGACATTGTAAGCGATGATCAGTTCAGTGTGCAGGTACTGATGGATCGTACACAGTCATGTCTCAGACACAGCTAGCTAAGAGTGAGCATTGCTATGTGCTGAACCCAACAGTCTGTAGCTTGACTTGATGGATATGCATTTGTGTTCATTGTGGGAGCACAACCATCCTTCATTAGTCCTTCCTGAGATGCTATGGGGTGAGTCTTACTAAGGAAAGCACACTCAGAAAAGGGAGAGAGAAAGAGCCAGAAGGGAGAATATTAACTATATTCTGGTGATATTGTAGCTATCCGTCTCAGAAAGATGGAGCAAGGAAAGCTAGCCTCTTACCTTCACTAGCTTCACAGGAGAAGGGCAAAGAAAAATAGAATACTGTGAGACAGGGCCACTTTCTTCTAAACAGGCCACCACTCTAAACCTGCAGAGACAAACACAATCAGTGTTAGAGTATTGGATAACCAATGACTGAACTCATCCCTGGGAGAAGCTAATTCTTTTTCTCAGAAGTATTTTGTGCAGTAGTGGGACCAGTGACATTTTCTCCATGCCATGTTAGGATTGCTTTTGTTTACTTGTTTGTTTTTGTTTTGATATTGCCATTGTTCTAGTCTTATTTATGCAGCCATTTATAGAAGAGTTTGTTTTGCAGCAGACTTCCTGGTATTTTGGTCATTACAATATTCCTGAGCCCTTGATGCAAGAGCTGTAATATAGATGCATCCAGTGGGACTTGGCTCCCCATGATCCTTTGAATGATTGCTAGAAGAAGGACAATTGGCCTCTCCTAGGTATGGGCCACCTTATTGATTGTCTGATGCAGAATGGTTAGCTTGAAACCTTATACATACAAAACCAGACTCAGCAGGTTGTATTTTTTTTATATTTTATTTTCCAGTTTAAATTTAGATAAGAAGCAAGGTTACTTCACAAGTCAGTTCCAGGTCCCTCTCCCATTCCCTCCCCTCCTCCCATGCCCTTACCCCCCCCCCGTTATCCCCTCATTCCCCCAGGGAGGGTGAGGCCCTCCATGGGGGTGTCCATAGTCTGTCATTTCATATAGGGCAAGGCCTAGACCCTTCCCCAAGAGTTCAGGGTGAGAGTGCACCTCACATTGTTCTATGGGAGTCCAAAGTCCGTGTGTATACTTGGGATGGGTACTGATCCAGCAGGTTGTATTTATATACTTGTATACTCACATGCATCCATATGTGTGTGTGTAACAAAAATAATCAAAGAAAGAGATACTACCAAATTGAGAATATATAGTCATGGGAAGGGCTAGGAAAGGGCAGATCAGAGAGGCTGGGTGGAGGAAAGGGAAGGGGAAGTAATGTAATTGTATTCCAATTAAACACATTTTTAAAAAGAGAACAGAAAAAGAGCTCTTTAGCAACATAAATGTAGTTGTGCTGTCTTTATCTGTAAACCCAAAGTGACTTAAAGAACAAGAGGAGTTTCTGTGCCAGGGACTAAGCAGACCCTGAGTTCACCACAGTTCTGATGGCATCATATCTCACAGGGTAGAATATACCAATATACTAACAGAACCAGGAGCTTAGAAACTTAAGTTCATAGGATTCTAATGATACAAGAAAATGTGAGGGAAAGATGAACTTACTGTTGGAAACATAGTTCTTGGAAAGTTGTTTTTCTATTATTAGGAGTGGGGAGGAATCATTACAGCCATAGAAGTGATTAAGGAGGATGGGAAATAAGGTAGTGGGGGGGGGGAGGAGAAAACCTAAAGGAAGAGTGCGTGAAAAGTCCATGAGGGTGCTCCTGTCAGGTGTAACTGGAGGTTCCTCTCCTGTCCACCAGTTCCCAAGTAACCACTCAGAGGCTTAATATTAATTATAAATGTTCGGCTGGTGGTTCAAGCTTATTATTAGATAGCACTTACATTCAAATTAATCCATTTCTATTAATCTATGTATCGCCATGTGGCTGTGCCATTGACCTCATTTTCAACACGTCTTGCTTCCTAGATGGCTGGTTGGTGTATCCCAGATTCTACCCTTCTTCTTCTGTATTCTGCTTAGATTTCCCACCGGACTCTATCCTGCCATAGGCCAAAGCAGCCTTATTTATTAACCAATGAGAACAATACATATTTACAGCACACAGAAAGATCATCCCACAGCTGTCAGGCAACTCAATTATAAATGTAATTGGAGGGATAGGAGAACACAGGTGATTTGAAAGGTGGTACTAGAGACCTAAATAGAGGCTAAAATGGAAATTAAGGTGGGGGAACAAGGGAGAGGATGGAGAAAGAATGGGTTGACCAAAACTATGGATTAAGAAGCCTTATGGAGACTCCCTGGTTAGTAAGTTAATGAAAACTTTAAAAAGACAATGTAGAGGTAAATATAATCCCCGATTTTGAAAACTAATAAATGGGAACACATTCTTGGCATTTGAGTCAGGAACCTTTCTTAAGTAAAATTTAAAAGGCAATAATTATGAGGGAAGACCATTAATCTAAAAATTCTGTTTGACAAAGAATACCATTAAAGAAAATTTGAAGTCATAGACTAAAAGCAGTTATATGCAAAGTTACGCTAGACAGAACAATAGGTAAAGCCATGAAAACTCTAAAAATGTCAAGTGGAAGAAGTCAAGAAGCTGTTTTCTGGGAGGCTAACTTCACTCCCCTACAGGTTTTGCCTGTAGGAGAAAAATTTAGATTTTTAAAAAATTGTTTTGCAGGTTTACAGATTAAAATGCTAGGTAATTATGCTTATGTTGTTACAGGCCTTTTTCTTTTCTTCTTCTGTTTTTAAAATATGTTTTTAATTGAAATATAATTCCATGATCTTTCAGTTTTCATAGACTATGATGAAGCAATACAAAACTACTTGTTCTTGCAAATAGACGGACTGGCCCAATGATATCATGTTACAGTGCAAAGTTGTTCCCAAATCTTTGAAATGAACTGTGTAACCTAGCCACAAATGAAGGGTGCCAATAATGCCCTCCTGCTATTTAGGGGTAAAAGAGCTCAGGGAAGCTTCATCCATCCTGCCCTTTCACTGTGTGGTGACTGCCAAATTCAACTCCACAATGGTTTAGTGGTTAAAACTGAAAGCCTTTGGTAGGGTACTGTTTCACCATAGTAGCTCCTTTGCTGGACAGCAAAATAAAGTTTTCAAAAAGAAAGGCAAAAAAAAAAAATCCTGTGACTTTTTGTAAAGATTATCCAGATTAGCGTGTGTTTGATTACTTAATATTTTAGAAATGACATGCCTTTCACGTAGGCAAAGTTTGTTTCCGTTGATTTTTTTTAAGTCTAAGTTTGTTTATTCCTTCTTGTGATTTTTTTAAATTTTTTATATCATTTTTTATTTTAATTTTAAATAGCTTGTTTTACATGTCAATCCCAGTTCCCTCTCCCTCCCCTCTTCCCGCACTCCCCTTCCCCCCCCCTCCCTCCCACCCTATTGCCAAATCCTTCCACATAGGGGATATCTAGAGTCTGTCATTTTACTCTTGGTAGGGTCAAGGCACTCCCCTAAGAGTCCAGGCTGAGAGAGCATCTCTCTTTGTGCTATAGGCACATGAAGACAGTTTGTATACCAGGGATAGACACTGATCCACAGCTCAGGGCCCCATAGGTTGCCCAGGCCTTCTCACTGACACTCACATTTGGGGGGGTCCAGATCAGTCCCATGCTGGCCTCCCCACTGTCGGTCTGGGGTCCAAGAGCACTCCCCTGTTCAGATCAGCTGTCTCTGCTGGTTTTCCGTTGATTTTTAAATCTTCTGTCTTTCTACATCTTGACTTTTCCCATGTCCCCATTCCTAAAGACCTTTTAGGATGTGCTGTCTTCATATTAGGCTTCTTGACCTTGAGGACTGGCTGATGAAACACATTATACTAATTTTATTCAACCACTAATAGAGTATCTTTTATGTGCCAGGCATTGAGTTAAGTACTGATGCACAGTAGATGCACAGTTCATCTGTGATGAGGAAATCACACAGAGATGAACCAGATCCAGCCTTGCACTGGAGGTTACCATTTGCTAAAATGGATAAGCCAGTAATCAGCCAATAATTTCTTTATGGAAGGGAAGGTCCTAAATGAATGTAGATAATACAACAAGTTACTCTTCGGGGTTGGGAGAGAGAGGGAAAGCGTGCTTGAGAGATACGTATTTGAGTATAGTGGAAAAGGATTATGTGGGGTGGGTGATGAGAACACACGGTGTTCTGAGCGGGTGATAGGAAGACACGGTGTTCTGAGCTGTCCAGGTATGCACAGACTGAGGAATCTGAGACATGATCATGTGTGCTATAATCATTATGTTTACTTTGACAGGAACACAAGGTATGGGATAAGGTGCAGAAGACTAAGTGTAGATAGTGAGACTTGCTCTAGGCCCAGCGCCTATCCTTGTGATAACTGAGTTTAAATGATATTCATGTGGATGTGGATGACAAATAACAACAGTAAATGTGACACAGGCAGAGACTGTTCAATATAGGTCATTATTTCTGCCACTTACTAGCAATATACTATTAAATTACGTATTGGGGGCATTAGTTTTGTGTATAAAGTGATACAAACATGTACAATTACTTAAAATATTAAATTATGCAATAGGGTAAGTGTTTTGAATGGGCATTTGCA
Source organism: Mesocricetus auratus (assembly GCF_017639785.1). Classification (NCBI taxonomy): domain Eukaryota; kingdom Metazoa; phylum Chordata; class Mammalia; order Rodentia; family Cricetidae; genus Mesocricetus; species Mesocricetus auratus. The sequence continues at coordinate 73,368,389 of NW_024429194.1, read as the reverse complement.
AAAAGCAAAGGACAAGACATGAATGCATGAAGAGAGTGAAAGAAGAGAAAGCCACCTCCAGTACATCAAGTCCCAGTTGTAGAATGGAGAAATGTGCTTATGGGATGAGTTTGTTTTCATTTTGTTTTGTTTGCTTATTTGTTTTTCTCCTGGGATAAAGAAGAGAAAGAAGTAGAGTCCACTACTATGGTTTCCAGCCTGTGCAAAGGATATAGTGACATGAAACCCTGAAGGAGGCCAGAGGTGACTGATGGAATTGCCCTTAAGATTTTTATATGAAAGATAGAACAAAATATTTTCAGGAAACCTCTGGAATATTTGGTTACTATAAGAATATACAGAACTGACACAGACTAGGAGAGTAGTTGTGAGAGAAAAGCTGGGAAGTCGAGGTTATTAAAGGGAGCTTTTTATCAAGACTGTATGTGTGTAGTAAAAGGCAGAAGGAATTCTTGAGTATCCTGCCCCCCACGGTTTCACATACTCATGTCCTTTTACATTGTTGTTGATATAGTTTTGGTTATCCAGCCATTTCTGAAGAGACTGTTTCTTAGAAGCCATACTGGTCCTCTGCTCTTATATCTCAATGCCTCTGTTCTATGGTGTGCTTTGAGTACAGATTCAGGAGCTGGGATATAGATGTTTTATTGGGACCGCCTCCCACAATCCATTGATATATGTATTATGTACAGCTGCGGTTTTCTGTGATAGTTCCATTTGCTACAAAATGATGCTTATTTGATGAGGGGTGTTGGCTACATTTATCTCTGGGTATAAGAATAACATTTAGAATGTAGTTGCGAGATACACTGATCTAGCAAAGCTATAGTCTTAGGTTCTTTTCTAATGTCCATGACCTCAAGAGCCCCAGAAAGCTAGCTAGGCTTTCAGCTCCAGGTCTAATTTCTCTGCTGTTGAGTGGACCTTTAGTTCAGTTAGACAACTTTTGGTCACCACTGACATGTGAGTGCCATTCACTATACCTTTACAGATATGTTGCCATGCTGGTCATCATCATGGTTTGTCGGTGTTGCAGCTGTCTGGGTAGGATAGTTTAATCTTCCTTTCCTTGGCAGTTTGCATAGTATTTTGTGATTCCATAGAAGCTAGACTACACGACAGAGTCTCAGATCATTTACGTTCAGATTTAGGCTCAACATGTGATGTGTCTGAAGTCACAGGCTTACCCTGAAGCCCTGAGAAGCAACCAAGGGCCACACCAGTAGTCTATATTGTGCCAGGTGTGGTGGCACATGCATTTAATTCAAGCACTGGGGAGGCAGAGGTAGGAAGATCTCTGTGAGTTCAAGTCCAGAATGTTCTACAAGGTGAGTGCCAGGACATCCAGAGATACACAGAGAAATACTGTCTCAAAAGAAAAGCAAAAGTAATTAATTAATTTTAAAAGTCTATATTATTTTGGGAGTTATTTGAACTATTCTTTTCAACCATTTGAATAGAGGTTTCTCCTGCCTGGCACTTGTATTTTTGTTAGTCTGTGGTTCTTGTAAGGAATGTGTTGTCAACACAAGTGACATAAATTCCTTTAATATATATACACATATATGTGTAGATGCATGTGTATAGTAAATATAAAATATTGATTTCTTGAAACTTTATCAAACAACTTTATTGTCTTTTGTCCCTCATCCCTCCTTCTCCATCTTATTGAACTCCCTCCCTTCTCCCCAGATGGAGCCCCTTCTCCATTTTTCATTTATGACTCCATTGTACTTATATCCAGCTATTTCCCTCACAAGTTACCCCCAACTCCCACCTATGGTCCCTTTACACTTTACTGGTTTCTGTGGTTACTTCAGGTTTTATACTAACATTGAGGATGTAGAGGTAGGAGCTACTGATGAGAGAGAACTTGGGACATTTGCCTCTCTGAGCCTGAGTTACCTCAATATTATTTCTTTGTTGCTTCATTCATTTAAATGTAAATTTCATGATTTTTCTTCACAGTTGAATAGTATTTCATAGTGTATACGCTACATTTTTATTATCCACTTTTCAATTGAAGGATATTTAAGTTGTTTCCATTTCCAACCTGTTGGTAATAGGGAAGACGTGAACACTGCTGAGCAATTATCCATGGAGTAGGATGTCGAGTCCTTTGGTCATATGTCAAGGAGTGGTATAGCTGGGTGATGTGATGGATTTATTTTGAGCCTTTTGAGAGTTCTTCACACTTTTTTCCTAGAATGCCTGAACCAGTTTGCAATCTCGTCAACAATGAATAAGGGTTCTTCTTTCTTCACAACCTTGCCAGCATACTTTTATCAGGTTTTTGCTTAGTTTGTTTCTTTCTATAAGTCATGTTAACTAAGATGAGATGAAATCATAAAACTGAACTTTAAAAATTACATGATCATCACAATATATCCAGCAAATCCTTTGGAAAAATGTAGCAGGCTTTCATAATAAAATTGTAGAGAGATTAGAATTGGTGGGGAGCACTCATCAACACAGTAAAAGTGTATATGACAACTTCACAGTCAACATTATCCTAAATGTAATTCCATAAAACTAGAAATTATACAGGGTGATTCACTGTCTCCTCTCTCTCTCTCTCTCTCTCTCTCTCTCTCTCTCTCTCTCTCTCTCTCTCTCTCTCATATATATACACATATATTGTTGTTGTTGTTTTGAAGACAGGGTTTCTCTGTGTAGCTTTGGAGCCTGTCCTGGAACTTGCTTTGTAGACCAAGAGACTGGCCTTGAACTCACAGAAATCTACCTGCATCTGCCTCCTGAGTACTGGGATTAAAGGTATATACCACCACTGCCCAGTTCCACTCTTTTTCAATACACTGATGGAAGTACTAGCCTGAGTAATAAGGCAGGAGAAGGAAATTAAAGGGATACAAAACAGGAAAAGAAGAAATTAAATTACCCCCATTCACAAATGATGTTATGCATAAGAGAACCCAAAAATTCTAATAGAAAGCTTCGAGAAACAAAAATCAATCTCAGCAAAGTGGCAAGTGACAGAGTACAAAATCAACTTTTAAAAAACCTGGCATTTAAAGCAACCCTATTCAACAAAGCAACGTCTGGAGGCATCACCATCCCTGACTTCAAGCTCTATTACAAAGTTATAGTCCTGAAAAAAGCTTGGTATTGGCACAAAAATAGACAGGTAGAACAATGGAATCGAATTGAACATCCTGACATTAACCCATACACATATGAACACCTGATCTTGGACAAAGAAGCTAAAAATATAAAATGGGAAAAAGAAAGCATCTTCAACAAATGGTGCTAGCATAACTGGATGCTGGCATGTAGAAGAATGCAGATAGATCCATGTCTATTGCCATGTACAAAACTTAAGTCCAAATGGATCAAAGACCTCAACATAAATCCAGAGAATTATCAATAGAGGATTCTAAAATGGCTGAGAGACACTTAAGAAAGTACCCGATATCCCTAGCCAATAGGTTAATGCAAATCAAAACAACTCTGAGGTACCATCTTACTCCTGTCAGAATGGCTAAAATCAAAAACACCAATGACAGTTTATGCTGGAGTGGATGTGGAGAAAGAGGAACACTCCTCCACTGATGGTGGAAGTGCCAACTTGTACAACCACTTTGGAAATCCGTATGGAGATTCCTTAGGAAAATGGGAAATCAGCCTACCACAAGATCCAGCAATTCCACTCTTAGGCATATACCCAAAAGATGAATATTCATACAACAAGGAAGTCTGTTCCACTATAGTTATAGCAGCATTATTTGTAATGGCCAGAACCTGGAAGCAACCTAGATGTCCCTCAACTGAAGAGTGGATAGAGAAAATGTGGTACATTTACACAATGGAGTACTATTTAGCGGAATAAAAACAATGGAATCTTGAAATTTACAGGCAAATGGACAGCTCTAGAAGAAACCATCTTGAGTGAGGTATCTCAGTCACAAAAAGACAAGCATGGTATGTACTCACTCATATATGGATTTTAGACATGGATTAGGGGAGTGTCAGCCTACAATCCCACTGCCATAGAGTCTGGGAAATTCCAAGATATTTTATTGTCTTTTATGCTATCGTAAATGGCAGTGTCCATTATTTCTTTCTCAGTATGCCTGATTTTTGTGTATAAAAACACCATTTTTTCTTTTTAATTTTAAATTAGAAACAAGGTTCCATCAGTCATTCAACCAATGACTGATGGAAGCAGAGGCAGACACTGTGCTGAGCTCAAGAAACCTAGTGACAGAGAGGGAGGACTGATGAGCATAGGGGTCAAGACTGGGCTTGTTTAACCCACAGAAACAGCTGACCTGAACAAGGGGGCACTCTTGAGCCCTAGACTGATGGCTGGGAATCCAGCATGGAACTGATCCAGACCCTTGAGTGTGGGTGTCAGTGAGGAGGCCTAGGCAATTTATAGATCCTAGGGTAGTAGATTAGTATTTATCCCTGGCATACAAATGGATTTTGGGTGCCCGTCCCACAATGAGAGATGCTCTCTCAGCCTGAACTCTTGGAGGAGGACCTAGGCCCTGCCCTGGATGAAATGACAGACTATGGACACCCCCATGGAGGGCCTCACCCTCTCTGAGGAAAGGAGTGGGGATTGGAAGTGGGGATATGAGAGTTGGTAGTAGGGTGTGGGAGGAGGGGAGGGAGAGGGAGAGGGAGCTGGGAGTGACATGTGAAGCAACCTTGCTTCTAATTTAAAATTAAAAAGAAAAAATGGTGTTTTATACACAAAAATCAGGCATACTGAGAAAGAAATAATGGACACTGCCATTTACGATAGCATAAAAGACAATAAAATATCTTGGAATAAACATAACCAAGGAGGTGAAGTATCTCTATAATGAAAACTTCAAATCTCTGAAGAAATAGACTAGAGAGAGGCCCTAAGAAATAGAAAGATGCCCCATGTTTATGAATCAGTAGAATTAATATTGTGATTTATAGACTCAATGTATACCAATAATCTATCCACAACATTTTTTCACAGAAATAGGAAAATCCTAAATTTCATATGGTACCAGAGACGATCCCAGACACCTAAAGTAATCCTGAGCAAAAAGAATAATACTGGAGCGATTTCCATTCCATACTGAGACATGTTATAGAGCTATAGCAATAAAACAATGGTACTGTCATAGAAACTTATAGACCAATAGAACAAAGTAATTGATCCATCCATGAATATTTGTAACTCACCCATTTGATATTTAACAATGACAGAAAAAACATACATTGGAAAAAAGACTGCATTTTCAACAAATGGCCCTGGGACAACTAGCTATTCACATGCAGAAGAATAAAATTAGATTTGTATCTGTCACCTTGCACAAAAATCCAGGTCCCAGGTGCACATTTCCTACAGATAGTGTAAGATATATTGATGTAACTCAAATCAAGGTATCTTTTAAATGAAGGAAATAGGGCTTCTATAGGGTGAATAGAGGCCAGGATATCCATTGAGCATTTTACTTTTTTCTCTGGAGACTCTTAAATCAGCATTGAACCCATGAGGTGAGCACCTGTAACAATGGGAGTGACAATGAGGTGACACATGCTGGTTCAGCTAATGCAATTAATCACCTGGCAGCCCTGTCATTGTGACTAAGGCATGTGTATAGATAATAAAGATGAGTTCATCATAGGTTAAATATGACAACCAAAATTATATGATGACAGTGTCATAATTTAAGTCCCAGTATAGATGATTCCAGACAGAACTATAAAATACTCTCAATTACTACAGTATTAAATGGGAAGAAAAGAGTATGAATGAGATAATATGAATGTTCACTTAAATAACTTTCCTAAAAATTGATTAAGTCATTCACAATATTGTATTTACTTGTGATGGAAGTTTCTGCCCTGCCAGCAGCTCCCAAATAACCATACTGAGGCTTATATTAATTGCAAATGCTTGATCAATAGATTAAAATTATTGCTAACTAACTCTTACATTTTAAATTAACCCATATTCCTGATTTATGCTATGCCATGTGGTGGTACGTTTATTAGCATGGCATGTTCATCTCCTGCTTCCTCTGTGTCTGACTGGCAACTTCAGACTCTGCCCTCCTTCCTCCCAGCATTCTCCTAGTCTGGCTCTTCTGAATAACCTTATTCTTTTCAGCTCTTGGCCAGTCAGTTTCTTTTTTTAAAAAATAAATTTTTATTTAAATTAAAAGCAATCTTATTTACGTACCAATCCCAGTTCCCTATCCCTCCTGTACTCCCATTCCCCCAACAACATCCATCCCACCCCCCATCCACTCCTTAGGGAGGGTGAGGCCTCCCATGAGTGATCATCTTCTTTATTGAACATGTCAGTGTAATATATATTCACACAGTGCAAAGGAATATTCCACAGCAATTATTTTCTTATTTATATTGTTACCTATTTCCAGATTTATTAATATATAATTCAATTTATGATATTAGATATTTACAAGGACAATAGATTTATTTAAGGGAAAATTTGAGATACACGTATTTGGTTAAGTCACATATTTCATTAGAAATATTTGCCACATGCTGTTTGCCAAGATACAATTAAATGTCTTTAAAATTCACTGGGGTGATAATAGTAATAGTAACAAGAAATGGGGTGACCTGGCTGTCGTGGCTTAACTCCTGTAATTGCAGCATTCTGGAGGCTGATGCAGTAGGATAACAAGTTTGAGGCTAGTCTGAGCTATGTGAGGCCCAATTTCAAAGAGTCAAATAAAAAGATATAGGTGATATAGGTAATTAGCATTCAGAGAATACTTAATCTGAACTTTTCATAGAAAATTAATATATAACATGCAGATAGAACCTGGGAAGACTGCTGGGGCCTGGTGTTTGGGACTGGATATTCACTACTCTGTATAGGTGATTATGTAGTCCCAGAGTTGTCTCCTGAAGACAACACTGATCCTCTGTGTCAAGTGTTTCTCTTAGTTTTTTAATTGGAGAATGAAGGGTTAACTACTGATTTGATAGTGTAGAGGTCATTGGGGCTTACCAAAACTTGTTGATAGAGTGAAAAGAACTTAGATCTGATTGAACTGGGTTTCAGAGAATGTAAGACATAGAAACAGTCTTAACAGATATGGGGTTTCCCATAAAGGGACACAGCGGAAGGCAACAGTGGCTGGATGGAAACATGGGCTCTAGGAAGGTTGGTTGCCATTTCAGGAAGGAAATGTTTCGTGAAAGAAGTTTGTAGCTGGGCCTAATGACAGAAGACTGTGACTCAGCTACTGGAGATGCTAAGGCAAGCGGATCACAGTTTAAGATCAACCTGTGTTACAGAGTTATCTCAGGGCCAGCCCAGGTAATTTAATGAGACCCTGGCTCAAAATAAATTGAGCCTTCTCATAAGCTATCAAATTCCAAGTGGTCAGGCCTGAGATTACACACATGCACACACACACACACACACACATATCATCAGTACTAAATGGACTCAATAGATTCTATTAATACATATATGTACATGCATAATAGTTAAATAGGGCTGTCATGAATTTGAGAGGGAATAGGAGAGATATATGACGAATTGGAAGGGCAGATGGAAAGTTGGAAGTCCTGTAAGTGAGTTCTCACATTTGAAATCATAGATATATATGAAGTTCAAAAACGTAAAACACAAAAAGGATTTGGAATCTCATTAAGTGGTGGAGTATTTACCTAGAAGGTGTAGAAGGTATGAAACTATGAGCCCAAGGATTAAGCCAGAGTATAAACTAACAAACAAATGAGAGACAGAAGTGGACAGATACACAGAGAGATGGGAGAGAGACAGCTTGGATTCTAATGGGATCATCCAGCAGAGAAAAGTATTAGTGAGGCAGGAGAGAGAAGGGCTGAAGTGTGAGGACAGTCTTTAAGAATATACAAAGGCTTGCACAGGTTCAAGTATATGAAATGTTATAAGAGTAGGGAGTCAGAGACAAGAGAGAAGTTAAAGTTGTCTCAGGGCATAGTAGGACTGAGGGATATTCCCTGTGTACAGCTCAAGACCACACCTTGAACAGTCCTTAAGCAGGTAACTTCATTTGCCATCTAGGGCCTTAATGGAATCAGTGACTGTATTTGGAAACAGTGTTGTTTAGTGTAGAGGTCAATGCTTGCATCCAAAGATGCTTCTAGGTCTGGCATCGCCAGTCACGTGAATCAAGAGCACAGCTCTTCACCTGTTTCTGTGAAGTGGTCAGGAGTCTGGGTGTTCAGTCCAGTGATGTTACATTGCTCTGATAATCACATAGAAGATGGTAACACACAGCACGTCTGTAGAACCTTATGATCTACATTTTGTGTTCTTAAATTTAAATGCAGTTTAAAAATACTTTTATCTGAACATTATTAGAATAAATCTCTTCATCTTTTAAAAATATTTTGTTTCAAAGTTTTATTTGTAAACTCTATTTGTAAAATACTTGTTTAGCATTCCTTGACAAACAGCTAAATAAGATAAATCAAAACTATAGAGCATATGTAGGCTAACACAAGAACAACTCCTCCATTGTGTCTGTTGTGGCCCCATGTTTCTGATAGATGAGTCTTGGCTGACAGTGCCTGCTTTGTCTGTGTGCAGTGGTCCAGGATTTGGTGCCACTTTCCTTGTCCTAAATTCACTGTCAGAACTACAAGTGTGGCACATTCATTGTTCCTTGAATAAGGCTTGTCTAGAATTTAAGAAACAATGTCCTGAGAACTTTTAATGTTTCTTTCCTTATTTGCTTTTACAAACTCCATTTTAGACAGTTGAGCTATATAAAGGTCTTAGAAATGGTGTAAACTTTATGAGGTTTTACAGAATATCTCTGTGTGTGAATGTAGCAAAGCTTGTCCCACATTCTCCTTTTGATAACAGTATTAATAGACATTGCACAAGTGTGGGTCTCAACTTGTAATTATTTTGTTTAAAGCAAAATAAGGTCATTCCGTGGTACATGCAGTTCTTTGTAATTATAATATCCTTTCTCAGAAACTTCAAACTTATTTTTGGAGGTTAATATTTAGTACATTAAATTTTATAATTATTAACAACAAAATGTTAACCCTACTTCCACACTTTGTAAAAGATATAAATTATCTAGCTTGTAAAATCAGAAGATTGTTTTTATTTTATGTCTTTCTGTATTACTAAGCGAAACAAATGAGGGATGAATGCCCTAAGTGTCTCCTTAATAACTTTTTTATGATTAAAATTGAGGTTAAGGAATATGACCATTTGGGCAACAGGTGTGAGATGTGGAGCCCAGCATCTTCTCATCACTGCATTTTTGTCTCATTCCTTTTATGAAAGGAATCAGTAATATTTCCAAGCGTGGCACAAATAGTGGTGTGGAAGAAATTGGATTTTGGTATCCTGGAGTAGGTTTTTTTGTCCCGAGCCCTTCAAGCATGTGAATTCTTCAAGATTCTAGCAGTGGTGAGCAGGTCCTTCTCTGGAGTGGAGAGAGGACAACCTCACCCTTCCTGATTCTTAGTGTCATCAATCCATTGCTGGTTTGCATTTGTTGTGATATTTTTATGCATTTGAGATTTTTGATAGTAAAGTTTATATTCAGAAGGATTCTGATCATGGACAACATTAAGGAAAACAATAATTACCTACAACTTCAAGACTTGGAAGCAGCCACTCAATAATTTGATGACCATCTTAACATAATCTTTGATGTATTATTTATGATCAATACTTTAGGAAATTGAGACCATATATTTCACTTTCCTTTAACTTGCTTTGCATTCCTGCTGGTGCCCCTGTAGTAATATCAGAATGTTTCCACATTATTCAGAATTATGAATTTTAGTTTCTTTCTGCATTAATTAGATTTCATTGTAGGGATAAAATGCTCAGCATAAGTAACTCCAGAGGACAAGTACTCATTTTGTGTTCAGTCAGTAGCCTCTGCTCAGTCATTTCTGGGAATGTCATGACAGCAAGGGCGTATGGCAGAGTCTGTTTAGCTCTAGGCAGACTGGATGCAAAGAGAAGCTGGGGTTAAGTCAGGGTCAGATGTCACCTTGAGGATATGTCCCCAGAGAGCTACTTCCTTCAGCCATGCATTTGCCTTCTAAAGTTTCCACCACTTTCAAACACAGTGCCACCAGCTGGGGACCAAATAACTGGTCAACATACAAGTGAATATGAGGCATTTTATATTCAAACCAAAACAATTGTTCTGTAACACTCTAATATGAGGACAGTTGGTGCTTTAATGAGGCAACCCTGTGCTGTTGCAAATTTATGATAGTACAAATTTATATTAAAGTACTGTTTAAAATATCACTTGTTCATTGCCAAATCATCACCACAAAGCTATCAGTTAACATGTGATTGATACGAGTCTTTATTCTTGTATTCCTTGCAATGAAGAGTATACTGTATGTGTATACACATGAATATGATAAATTACTGAATGATCAATTCACACCTATGTACATTTAAATGTATTGTGTTAAAAGAAACAATGTTATCTCACTCCTCTGGTCAGTTGGTCTTTTGCATTAAAAAATCATATATTTTATGGAAACATGTTCGTATGGTTTGGCAATAAGCAACATTATCAGGGAATTGTTTGCCATGCTCTTTTGTTTGTGTAGAGAAAACTAGAAATTCCACGGTATGGTAAATGAGGCCTTGTCATGGCCAGGATTAAGATAACAAATGTCAGTGTCCTCCCATCTTCCCCTTCATCTGGCCAGACAGATGCTATTCATCTCCTTATAGTGATTATCTATCTAAATGTGCTCCAGAACTTGATGCCTCAGGCCAAACACATTCTTCACAGTTTACTCGTGTACTGGCTAGCACGTTTCTAATTATTTCTGCCCTATTTTATGAAGTGCCACATCCTAATCACATCACTGGTTCAATGTTTCTAATCGTTTACCCTTTCAGCCTCTGGCATTATGAATATTTTACACAGTAGTTGATTTATATTTATGTACTCAGAATATTTTAAGTTCAAAATTAGGTTTGTGTGTGCGTGTGTGTTCTGAGAATTTTATGGGAGATTGGAAAAAGAAGCATACTATGTAAGATTCTGTGATCATTTGCTGAATATTTAGCTCTCCTGTTGCAATTTAACCTTTTGTAACGTCTCTGTTTAATAATTGTGTTCTCAGTGGTGGTTTAATGCCAGTAGTCTTACAAAATCCAAAGGAGGAAGAAAGATTAACATGAGTTCAAGGCCAGTGTTAAGTTGCTGTTTGTATAGACACTTGCTTTTTGTTTGTTTGTTTGTTTGCAGTCAATAGTGCTATAGTACTACACACAATGCTACACTGGATTAGTTGTAAAGAAACTAAGTTTATTTTGCTTCATGACTCTGAACGCGAACAGTTCAAATGCAGTCATATGCAGAGATGTCTTTACTGGCACAGCCCTGAGGGGTAGAGAACATCCCTTATAAGAGACAGGGACCAGTAGTGTGTATCTTCATATTGCTAAACCTCTTCTGAGGAAAAGTGTCCGTCTTGAGTTATGGGCTCTGCCACTGCCATCAATCCTAATCAAATTCTAGATTTTTCCCTTTAAACATTAGCAGTAGATTCAGATTCTTTCCCCCACTCTTCCAGTGGGGAGTAAATACATGCGGAAGAACCTCAGAGGACACATTCAAATGTAAGGCCTGGCCCACTATCATAGATTTGTTGTAAATGTGCTTAAGACATCTTACCAGAGAATTCTGCACAAAAATCGTATTTGTTCTTTCCCCAGGTTATGCTTTAACTTACAGAGTTCTTTCTTTCTTTCCTTCCTTCTTTCTTTCTTTCTTTCTTTTTTTCTTTCTTTCTTTCTGTAAAGCTAATAAATAATTTTTTATCTATATGATTAAAATAGGGTTACTAACTTGTTTTCAACTTGGGTTTGGACAGAAAGCATCAGAAAGAATTTTGAGTTTTGTTTGCTGGATGGATTAGACTGAACATAAACTGAAGGTAAACACTGTCACAGCACTGTCATGGCTTTGCTCCCAGGAAGGGAGGTTTGGGTTTTTATTTTATTATTTTTTTATATGACTTTAATCTTACCATTGTTTTCTTAGATTTTTTTTGCCTGTTTCCTTGGAGTTTTCAAGGACTGTTTGTTTTCTTCAATGAATCATCATTAAGGGATTGAATCACACAGAAATAGGAATGTTGTTTTTGAATAGACTAAATTCCTAAGCCTCATCAAACTTTCAAATTACCAGGAGCTTCTAATTGAGGCTGAATGTCAGCTCAGGGTAGCACTGATTGCACTGTTCCCTTTAGTGCTACTTGTGTGATGCATATTGACTAGCAGAGACACAGCAAGGCTTTCTACTGGAAACTGCATAATCGGGCTCAGCCGTATTAACATTTGGGTCATTACTCGTAAGCATATATTTAATTTAAGCAAAATTGTATTTCCTTTTGAGAGTTACTGAGTCCATGTGCCATGAATTTTACTATGATAATTATATAAAAATTTGCTTCTAAGGTATGTATTCCACAATTTCTGAAGACAATGGAAATGGTTGAGATTACCATGACAGAGCTCTAAGGGAAGGCTTTAACATTTTGTGGAACTCCTTCATCTATGATGACTTCTAAACCTTACCTCTGTAATTACAAGATTGATAGGCAGCGGCCATGCAACCTGTAAGTCTTCACCCTAAGGAACAAGGATGATCTTGGGAATTTAGAGACATGGCTGGAGCTTAGTTAAATAGATTTCTATTGAAATAGAAAACAGGTATCCTTAAACATCTCAGATAAGTAGTATATGCAAGCCACAAAACTGAAAATTAAAAAACAAGCAAACAAACAGTCAGCTAACATTCCTAATGAATGAGGGAGAATCTCCCATGAGTACTGCAGTAGAAGAAGGGATCCAAATGGGTGCTGAGAACAAGTCTCAGCTTGGATACAGAAAATAACTAAGAACCTACTTTGTGCTCCTTTGGGAACATATACAGTACATAGAGTAAAATGTGGTTGCTTGCCTTCTGTAGTTTACGCTCTAGCGGCTGATGATGATTGGTGGTGGTGGTGGTGGTGGTGGTGATAAAAGTATAACTGGAAAGTGAGGTGACCACGGAAGGTAAGGAGAAGTACCACATGACTGGACATAGGCAGAAAAGAATCTCAATCTCAAGTGAAGATCAGGAAAGATTTCCCTAAAGAGACACCTCAGTAAATGTAGAAATGAACATTAGCACAAACTTGCTAAGTCAATATGGAGGCGACAAGAGTGTTATGCTGCCAAGATTATTTTGAATAGCAGAAAAAATGTGGTTAGAGCAAATGACCTGTGGTAGGCAGGAAGGAACACTGCACTGTAGAGATAGCAAAGACCCTGTGAGGGCTACCAGAGAGAAAGGCTCAAGGAAGCACAGCCCATTACATAAGTGGAGCAGACAGACCTTGCTGGGCTGTGCAGGTCCGGGTACGGGTTTGGCTCATCCTTTGAGGGTGCTTCAGAATTACAAGGTGCAAATAATGTGATGCTTCCGAAGTATGCAATATCTATGACCGTCTCTGAAAGGTTCACATACGTGCAATGGATGTATCACTCTCATAGTCTCACAGCCAGTTGCAGGCATGTGCCATTTGACAATGACGTATGTTCTGAGAAGTACATAATAAAGGTGCTTTCTTATTGAGTGTATAGAGTGTATTGTCTTAGATGGTATAACCTTTTATATACTCAGGCTGTGGGTTGTGACTTATTTAGTACACCAGTAATATATGCCTGAACACAATACTGTAAGAAAGTAGAATTCTGAGCACTCCGGAAAACATACAAAAAGTGCAGAGCCCTTGTGATGAAACGAGCTTGAAGGACTGGATGGAAGGTGCTGGGCTGAGTCACTGAGTGAGGGTCCTGTGCAAGAGCAGTCAATGCTGTTAAACACTGAGCCATCTCTCCAGCTTTGTATTGCTGTGGTATGCATGTAGCTATGAGCACAGTAGTATTTCTTTTTTACACAAACGCCCCATGTATTAGTCACTCTTGCCATTGCTGTGATCAGATATATAACGGGAACAATTATTACATGGTTTCATTTGAGGCACAGTAGAAATGTGAAGCTATGAGATGCTACGAGGCTTCCAAACAGAGATATCAGCTCAGCGGCAAGACGGGAGAGTTTAGACCTCAATGGAAAGGTAGAACACTGATATTTTAGATTTAAGGTTGTAGAAATGATACCTAACATGGTTGTATTATATTCACCTGGGCAGAGTGCTGGGTTCAGTCCCAAAGTGTGTCACCTTCAGAGATAGAAGAGAGTGGAAAGATAGCATTTAGAAAAATGAGAGATTTTCAAGAGCTGAGTTAAAAGAGTCAAGGAAAAAACATGAGTCAAGATGCCGTTAAGTGATTAAATATGACAAAACTAAGTAATTAAATAACTCAAGAACAGAAAAGTGTTGATGTCAGTCACTCAAGATCCTTTCTGACCCTGGCAAGAACAACAAGCTAAAAATCAAATAGCGTTTATCCATATGTTTTGGCAACAGAAAATTTACAACATTGTCTAATTATGAAAGAGTGAACAAATTCATACACTTGCCAGTCTCCTACAATGCTCAGGCCAGTGCACCATATGATGGTGACAGACATCTTTTTATGGCCTTAATGGAGAAAATGAGACATGCAAAAGTGAACAGAAAACATTTTTTCAATTCCAGTGCTCTGGAAGATGATGATGACTAAGGGCAGTTTAGCTATGGGAGCTTGCAGAGGAGATGTGGTCCTACGAGCTGCATCTTGAGGAACACTGGAAAGTTATATAGGCATATGTTTTTAGAAGTTTCCAGAGGTAATGAGGAATGTGTTCTGTAGGCTGAGGACCTGAGTAATTATTGACAAATCCAGGGAACTGCTCCAGCAACTTGAAGGTAGACAATAAGAAATGTGTATGTGTGTGGATTGGGAAGTAATCAGTTCTGCAAATGACTACTTACTTGTGCCACTGGCCTTTAGCAGAGGAGGGACATTATGGGTGTTCTGGGGCCTGTGGTGGCTTCTCCTTCTCATCATTGTGCCTACGTGGAGAAGCAAATCTGTGTTAGAATAGGATACAGGGGAGAGGCTTAGGGGAGACCTGAACATTAGAAGAGCAATCATAAAAACAACAGATGCTTGAGACTTAGAGTACCATTTATGTTAAGTGGTCAGTTATGTAGGATGATAACTGTCACCTTTGGCACACAAGTTAATAGGTGGGTAGTATGATCTACAGGCAAAGAAGAACATATGAAGAAAGCAGATGTCAGAGGGTGAGAGATGTTGACTTATTCTGGAATAGGTAATGGTTTAGTGATCTCTGAGGAATCAAATGAAATATGTAGTAGAAAGTGTAGCAGAGAGTAAAGCAGAGTAGAATGGAAAATGTGTAATGTAACTAGGAACTTCAGAAGAGATATTAGAAATAGGGATAGATTTAAAACAATATATCTATCAAAATGAATACCCAGATTGAGGTAATATGTCTCAGGGAGAAATTACATAATGAAAAGAAAAACTAATCAAAATTAAAAAATAATTTCAATAGGGCTGGGGATTCCCTGCTCCCAAATACCTGTAATTCCACTGTAGATGATCTGGCCTCCATAGGCACACAACCATAACCCCGCAAATACACACGCACACACGCACACACACACACACACGGAGAGAGAGACACACAAAACCCATACATACATATAGATAAAATAAATGGGACAATAAATTTGAGAACTTTTAATGCTTCATTCAGAATTATTTTGTGGTATAAAACTTATCTGTTATAAAACTTATTTTTAAAAAACTACAATAATGTAAGGAATTATGTTTCTTAAATATTATCAATAATTATATCTGGATTTTTTCAAAGTATTTTACATAATATCAGATTGGTTTGGATAAGTCCAAAAGTCAATGTTTATTTTTCAGCTATTTAGTAATGGAATGGAATTATCTCATCAGTTCATCTTTTCATAAGCTAGTTAGATACATGAGAAGTTATCATACTGAGACCAATTTATTTCCACTATATTTATTTTTTTGGAAGTAAAAATAACTTAAAAACTTTTTTTAAAGAACAAATTTGACTTTCATGAACTAGTAAATTGTACATACATATAATTTGTTCCTTCAATGCCTGAATTTATGCTTCTAAGAGTGACTTTTTGTAAGAAATTATTTAGATGGAAGTGTTTGGCTTAGCAACCTACATGTCTCCAGACTTACAAAAATATTTTTTAATTAAATTTCTCCAGTACCGTGGAGATTCACTTCCTAATATCATTTCGTTTTCTCATATATTTTATTGTTTCAGGTTTCTTGACAACGTTTACTAGCAGTTCATAATTTACAATTTGAGTTGTTGTGATACTGAGTTCTTACTGCAATTCTGTGACACAGGTAATGTGGGGCTCAAACCCAATGCAGAAAACCATAGGGCGTGTTTCGTTGCCAGTTCTCCGCCTCCCCCAAATCACATCTTTCCATTTTTTAAACTAGGCACAAATGAGGGTCTTGTATGAAACTGAAACCTTGCTACTTTTGGTGGAGGGATGGAAGACAAAGGAAGGTTATTTTCATCTCGGTTCCTGGCTGGTCACAGTGTTCCATTGCACAGAAAGCCCTGAATGATTCCTTCAGAGAGAGACTGAAGCCAAGAACTAGCATTCTTCCTGGCCTGGACTGCAGCTGCAGGCAGGTTGTTCTCCTCTTTGGCCAGTCAGGTTTTTATTAGGTCAGCTGCAGGCCTCCTTCTAGTTGGAATGCAGACTGAGAATCACACACGAAGAAGAGCAGAAGTGTTCTTGCGCATATTTTATACTTTTGTTTTCCAAGTTTTGGGCAATCGGAAGCTTTATGTACATGTGCTGTCAGCGACGATTTATCTATTTTTTAATATACAGAATACAGTCCGTGTAAATGCATTGTTAGGCAATTTCCTTCATTTTGTGAACTTAAGTGACTGGCACAAAGCTAAGTCAGAGAAACCAGTCACAAAAGTCCCCTCCCGATGTAATCAAGAACAGCCATGAAAACGGGGGTGAGAGGTAGCCATGGGAGCATGAAGCATGCGGCTTTAGAGTAACAGTGTTTATAGAGATAAACATTAGCAGTATGGCAAGAAATAATGTTAGAAACTATACCATTGCAGAATGTTGTGCTATAAGCCTTTAATCCCAGAACCTGGAAGCAGAGGGAGATGGGTCTCTATGAATTCCAAGCCAGCCTGATCTACTAGTGATTTCCAGGGCAGCTGGGCTATGAAGTGAGAGAACTTGTCTCAAAACAAATAAAGAAGAAACAGACAGACTAGGAGGTTATATTCCCTAGCTACACATCAGTGAGAGTCTCACATGGACATTCAGTATCAACACGTAGGGCAGTCACATATCATTGCTGTAGTGTACTTAGCCTAGTTGCACAAGTAATATGGATAGGTTACCTAGAGAGGAGAACAAACGCCCAGGGACAACCTACAAGATACAAGATAAACTGAAATGAAGCAGAGAAGGTAACCTTAATAATAATTGAAGTAAGCTCCCTAATGGGAGCAAACTCTCTGGCAGGACAGGTAAGTTTAATGTCAGGGAGGGAGATAAACAATAGCAGGAAGTAAGGTTGTCAGCAGGAACGTACTGACAGGGGACATAAGTTTTCTGTAGAGGTCCATCTGAAATGTGTATTGTCCCCAAGATTGAAAGTCCCATAGAGACTTAAAGCACTACTAACCTTGGGTGCTTTGCCAGAAAATCCAGGAGTGGTGAACAATCTACATGCTTCTGTGTACTGCCCATTAAGGGGAGAGCATTCTGTGTTAGATTGAATATGCAGTGGTATAATAAAGATGCTCTGACTGGAAGTGTCTAGTGTTCTAAGAATTAGCTGAGGGGGTGTCCTTCCAGGAAAGCAGTCCTCTGTGTAGAAAGTACTATTAAGGAGTTAACTTCATCTGAACACTCTGATTTGGTCTGTTTAGTGCATTCTCACTGCTTCTCAGCTCTTCCCAGCATTTGGAATGGAAAGGGTTATTTCAGCTGTGGCATTTGGTGTTCTATCATCTCAGGGACCATGCTATTACCAAGTATCATTTTCTGTGTGTAGCCAAGCTGCTGAACTTTTATTCACACAAGCATACATTATGAAGGACATCATGTTGCTAGATATTGGTAATTGTTCAGCTACATTAGTGTCTTGGGAGGCCACTTTTATGTTGCTTTCCAAATTGTTGTTCATCACATAGAAGAGGACTCTGTATGTTTCAACGTCATTTCAAACGCTGATGGTCTTCCCCCAGTCAGCGTGCTGAGTTGGTCAGTATTAGCCACTCTGCCCAAAGCAGACTCAATAAAAGGTCTGGACTGGTATATTTTCAACTTGAAATATGTTATTGTGAGCTACATAATAAGACCCAGTGTACCATATCTTTATATTATGGAAATATGAAGTAAAACTTAAATATGTCTATTACAAATAATGCTGCTATGAACATAGTGGAACAGACATCCTTGTTGTATGAATGGGCATCTTTTGGATATATGCCTAAGAGTGGAGTTGCTGAGTCTTGTGGTAGGTTTATTCCATTTTTTCTGAGGAATCTCCATAATGATTTCCAAAGTTGCTGAACAAGTTGGCATTCCCCACCAGCAGTGGAGGAGTGTTCCCCTTTCACCACAACCTCTCCAGCATAAATTGTCGTTGGTGTTTTTGATTTTAGCCATTCTGACAGGAATAAGATGGTATCTCAGAGTTGTTTTGATTTGCATTTCCTGGATGGCTAAGGATGTTGAGCACTTTCTCAAGTGCCTCTCAGCCATTTTAGACTTCTCTATTGATAATTCTCTATTTAGTTCTGTAGACAACTTTTAAATTGGATCGTTTGGTGTTTTGGAGACTTGCTTCTTGAGTTCTTTGTAAATTTTGGAGATAAGTCCTCTGTCAGATGTGGGGTTAGTGAATATCTTTTCCCATTCTGTGGGCTGTCTTTTTGCCTTGCTGACTGTATCCTTTGCCTTACAGAAGCTTCTGAGTTTCAGGAGGTCCCATTTATTAATTGTTGATCTCACTGTCTGTGCTACTGGTTTTATGTTCAGGAAGCTGTCTCCTGTACCAGTTCGTTCAAGCATACCACCCACTTTCTCTTCTAAGAGGTTCAGTGTGGCTGGATTTATGTTGCGGTCTTTGATCCATTTGGACTTAAGTTTTGTGCATGGCAATAGACATGGATCAATCTGCATTCTTCTACATGCCAGCATCCAGTTTTGCCAGCAACATTTGTTAAAGATGCTTTCTTTTTTCCATTGTATATTTTTAGCTTCTTTGTCGAAGATAAGATATTCATTCATGTGTGGGTTAATATCAACCTAGATGCCCCTGAACCAAAGAGTGGATAGAGGAAATATGGTACGTTTACACAAAGGAATACTATTCAGCAGAAAAAAAACAATGGAATCCTGAAATTTGCAGGCAAATGGATGGCACTAGAAGAAACCATCCTGAGCGAGGTAACCCAGTCACAAAAAGAGAAACGTGGCATGTACTCTCTCATATATGGATTCTAGACATAGATCTGGGGAGTGCCAGCCTACAATCCCGAGGCAGACTCCCACGGCTAAGCACTGAGCTGAAATCAAGAAATCCAGTGACAGAGAGGGAGGACTGATGACAAAAGGGTTTAAGACTGAGCTGGTTTAACCCCCAGAAACAGTTGACCTGACAAGGGTTAGCTCTTGAATCCCAGACTGATGCTTGGGAATCCAGCATAGGACTGACCAAGACCCCCTGAATGTGGGTGTCAGTGAGGAGGCCTAGGTAATCTATTGAGCCTTGGGTAGTAGATCAGTATTTATCTCGGGTATACAAATGGACTTTGGGCTCCCATCCAACAATGAGAGATGTACTGTCACCCTGGACTCTTGAGGGAGGGTCTAGGCCCTGCCCTGGATGAAATGATAGACTATGGACACCCCCATGGAGGGCCTCACCCTCCCTGGGGAAATGAGAGGATATTGGAGGGTTGGTGGGAGGGCACGGGAGGAGGGGAGGGCAATGGAGAGGGACCTGGAATTGACATGAAGCAACCTTGTTTCTAATTTAAATTTAAAAATAAAATATATAAAAAACCTCAGTCCTAATTAAAAAAAACTTAAATATGTCAAATAATTATAGGAAAATTATATTTAGAATTTCTAGAAGATACCTTTGAATGAAATTCATAAGCAAAATTTTTTTAATTAATATTGGAATTAGACTAGTTTTGTGTAACCTCTGATCTAATAAATATGGCCTTAATGTTATTAACTATCACAATAAATTGAAAATTGCTTTAGAAATAGGAGTAAAATGTAAAGTATTAGCTCATGACCAACAAATTAAATATATAAATGAGAGAAAACAATGAAAATTTTGATTTATTATAATACTAAAGAGATCTGAAGGTATGTTAAACTACATATAATTTAAATTTTTGTTTTATTCATTATAGATCTTTGCATTAATTTCAGTGTTTTGAATGTTGCATTCAAACGACATCTTTGTTACTGAATATGTTGATGTCCCCTTAAATTCGTCCCTGATATATGAATCTCATTGGCACATTCATAGGAAGGCCGCTCTAGGAAGTACTTTTTGCTTAGCCTTCTGGCTTAGTTATTTCTATGTACCCATTTAGTATAATGCCATTAGGGACAAAAAAAGAGAACCATATGTTGATCAGAGAAAACCCAATAGCAGAGAAGTTTGAGGTAAGTTCTCCTGGATTGTCTATGCTTTTCCCAGGATAGTTGACTACTGAAACTAACACAGTAATCCAATTAGAACTGGAGTTGCTCTGTATCCTGATCTGTGGACCAAGTTTGTATGCTAAGGAGGGCTACCATACCTACCAGCACCTCCAAGAATAGCAAGCCACTTCCTGGACAGAAGGCCTCTTAAGGAACTCAATGACATTCCCCTGGACCAGGTTATCTTGGAGAATCACCAAGTCAGTCATCTAGAAAAACAAGCCCTCTGGCCCAGCGCTTTACTCAGGACTTTTCAGAGGGAGTAATGTCAATCACTCTCAGTCTTTCTAAAGGTCATCTTGGGTGAGCTATTATCAGAACTGGAAACGAAGAACTAGGAGAGGAACATTTGCAGGAACAATGTTCACAAGAATGAATCAGAATTTCAGTCTAGTCTAGGTGCCACCACAGGGAGTACAAAAGGTAAATAACTAAGGAATATATGACCACAGAGTCGAAATGTGTGTAAAAGGGGAATGGCTGTAGATTGTGCAAGAGACTGAGAGGATATGGCAAATACGTCCTTGCTGTTATTTGAGCCACACTGGAAAATATGAAGCATGAAGTTTATGTAGAATAATAAATATGAAATATAAAGCACTTAGTCAGCAATGAGCACATTAAGAAACTAATGATGCAGACACTTCCTTATTAATGCCTAAGTTTTAATTGTTTGTTTCCAAATCTCTGGAGTCAAATCTGGCTTGGCTTACTGAATCAGAAACCTCTGTGTGTTTGTATTTGTTGGCCATGTGTTGGGTAAACAAACTCCAAAGCAGAAGAAATCCTGCTGGGGCTCATGAAATCTTTAGATACCAATGCTATGATAGCAGGAAAGAGCAGTAAGAAATAAATCTCATCATACTGGAATATGGCAACTTGTTGAATGCTCAGAAGCACTGTCACAGCATATTACATTCAGAGGTCAAACCACTCAGCATGGTTCAAAACCAGAACTGTCTTCTTTAAGCCATCTCATCACGTTCCTGGGATTGACTACCTTTTCTCCCCACACTGGTGTTAGTGTAACTAAAAGTAGTAGGTGGTGTTATTATTTATTTAGTATTGCCCTTGCAGATATTTTGCTAGATAGAGCAAAATGTGTTGTACTAGTCATGGCTCACTTGAAGGACTGATCCCCTAGAATGAATGTCTATAATGAAGTAAATTTATTAGTCTGACTTATATAATACAGGCTGCACAGTTCTACCATGGCTACCTATATGCTAGAGAGGTCAAGAACTGGGAAGCTTCTTAGTTTATGAGGACACTGAAGACCTGGATGGTCAGTGGGCAACCCCTGGGTTCTATCCACATGAGAAGGCCCAAGACACTGGGTTCTGGTGTTAGTAGAGAATGGCAATACCAGAGTTGATGCTCTCACGAGGAAGGAGTAAAGGTGGGCATGTAAAGGCAGCACTTTTCTTCCCTCAGATATCTATATTTGGCCATCATCAGAAAGTTTCTGACCAGTGTGGAAAGTTCCTTCTACCCTTACTTAAATCTTTTCATGTCTCTCATGGGCATACCCAGTGGCCCATCTCTTAGCTGATTCCAGATTCAAAGAAGTTGACAACTAAGTTTAATCATTACATATATACTTTAAGAATAACATATTATTTTTTTAGACAGCTCAGATAGATATAGGAGGCCCAATACTATTTAAACAACTTGTACCAATTTAGAAAATTCCCAATTCAGGATTATTAAATGATAAATAACTATTATGTAAAATTGTGAATTGCCCCATTGATTTCCAATCAGGTCAATTGTACAATTCATCCACTTACCTATTGTGAAGATGGGTTCAATTTTTTATGCATGTGGCGTAAGAAAAAAGCAATGTGAGTATGTGTTGTTCTTTTTTCTTTTTTCATTCTTTTCAAACGTTGCATGTTTGGAAGAATGGTTCTATGCCTGTAGAAAAAGATACCTTTAGAATTTTTTCGTATTTTCAATTGCCTAGCAATCCTGTCTCTGAATGTTCAGGTTCACCACAAAGGAATATAGATATCTTTATGCACCTTGATAAACCCCAAATCAATTTTCAGTAGATATTTAGAAAATACTTAGCATATTTGAACAGGCCAATCAGATGACCAAGTTTCTGGGGAAGAAAGATTTACTTGGCATCAGTGTGTAAAATAAAGTGGGAAGGGGGGCTAAATAGAAAGTTCTTGTAAATGTCAAAAGAGGTTTTCATGAGGATGAAGTCAGTAAGACTAAAAACCATGTAGGCTTTATTAAAATGATCCACTTTATACAGAAAATTGGTAGACAGGATAGGCCCCACTCCCAAGAGTAGTTTGGCGCCGGGCGGTGGTGGCGCACACCTTTAATCCCAGCACTCCGGAGGCAGAGGCAGGTGGATCTCTGAGTTCGAGGCTGGGCTGGACCGACAGCCTCCAAAACAATACAGAGAAACCTTGTCTCGTAAAAACAAAAACAAAAAACAAAAAAAAAGAGTAGTTTGGCAACGCAAACTGTACTCAATGGAAGAGAACAAAATATAAAAGAAGAAATTTTAAAGCTGGGTAGGGTGTAGGGGTAAGGGTAGAGAGAGTAGAGATTCGATAAGTTGGGCGATGAGCATGATCAAAATACATTGTTTGAGATTCTCAAAAATGTGGTAACATATTAGTTAAAAAAGAGCAAAGCTTCAGGATACATGGATCAAGATTCCCAGGGATGGGACTAGTCTCAAAATAGACTAAAATAACTTTATCCGGGGAGAAGCCACTTACACAAAAAGCAGGTGACCTCTGCAAGTTCCCACTCCAAGCATCATGCAGGCTCTCCTGGTGACCCAACCCAATGCAAGAGAGAGAGCGTGCTACCACCTGTCCCAACCCCAGACCTAAAACCCAGTCTCTATCACGTCCACACGGATATGGGCTGGGTGGATGTCTCACGACAATTCCCCTTTTGTCTAAAGAAAAAGATTTAGGCTTGATTCAAAACTATATACAAAGAAAGCAAATGTTAAGTATGCTCTAGGAGAAGGAAATGTAAGAACATACACGTTTAGGACCTATTGCCAGTGAAGCAACTAGAGCAAATGTGAGAACTACAGCCTTATGTTTTGAAGTAAAAAATAATTGATATTAGAAAATATTTCTTTAAATCTGTCAGAAAATAACTTGCTGTCCATGAGCGTTATCAGCAAAGTCACTTAAAATGTGAGAAATTAGGAAAAAAAATCTACAACCCTTAGGAAGAAAGATCACTCAGAGAGCAATCAAAGATCTAGCCAATCTAACCAAATGTAATTGTGAAAGAAAGAATGTAAGAAGCTTCCTGGAGCTCCAGTGGAGATATGGCTGGTGGAGGCTGGAAGGCCTCACCCTTTCTGGGGAGCAGAAGGGGGGATGGGATGGGAAGGGGTCTGCCGGTGGGGGGGGCATGGGAGGATTGGAGGGAGAGGGGAACTGGAATTGATATGTAAAATAAGATTACTTCAAATTTAAATAATAATAAGAGACCTTTTAAAAAATGCTCCAGGAGTGAAAGGAGAAAAGTCAGGGCTGGCAGAGTGGAAGGGAATGAGGCCTTTCCTGGTATCAGCATCTTTCAGAGTCAAATGTGAAGAGGGACAAGATGCAAATAAACTGCTACGACCATGAAAAATAATGAGACTGTGAATCTGAATTCTGTCCTGACGAAACAATTAGTATCTTGTTGCATGAGAATCTGTAGTCACCATGACCTGCACAGTAAATGGAAATACCAGGTAGAAGAAGAAGGGAGGAGGAAGACGAGGAGGAGGGGGAGGGGGAGGATGAAATGGGGTACACAGAAGCTATAAAATTATAGTGAGTTTAGATTAAGCTTCATTAATCAATGTTACTAAAGCTGCTTCCCTACAGTTGGTTCTTAAAAAACATTTCCTTTGCTATGGTATAAAGGATACTTCCAAACAAAATATATATGACCTGTTTTTGCTTTTACGTTCTGACAACTTGATAACTGCTTTAGGTGCGCAGTCTTTATAATTAGTACAGGTTGTATATGAACTATGAGGCATGCTAAATCAGAACAATTCCAAAATAAGACTTACCAGTCACCACTGTGGACCATTTATACTAAAAAGAAAATGCACATCTCTAGTTACCTTTACCAGCTGCTGCTGACAGTGATGGCGTCTATACCATGAACATCTGTTTGATCTAAAATTTAAAAGGACTGGGTTTACTTAAATTAGTCACTGTTAAAATGTTAGAATACTACATTTTCAACATGGTAATCTCTTGCCCCAAAATAGATCCAATTTTAAAAGACAACATTTTTTTGAGTGAAAATGTATCAAATAAATAAACTCCCTGTCTTAAATTCTGTTCTTTGAAAAGTATTGTAGGTCCTAGAGATATGGCTCGGTGGACACTTGCTTCTTTTGCAGAGGATCAAGTTCATCTCCAAATCTCTTATCAGGTGCCTCACATCTGCCTGTATCTCCAGATCCGGAACATCTGATATCCTCTTCTGGCCTCTGCAGGCATCTGTAACATGATGCATACACTCTCAGAGACAGACGCATACATAACAACAAATCTAAAGGAAAAAGTATTGTAGATTTTCCTACCCAGTTTAGTTTTATGAACATAATTCACATGTGTAACTCTGAGTGTGATTTAGTTACTATAGAGCCTTTGTGTATTAGAAGAACCCTTAAATTTTGTCTGTGGTCTTCTACCTTAGATTGTGTTTTTACATTTCTCTCACCTTTTTTTTGTTGTTGTTGTTTTGTTTTGTTTTTTGAGACAGGATTACTGTGTATTGTTTTGGAGGTTGTCCTGGAACTCACTCTGTAGACCAGGCTGGCCTCGAACTCACAGAGGTCCACCTGCCTCTGCCTCCCGAGTGCTGGGATTAAAGGCATGCACCACTAATGCCCAGCTCTTCTCTCGCCTTTATAAAACCAAGTTTTACTAAAGATAATTGAAAAAACAAAATTTTAATCAATTCTTGATAATGTTTATTAAGGAAGTAATCATTTAAAAAATCTACTATATTGAAAAGACATTTTTAAAATGAGTTATCTGTTGTATTAAAGAAATAAAAACACTCAAGTCAAGAGCCTAAAATTCTTTTAAACTTTTTAATAAAATGCATATTTCTTTAGTTTCATTTCCTTCTATGTATCTTAATTTGAGGAAATTGAAAAGTATTTAACTATCTTGAACCTTAGGAATTTGGATAGTTTAGTTTACTTCTGTAATTATTTTCTTTGTGATAGTTTTAGGTATAAAGTCAATATGCCTCTTGCTCTGAAATTCAAAACAAAGAAATAATAGAGAAGTGTCAGCGATGTAGGCTCTCTCTCACATCTTGATGTGATCTCATATACATAGGTAACGATAAACAGGCAGCCCATGGTTCACTTGGCTTCTGTTCTGTCAGAATTTACCACAGTCTCCTAATTACCAGGAACATACAACCATGCTTCAAGTCTGGAAATCAGTGTGCCGAAGCTGATGTGTGCAAATACATAAGCCACAGGTCAAAATCAATCATAAATTGTTTACGGATTTTTTCCTTTTTTTTTATAGCTTAAGCCACACATTGCTCACAGAGACTTAAGAAGATTGTTTCTTGAAATATTGAAACATTTCCCTGGTTATCATTGTGGGGAAAAAACAAACAAGCGCACAGAAACACAAATGGAGAGCAATACATGGCAAAGAACAAATGCATCACAGTAATGAGCTGGTTCATGTCTTGACTATAGAAATAATAGTTTCTTAATATTGCAAAATTATTTTATTCAGCAAGGATGGCTCATTATCTATTGTAAATCCCACAAATGCAACTATTCACAGCATGTGCCTCCTCCCACACGATGTGTCATCATAGTTTGGAGTCCACATCATTGTGCTTTCTTTATTATTTCTTTGTTTTGAATTTCTATTCCTTTTTATTAATGATATGCCTAGATCCTGGTTCCTGCACTCTCCCAGCCTATGTACATTTGAGACTCGGGATGAGTATAGACTTCCTAGTACCCATAATTAAGACTATGAGTTCTTAATGCTATTTTATTCATTGGACATACATATATGAGTGAGGCCTCAATAACAATGTTAAAACTCACTGACTTATCCATCTCTGTATCCCCTATTTATTTAATGAATGCACTACTCACTCATAAGTCACTTGCAGTTCACTTCTGCTATAGGATCCACTCTTGTGACATTAAAATATGACTGCTGCAGGAGCATTTATTTTGAAACAATGAGCCAGAGTTTCAAGGGTATGGATGCCAGCAATTCAGATATACCAGATAGTGATGACAATATGCTTTTGTTAATTGAACACATAGAAGCTCAACAGAGAAAGAAATAAAAAAATAGGATAGATCTTGTTAACTAAAATATGTTAGATTTAGTTCAAGCATCCTTCAAATCCAACTGTCCATCAAAGAATCTTGTCCTCCATTCTATGTCAGCTAATTATTTTTTTAATGGGGAGGAACATTGTTACTTAACACTGTCTTCATGGGCAACTGAAATAAGAACTTAACCTTCCTTGGCTTTCAGGCATCTGGGATTCCACCAAGGACACATCACTTAAGAGGTGGATATCTGGATGTGTGGCTACAAAGAGAGGAACAATTAGTACTGAGTAAGAACGTCAACAACAATCCTCAAAAGACTTGTTTTCTATTGAGTGTTCCACATTATCAGGAACCAGGATTGGAGCCTTAATTATAAGTTTACCCTTCAAGCATCTTACTACCACTTAAGACAGACTTTAAATGTGTTTCTTTAGGGTTGAGTCACAAAGAAAAGTTTTCCTGTTATTGACAAAAAACAGTTGAAAAATATTTTGGCATTCAGTATTGAAAAATCACCAAGGATAAGTAAAAAGGAGACACAATGTAAGTGTCCTTCTGGAAGAAGACATTGACTATGCAAGTCGCATTTACCCTGACTTTGCCTGTACAAATGCAGTGCGATAAAAGTTCACAGTAGGACTCCGCTAGGAGAGCTCTTCACAGATGAGCACAGCTCTGTACAGCCCTGTCCTGGGTTCTGGTCCTGACAGTGCTGTTTGGACTCTTCAGGCTATGACTGTCCCCACAGTTTTAGTTAGTTCTGCGGTTCCGTGAAAGCCTTTGAGATTGGTTTCCAGTCTGCATTCCTAGATATCTAGACCCTTTATCTTTCCCTTGAAAGAGTTTCAAACCAAATTGCTATGTTAATCTTACATTCTATTCAAGACCAATGCCTTGCCACATCCCTAAGTTCACATGTTTGGGAAGACGATGCCAGTAACCCCAGGAATGCTTTGCTGTGTTGTTAAACCAGGGCATCGTCATTCAAACTGTCTGACAGTAGAGCAGACAGAACTTGCAGGACTTGAAGCCACAGTGAACAGTGGGCTCAGTAAGAAAGCAGATCTACTTTGGGGAATACTCTAAAAGGTGACCATGGTTGGTCACGATGGTCGCAAGGAACTCTCCACCTCTCATCCTGCCTAGGAATAAAACATGCAAGGCCTGTCACACTTGATGCACACACTTCCCAGCATGTTCAATCACATGAATGACTTGGTTTGAGGGTTAGGCCTATTAAGGATTGAGACATAAAAGATCTGAAATGCCAGATAATAAATTACTAAGTTTCCAATTCTATGTAATATTAGAATAGTTAACATCTACAATACAATTAAGACATAGTTCACATTTTCATGGAGTGACTTTTTTCTTTTTCCTATTTATTGTGTACATTTGTGCGTGTGTGCAGCATACATGTAGAAGTCAGGAGTTAATTTTCTCCTTATACAATGTGTATTCAGGGAGTTTAACTCAGATCATCAGGTTTGGTGGCAAGCTCCATTTTCCTGCTGAGCCATTTTTCCAGATCCTCATTTTTCTTTTTGAAGTAAAAAAAAAGACCAAGCTTTATTCCAATATTCATTCCAAACCCTGTAAATAATAATGGATAATTTTCTTGAGGAATTGGAGCTCCGCATTTAAACTGCTGTTTTTTGTTAGAAGTCTAGGACTCAGAGAAGAAAGGAGCAATGTGGTTCCTTGAATACAACACTCAAGAGTCCTCAGAAGGCGTATGAGTCATGAATGAATCAGGCTTTGCTTCACACTAGAAAGCAACCCCACTCTCACTGGTAAGGTGACCTTTATAAGAAAGTGATGAGTCATGTATAAACAGCTAGGAGTGAATCCAAATACATGAAAACACAATGGATCTGATAATATCCCTAGCATTTAAAGCAGAAAGGAGAAACTAAAAGAACAGTAAATCTCAGGATAAAAACATGAACTATGGATTAAAAGATTGGTTCTTTGGTGAGACCTCCCAGAGGTCTGATGTTCAGTTCCCAGCACCCAGCTCAGGTCATTAGCCTCTACCTGTAACTCTATTTAAAGACCCTCTTCTGAACACTGTAGGTACCGGTGGCATACAATCACACAGGCATGTTTACATAAATAAAAATATAATCCTTAAAAGATAACCTCATTAGACCTCCAAAGTCATACTTACACTGGTAGGTGAAGGTCTATGAAGAAGTATGACCATGACCATATCTATGGGACAGAAAACCTCAAGAGGAGACATATTTCATATAAGCCTCACTAAGACACAGTAATGCTACACTTTCATGTTTGGGGCTTTGTCCCATTGGATATTTTTCTTGATTGTTAAGTAGAGAGGTCTGTCTCTTTAATCTGAGGCATTAAATCTAGCAATAGGTCTAGGCTAAATATTCATCAGCTATCCTGATTAACCCTCCCCTCCTCTGTCAATGACTGTGTGAGAAACACTCCCCAGTACTTACTGAAGATGAACCTAAATGTTGTGTTCATTCCATGATTTTATCATCTCATATGGTTTAAAGGACTGTTAGCTATTATTAAATCTGTCTTCCACAATATTTCCCTCTCACCATCTTTTATCAAGACAAGGCTGAAATGAGTCAACAAGATGAGGTAATAGTATGAGGTGAATGTAGTTGCGTAAGGGCCAATGCAATGGTCTTTGTTTACATAGCATCTTCTGCTGTTCTCGGCCATAAACAAAAGTAGAGCCGCCTATTGATCTCCTCAATTCCTGTTCATATTTGGTTTTCTGCCACTGGTTTCAGATTTTCTCAGGAGGAAAGTTGGCTTTCCATTATAATGGTAATGACACAAGCAAAACATCTGAAACTTGGGAGTCCAGTGCTCTCTGTTCTCTTACTCGCATTAATATTTCATTGCTTGTCTTATAAGAATGAATATCTCTTAAGTGTCCACTTGGATTTGAGTTTTGCCTTGTCACATAAGAAACCATTGGTTATTAAGGTTGCATGTGATGACATAACCATATTCCAGTTGATAGATCTCTATCAGTATGCAAATTGATGATTAAGAAAACGTGCAAGACCCCCACTCTTCCAATCTAGATTTCTTAGTGTTCTTCATTGGAAAATAGGACAAGTTAAGCAGTTTTATTTAAAAATATTAATTTTTAATAGGAGATAATGCTGAATAAGATGTGGTTTAGATATAAGCAATTAGACTTCAAAGTGAATCAGAAAAGGTCAAATGTTCTTAGCTTCAACAGTTTTCTAAATGTGATTTTATTTATTTATCTGCTTATTTATTTATTTATTTATTTTGATTTTTCAAGACAGGCTTTCTCTGTATTGGTTTGGAACTGTCTTGGAACTCGTTCTGTAGACCAGGCTGGCCTCAAACTCACAGAGATCCGACTGTCTCTGCCTCCCGAGTGCTGGGATTAAAGGTGTGCGCCACCAATGCCCGACCTAAATGTGATTTTAAAATACATTGAAAAATTATAGCTTGGGTCTAAGAACAGACTTAATGTTACTAGGGGGTAAAAATGAGACAGATATTGCCTACAAATTTTTGTAAACCTTAGTATAAGCCAAAGCACTTTAATCTTCAAGCTAACTAGCCATAGCTTCATAATTATGAATTTGTAGATATACTTTAGACCATTTCTGAAATTGAATTCTGAACCACCTTGAGATAAACCTTTATGTGATCATGTGAATATGTTCATTCTAAGGAATGAAAACACATAGCAATGGATGCAATGGAATGTTCAAAGGTCCTAGAAGGCTGGCAATATTTTTATTTATGATAAGCACTCAACAGCAGTGTTTAAGATTTCTCACGCTTAAAAGACAACTAGAATATGGAGTGATTTGCTTATTTTTTCCCTACGCATACATGTATAATGAAACTGTATCCTAATACACAATAGAATTAGGGAAAAAATACTTAAACTGGATAATGACCAAGTAGTTGATAGAAGCCAGAATCTAATGTAGGATGGAATAAGAAGGTCATGAAATCATTGATGACAGTAAAAATGTGTTTTATTTGTTATAGTTCAAATGTTAAACTATGTACCCTAGATATTTTGCACCATTATTCAGGCTTCTTCCCCTGTGAAGCAAAATCATCATCACTGTTAGTCCCATTCTGAAATGAGAAATCTGAGAATCAGCTTGGGTTGTAGAGCTGACAGTAATAAAGTTAGTCCCTCACTTTGGTCTACTGAATATTTAACTTTTGTTTCCTTACAGCTAAGTAAACTACCTTGAAGGGGGAAGAATTAAGTGACTTACTGGGAGTCCGGAAAACATAGAGTAGAAGAAAGTAGAGGGGAGTTCTCTGTGATATGATGACAACTAACAAAAGCATGAAAAAGGATACAGGTAAATGCTGTGCTAGAGAGAAAGCCACATGTTTGAGGGTGAAGCTGTGTGAACTCCCTTTGCTTATTATTAGTCTAGTCTTGTTAGAGCTCCACACACTGCCTTAATTTTGTCTGCCAAAGTTCAGTGAAAGAATCCATGGTCTAATTGGGGTGACCAAGTTTTTAGACAGTACCAATGAGGCACTAGAATTGTAGCATCATTATAATAACCTGAAGTCAAAAACCTGATCCTAACAGAGGCAGCAGCCAGTGGAGAGGAAGGTATATAGGGAATATATAGCAAAAGACCTCAGCCAGCATGCTGGTGCTGTGACAGAGCAGGAGATGCAGTAATTGAGACATGAAGGCATACGGCTGGAAGGGTGCAGAAATGGCCTGTTTCACCAGGGAAGAGACTGCTTGTTTCCCTAATCACTGGAAGCTCCAGTGGGAAGCCAGGTTGATCTATCCTGCTAGCCACTGAAGGCTGAGTGAACAAAAGAGTTAAAGATACAGTCTTAACTCTGTTACATACATGCAAAACCTATGTATACATATCATGTTAAAGTTTGAGATTTCTCTGAAAGAATAAGTATAAAATTGCAAGTATGTGTTTTGTAGTGTAATATATAATTTTGAGGGCATATATTACATAGAATATGGCCATATCTAAACTTAAAATGTATGTATGAGAAGAAGCAGGCTAAACAAATATTTTACCTCCTATGCCTCATCTTAAAGCCTCAAAGGCCATGTAGGTTTCATTTATCTCTTTGTTTGGCAATAAGATGCTGTTTTCTTTGAAAATAAAATGACCCATGATCATCAAATTCAGACATCTTAATAATAGACTTACCAGAGCAGACCTCAGCTAAACACGCACTTAAGTTTCTAATCCACTGTATCCCAATCTTTAAGTATGGTTGTTTGTCTGTTATCATTATTCTGTTAGCAAGGATACTTCAGACAATGAAGAATTTAAGACTCTTTATATCATTGAATCAAAACATGCCTTACTTCATTGTCCCATGAAACGAGCAAGTGAAATGGCAGACAAACTCGAAGATAAAGAAGGCTGTCCTCACATGCCACACCTTCACCCCCATGACCATCTCTCACTAGCACTGGGACTAGTACCAACGGCTTTTTTTCCTAACATTATCAGCAGTTAGAATTATAGTATACAAGAGTGGCTAGAATCCTCTTAACCATGAACTCATTTTGTTATTTTGTTTTGTTTGTTTTTCTTTTCGAGACAGGGCTTTTCTGTATTGCTTCGGAGGTTGTTCTGGAAGTCACTCTGTAGACCAGACTGGCCCTGAACTCACAGAGATCTGCTGGCCTCTGCCTCCCAAGTGCTGGGACTAAAGGCATGCACCACCAATGCCCGGCTCCTTGAATTCATTTTTATTGAACATTTCCACTCATGAATTTCATTTGTCAAAGCATTTATGTGGTACCTATGGTATACTAAATCTTGAAGTAGCCATAAAGAAACATATGTAGATGGTTTATATTTTCACAGTGCTCACCCATATGTGTAAATAAGCCACCATGGCAGTGTATGCACACGAGCCATAGAAACCCAAAGAGAGCTTACTCTTCCTGTTTGGGGTTGGTTAAAATTCATAAATACCATCAAAGAAATGGGAATCTGTAGTTCATTCTAATCTTTAAAAAACGTGTGATTTATACATTTTCTCCAGTCTTTGTCACGTATTCAGTCTTTATATTGTGTTGTTTACATTCTTCCAGACAGTAGGGATATAAAGTGTGCACTGCATTTACTGTGATTCGCTACTTACTCCTCACAAAAGTCTGAACAGTCAAGTGTGGTACTCATCCAATTCGTTATTTGAGTGAAGGGATGGAGGGATGGCTCAGTGGATAAAGCCTAGGGAGATGAATGCTCAGTGGATAAACAGCCACTGTGCAAGCATGAGGCCTGGGATCTCTGGAACCCTGTAAAACTGTACAGTAGCACATGTCTGCCATCCCAGGGCACCTGTAGTGAAATGAGATGTAGGAGCAGGAGAATCCCTGGAGATGTGCCACTTTCCTGGCATATGCAGTGGTAAATATCAAGATACTGTGCCACAGAAAAAGATGGAAGATGAGGCAATCCCCTAGGTTGTTTTCTAGCCTTCCCTTGCACACATGGTATACTCACAAATGCTCCTTTCCCCACAATGGTGTACATACATGAGCATACACACCATACATACAAAGAAATTGAGTGGAGTGACTAACTTTCTTAACAGTTTTATTTAATGAACCTTTGCTGTACATACCATCAGTCAATTCTGATTTGTTTTAAGAATAAATTTGAATAGGTCAAGAAATTACAGAAGGGTATCATTTATGTCAGACGTGAAAAGCTATATAAAGTTGACTATGAAAACTTGCTTCTCAAATGCTTTGCTGAGGTGGTTAAAATCAGGTGCTGTCACACTGTGCCCCCCTGGCTTCCTGCTAATTCAGTTGTTTCCAGAATTCAGCTCCTTTACTATATATATAAAAGGACCCAGATCTTTTTCCTTTCTAAGAGCTGAAGATTGCTCTCAGCTGTAAAGGTACCAAGTGTTTTGCCTTGTGGTCTCATCTTCATCTTCAGGTTTGAGAAGATGGATTGGGTTCTATTTGTAGCCTCCATCTGACCTTTTCATTCCATGTGGAGAGTTTCTGCTGAATATGAAACTTTTACACTCCATGTGTATCACTCATATTTTATGTCACGAAGATCCATCTCAGTGGATCATAGGTGGATGCCACAGACATAGTCAAGATTGATGGCCCTCCACTGTTCTGTTTCTGATGAGATTGTTGGAGGGATTTGGGGAATGGGAGTTATTCAAAAGGAGAATGCCTTGAATATTGTTCACAGAAAAATGGGCATTGGAGGTTATCTGATTATCAGAGCTCAGAAATGCAAGAAAAGAGAATCAGGGTTAAGGTAACAGAAATTACATCTACATTTGTGAAAATTTAGCTAACAAAGACCAACTACAAAGAACTGAGAGTAGCTGGAGGAGCAAGGGAGAGCCCTACCAGGGAAAGGCAATTAGACTAATGGGTGATAGCTAAGCAAGCAGAGATGACATCTGTTATGTATGGAAATCCACTGTCTATCTAAGAATCTGTCTCTCCGTGAATAGCTCCTACATCACGTTACTGATTTCCATCTTTTAGTTGATGTTACTCTGAAGTTCTCTTTATTTTAGGCTTCAGCAGTGTCTAATAGTTAATAAGTATGATCATGGACAAAACTATGGCATAATTAATTATTCACTATTGAGTATGTATTCCTCATCAGCTCATTTTGATACTCTTTACAAACCAGGTACCAATGGGACATATGTCCATCTATAAAATATATGCCTCTATCGAGCTTCCATTTATATCTATCATGAATTAGAAGTATAACAGTAATATTTCTTAATTATCAAACAAATGTGCATTTGCTTGTTACTTTTAAAGGTTAATATCATTGTAACTTTCAGTTTATATGACTTTCAATAATTTCACAGGTTTTCCTAAATAGTTTATTCAGAACTTGGAGGCTATTGTTAATCAACAGTAATTTCTTTAAATTTTTTTATTTAATTTAAATTAGAAACAAGTTTGCTTCACATGTCAAACCCAGCTTCCTCTCCCTCCCCTCGTCTCCCACCCCCTTTAACCCTCCCCCACCCCTCCTCCAATCCCCACTCTACTCTCCAACAAGGATGAGGCCCTTCAGGGGTCAACAGCAATTTCTTTAGCATCAAATAATACGCACTTCTCTGCTTTCACTTTGGGGGATTCTGTGGTAAGTATTGTAGCTGTTCTCTATCTTTCAAAGTCATTATGGACTATTCATTACATTATATTATTGTATTTCTATTGTACAACTAAATTATTTTGGATTTTAATAACTTGAGTTCCTCTTCAATTAGAATAAATTATTGAGTTGATATTAAAAGCCATTATTTTGCTTTTCTAGGTGTGACTAATGGAGAAAAATCTCATGGCTTTTCATTCATTTCATCGAAACAAAAAATTGCTTATTAAATAAAAGGAAATCTGAGCACACACAAGAGATCTGGTGCTTAAGATTCCCTGAGGTATAAACTAAAATGACTGAACCTTTCATAAACAAATACAAGATTTGTTTTCTCAAAGAGTTGCACTATAATACTTATGTGCAGTTATTTTAATTTTTTCATTTTTTTCCTGTTTTTCAAGACAGGGTTTCTCTGTGTAGCTTTGGAGTCCATCCTGGCACTTGCTCTGTAGTCCAAGTTGGCCTCGAACTCGCAGAAATCCACCTGCCTCTGCCTCCCAAGTGCTAGGATTAAAGGTGTGCACCACCAACACCCAGTTACAGTTTTTTTTTAATTGAGTTTTTCCTTGATGTACAATTTTATCTGGAGAACATATTAAAGTCATACGGCATTTTTGATGCAGATAATTGAAAATATTGAGTGTGAAACAGAATTTGTTTGAACACCAGCCAGGTGCTTCTTACACCTGTTGTTTCGCCTACAGTACTTCTTTTAGTGGTAGGCATGTTGGTATGTGACTTTAGCTCCAGTACTAGAGCAGCAGATGTAGTTGGATCTGTGTGCCCTGATCTATAAAGTGAGTTCCAGGACAGCCAGTGATATACGGGGAGACCAATCAGTAAAGAAATTTATTTACTTAGCTAGCAGGAAGTCTAGTGATACCTTAAAGTCCTCTCTCCAGAACTACTCTCATTCTCCATTTCCCAGGGTAACCCCATCTATTGCAATCTATTTGTACTTTAAACACATACCAGCAAGAAAGTCATGGGGTTCCCAGTTTTCAGCAATTACAAACAAATTACTATGGTAATGTTAATTCCCCACAAATCCCAACTGGTAATTTCCCACTACTCCAGGGATGAAATGACTGCATACATGTGAGCTTCATGAGTCCATGTGT
The DNA here is from genome assembly GCF_017639785.1 of Mesocricetus auratus. Taxonomy (NCBI): domain Eukaryota; kingdom Metazoa; phylum Chordata; class Mammalia; order Rodentia; family Cricetidae; genus Mesocricetus; species Mesocricetus auratus. Next base: position 73,332,042 of record NW_024429194.1, on the reverse strand, counting down.
CATTTAGAGTTCAAGACAGCCATTGTGTTTATAATAACCATGTTGTTCTCCCAGGGTGGAGAGGCTTCCCTTCCTTAGAACTCCTAACCCTGAACATGAGTTAATGGGCAGCTCTGTTTTTCCTCATGGTGACCTCTTAGGGCTTCTGGTATCTTTTCCCACCAGTAGTCTCAATCAGGAGCTGAAGTTCATTTAAATTAATATTAAATCAATAAAAGATCATTCTCTAAGTATAAGTATCATGTTGGAAAATCTGTTAGCATCTCGGTGACCTACTCCACTTGAGGCATGCTAATCCATAATTTAGAAGGTTATAAACGTTTCTGTTATTACCTTCCTAATAGGTGACTAGAAACAAATGACCCTATTCAAAAAAAAAAAGTGAGGTCCTTTCTAGGTATTGTCACAGTTAGGATAAAATTCTTGGCTCCAGGGAGTCTGGGCACCAAGGTTCAGCAAAGTCCTAGAAAGCCTGTTAGAGGGATCAGCAATGGAAAGGCGAGGGAGGAAGGGAGCTTCATTCTCTAGGGAATCACACAGTGCTGAATTAAAAGGAATGATCTAAATGTGTGTCTGCAGAATTCTTGTATTATAGCAGCCTTCATTTTTATAAAAAACAGGAAAGAATTGGGGGTTTCAACAAAAGTGATCCAAGTTAGTTTGGTCTGGCTGTGGTCTGCATACACCAGGCAAGCATTTCAGGCAGGCTTCTGTTGGCATCAAGGTCTCTGCTCTTCAGATGTTGGTTTCAGTAATTTGTCATAAGACTTCATCTTCAGATTTGGTCCTAGAAATCATAACCTGTAGGGGAGAAAGAAACAGAAATAAGGAAAAGAAAAGATGGGGTAAGAGACAAAATGGAGTTAGCTAAGTAAGAAATGGGACCTCCTTCAAGGTGAACTGTTAGAGTCATTAAAATGCCTGTTATGTTCCTCTCATCATTTTACTCTGAAGATATTAGAAATATCTTTATAAGCATTTATAAATTCCCTATCACTGTACACGGCATAGCATAGTCTTACTATATATGACTAGATGTCCCCCTCCTTGTCTTCCATCCTTAATGTTTAGTTAAAAGCCATATTGTTACTTTTTCTTCCTATATCCATATATAGTGAGTTATAAAATATATATGGGAAAAGGGCTATGTGTTCTATGTCTTTAGACTCTTTCCAGACTGTTTAGCATAAGATTCTGGCATGAATATTAATTGCTACATGATGATTACCTCTGTGATGACTTTGAGCTTGATTTTTTCCAGATGGAGATAATCTGTGTTTTAAGCACGACTTTCTGCTATTGCACTAATGCTATTCTGAGATGAATCTTGGAATGAAACATAGATGAAACTCTAATCTACCTATTTGCATTTTGATTACTGAATCACCTATCAGCAAATAGCACTTGAATTACTGAGTTTTCCTGAACTCCTGAAATAATTGCCCTCTTCTTTCTCAAAATGGTGGGATGAATATATTTGTATGAGACATTGTATCTTTTAATTCTAAATCTCCACTAATACTTGTGAAAATTCAAGCAGACCATTAGCTGATCCTTGTGTGGCAGAAGGAAAGCATAATCATGAAGATTGCAGAATTCTGTGCAGACTTTCCATAGATAGAAATAATTTACTTAAAAAATACACACTTGTTTGAATCATGGTCTAGAGTTCACGAGTTTCCACGAACTTGGTTCAGCTGTCTCTGTAGATTTCTCCATCATGATCTTGACCTCCCTTGCTCATATATTGCCTCCTCCCTCTCTTTGACTGGATTCCTGGAGTTTGCCTGGTTCTTGATTGTGGATCTCTATGTCTGGTTCCATCAGTTATTGGATGAGGGCTCTATGATGATAGTTGAGGTATTTATTAAACCTGGTACATAAGCTAGCTTGTTGGAGCCCATTCCTTAGGGTGGGATGCCATGCTTAGTGGCAGTAGGACCACAATATAATCCTAGTGTGTCTGCTAGCTTGTTAGAGCCCACTCCCCATGGTGGGTTACCATGCTCAGTCTTAATGCATGAGAGAGGAGCCAGGGCCTGCCCCAGCTTATTGTGCCAGACTATGTTGACTACTCATGGGAGCCCTTATCCGTGAGGAGGAGTGTAATGGGGTTGGGCTAGAGGGGAATTAAGAGGGATGGGAGAAGGGCTGGAGGGAAGAACTATGGTTGGAATGTAAAAAGAAATCAAAAAGGAAAAAATAACACATTTATGGAAAAACATTAGAAAATATGAAAAGTAACTGTGATGGTTTGAGTGAGTATTGCCCCCCAGAGGCTCATGTGTTTGAACAGTACTGTCTGGGGAGGTTTAGGAGGTGTGGCTTTTGGGGAAAAGATGATGCTGGGAGTGAGCTTTGAGAGCTTATAGAGTCACCCTGCTTTCAGTTTGTTCTCTCTGCCTGGGACTTGCTGTTGGAGACATGTTATCTCAGCTTCTTGCTGCCATTGCTATGCCTCCTGCTTGCTGCCACACCTCCCTGACATGATGGACTCTTTCTCCACTGGAACCGGAAGCCCATACAGACTCGTCTAGAAGTCATTTTTTTGTCATGGTGTGTTATCATAACAGAAAACTAACCAATATAGTAACTCTTCTTACATGCAAACCTCAGCTAATGTTTTAAAATATTCTGAGACCATTCATACATAAAATTCAATATCTTATTCTTTTCCCTTCATTTTGTATTGAAGTCTGAACATTATCGTGCCAAATTCTTTTTAAAAGATGTTACTACTTTTAAGCAGTTTTGACACTTTGATTGTGATCTTGCATATTTTTTCTTCTGCTTAATGTAAAACCTTTGTTATTACCATTGATGCAATGTTTTCACATTTATATTTATCTCTCTAGACAATATACTATAAACATGTAAAGAATTCTTATGTTTTGGGTTGAAATATGATTATTTAATATCCCCAATCTGGAGTATCTGGAGATACTTTTATTGACCCATGAGCTATGTAAATCTAGTCTTGTTGAAGGTCACTCCTGAGCACTGTCCAGGGTTGGTGTTCCTGGTGCTACTGGCCCAGTGCGCAGTCCTGTTCTTGGGAAGACTGACATGCAGTGCCCTCTGCACTCAGCCTCTGCTCTTGGTAACAGTTCTCCATTTCCCTGGTGCAGATGGGAACACTTTTTACTATAGTGTTATAACAATTAAGAGAGTTTCAATAGCAAGCTGCCCCTTATTTCAGAACACATTGTCTTGATTAATTTTAAGACTTACTTTCTGTATTTTTTCCATTATGTATCACCAGTGACTCCATCAATATATTTTTTTAGGTCTGGTGTCAGAGCCCTGCATGAAAATGTGACCTAAAACACATTCTAGAATGCCAAAGAAACTTGAGGTTAAATATAATGGCTTATCTTATAAAATCCAGAAGCTAAGACTTGAGATGACAGATAATTATACAATTAGAACATTAAGTTCAGTAAAATAGGATAAATACAAACTTTATATTTTACCGTAGAGAATGAAAGTTCTCAAAGTGGGGTAGAAGGGATGGCTTTGACATCAGTTCCTATGAAGCGCTGGTAGATGTTTAAGGGAGACCAGGTACAGCAATGGAATAGAAAGTGGCTGCTGATGGTCCTGATGCAACTGCTGAAGCCAGCATCAATTGCAGAACAGAGAAAGGGCTTCACTGTTCACAGAACTCCCTCTTAGAAAACTGGATGAATCTCCCTACTACGATACTCCCTCTCTGGGACTATCTCAGTTACAGGAAACCACAATCCCACTACACCAAATGAGCATTGCCACTTCTAGAATACTGTCATTTCATTGTACCCAGAAAGCCCTTAGAAGGCCTGACCTCCAGGTACCAGCTGCCAATCTCCTTGAACATACCCAACTCCATAAGAAAGATGATGGATGGGTCTTCATTCACTGCTTCTCTTCACCATCTCCCTGCTGCCAATCATCACGGCCTGGCAGCACTCAGCATATCCAGGATTCTGTTACTCAGTTATCTATGGACTAGAAGAGAGTACTAGGCTTCTTATTAGGAGCCTTCAAAGCTTCAGGGAGACTTTTCTCTCTGTTCCTCCTATACTGCCACCCGAAAAAGCAAATGGAGTCTGTAACTTTCTCACATGTCTTCATAATTTCTCTCCAGTCCTTTCAGAATTCCCCCCACCCTGTAAAATCTCCACAGGGCAAAGATCCCAGGTCCTGTCTCTGTCCTAACTTTAACTCACACTTCAGGGAGTTAACACTGAACAACTGGGTTTTTACTCTTAGCTAGGGACATCCCCATGAACCCTGATTTAGTGTTAGACACAGCCTGAAAAAGTGAGGTTCTCCCACTCCCACGGCTGGGGTAACAAAGAGCTATTTTCCTTCATATTTTTATTTTTATTGTTAAAGCAATTTTGTTTATCAGAGTTAGAGGTAGTGATTTTATATCCCGGAAAATACTTTGAGACAAATTGGTACACATATACATGGATAAATCTGTATTTAGTTTAGCAATTAGCTATCTTTAATATTCAACAACAAAATTTGCTTTTAAGATCGTCACACCGATCTTAATGTTTGTTTAGTCTAAGTTGTTGTGTTATTTTCAGGCATTGTTTCTTATCTTGATCTCCTTTTGTGTGTAGGTGATTACTTACCTTTATTCAATGTTTCCCAAGCTCATTTCTCCTCCCATTATCTTTGAGATAGGAAATTTGTGGATATGTAACAGTAGGAAATTAAAGCATTAAAGAAGACAGCAAAAGAAAACTGTTTCACCACAATGCACTAAAATAATTGACCCAGACAGGCCAGAGGATAGGCTTATCTGCTGGAGACAGGAAGGAGGTTTTATTTGATTTACAAACTCTTTACGTCTATGTGACTTTTTCTCCTGATTTAAATCATTTGCCTTAATGTTTTATCTTGACTTACAATTGTTTATTTTGTTACAGACATAGCTATATATTTGGCCACAGTATATTTTTAACCTGTTACAACCCTAGACAAGGTGTCACAAGTATTTAGAACATGTTATCTTTTGTGTATTTATAAGTAAATATTTGTTTAGCACCTACCAATAGGGAGCAATCAGACTGTGTGGACTGATATTGTGGAACCAAGAGATGTGGGACGTAGGAACTTCAAGTATTAAACTTTGAAATTCATAAAATAGAAGATATTGTAGTGTTCTCTGTCACTAAGTGGTGTCGCTCACTTTATCATTGGCCATGGAGTGAAGGTGAAAGTGTGCCTTCGTCTTCGACTTCCTGTATATAACATTCTTTTCCTGAAGAAACTCCTCTTTCTCGAATTGGGAAAATGTCTATTATTATGTCACTCAAATGAATGAAACGGTTCCTAATCTTCTAACTCAGATGTTCAGGGAGATCACTCTATTATTTCTGCTTCCTCTAAAACTGGTCATTATTTTTATCATAAAGTGTTTATTTGATAAACACTTCAGAGTTTAGGATTTTACTCAGATGTGTAAGAAACCAAAAAATCTTCAGGAACCTGACAAGATAAGAAGTGTGGTGTAATATCCCAGTGGTGGCCCAAAGAGACAGTCAGAGCAGGTGACCATGCTCTCCCAGCAGCACTTAGAGTGAATGGCTTTAGTTATGTCTGTGAGAGACAGCAACATTATTTCTGAGGTTCTGAAGTGTGTTGAGAGTGATGGTTCAGTTATAGCCTAAACAATGCACAAAGGGCAGTTTGTGTTTGTATCTAAATGGGGGTTTGTTGGAGAAGAGTTGTGCCAGCCAGTGCGGAGTGGATAGGGTTTTCTTCCTTTCAAGATCCATTGCTTACTGACTTGCCTGAGTTCCTGCTGTTTTATAGCCTGCCCCTTGAGTCAGAAAATGAATAACTTTCTTTCTTTCCCCTTGAATTGCTGGTGAGAAAAATCTATAATTTAAATGAAACTGAACTACTACTATTGTCATTAAAATTACGGTCCCCTGGAACTGTACCCAAATGATATATTGCCAAAATACAAAGTGTCTGATTTATTAAATATTATGGATATTTACATAGATGATGTCGTGTAATGGAGAAGTTGTCAATAAGTTACAACTTTTAAATGACAGAACTGAATTTGTACTATTAAGTAAAGCTGTTATTTGAGACACTTTGCTAAAAGATAATCTAACAAAGTTAACAAGTTTCTTGCTTTAATCTTTAGTTTTTTGTTTGTTTTGTTTAGTAAGCATTTCTTGAGTGCTGAAAAATTATTTGAAGTGGACAGAAGTATCAAGCAAACAAAATACCCACAATCAAATCTCACTAGGCAGACAAACTTTTGAGATGAACCAAGAGTTGCAGTAAGAGCCACAGTTGTATAGTCCTCTAATGCCAGCACTAGGGAAACACAAACAGGTGGATCTCTGTGAGTTCAAGACCAGCCTGGTCTCCGTAGAGAGTTCAGGAAAGCCAGGACTACACAGATGACCCTTTCTCAAAAGGAAAAAAAGTCTCAGAAAGACACAGGATAGGCATATAGCCTACATACAGAGAACACAGGGCTTTTTCCAGTACTTGCTTAGTCCTGCATGTGGGTGACTGGAGGAGGCCTCAGTCCCCCAGCAGAAAACAAGGGATTGCGGTTGAGCCAAAAGTCCTTTGAATTTATTTTGCTCAGGAGTGGAGTAACTCATTTTGTATATGGTCCTGGCTGTTCTCAAGTAGCCAGGTATTTCAACAAACATTAATGTGGGTGTGGCTGTGAAGACATTTTGAAGATGTTCTTAATATTTCAATCAGCTTACTTTAAGAAAAGCACATGACACACATCACCTGTCATGTAGCTCTGCTTTATGTCTTCGGATTCTACTAATATTTTGTGCTTCCAGTCTGCCCGAGTGACTGCTTCCTTGTCAACCTCATACCAATATCTGTGAGTTACTGATTGTCTTTACATATAAGTAGTATGAGTACATACAATATAGATATAAAATATAATATAAATGTATATGAATAAATATAGGAAATATATACAAATAAAAAATGAGGGCAATCATATGTACCTACAGTTCCACATATCTGGGAATGTGAGGCAGGATAATCACCATATCACAGAAATTTAAACCTACCTTGGTTAATATAGAACCTATCTGAACAAGAATAGGCAACAATTCTACATACAAGCACATACACACACACACACACACACACACAAATACACACTTTTATTATCTGACTTGTGTATAAAGAAGAACTGCAAACACATGTGTTCTAAGTATAAACATTCTCTCTGTATGGGCTTTGTTAGCTTTGAGTACATATTGACATGTGTGTGCACATATACTATTTCTGTTGGTTCTCTGGAGGGCTGTGACTAAAGCCCTTATATTTTTATTATATATTATAAAATGTATACAAAACTTATTGCTAGTCTGGAAGAAATTAACTGTTGTAATTTTAGCATTTCATTCACATCATTTGATGGCAAGCTTTTTCTTCATGCCAAACAGTAAAAAGAAACATAAATCACAGTGCTGGGTTTAAGGATTTTTCTAAAATAATGGCTAACAGTTTTTAATGATAGGGTGTGGCAGGCAACATGCTACTATTTTCATTGGACCAATCAATACATCAAATAAGATCGATATTATAAATATGTTGTGCAGTACATTTTTCAATTTGTAAAAGAATGAAATGAATTTATAGCCAGTAGGTACAATGCCCAAAACCAAAGCTGGGCATACAAACTGTTTCATTATTTAAGTGCACATATCCTAGTGAAAAACAATTGACTACATCAAAATACCATTCTATAAAATGTCATAACGGAAATGTAAACTACCATATTTCCTGTCAGAAAGGTTTCTATGCATAGAGATATTATGAAATATAATAGAAATATGGTAGCTTAAATAAGAATGGAGACATCAATTGGACCATGTTTACCAGCTCTAGGAGATTCTAAAGCAACCCTGGTACTTTTAAAACTACAGCTTCCAATCAGCTTGTCTCAAGCTCTTAAAGGAATGTCTTCAAGGCATACTTTGAGACGTCCTTGGTAATGACAATTCCTGGGGAGCTTGCTAGAGAAATATGATTGAACGCTGTACCCAAGACTTCCAAATAGCATCCCTAGGAATGGAACCTATAGATCTGTGCTCCAGGTGGTCTTTGGTCAGGAGTTGAAAAGTCTTGTACTAGAGCAATAAAATCTGGCCAAGAAGACTCGTGTTGAAGTAAGCATCCCCAGAAAATACAGCATGAAGATCCAGGATAGAATTAAGCTGAATCAATAATGGCTGATGAGCATTCTGAGTCCGACACTTATTGATGGAGGTTTCTGTTTGGCTAGTTTCCACACCGTTTAGTCCCAAATAAACACATATAGGTTTATTTTAATTATAAACTGTTTGGCTGATGATTCAGGTTTCTAATTGGCTAGTTCTATCTTAATTATTGACCCATTTTTTTAAAATCTGTGTATCTCCACATGGTCTTGGCTTACCTGTGATGCCTGGATCTCTTGCTCCCTGGGCAGCTATGTGTTGTCTGTCTGGCAACTCACTCTCTGTTCCTCTTCCCAGAATTCTCTTAGTCTGGTAGCCCCGTCTATACTTCCTGTCTGGCTATGTCCTGCCTGTTCATTCGTCGAAACAGCCTTATTCATCAACCAATAAGAGAAACATATATTCACAGCATACAGAAGGACCTCCCCCATCAGACACTCTAGGGGAATCTGACAAATAGTAATGTCAAGAGGGAGAGAATTAAGTTGGACTGGGAAGAAAATGAGCATCTCTCACTTAGGTGAGGATGGGCTGACACGGAGCTCCAGAACAGATTACACAGTGCAAGCCAAGGAGTTCAAAGTGCTGTATACCCAGGATCAAAGCAGGATTCAAGATGGAACAGGAGTGGCATGCCAAGCAGACAAAGACATTTGTTGGGGGACTATTTTGAACAGAAAATATCATGCAAGCATCCTTAGCCTGAGTCTAATGTTGAATATGAGCATACACTATTTATTTGGAAAGAACCCCTACCTTATGCATTACGGCTGCCAATTTCCAGTCTTACGAAATCCAATTATGTTAATGAATGGAATGATCGCACCTTTCCCATATGAAATCAGAATGATGCTTGGTACGATTTTGTGCACCAAACACAAGGATAAGCAGTAGAGCTGCACAGCTAAGCAAGATCTTGGCATCAGACAGGGAAGGCATTAAATAAGCCCTCATGAGAAATATGTGTTTAATGAAAACTATCTTAATTTCCAGCAGACAAAGGACAAATATTAAAAGATTGAATGGCAGAGCAGCTAGCCTAGCCTGGGAAGTGGTGCAATCAGAGAGAAAAAGCACAAGTGTCCAGAGGAAACTGCAAGGAAATTGGAAGCCATAGCAACTCAGGAAAGAGGCTGGGGACAGGGTGATGTCCCAAACTAACAGGGCAGCAAGCACTAATAGAGGCCTGCGTTAGGGTGAACATAGGGTACCTAGTGTGACTGGAATGTAGTAACTAAGGGAAAACTGCAAAGCAAGTGCATGGTGTATAATGAAGATACAAGACCTACCGAAGTCTATTGACATATAATAGTGACAACATTGCCTTGAGAATAATGAAAATTTAAGCCAATAAATGGCATGGTTATTAGAACACTGTTACTCTGGTGGGAGGTGGGAAGTGAGTCCTCAGTAGCTCATTTTAAGAGTGAAAAGGAGGGTGGTGACATGGAGCCTTGTGTCCTTAAAGTAAGGAAGACTGGGAGAAGGTCAAATTTTTGGAGCTAAGGCAAATTCACGTGTGTGCTGTCTGTGTTCCAGACATCATTACTGCCTCAAACCCAAATGAAAGTTCATCAGTGGTTTGATGAACTGGAAATTTGGATTCATTTTACGTGATGGATCAAACTATTAAACTGGCTGAAAATATCTGAACAAAAATTAAGGAGAGATTTCTTTGCTTCCAATCCTTATGCGTTTCAATTCAAGAGGTAGCAAAGAAATGGCTGAGAAGCAAAGGAGGAGGGTTTTTCTCCCAGAAACAAGGTGAGAAGAGTTTCAGGAAGGGGCTTGTAACCATGGAACAGTTAGCAACAGGTTAGGCAGAATGAGCATCCAGGCCAGATCCCTTTGAACTGTTCTTAATTATGTATCCTAAATGATTTGTATCATACCCACCTAACATTTTCCCACACTAGAAAACCTCATGTTTGTTGATTATTTATTTACTTACTTTGAGGCAGGGTCTCTCTGCGTAGCCTCAGCTGACCTGGAACTCACTATGTAGACAAGGCTGGCCTCAAACTCACAGAGATATGTCTGACTTTGCCCTGGGATTAAAGGTGTGTGCCTCCATACCTGGCCTCAGTGTCATTTTTAACATATCTTGTCCTCCACACGAAAACTTCTTCAAAGAATTACCTGCTTCTTTAAAGCTTGAAAAACGATATGAAATTCCACACCTAACAAAGATCTATCCGAAAGGCAGCCCAGCTGAAGACATTTGTCAGGCAAACAAAAGCCAAGCACGTGCTCTTTCCACAGACATGTCTGGGGCAATGCAAAGGGTGCAGATGACATCAGCAGCCGTGGGAGCCTTTCTTCCAGACACTCCTTTCTACTCAGAACAGGGTGAGCTTTAATACAAGACCCGTTCTGATTTATTTTCTAATTACATAGTTTTATAAGTAGACATCAATAAATAAAGTGTATGTATTGACACATTGGTACAGGTCATTGGTAACTGTTGGGAACATTAACTTTAAATAATTCATTTAAGAGTCTTGGAAAATGCCTGCCACAAATGAACTCCAATATCTATAGCCTATTATTACATAGTAATCCAGGTAACTAAATCTTTTGCCTACAGTCAAATTTATTATTTGATCTTTGTATACATACTCAACATATATACACATAATCTACTGTTGGTTATGTATACATGATAGTATATATAATAATGTATACATAAGAGAAATTATCGTTGCTTAGAATTTGCACTGACTTCCTGTGTCACCAAGCCTGATGGTCTTATTAAATTCACTGCTCTATCCGTGACTTTCTTTGTTGTTGTATCCCTACAAGAGCACTTTAAGGCGCAAGTGTTTATTTTTGTTTGCAGTTTGGGGGAGATACACCCATCGTGGAGGGGATGGTATGGTGTCAGTTGGCTCCATGTTGGCAGCAGTGTACAGCTGAACTGATCACCTCACCACATCCAGGAAGAACAGAAAGCAGAGAGAGAGAGGACAGGAAATGAAGCTGGGATAAAATACCTCAATGCCCACCCACAGTGACCTACTTTCTCCTGTAAGGCTCTGCTCCTAGAGCTTCCACAATTTTCCCGAACATCATTGCTAGCCAGGGAACAGGTGCTTAAACACACAAGCCATTAAAATACAATCCTACCTAAAATCAAGTTTCGTTAAAGCCCCAATGAGGAAAGTAATTGGTTGGATGGTTGGCTTTGGGTGCGTGTACATATGTGTTAATTTTCAGTGTTAAAGAGGTAATGATGCTTCATTAATAAACATCAAGCACTTCTTATTCCAATGTTCTTCTTTTACCTTACTTTATTATTGTCCCTTAGAAGCCTGTTTGTTTCCTAATGAGAGACAGAAAGGGGGGGGTGGATCCAGATGGTATGAGAAGTAGGAAGGAACTGAGAGGAATAGAGAAAGGGGAAATCATAGTCAGAATATATTATGTAAGAATAAAAAAGCTATTTCTAATAAAAGGAAAAATAAAGCAAATAAATAAAAGCATTAAGCACTTTAATATGTTTGCACCTTTTGGTGGTCGAAATGTAATCTTTTATTTCTGCATATGTCCCTGCTAGTAGAAAATATTTTCTGTATCATTAAAACCTGGAAAACAAGAAGACTCAGGAAATCTATGCGTTCTCCAACCACTGGACAACTAACCACTGTAAACCCATGAGCTCTGCACAAGCTGTGCTCCATGTAGACACTGACTCTGGAAGTCCTTGCTGGGACTGTATATGGCTGTGGTGGGTAGCAAGTTAGGGTGCTGCTGTGGAACAATCCTGTACACTGTGGAAATGTGTTGCACTTATTGTTAAAAGAAAGGTCATTGAGGGGGTTGGAGAGATGGTTCAGAGGTTAAGAGCACTGACTGCTCTTCCAGAGGTCTTGAGTTCAATTCCCAGCAACCACATGGTGGCTCACAACCATCTACAATTCAATCTGGTGTATATGTAATAAATAAATAAATCTTAAAAAAAAAAGAAAGGTCATTGACCGGTGGCCAGGCAGGAAGCAAAGGAGGGACAAGCAAACTAAGAACTGGGAAGAAGGAGGAGATGCCAGCAGACACATGGGAAGCAGAGCTTTAGAGAATGAGGTAACAAACCATGAGCCATATGACAGAGGATAGATAGGGAGTATGGGTTAATTTAAATGGGAGAGTTAGCAAGCAACAAGCCTGAGCTATCAGCCATTAATTTACAATTAAGTTTCTGAATGGTTATTTGGGAGTGCTGCTAAGAGAGCAAACTCTTCCTACACAGTGCTCTCTAGCTAATGGTTTTTCATTTAATCAGTTCTCACATATCCCTCTGATATAGACAATGTTGTTATCTTATTTATTATTTGGTAGGCACTTTTGCAGCTTGGATTTGGACAGCCTGGAAGTATACAATGTGTCATTAAGGCTCAGGATGTAAGAAATAGAAGTTATTCCTTCCATCATTACACAGACTGCTCTCTGTCCTTATAACCAACTGAGAAGAGGATACATTTGAAAACAAAGCTAAAATTTGCTCTTCAATTCTCACCTAAAAATATCTTCTATTTTAAAACATATGTGTGAAATTGCAGAAGTGTTAAAACGTTTAACAGGCTTCCTAACCAAGGAGGCTTCCCCCAAGGTGTGTGAAAGCAAATGGCAGCTCCTTTACCAAGAGTCCAGAAGCAGACCAGTGCTGTGAGCTAGAGCCAGCAAAGGGAAGCCACAGAAATGGTTCCCTCAAGCCGCCCATCATCTCCCCACCAGACTCCCTACCCCAGCATTCACAAGCAGTGGAGCAGGAGCCAGCTCATCAAATTCCTAAAGCTGTCATTGAGAAAAGGTAGAGATAACAGTTAGCATTATTACTGTTAGTAACAGCTCGCCAGGGGCTGTCGTAGGATGATCCTTGGTGGGAATCTACACCAGAAGAATGTTCAAGGAAGCCAAGCATAGGTAGGGGTTGTTGAGACAGAGAAAAGCAGAATGAAACAAAAGTGGTCTTCCCTGTAGTAGGAAATGAATTTTAGTGGAACAGTTAGTAAATAACTATAAAATTTCACAAGTATGTCATTAGTTACAATTTTGACAGAGCCTTTAATCCCAGCATTTGGGAGGCAGACGTAGGTGGATCTCTGTGAGTTCCAGGCCAGCCTGGTCTACAGAATGAGTGCCAGGACAGGCTCCAAAGCAATACAGAGAGACCATGTCTCAAAAAACAAATAAAAAAAAACAAAAGCAAGCAAACAAACAATTTTGACAGAGAAATAAGGTAAAGGGGAACAAGTGTGGCCTACAAGAGGGACCACTTTTATTTTCAGGGTGGCAATAAAGAAAACGCAGTCTGAAAGACATAAGCTGCCTGCCAAGAAGATATTTGATGACTACTTTCCTGGCAAAGGGTACATAATTTTTAAAATTAGGAGTCTGACCAATGTGGTCAAAATAAAGAATGTCATTAGAAAAAGAGACTAATATGAGTTTGGGGAGTTTGATAGGGGCCAACAGGACAGTATGCCTACTGAAGACTTGAAATATTTATTAGAATGGAAAAACACTGGATACTTTTCTATCAGCAAATAAGAAGATAGTATCCACATTTTTAAAAGATCCTTTCAGTATGGAATGCAGAGTGAAGATGGAATCTTCCATTACTCTACTTTTATAGTCTAAATAAGAGATAATGATGGCTTGAACTCAGTTGTTGACAATGAAGATAGAAATCAGGAGATGGATTCAGAATGTAGTTAGAGAGTTAAAAATGGTAGATAACACCATGAGATTCACACAGCAAATATGGTGGGTGGGGGTCATTCACCAAGGTAAGAAGAATTAGGGGACAAACAGGTTTGGGTAATTGAGAGTTAGTTAATAATGACAAGCTTATAAAGAAGCAATCAAAATAAAATATAAAGCTGATGTGTTCCTAGTGCAGAGCAGACTTCCTGGCTGGTAGCAGCTGGATCTTATCAGCATATATTTGATCTTTTGAATCTAATCGGTGGCTTCTCAGGTTTTCCAGTGAGTAGATAGTACTACCACATCTTAGAATAGGAAGGACAAAAGAAAAAGAAAGTTTAGTCAGAAATTGCCTGCTTTTGAGAAGGTCTCGAGGCATCCAAGCATAAATGTGAAGAGTTTAAGTGGTCTCATTATTATGGTGTTTAGAAAGAGCATTTGGCTAAAGATATATTTGAACTAATTATACATGATCTTATTATACTAGAAGGTAGATTTAGGGAGAGAAGAAAGAATAAGTAGGGAAATGAAGGAGGTCAAAGGAGTTGGAAGAATGCTGTAGAGGAAAGGAAAGACAAGGAAAGAAAAGGGTGAGGAGGAAGAGGAATGGGGGAAGTCTTCAGTGTACAAGGCTTAGAAGGGAAATAAAGTAGATAAACAGAAGATTAAAGTGAATGATCTGAGAAGCAAGACAATAACTAGGAGTAGATTGTCTCCAAAATAACAATTCACCAGTGTTTCAGGTTTAGGGTGTAGATAGAATGTAGTATCAGGAAGTATGGGGTACACACATGCAGATTGCCATTCTCTGTAATTCTGTTTTCTACCTGTTGGATTTTCTTAGGGTTAGAAATTTAATATTGTGAAAAAAATTCCTCTCAATCTCCTACACAGAGTCATTATACTGAGTCCTGTCACTCCTATCTCAGAACCATCTTTGGCTGCTGTCTTAGTTTCCTTTCTATTGCTATGATAAAACACTTTGAATAAAAGTAACTTGGGGAGAAAATGGTTTATTTCAGCTTATAGTTGTAGTCCTTTATGGAAGGAAGTCAGGGCAGGATCTCGAGGTAGACACACCTGGATGCAAAATCTGAAGCAAAGGCCATGGAGGGAACACTGATTACTGACAAGCTCTCTGTGTCTTGCTCATTCTGCTTTCTTCCACAACCAAGGACTACCTTTAAAAGTTCAAAGTCTCCCAACTGTGGGCTCCTGTAAAATCCAAAATAAATTAAACAGTCTCTCATTCAAGAGGGGGAGAGCCAGTGTACAGTCACAATAACATTGAAGCAACACCAAGCTCCAACAGTGTAAGTTAAATACTGTAGTTCAAGATTCCCATCTGTGAGTCATTCCTATTCTTCTGGACTCTCAAAGATTTGTGTGGCACAGCTCCGTCTCTTGAGTTTTAACTTTCCCAGTACATGTGTCTCATTTCTAAAGCTCAAGCCAGCTCTGCTCATTATTGATACTGTCTGTAGTGGTAGTCCCAATCCTGGCATTTTCAATATTCTGGGAACTCGACAGATTACCCCTTCACCAAAGGACTCTTGGCCTCTCTTAAGGGATTTGGACACTACTATATGGTGCCAAGCCTCAGTCTCTCCATGACCCCCTCAATTCTGGGGTTTCCATTAAAACTGATACTATACTTGCACTAATGGTCTCCCCTGAGCTCTCACGATACCAAGCCTCAGCTGATCTTCATGACCCCATCATGGATTTAAAACCCTACAAGGGAGACTCTTACACATTTCCATGTTCAGCTGCCAGCATGAAATACAGCTTTGGGCTCCTTCTGGACCACAGCTTCTGTGTGCTGGCCCTGAGGAAATACTCCCAGATAATTTCACCTCAATGTTGCTAATCTTTTTAATCTTAGATGGAGACTTATCTCCAGGCAAGGAGCATTGATTGTCCCAGTAGAGCAAATACTCAGTTGTACATGTCTCTTTTTTGTAATAGCCAGTTCTTCAGCCCCAGCTAACCAGAAATCACATATTTTCAATTTAAAATATCACAATAACTTTTTGCATTCTTACTGCTTTATCCAGTAAGCACTTGTCAACTTGACACAGTCTAGAGAGTCATCTGAAAAACTCCCTTGATCAGGTAAGTCTCTGAGCATATCTGTGAGGAATTATCTTGATTGTTAGTTGATGTAGGAGTACCCAACTCACTCTGGGAGGTACTGTTCCCTGGGTAGGTGATCCTGGTCTGTGTAAGTTATGTAGGCATGAACCACAGCAAGGCTGCACGTTTTCTAGTTTCTGCTTCTACTTCCTTTCCTAAGTTTCCATTTTGATTTTTCTTAGTGGTAGACTATGACTTGGAAGTATAATCCAAATAATTGTTATTATTAATTTTTAATGAATCACAGCAGCAGAAGGGAAACTATAACAAACCCCCTCCCCATGACACCAAACATGTTGCCTGTTTGCCACTGGTCTTAAGGGAGAGCTATCTGTTCCTCCTCAGAGACATTGGGGATGTCTGTTTTGTGTTTGGTAGTTCTGTAGAAACAGCTAAGACATCCCCATTACTTTCTGTTTAGTTCCTTAGATTGACCTTCTCCTACCCCTTCAAATGTAATACTTCCTTCTCCCTGTGTTCAGGGTTCTTCCTAGTAGCATGGAGAATTCATTTTGTGAGAGGAAAAACCCTAAAAGTGCATTGTTTCTGGCCTATTCTATGCTTCCGAAAGCTGACTTTTCAACTGTAGCAACTGTAGTGCCTCCCTGAACCCCTTCCCTAGCCCCAGTAGCTAGAAGTTGTCCTTGAGTTTTCAGCTCACTAGTTTCCTTCTGTCTGGCCCTCCTGGTATTTCCCACTGACATTCTAGCCTGATAATCTGCAGCTCTTTAACATGCTAGCTATGTGTTGAAGTACATATGATACTGTATGGCTGGCCCCTTGTCTGTCTGCCTTATACCACGATAGAGGGTTTGTGCTCCCTATATCTCCTTGAAACTACTTGTCCCTTTTTCATTTTCAGGTTATTCTGTTGCTTTGAAGGATAAACAAAGATGAGACAATCAAGATCTCATGGTTCATTGTAGCTTTGTTTTCATAGCTATGGCAGGAGTGGCATCTTTTGCATCCTGCTTTGTCCTAAAGGTAGGCAGAAGCACTAAGATTTTTATAGGATCATTCTTATTTATGTGGAATACCTATAGGATAGCAAGCACAGAAAGGGTATAGAATAGTGACTATTCAACAAAAGCCATCATTTGCTCTGTAAGTGAAGGATGTAGAAAATGGTACTTACCTTGAGCAGGGGCTAGATGCATAAAGCTGCCAGAGTTGAAATCATGTATGTTCTTTTCTGTGCAGGTCTCATCTCTCTCTGCGCCACACAGGCTTCTGACAGGTACTAGCAGGAAAGGGAGGTGTCAGGTTATATCTGAAAGGGTTCCCTTAATGACTGATATCTCCTTCTTTCCATCCTCATCATTCCTGGATAAGCAGATTTTAAATCTAGAGTATCCATCTGGTTCTTCCTCTTCAACAGAGCTCTAATGGTACATTTTCTCTAGAAGCTAGCTTTAGGAAGGATGAAAGTGATGCTAGTCTTGTACAAAACCTGCTGATACCTTGTTCTTATGTTCAACCTTCTTCCTGTGCTGAAGGCCAGCACCTACGTATTACCCAAGGACTAGTGAAGTGCCATGCAAGACTTCACTGTAGGCAGGGGTTGGAATGGCATTGGTTCCAATGCCTTCCTGATATCCTGGTCAGTAGCTGCCACAAGCTCTGAATCATTCTGCTTTTATATTCTTGCAAGAGGAATATATAATTGATTCTTATTTGGCTCCATTTAACCATAGTGCTGTTTTCAATTGTATTGTATTTTAGGTAGTTACCTTATAATTCTTTTCAACCACAAGAAAAGAATTTGAGGATGACTGATAATATTGTGTGCATATAGAAAACCTTGCAGTATTTCCAATGTCAACATTATTATAAAGGAGACACCAGATATGATAGTTCCATGATATGCACCATGAATTTGATGAAATAATGTGATCTCAGTGATTGGTTACTTTTGATATTTTCCTAGATAGTATTTAGCAGTGTCCTGATTTTTACCTTGAGCCATTAACATAGTGAAAATACAGCTCTCTTTGAATAGGTATTGCCTGAGTAGCCCTTGATGTTCAGTGGCTGTTCAGCTTGCCAGAGGAAGGTTTCCAGAACTTACTATTGCCTGTTTTCACTGGTTCCAGTTAAACTCTTGAATGAAAACATCATTATTATATTATTATTGTAGCTTAGAATTGCTTGTTTGACTTTGAGACAGGGCCTCATGCTGTAGACCTGGAAATTACAATGTAGGCTAGTCTGGCCTTGACCCCAAAGATCCATCTGCCTATTCATCAAGAGTGCTGAGAGTGATACATTTTTCCTAAAAATTTCCCACTTAACTGTGAATTGAGATGTACTGATAAATGTTTAGCAGCTGAATATCTATAGACAATAAGAAAAGCAAAGATCTCATTTTGTAGCATTTGCTCAGCACCTTAGTACAGTGTTGCACTACATAAACAATACAAGTATAAATAATTTATGCAACACTGATAAATTTAAAATATACTTGAAAATATGTGTTTTGAGTATTTATCATCTTTAAATATGATTTATTTAATCATATGCTTATATTTTTCATTATTAGTAAGGACTATATTTAACAACGGATTTGTGAAATTTCTAAAAGCTAAAATAAGCTCTTGCAAGCTGTTATGGGTTGACTTCAGCAGACTTTGTTCTAATTTTTGGAGTAAGAAGGAGAGACATTACATTCTGGCACCAGTCTCAGTTTTCCTTCCTCCCTCCTCCCTGTGGCACAACTGGTTATTGGACCTAAGACTTCACAGTGCCAGACCAGCATTGGACCAGCTCAGGTTTTGACCTATAGCCCCAAATTCACAGCCCACGTGAATGTCTCAAGTCCATACTAGTCATAGACAGAGAAAACGTATTCTTCAAAGTCTCGCCAATGGTGTCCAAAGTGGTTTTACTTTGCCTCATTCCCTACTTTGGTTTTATTTGTACCTTTCATTGGATCATTTCTCGGACATCACCATTCCTAGGCCCCTTAATGGTATTTTGGAGGAACAGTTTAGCTCCTGACAGTTTTATGCAAAGTAAATAATCCATACCATATGTTATCCTCAGATATTAGGACTCTTATTCCCTACTTGACACCAACTACCTGTGTTTAATAGAAATATGTATTTCAATAATGTATTACTTTATTCAAAAAATCCCTACACCTGCTCTGTAGAACTAAGTTATTAGTTTTATTTTCAAGATGCTTTTAAGATTGTCTGTTTAATACTAGTTTGCAAGCACCTGTGATAAAAATCTTTCTTTTAGGAAATTACAGTTGCTAGAATCAATATAACTCTCCCTATGAAGCAGCAGAGTTGATTTCCTGTCCAGTAGCTACATAAGACCAAATATTTTTACAAAAGAATTTCCTGATACATTAATATCCTGCCACAGGACTTAGCTTTTGACAGACAATAAAATATGCTGCAAAGCATAAGAATCAAAAGCAACTTAAACAACATTGCCTTATTAAAGAAAAGCTAATATCTTCAGTCTAGAAGAACAAGAAGTATGTGAAAATAAACTTTTGCCCAAATATAGTTTAAAATTGCTGTATAGGAAGAGAAGTTTACAGCTTTCTAGATTGATTTTAAATATTTTTATTAAGCAAAATCGGGTAAGTATAACTCTTATTTGTAGCCTTGTGACTGGAGGGAAAAGATTCATGTATACACAATGTTCACTGATGTGAGCCGAATAAACCTAATAAAATCTCCACAGTATTTACATACATAAACACATCTACTTATAAACAAACCCAAAGCATACACTTAGATTTTAAATTAATAATGAAATCATTTTGAGCAATGTAGCATTAGGTGATTTTTAAATCTATCCTTCTCTTACTGTAGTACTTGTTTGTAGTACAAATTAAAAAACCCAGACACAGATATTGGGGTTCAAGCTGAAGACCAGAGAAGCGAACCAGCCAAGACACCAGAGAGCTTTTACCTCTACCAAGACTGAAGCAATCCTGAATTCAACATGGCAGGAGACTAAATGCCAGAATAGGAGGTTGTGTTCCTATCTTCTATACCTCTATAGTGCTGGGATTAAATGCATGAATTCTGTTTCTCATTTAGACCGATTCACTCTCATGTAGCCCCGGGTGGCCTTGAATTCACAGAACTCCTTCTACCTCTGTCTCCTGAGCCCTGGGATTAAAGGCATGTGCCACCACTGCCTGGTCACTATGGCTGACTCATGTGTCTGGATTTGCATTCTGATCTTCAGTGTATTTATTAGATCACAAACTATATCACCTCAGTTCTTTGTCAAAATAATCTGTTCATTGCCAGCATCTAGTCAGTAGTGTTGTAAAGTCTCTGACTTATTGTATTCCCTTTCTCCCTTCAGTTATAGTAATGCATGCTTTATGTAATTAGTTGTTGCAATGTATATATACACAAACATGCACACAGATATATATGTGTATAGATGTATATATGTAGATATATGCATGTATAAAGTGAAGTGACCCTTCCATAGGTATTCATAGTCATCCATTCACCCTTTCTTTTTCATTAGAGAGCTTAATACATCTTTATGACTCCACAATGCCTAATATTGCCACTATGTTCTGATTATTTTATTGATCACTTCTTCCTTCCTTGATTTCTTTGTGATTTGACAATTTTTTTTTCTGAAATGTGCTTAGATTTTTTCCTCTTTCTTTTACTGTTTTTACAATAAGGCTTTACTTTGTGGTTAGATCTTATAAAAGTCTATTTTAAGCTACTACTTGCTTAGTTTTGATCATATACAAAACCTCTTATCAAGCATGTATTTTAATGCTTGATCTTACAAATTATATTTTTCCACACTGAATATTCACCCAAGAGGTATTGTAACCTTTTGTTTTTGGTAGTTTTGTCTTCTAACTCATTTTGCTTGATTTATTTAGCACTGTTATGGTATAGAGTGTTCTAGAGTTTGTTCCTTATGTGCTCTCATCTGTGAGATTAACCCCTTTCTTACACTTTCATGTTACCAGATCCCTTGAGTTTCAGTACCAGGAACATGCCCTTTGATTTTTGCTTGTATGGGAATGTCTTTATTTCTTTTACTTTCTTTCAGACAGTTTTGCTAATACGGTGCTCCCAGCTGGAATTTTTGGTTTGTCAGCTCTGGGAGAATAGCTCATTGGCTGCTGGTCTGCAAAGTTTCTTCTGAGAAATCTTTTGATAGTCTTAAAGAGGATCTTTTGAATGCAAAGAAATCTCTTTCTCTTTTTTCATTCAAAATTCTTGTCACTTATTCTTGGTGCTTTGATTATATATTGTTTTGTGAGGGACTTTCTGGGATTGAAGCAGATTGGAGAGTTTTAAACATTATGTGTTTAGATATTCATGACTTTCTCCATATTCAGGAACCTTTCAGCCATAGTTTCTTTAACTATTTCTCTATGTTTTTCCTTCTCTTTCCTGTAACTCCTAAAATGTGACTTAAATATATCATGCAAATCATATACCTTTCTTTTATTAATTTTAACCTTGTTCTTATGAGACTTGTATTTTCAAATGCCTTGGCTTAAAATTAAAAAAATTCTTTCTCCTCAATGATCATATCTAATATCATATTTTAATTACATTTGCAATTCATCAATTGTATTCTTCAACTACAGAATTGTTTTTCATTAAATTTCTGTCTCTGTTGAATTTGAGTTGCCTATGTACTGTTTCAATCTCATTAAGTTGAATCTGCTCAGTGTACATACTTTTTAAATCTCTCTTGTCTTTCTGTGCTACTTAAAGCCAGGTGAGCCTCTGAAATGCTCACTTTGGCATTATTTTCAGGTAATCTGTAGATTTCTATCTCTTTGGGGTTTGTGACCAGAAAGTTACTGTGACCCTTTGCAAAGTGGCATTATGCTCTTGGCTTCTCTTCTTTCTCATTGCCTTCTATTGAGATCTATACATTTAATGGAGCAGCACCTCGTATCTTCTACCTTACAAACTGGTTTTGGAAGCCCAGTGTAGTGGTGTATACCGTTAACCACAACACTAGGGAGGCAAAGGCAGATGGTTCTCTCTGAGTTCAAGGCCAGCCTGGTCTACAGAGTGAGTTCCAGGACAGTCAGAATGACATAGCGAGGCTTTGTCTTGGGAAAAATAAAACAAAACAGAACAACTGGTTTTGGTGGTGAAACACATTCCCTTGCAGTAGGCTATGAAGATGCTCAGCAAACGACGTGCTTCTGACATGGCAGCATCATCTCCACACAGTGCTTTCAAGGGAGGGTACCACTGGTGCAATAACAGTGGCTTTTATTGACAAAGCGTGGAGCTATGAGCAGAGCAGTGTAGGTGGCTTAGGTCTTTCCGGTCAAGGCTTTGCGGTTCTCTTCATCATAGTTGTCTCCCATGGAAATTCATGTTCTGTGTACATGCCAGGACTGTACTCATGGTGACAACATCCATGAAGCCAACAGAAATATGGTTGTATTATGGCACGTGTGGGCCACCTTGACATTGGTCCCTCCATCACTGTGTTCATAATACTGTATGAGACCTTGTGTGCTTATAAAGTGTAAATGGAGGTGGGATTCAGAATGCAGGAGGCTGCTACTGAAGCATTCTCACTGTGGGGTATGGATATGTCCCCTGTAGAGGTAGCTGAAGTGCCTGAGAGGTGGCCATGGATCTGCCAAGTATAGGTTCACATGGACAACAGTGGCTTTGGAGCCTACAGTACTGACTTGCTTGCCATCAGTGATGGTGATTTCTGAAGTATTGCTTATTCAATGACAGTGGAGCAAAGGCTCCAAGGCCAGCTGTGAACTTGGGTTGCAGACATAGGACCTGAGCTGCAGTGGCTCAACGGAGATAATTCCACCAATTTTTGAAACATGGGCACTCAAATACAACCATAGGGGTCAGTCTGGAGCATGAAGGCTGGGTAAGACCGTGATTCCAGGATCTGGGGCAGATGAAGTATAAGCTATGTAGTGTACTGCTATGGATCTTTTAGGGGCTAGGCACACGATATCTCTTTCTCCATGAAGAAATTTCAGGCTGGCCATCACAGCTGACAAGTCCAGCAGCAGCAGATCATTTCCTTCAAAGAGAAGGCCACTGGGAATCATGTGGTACTCTATGCATTGCTGATACTGATGCACCAGTATCACAGATGTGACTCTAGATGTCACAGCTGTGCCACCCACCAACAATTCCTGTCTTTGCTACACTTCTTGTTGGGTCCCTTGCCGTTGCTATTTCTCAATCTCTGGGTGTTGTCTTGGAATGGAGAGAGAAAGAAGCCTGTTACCTTCTATTCTGACACCTTACTAATGTCATTACCCACCAGACATTCTTAAGTTATTCATGATTTAGGCACAATTTTCAAAAGGCAAAAAAAAAACCCCTAAAGAATTAAGAATGTACGGATATTGCCAAATTTAGGGAAAGAATGCACATAATGAGGTGGGTCTAGCATGATGAAGGTCTAATTTGTCTAGACTCAGAAGTTTATTTTGACTCAACAGTTGTGAAAATGTTTGAATTTCTTCCCAGAGAAGATTAGTAGGCTATAATTTTCAAGCATTTCCCTGATGTGTCTTTAGAAAAGCAGACTGGTTTGTACCTGAGGCTGTTCAGGCTCTCCAGGGGCAGCACAGGTTCAGACTTCTGCTGATTTGGAATTACTCATGCATTCACTCAAGCATATTTAGCCTCCTAAAGGAAAAGCTGCTTCTTTCAGTGTAGCTAGTAAGTATGGATAAATAGGGATTATTATAATTATCTATAATATTTTTACACAATTAAAATGCTTTAAATTGTAGTTTTAATTATAATGTAACTAATGGTTGGGTTTGTAATAACCTGTTTTCACGTGGAGAATGAATCACAATTACGTCATTTTTATTAACTGGAGGGAATGAATGATTTGGGTACGCTGATATCTGAGAGCAAATGAAAATATTAGGGGAAAGCTACTTTTAGTATAATTAGGAATGATTTAGTGTCTGAACAATGTACTAGAGTCCCAGTTTTGAGATCCCTGGTGAACTTTGCTATATCTGCTTTTCTTCTTTCTTGAATAGAAATACCCTCATTTTATAAAGATACTTGTCTATTATTTTATGTTTATGGATTTTCCCTGGATTTCTATAAGTGTACTCAGTGCTTGCCTGGTGCCTATGGAAACCAGAAGATGATACTGGATCCCGAAACAAGAGTTATGGATAAGGCAATCTCAAACTATCAGCTAGGTGCTGAGAACCTAACTCAGATCCTCTGAGAGAGCAGCAAGTACTTTTAATCACTGAGCCATCCCTGTGGGCCTGGAATCCATTATTGATGGCTGAAGAGATTTTTCTCCTATTGTTTTGCTTGACTTTGTGCTTTAATAGAGCATTTGTGATACGGAACAATTTTGTTTGGTTTTTGCCCGCCCCCGGGTTACCATCATTGAAAAGGGAGTAAAAACGTAGGAAAGGGAATCAAGTTTAAAAACTTTTAAGAATTATGGTATGTGCTTATCCTCAGTTTTCAAAAGGTGTATCACTGTGGGAAATATTTAGGTTAATGAACTGTAAGAGGTGTCTTCTGAGTACTGAGTTGTGTCTCCCATCCTACCTCCTTTTATCTTCTTAGAAGTAACTATATCTGGTATTTAATGATGTGTTTATCTCTTCTTCACAATTTCCACTTACATATGTACATCACTAACAACGTGCAGTATCATGACACATCATGTGAGTTGACCAGTTTTACGTTTGGACATGCCTTAATGGTGAAAAATGGAAATAAATGCTACTTAATGGACAAAGAATCTATTACAGTTAGAATAAAGTTTACTAAGGAAGTATTACTCCTGATTTTGGTATAATATGTATACTACAGGAGAGCAGTGTTCACTTAGCCATTTGTCACTCTGTTGGGATGCTGACAGGAGCTCTTACGGCATAGCTTGTCGACATCCCAGGCCTTCACCTCCCTCCCTCTTCTTGTACATGTTGTTCTGTGAACTGCTTTCTTAATTTCCACACGCTGGGTAGTCTGGATTGTCTACCAACCTACTTAGTGAGCTCTAGTCTCACTCTCAATTTGTTCACTGGAAATTGTCCAAATCTTCACCACCTTCTTTGTTTTGTAGTTTATCCTTTCTTTGCTATTTCTAACATTAGAGTCTCATGTCTCCACAGTATCAACAGATTTCCATTTTACATTTTTTTTGTGTTTTGCTTTGTGAATGAATCAGACAGGAAGACGGGCTTGTCAAGCCACAACCCTAAAAATCACCTATAGCTCTTCTCAGTTTGGAACATGCTCAGAACTACTTATTCTGAGGTTTAAGCCCCTCCAAATTTTCCTCATCCTCTTGTCCCCAGATGTGCTTCAGATCCATGTCACTTCTGGTAGGCTCTAAATGTCAATCAACTAAGCACACACATTACATCTGGTTGCTGTATCCTGTGTTTTATATCCCACAAAATTCTAATAATGTGTTCTTTTAAACCCTGAATATGCATTTCTATATATAATATCATCATCTGACTCTATGCCATACAAATGACCTGTATACCCAGAATCTTAACATATGTCTTTTTAAAACAATGCCTTTATAAATCATTTTGTCTTATATGGAGACACAGGTCTATAATGTTCTACATTTTTATACAATCAGTATGTCCAGAATGTTCCACATTCTCTTAGTGTTGCTATATCTAGTGTCCACATTCTCATATATCAATATATTTATGGTGTCTGTCTCATATTCTCATATCACTGATATTTTCATGGTATCATATATTCTTATATCATTGCTATCCACATGATATCCCATATTCTCATGATATCAAAATGTCCATGATGTCTCACCTTATCATAGTATCAATATAACTACAGTGTCCCAAATTCCTCTACCATCAATATGTTCAGGGTATTACACATTCTCACACTATTTTTGCCTGGTTTTCTTAAGCTTACTATGATGTGTTGTTTCCCTTCATGTCCATGTAATATTCTCTGGAAATGTCTGTTCCTGCAAGCCCTCTCTTATAAAATCTAGTTTTCAAAGGCAGCAACATTTTAAAGTTGTGCCCATATCAGAAACTGGTAACAGGGGCTTAAGGCATTCAGAATATTCAAATTTCCTCGTGACTCTGTGAGGTTAATGAAAACTTAGATGAAGCAGTGGAAGTAGACATCAAGCTTTGCCAGTGTACTTGTAGTGACTGCAGTCTGTTCTGTTGTTTATCCAATCCCCGCCCAAACCGTGATAAATACACATTTACATTCATTGCACCTGATAAAACTCATGTTCAAAGAGTGTGAATGCCATGTGCAAGGTCACACTGTTCACGTGAGGAAGGCCTGATATAAAATCTGACAACACAACCTGTGTTCTTCCCATTATGCCAATCAGTTTCTTTAAATATCATTGCTATCAATGAATCATTCCCTAGTGTTCCCATTGATAGGTAGCTATGTTAGTTTCTGCCATTATGCCTGAAATACTGGAATACAGTTAAGAAGAAATTCTATAGGTCTAGCAGGTACTTAGCACACAGACTCTGCGTCTGTGTTCTGGAAGTTTCCCCAACTTTGAACTTTGAATCTTGATATGAATCAGGGCAATTATTCTCTCTCTCTCTTTCTCTCTCTCATCAAGGTATTTACATGCTTTCTGAACTAATATATAAACTTTGTGCAACAATACTCTGTGTATATTTGGTGTTCTAGCATCTAATAAAACTTTCTTGGCAGACAGAAGTTGCACAAATATTTTTAAAAATAATCAGAGGATAATGGATGTGGGTAAGAGTGTTTTGTGATATTGGTAAAACAAACAGTCTTCAATGGTAAGCTGCACACAGTCCTTCTTTACAGTCCTCATCTCTTAACTTGAGAAGACAGAATTCTTCCTCCAAATTTTCATGATATTATTTTTATTGTTTTATTATTTCTGGGTTATTAAAAACACATCATACATTGTTCAAAATGATATGAGCCAAGGAGGTTTGTTGTACATCTTAACAGATAGCACAGATTTGACAGTCTGACATATGACTTGGTTTATCCCAAATTTGGATTTGTTCCATTATGGAATCGGTTCTGTATTTTGTGGGCATTATAAATTCAAAATATTGGAAAGCCATTTGGTCTCCCACGACATCAAATTTATTTGAAATGACCATCTCTGTTTCCCATCCATCTGCAAGGATTGGCTAAGTGTTTGTCCATTTGTTTTTTCCTCTCACGAACAGCCAACTTCAGGAAAATGGACACCGTGTCTATTACAGCCCTGGGCCTTGTTTTACCTGGGGGATGATGTAGTCTGCTTTTTATGGTCACTTTCATTCAGGACTCATTTAAGCTTCTGACTTCCTTGGAATTTACTGTCTTCATTGTTTACCTTAGGCCACATGATTCTCTTTTTTTGCTGGCTTCTAATTCTTGGTTAAGTCTAGGTCAACAGTTTGTCACCACCCCCCACCGTGTGTGTGTGTGTGTGTGTGTGTGTGTATAAAGTCTTTGAGAAGATGTGATTTCATGACACTCAGTGACTTCAAGAGCTTTATGTTCACTCCTCCTGTGTGGAAACATAAGACAACTAGTTTTAGTCCAGAGGTCTTTGAGTAGATGTGCACTATTTATAGATACACACATTTTCAGATTCACAAGAATCTCCCACAGTAGTATTTCTGAAAATACTATAATGGCATTTTAAAGTGCTAGGACCTGGTTTTTTTTATGAGTATGAGCATAATTAAATGTATTTTTTGTTGAACAGCATTTTTTTTCTTTTTTTCCACCATTGTAAACAATGATGGGTTCTTTGAAGCTTAAATTCCTGGAGAAAGATCTTAGAACTACTGACACACCCAGAATAAAACTAATCTTGGTCTAGAATATTTAATATGGATAACAAAATTATCCATTATATTTTTAATAAAAGAAAGCCTTTGCACATTATTGAAATGACATGTTAGCTATTTTAGAATAATTCTTCTAAGAGCAATGACTGAATGAGGCCAGGTAAAAGGCTCCTTTTTTGCCACATGTTATTCTTTTATGTATTTATTTCCTTAATTTTCATTTGTCCTTGTTGATGTCTCTGAAATGATGGAAAAGGAAACAACTCTGTACCATCCTGATAATGTGAAATACCCAGCTTAATCCTACAGTAAAGTATACCTTTTTTGATGAAAAGAAAACAGATTTTGTAGTTTCTGCCCAAAGGAGATCAGTTTCGATATCCTGCAGCTTGCAGATGTCATTTCGGCTATGGGAATGTCTTCCCTGAGAAGCTGCAGCCAGGCTGGAGGCTTCAGCCTATGATTTAGATTGTAATTTTATTTGTGGAAATAAACCAATCAGGGCGCTCCGATTGTCTTAGGGATGAGGTGATCAATAGCCCATTACTGGGTAGAGCACAGGCTACAGGAAGTGTATTGAAGACTCCAATGCATGAATTATGCATGCCCTGCTCGTTCTTTAGTCCCCCGAACAGAATGACAGGGTTTGTGAAGTCGCCTCGGATAGTTTCTTGCATTAAGTGACTGCAGTGAAATGCTTAATATTTTCAGGCATAGAAGCTGCATTGACTCCAGCCAGCCGGGTTCGGGAATGTAAATCCACATCTCACAGCCCAGAATGCTTTATTTCAAAGTATTGCTATGTAAAGAGCCAGCTTTGCAGTCTTATAACCTGGTCTTCGCAGAAGGTTGGCTGAAGGATGGGAGCGGTTGTGCCTGCCTCTGAGGTCACAGCTTGAAGTCCTTTTAACTTGCCTTCTGCTGCAGAAGAGACTCAGCGTGTGCCATAACTCTCCCCGAGTCTATTCAAAGGGACTAATTTGAAATAGATATTATACCAAGATCGGCAGATGGTTCGACACAGACGGTGAGTCCACGATTTTTCTCTAGGTTAGGTAATGTGCTGAGTTAGGATAACACGACGATGCAGTACTGATGATGGAGATCCCGGTTCATCCGGCAGGAGTGGCAGGTCTCTCAGTGATCATGTTAACTAACTGAGAGATGGCATTATTTTATATATTTGACAGTATGGATGTGAAGTATTTATTTTGCATGCCAAGGCTTTTTCAAGAATGTGCAGGAACTTAGATGTGTATGCCTTGTTTGGATGAAAGCTGGCAGTCTGGGGAGGAGCAGCCTGGGAGTGAGCTGCTGTATCAGTAAGTGGAAATCACCTCCTGCTGGAGAAGTTTTGGCAGGGCTGTGGCAGGGCTTCCGCTTGGATTATTACATTGATGTCGGCAATTTTAAATTGTACAAAATGGTACTGAAACCCAAAATACTCAGCTCTCCTGGAAGTAAAGATAACCACAGCAATACTCAGTCATACTCAAAAAATGCCTTGCATTTTTTTAAGCAGATGTAAGTAAAGCGAATGATTTGGAATAGTATGTCCTTGAGGCAGGACCTTGCCAGAAACAAGACAGTTTGACTTTTGACTTTTTCCTATACTGCCTTTTCTTCTGCTGTCAAGAACATGTCATTCCAAAAAAGAGGGGATCAATAGAATAAAGTAAAATTTACAGGGAAATCACAGATTTTCCCCTAGT
Organism: Mesocricetus auratus; assembly: GCF_017639785.1. Taxonomy (NCBI): domain Eukaryota; kingdom Metazoa; phylum Chordata; class Mammalia; order Rodentia; family Cricetidae; genus Mesocricetus; species Mesocricetus auratus. Next base: position 73,302,472 of record NW_024429194.1, on the reverse strand, counting down.
GTTTTAAAAATTAAGCTCATGAGAATCACAGAGCTCTCTGTATATGAGACAAAGAAAATTTTCACTAACTCATCCAACTGAACACATAGTGCTGTTTGACTGTATCGGCCAGGGTTCTTTGTGAATTAAAGCTGCTTGCTAAATGTGCCAGTTCATAAGTGCAGATAAATATTTGGAACATTAATTCCTAAGGCTGTTTTTAGGATTCAGAAGTAGCATCAGTAGCAATACCTGTAATGTTTTGCATATATATATATATATGACAAGCATCATTCTCCTGAAAAATGAAAACAAAAACAAATCCCAAACAGCGAGAAGAAGCCGGGAAATCCACTTCCCAAATATTCCCAGGGCACAAGAGTTCCACATCACTCCATCACCTGGGCTCTGTCGGCAGCGTGGTGTGGCACAGACATGCTGTCTGAGGTTTTCTGTCTACAGAGCTAATCTCGTTCAGTTACAGGAGGAAGCTCACAGTGGAGTTATTCCTGAGGGAAGGGAACTAGAGATAGAGGGAGGTACCTGTCTATTGAGATCTCTTGATGCTGAGTCACAATGTTTAATTCTCAAGTGCCCTTTGCTTAGGGGGGTGGCCCTTAGAATTCAAGGAGAAAGTGAAAAAGGAAGAGGAGGGGGAAGAAATTTAGTGCTGCTGTTGCCCAGTGATGCGTAGTAAATCTGAGTGGTGAGTGTAATGAAAATACTTTGTGCTGCATATAGCTGAAGGAAAATTAAAATAAACACAGTACAATACACTATGTTGATAGCCACACAAATGTAATTTCTAGGTCACGAGAGGGAAATGTTGGGGTGGAATGGGTTCAGTGCCCACCTGTGACAGCAGTTAGGATTGATTTCTGTAGCTGATCACTTAAAATAAGTGGCAATTTTAGTGATAAAGTAATAATCCCATTAGATATGGTTGGAAGGGAGGAACCGAAAAATATGATGTAACACAAATGGGGAGGAAAAATTGAGTGGAGAATGCAGTAGCCAAATGTAAAATGCAAAGTTTGAAAGGAAAATTGATGTTACTGGTATTTTATATGAACCATAATTCTGTTTTTTGTTGTTGTTTTTGGCTTTTTGTGACAGGGTTTCTTTGTACTGCTTTGGAGGCTGTCCTGGAACTCACTCTTGTAGACTAGGCTGGCCTTGAACTCACATAGATTCTCCTGCTTCTGCCTCCCAAATGTTGGGATTAAAGGCATGCACCACCAATGCCCCGAGGATCATACTTCCCAATCAGCAGTGTTTCAGAATTCTGACTATGGTTCATTAATGTAAGGTTTGCTAATTCATTTAAAATATGTAAGTAATTTAGAGTGAGGAATCAGGTGGCATGTATATCTCAAAATGATAGATTTGTAAGTTTTCCAGTACAGAACAAGCATGGTATCGATAAGAAATGGAGTAGTAAGTAGAGGACTGTGCTCTTTCCTCTACCTTCCAACCAGACTCCAAGTGTCCTAACAGAGCCAAGTGTGAGATACTCTTGTCCCAGTATCTATGGGAGTAACAGGTTGTCTTTTCTCATTCCAAATCTGTTCTTATCAAACTTAAGCAATTAAACACTCTTAGAACAGATGAAAAACATCTTCGTATGATGCAGAGGAGCACACACATGTAAAAATAATTCAGCTGAGATTGTGGGGCATGGCAGATCACCTGTGGAAGAGGAAGAAACATAACAATCAATATATGAAAAGGGATAGTGTTCCTGCTCTCACAAACATTAACACATATACAAATTGATTGTATAACAGTTTGGATTTGAATGGAAGTTCCCCATCGGGAATTCGGGGGGCTGTCCTGAGGTCACTCCTGACAAAACGCACAGAGTGGTTTCCATGTATGAACTGATAAAACAAAGATTTCATGGAGAGACTTCATCTCCCTTGAGCTCCCATTGTAAAAATGATAAAAGTCCCTCCTAAAATTTTCCCTTAATACTACATGAAGTATTTTTCATATATACTCCTTTCTTGAGATTTACTTTTCATTACATTTTAATTATGTGTAACAGTGCATACAGCATGTGTGTGTGCTCTAGGAGGCCAGAAGTGAGCATTGGCTAACCTGGAGCTGGTGTTAGTTATAGATGATTGTGAGCCACTTTAGATGCCAGCAACTGAACTTGCTTCCTAGGGAATAGCGTCAAGGTTTCTAAACTGTGAAGCCATCTCTCCAGCCACTCCCACCCCAGAAATGCTCTTTGAAATTGACTGAAGTGTGTGGTGATGTCTGCCTGAAACTCTTTGAATTTCCAGCTACATAGAGAGACCCAGTCTCACAAAAAGAAAAATAAAACATAAAAGCAAACAAACAAAAAAGAGCTGACTGAGGTTTCTGTCTTTGCAAGACCATCTTGGTGCCTATGTCACCAACTGGACACTTCCCCTTCACTCCATTTTTGTAACTTCTTAATACCTTTCCTCTCACCGGCAACTTAGTGTGATAAGTACTTATTAGGATCTACTGTGTTCTCTGGCTCTGTAGATGCAAAAGAAGATGATGGACTTGATTTCCATAGGATCAAATAAATAAAAACAGAGGGTAGGAAGTACATTATTCTATCAGTCAAAAGTATTTGGCAAAACATGGAAGAAATGAAGATCTACATTCCCAGTTTAAAGGTGGATTCTGGTAGTAGAATATTCATTAGAAGTATCATTGAAAAGGTTTAAAGTGTCAATTCTTAAGTCAAACCTGAAACAGAATGAAGGGATGGTAGTCTTGAGAAGAATAATGGGGCCAGTTACTAAACACTTCCTGCCAGAATAATGGATGGGTAAGGCTTGATCTTGCACACATTTTCCACTTGCAGACATTGATAATCTCACTGAAGACATCTGCAAACAAAGAATCTTCCGACCTGTGTCACATAACTCTCAATGTTTCTCTTTAATGGTTGTCAGTCATTTATCCTCTGGGTTCTCATTATTTTACTTTGCTGACCTGGAAGGAACTGCCTTTAATATAGGTAACCAGTTGCTAGAACTAGTAAACAACTTGAATGCATTTTTCAAGTGTACACATACTGTAGCAGTCTTTCTATCCTGGCTCATACTTTGGACCACCAATCACTTGCTGCTGGAAAAACAGAAGATACTAGTTTCTGTGTTCTAGGGGCCACTGAAATCAAACTAGCCTATCTTCAGCTCCCCCGAAGGCTGTGCAGACCATCACTCACTCTAACTTCTCATCCGCTTCTATGTATCTGTGCAAACCTTCCTGGCGTGAGGTGCTCTTTTCTCTTTAGGATCTGAGAGGATAAGAAGTTGCCTTTTCAATGAACAATGAGTGTCATCTCACTTCCACATCTCCTATCATCATCAAACCATAAAGCCTATAAAAGGTAAACATGAAACCATCTTCTTAGTGTAATACAAATTAGCATAGAGCAGTATACTCCCAGGACTTCAGTCTTAGTATTTACAAAAATGTATTTTAATCAAATTGTTGTTTTAAGTGTGAAGATAAATCTTGCACGAGCCTCTTATAAGCATGACCTTAAGTAGTCTCAGAGTCCTAGTTAATAGGATAAATCATTTAGAAATATGAATAGGTAACACAGTGTCAGATTGTTAATGTTTTCCTATGACCTTCTTAACTTCTAGTGTATGCTAATCCACTACCATGAAAACAAACCTTCACTCGCTAAGTATGTCAACACTGAGGGAAGATGTATTTTTTGTGCCATATAAGTATCAAAAATTTTGAACCTACAATTACCGTATACTAGCATTTGTTTAATAATATATTTGATATCTTACAGGTGACTCTAGCACATAATCCGATTCAAACACAATTCTTAATCATTGAGCTTACAGAGTTGTATTTAATTAAACTGTTGTGAGGATGTGGTGGTATTCAGGAAAAGGTTGTCTCCATTCACTGAATAGCAAATTTTGAACAATGAACCACGTACAATTAACAGATTGGACCACACAGAAAGTAGGGCTCCAAAGAACACTATCAAAGTCATAGTCCTTATGTAAGGCAGTCACCCTATTATTCAAGACATATTATTCATGGAAGAATGTTGGGCACAGCCAACAATTTTAGGATGTAGAAGAAATCAAATGCTAAATGTAAGTTTGATCTCTAAGAGACTGAGTAGTGATTTATTGCTGTCATTGTACTGGTCCTTTAAGAAATGAATGTTTGGTAAGCTTATGTGCAAAACTTGCCGTGGTTTCACTTAGGAAGAGGTTGCAGAGATGTTCACTGTGCTAGCAGATGGAAGGACAGCAAGGTAGGTGGCTGGGAGGGAAGTTGGAGGCGGAGTTGTGCTAGAAAGAACATGGCAATTTCAACAGATGGCGGATGATATATCAGTTGGCAAAAAAGGTGCTGGTGGAGAATGGGGAAGCTATTGAAGTCATGGGTGGGTAGGCAGCTAGGAGTGGGTTAAATAGACCACTAATAAATGAAATAGGTCACTATGAGGGCACTGAGGTTCCAGAACAAGCAGATAAAAATCAAACAAAGCCACTCCACAATTCACCTGTGCCTGGGTTTGGGAAAATAATATGTTTTCTAAGATTATTTTTGTTATAATACTTTAAAATGTTTTCAATGAACAAAGATCTTCAATAGAAGGAATTTTTCTTTAAAAAAATCAGAGATTCTTACCATAGAGGAAAGTTATTCTGTAAAATTATCATGGATAGAAAATGAATTTTATTTCTTAGTTTGGTGTTTTCTGTAGTATGTTTTTTGTTGTCCTTTATTATGTTAACATGTGTGGGCCTGGTTGGAAAAGAATGCTGAAATAAACTATCCACAAAGATAAGAAGTTTGGGTATTTTCAAAAAGAATATGAGGATGGAAAGTGTGAGCACAGTATCCTCTCTACAAAATGCCTTTCTCTCTACTAAGAGTGAAAGTAACAATGTGTTCATTGGCATAAGGGTTAGCATGTTATTTGTCCTGTTTCTGCCACCAGCCTCTCATACCCATATCATCACCATAGCCAGGGAAGTATACTGATCAGAAAAATCTATTAATGAGGGTAGTCTACTGGCCAGAGAAATAAACCTACAACTGGAAACATAAAAGTCATCACTTCTGCCATGTTTGTCATTGAATGCCTATTGTCTAAGTAACACCTATGTACATAACAGGTACTAAATACATGTGGAACAATAGATTCTATCAACTATTCTTGTTACAGTGAATTTTTCAGACAATATTTTATTTAGCTCATACTGCTAATTCAGTAGACTTTTAGTGGTCCATTATGTTATCAAATGTATGATGAATCTTGTCATAAAACAGTGGAATGTTTTTCAGTGACAAACACCTTATTTTAAATAGCTTCAAAATAATTTATTAGAAGGATATACTGTCACATGATAGAGGGCTCTATAAGCACAGATTGAGAGATAGATGTCTGGGTTATAGCTAGAGCTATACACAGCTGGAAATGTAACTGCAACATTGATGCCAGTTTCCCTGAGCATGGGCTTCAACATATGTGGAGACCAATCTCATGATGCTTCAACATCTTTGTACCTTTTCCCACCAATGATTATTTTTTGCAATACTATTTTTTAAAGGAAAGGCGATTCTGTCAATGTCTAGTTTTGGTCACCAGAATGAACACGGAGGATGTTGATATACCAATTTGGAAATTTTAATGCAAAAATACTGGCATTCAAACTTAAAATGATATTCTGCTCAACAAAAGTACTGTAGGTATGTTAACCAAAGAGAATTTATGGCTCATGCATTTGTTAATGAATGTTTGAGATTGTAATGGCTAATCTTGGTCATCAACTTGACAATATGTGTAATCAACTAACCTACAAGCAGCTGAGAATGCCTGTAAGGGATTTTCTTGATTGGATCATTTAAGGTGTGAAGACTAGCCCTAAATCTGGGCCTCACATTTTTGTGGTAGCCCACATAAAAGAATGTAGATGATCAAGACCCCCTGAATGTGGGTGTCAGTGAGGAGGCCTAGATAATCTATTGAGCCTTGGACAGTAGATCAGTGTTTATCCCGAGTATACAAATGGACTTTGGACTCCCATCCAACAATGTGAGATGCACTCTCACCCTGAACTCTTGGGGGAGGGTCTAGGCCCTGCCCTGGATGAATGACAGACTATGAACACCCCCAAGGGCCTCACCCTCCCTGGGGAAATGAGGGGATATTGGGGGGGCTGAGGGAGGGCACGGGAGGAGGGGAGGGAAACAGAGAAGGACCTGGAACTGACTTGTGAAGCAACCTTGTTTCTAATTTAAATTTAAAAATAAATTTAAAAAAAGCACAAAAGAAAAAAAAGCATGTAGATGAAAGAATCTTTGGCATTTTTCCTTGCCTACTGTCATTTTCATTGTTAAGCACATTCATCTATCCTGTTGATGGTGCATTGGGATTTGAATATAGACTGAAGACAAGTTGAGACATTCAGCTTTGTGGAAGGAACAGCTACCAGATTCTTGATCTTTCCTTTGAGAGTCAACCATAGTTGTACTTGCCAGACCACAGCTTCAATCACTTGGGTATAAAACATTCTTTAATTCATACACACACACACACACACACACACACACACACTCGAATGTATACACATTAACATGTATGTATATACATGTATGAATGTATGTATGTATGTATGTATGTATGTATGTATGTATGTTCTGTTCCTTTAAAGAAGCTTGACTAAGACAGGGATAAGAGTAGTAAGATATTATTGATACCATGTTTTCAGTCTATATTAGAAAACATCATTTTTCCTGTTTCTGTATCCCTACCATTTATGCATTGCCCATATACTGTCAAATGTTGCTAAATATTTTCTATTATCATGCTGGTCCTAAGGTCATCTCCAGTCACATAATGGACAAATAATAGTTATACTTAAGTAGGGAGTAGAAATAATAATGTTGTCTATGAGACTGAATATGTCCCTTGTTGTCACCTTCTCATTCTTAAAGGACAAACTATAAGATGCAAAATGATCAGAAGTAAATGGACCACAAGATAAACAATGTTTGAGACCCAAACTGGGTCTGACGTGATCCATGTTTGAATGATCTCAGACTGTGCTTGGTGATAAAGTCTGGGATTGGCATTCAGGAGACTAAGGTAAGAGGATCCTGCATTTGAGACCAGCCTGAGTTTCTCAAAGACTTTAGACATTCTTGGGCCACATGACAGACTATCAAAAAAGAAAAATAAAAGGGAAATACCTTTGACATTTATTGAAAAAGTTAAATACATGGAGAGGTTCTGAGAGGAGTAGAGCTAAACAGAACGAATAAACATTTTGAAAAAAGTGATGATCTGTGCCAGAATACTCAGCTAACGGAAAAAGCATGGCTTGGTATTTGCCCAGATATATTTGGATGTGACCTTTATAGGAGAGCATCAATGCCAAATACTGTTAGTTTTAATTAAGTCATATTTTAACCATTTTTTGGAATAAAGTTCTTTGGCATAGTAATAGTCTTGAAGTTTTTAAGTGAAAGAAAACCTTTCTAATCTTGTGGGATTTTTTTGCTGTGTTCTCATACACATTTTTATTTTTCTGTTCTCTTTTGTGCTGCTTGATTTTTTTCACAGAAATGGGGATGGTAATCCTAGATTAAAATATCTGTATAAGTGTGTACACACATGTGCACACACATATGATTTAAATTACATTTCCCAGAAGAGAAGATTCTGGGTGAAATCGAATTAGACAGACAGACAAACAGACAGACAGACACACACACACATACACACATTCACCCACAGTGGAAGTCTGCTGCAACACCCATCTTTCTATCAATCTCAGCCTCTCAAGGGCTCATTTAGGATAAATAAAATTACACCTCCAATGTTGTCACATACTCTTTTATCTTTCCCTTATGATTCATTGGGTATCTCAGATAGCTGCAATAAAAGACACTTTTCTTATCACTTGATTTCCAGGGAAGGAGAGTCAGATATGTCTACCTCATAAAAATCAGAAGGTTGACCCATTATGCTTATTACCTCTCATGGTCTGCTCAATCTAGAACATTTTACACTCCATGCTGTGACTGTAGTTACAGTGTCTTTCTTTAAAATCAAATTATTATCTTAAAATATTTATTAGACTATTAAAAATCGTGTGTGCTGTCTTTCTAGTATTCTCAATCCCAAGTGGCACATTTCTCCTACTAAAAATAATTAAAATGTGATGTCATTTTCCTACCACTCCATCCAGTCCCTGCTAAACCTTCCTGAAATTCTTGACCTCTTTTTCTTTAACTATCATAGGTATTTGTGTGTTTGAATAAATATATAAATACAGCATGCTGAGATGAGGAGCTTTAGAAAATGCCTGATGAGGGACAAATGATCATTATAACTGGCCATCCGTTGCCAAACATCAGTCCTAAAAGCAAATGTGTGCGTCTCCCTTGTTTTAATAATTTAAATACTAAAGCACTACTAAAATTACTCTCACTTTTAACTAGATCAGACATTACATTGATGGGGCAGAGAGTGTCACAAAATCAAAGCAACACCAACTTTCTATAATCCCTCTTGGTGTCCAGGAACTTGTTGCTTACTTGAATTTCTTTATCCCTTCTTGGATCTGAAAAAAAAATCCTCTCAGCTTTTGTAGAGAAACCTTATATAGAGCTCTCTCATTGTTTCTATTTTTATAATTCCCAAAGAACTGACAATCTTTTATTAATTTTCATACTCTTATAAATCTATTTTTAAGTCACTTAGTTCCCTGCAGCAAGATATTCTTCACTGTAGTTTTCTTTTCTAAAAACTCAAGGTAAGGCCTGTTAAGATTTTCAGAGTCTGACTGAATAACCAATGGAGTTTTTCCATGTTGATCTACTGGAATAAGTTTTTTTCTACTGTGTTGCCATAAACATCACTTGTCTTAGATTTAGTTACATGCCCTAACAACTTACAGTTATTACTTTCTATATGGTAAGGGAAACATCTAAGAAATTGAATTTTAGAATTCCTTCTAAACTTTCTTCACTTGAGCTTATATACCTTTTGCTAGTTGGACAGTTATGGGTTGGCAAGACAATAAAGGTGTAAAGACACAAAATTTCAGAAACTGTTGACCCTAGATATGAGAGGAAAATTGGAAGTAGACCTCTAAGGGATTGTGTTCAAAGAACTATGATGGGTGAGACTTCACTATTCAAATTGAGATTTGAAGAATGACTTTATTTGTGGATAAACCAAAAACGTTGAACAGGAAACCAAAGGTAGTTCCTTGCTGAGTAGACCTAGCCAAGACACCAAATGATACTTAAGGACTCAGTTAAGAACCCAGGACAAGGCATAGGTAGTCTGTGATGTGGTAACCTGTTCAACAGTGAATAAGACAGGCATTCCGTGCTTTCAAAACCTTGCTCTGGCCTCCTGTCATTCACTCAACACATATTTACTTAAAACCTGTTGTATGTGAGCCAGTGTCCTGGAAGTAGAGTTCAGTGGCTAATGAAATGCATACAGAACCCCCCTTTTAATACCATGAGGGTCTACTTGGAAACTTAGGCAAGAAAATAGGTAATGAACATGAAGATCTTTTGTTTGGTGACAGCAATAGTCTCTAGTCCCTTTGTAGCTTTTTGCACTACCTCTCCAATTATTTTGGTCCACGTTTAGTTCAAATAGAAGGAATGTTTTCTGACACCATCAGGAAAAGCTAACAGAGGCTTAGACTTCTGGTTTACTGGCCATTCCTGCGAACCTCACTATATGAATTGCATTTTACATCACTGTGACAAATATGCCTCAGCACACCTCCAGGGAAGGAATTGCTGGTTTTGCCACAGTTTTATAAGTTTTAGTACATGTCAGCTGCAAGTCTGTGCAGAGTGTGTGGTGTCAAGGAACTAACATCAAGGTGCTCAGGAATCAGAAAGAGGGAAAGCCTGCACTCCAAGATTTCTCCTTTCCCTCTTTCTTTTCTGTCCCCTAGTTGATGGGACATGACACCCATACTTGGGATGGTTCCTCTGTCCTTCAGCAGTCCTCTCAGAGATGCACCTAGCAGAGGGATTTATTGATTGCCTGCGTGATTATCAACCCAACCAAGTAGACAGATGAGCTTTCAACCTCCAAAAGAATCTTCTAAAATTATACTTCCTCTCACACCCTTAAGAACTGACATAAATATTCATCATAGATTTAAAACGATTGCAAAAATGTATTTTTCAACATATTGTACATTTTGACATTTTAAAATAAATCTGTTGTCTCACCTAAATATACCAATTAGAGTCTGAGTAATTATTTGATGCTTCTTTTTAATTCATTTAAAATATTGGAAATAGCTCTTGTAGAACTTTATAAATTATACAATATTTTCTCTTTAACTTTTATTTTCTTTCATGGAATTTTGTCATGTCTTTTTCTTAAAAAATGATTTTATTGTCCTATCTTGTCCTTGAATTAACACATTCTTAGCATTTAATTTTTTAATAGTCATATATCTTATGAGATGCTTTTCTAATAAAAATTTTATTAATATACAACTGTCTAAGACTATACCACTTCAATCCAAGTTATGGAAAACTGCTAGTAACAAAGGAAGTATAACTTTATAGGTGATGTATTGCTTATGTGGCAAAGGAATTAATTCCTCTGCCTTTTATAGAAAGTTAGTGCCAAAGTGAGATATGGTTTGCTGTTTATTGTTTTGAGTTTTCATTTTTAATTCATTAATTAGTACAGATGGTAAAGTCAAATATAACATTTATTTGAACACTGAATTACATGGGAAATTCATATTAACTTCGACAGCTTTCTTATTGATTAGGTTGAATGCAAAGAAGTGAAAATACCTGATATAGGCTAAGTAACTTCTTTGATGCTCATCAATTTTCTCAATAGTAGTAGCAATCTTTCTCAATATTGTATCAACAGTCTTTACTGTTTGGTTCCTCTATGGGGTTTCCATGTTGAGTCACTCTGCTTGAAATTACAGAAGAGAAAGAAAGTAGATTTTCCTTTGTAAAATAAAAGGAAAGTTACCAGGAAGGCCTGAATTAAAACCACATCTTCCATCTGTCATTGAAGTGTCTTCAGCACACTCTAGAGAAGATTTCTACACCCTCAGGATTACAGGCAAAACATTTTGCAAACAAGTAACATTAAGGAAATCATGGAAATAATTAGAAAGCTAGAAAGAAAGAGAATACATCTGAAGTAGAACACTTAGTAACTCCTTTTAGATTAGAAACATGTGTAAATGTTCTAAAATCTGAGAAGAATAGAGGGTTTTTATTATTCCTGATAGAACAGAACTGAATAGAGAAGCGTGCAGCCATCTGCTGAGTAAACAGAGATGTTTATAAAGGCTTACTTGCCAAGGTACATGGTTTATACTGTGGTCATCAGCCATCTGTGTAAGGCTGGAGAAGGCTGATGATGGTTTTGTGTGCTGATTTTAGGAGCTGGTTTTGAGGAATACAGGTTGTGGGCAGATCAAATAAGAGCAGCATGGAAGTATTGTTGTGTCAACATTTTCTGAAGATAGAAGAGCTTATATCTGTTGACATTATAATGGGCACTGACAACAGACTAAATAATACATGAATTGATTAGTGTACTTACAGAGTGTGATGACCTCCAAGCGGTTGAATCATCACAAAGACTCACGTTATCACATATAATAACCCCATGGGAGCTGCATCATGGTGTGCCATCCCCCATTTCAAATTTAAATTGACACTTTTTATATACTCTATTGTCTCACAAGGTCAGTTGCAGCTGGGGTCACAGTTGCGTATAAGGAGAAAAGGCTAGAATCCTGGAAGTGGATCCTGTGACCTTTTCCTCCTTATAGGAAATGTAAATGACATAGCCTACTACCATGCTGTAGACATGGCTTTTATTGTATTGTTTTGTCCACTTGTCATGGCTGTTCGACAAAGGCAATCTCTACTCCAAGGTAGCCATGCAGCAATCATATCAGGCAAAAAGAAAAGAAAAAAGTCATAGTGCAACAGGTATTAAAAACTAGAAGGATATGTACTGAGTTGTGACAGAAGATTCTCTGGCATAAGTCGGGAAAGGAGAACTTGAAAAGGATACGGAGTCAGGGGGCCTAGGAAGTCTCGTAAGAAAAATTTTAAGTCACAAACAAAAGTAAAAGCAGAGACAGAGTACCTGTCAGTGCCCATGTGTCTCCAGATGCTACCAATGTCTAACCCGGAAAAAAGGGTGGTTGGGTTGGGGTAATGCAGATTTTCCAAGAAAGAATCTTGTTCTAGATCAGGAGCATTTTCTCCACTTAATTTTATTAAAAATATTTTCTGTGCCTTTGACCTGGGTTTCCTCTCCTTCCTTCTCCTAGACCTATAATTTTAAGTTTAGACTTTTCATACTGTCACAGATTTCCTGGATATTTTGTGCTTGTGTTTTCTTTAGATTCTTTAACTTATCCATTTCTTGTACTTTGTCTTCAAGACCTGAAATTGTCTTTTCTGTATGTTGCATTCTGCTGATGTTGGAAAGGCTTATCTCTGAGGTTTTTTTTTTTACATCGTAAGTTTTTCATTTCCAATTATATTTCAGTTTGAATTTTCTTTAGTGATTCTGTTTCTACATTAATGTTTGCATTATTTCATCCACTGTTTGTGGGTGATTTCATAGTCTTAATTAAGGCATTTATTCATATCATCCTTAAGGTCCTTGACCATATTCTTAATTGTTATTTTGAATTCCTTGTCCTGTACTTTAGGTAAATTGTAGTTCTTAGGGCCTATTGCAACAGGGTTCCTGGCTTCTAGAGAAGGCATATTGTCTTGAATGCTAGTGTTTGTGCCTTAGCACTGGAATCTAGGCATCTGGATTTATGACCTTTGAGGTGTTTCTTAGGGATAGATATCTGGTCTTATCTTTGTTGTGTGGGATTGGTTGTTGTTGTTCTTTGGTTGTTGTTGCCCACTCTGGATCCTAGTCAAGTGTAGTGACTCTGGGGTTCCTATTAGAGAATGCTTCTGTGGTTTGGAGAGTGACACAAAGGAATTCAGTTGGGATTGGAGCAAAGGCTAAGAGGATCAATAGGAGATAGCTAGGGAACAGGGGTCTACACCAAGAGGCAGAGTCTGGAGGAAAAGACTAGATGACAAGAGGAGGGGCTCCTGCAGTCTGGATGCAACAACTCCGTAAGATTAACTGCGGAGATACTGGAATAGAGAACAGAAAATATACTGAAAACTGCCTACACTGTCCACATTGTGTCCCTTGTCCCTGGTAGAAAGTGTTTCTTCATATTGGCAGCTGACACAAAGGAATGGAGGCAGACTAGAAGGGAAGGCTGAGAGTGTAGGCTGAAAATAAATAAGGGACCCTAGCTCCACCCAAGAGGCAGAGTTCCTGAACATATAGAAAAGGGTGGGGGATATGATTATGTTCAGAAAGACCTTCAAAACTCCAGCAAGGGAGCTCTAGCTAATAAACATTTCCAACAAAGTAGTAGGATACAAAATTAGTACCTTTCCTACATACCAAGGACAAACATACTGGCAAAGAAATCAGAGAAACTACTTTGAACAATGGCCTCAGGAAAAAAAAACATATCTTGGACTTCAATGAAAAACTTGTATAATAATAAAACTTAAACTTTGAAGAAAGAAATTGAATATATCTGAAGACATGGGTCAGCAGAACTAATATTGTGAAAATGATCATCATACTAAAAGCCATCTACAGATTCAATGCAACTCATCAAAGTTCTAACAATTCTTCACCGAAATTGAAAAAAAAATCCATACGGAAACATAAAAATTCCAGGATAGCTAGACTAGCTCTGTAGACCAGGCTGGCCTAGAATTTACAGAGACCCTCCTGCCTCTGCCTCCAGAGTGCTGGGATTAAAGGTGTGGTTCACTAATGGCCGGTGTAGGATAGCTAAATTAATTCTGAACAGTAAAAAGCTGCTGGAGGTGTAGCCACCCTAGATTTCAAGTTGTACTATAGATCCTCTAAAAATCCACTATTCACACCTCAAGGTACCAGTAAGATGTGTTGGTGTGGGAAATTTTAAGATCTACTTGAAAAACCACAGACCAGTTGGCTGCAGTGATTAGTATCCCTCCCCAAAGTAGAATAAAAAGCATCATATTATGATTAGAATTGACTACAATAGAAAAACGAAATTTACAGCAGCACATTCTTTGGCTTGTCACATGACTATGTTTTGGCTATTATAATTTAACTAAGACTCTTACAGACTTACAGAACAATAATACTTTATTTCTGGCACATTTGGGAGCCATATTCTGCAAGCTGGGTACTATTGAACATCTGGGAATTACTACGAGAAAAGAAAGCACAGGTTTGGGTTTAGTAAGTTTCTGTATAGCTAAGAATTAAAATAACAACCCAGGATGGCCAAGAAACAATAACTATAATATCCATAGAGAGTGATTTGGGGGCACCCAAAACAAAAATACCCCTGCGTCAGCATCTCTTCACCCCTTCAATTCTGTGGACACATCTCTTACATTATTCTTCAGCCTCCTGGACCATCTCCTTTTCCTGAGATGCATTTGGGTGCTTCTATCTGCTCCTGGGCATTGCTCCTTGGGTGCTTCCTTGGTGACTCAGCACATCATAGAGATCTGCAGTTCTGTTTTCTTTATGCAGCATCATCATCCCTCACTGCTAGATCTTGATCCCTACATCTTCAGATTGTAAATGCCACATGGTGAGAGGCCAACTGCGTTTTCTTTTAAAGCAGTAACTGGAAGAACCAGATGGTTTAAAAAGTTGTCAAGTGAATAACATAGCATCCACTTTCATTTATTGTGGAGTTGAAGGTTACTTACTATTTAGAGATTTTCATTCTATATTCCCATTGTCAAATTCAGGCGTCTTAAAAAACCAATAAAGTCAATTTGATAGAAATATTTGACAAATAGTCAATTATGGTAATTGTGAATAAAGTGCTACATTGACGGCTGATTATGAGTTTAAAACCAAAGACTATAATTACTTTAATGGCTATAAGACTTAAACTAAGAACTTTCAAGTAAACATCCAACTGTTGAAAAAAATAGCATGATCGGATACTAAATTCATCACTGAATTCCCTTGCAAAAAGTTTATTATTACTTCTTTTCCTTAACAGGAACCAAAGTCTATCTACCAAAACATAGTATATTTGTGTAGTCTCTTCAGAAGGGAAGTTGCCATTGAGCTATATTGAAAAAATGTGTGATAGTTTTCCCTTTTATGTTGCTGTCATAGTTTACAAACTAAATACAAATTAACTCTAACAACCATCAATTACTTTTTCCCTGAGTGGATATACTGAAATGGTAATTATTTGGACTTGTGAATGTAAATAATATGCTTTTGAATACAATTATTTTTCTAAAAGAAAATGTACGTGTTCTCTGGGAATTATTAAAGAAATAAAGCAAAAATAACAGCATAACATCAGTGTGTTATAGAAAGAAGGAACTATGTATGGTTGTAACAAAGACATTCTACTGGAGGGACAATGGCATTCATTAAAACTGTGTATAGCCATAACAAAGGTATTCTATTGTGGGAAAACCACCTTTTATTATACTATGTATGGTTGTAATAAAGGCATTTTAGTTTAGGAACAGTGCTATTCACTGGAAATATGTGTGGTTGTAACAAAGGCATTGATGTGATACTGTAGATTAGCGTAGTTCACTGGATCTATGTGTGGATGTAATAAAGGCATTCTAGTGTAGGGACAATGCTGTTCATTCAACGATGAAGTATAACAAAGGCTTTGCACTGCAGGGGCAGTGCTGTTCATTGGAACTCAGTGTGGTTGTAACAAAGTCATTCTAATATAGCGTCAGTACTGTTCATTGGAACTATGTGTGTTCGTAACAAAGGCATCACACTGTAGGAGCAACACTATTCATTGGAACTGTGCAGGGTTATAAGAAAGGCATTCTACTGTAGGGAAAGTACTGTCTGTGGTTGTAACAATGGCATTTTAAGAAGAGTGCAATTCAGTTGGAACTGTATGTGGTTGTAACAACAGGTTTGTACTGAAGAGCCAGTGCAGTTCACTGGAACCATGCGTGCTTGTACTAAAGGCATTCTACTGCAGCTACAGTGTTGTTCATTTGAATTATGTATGATTGCAGCAGAGAAATTCTACTATAAAAAACAGAGCCATCTTTACTTTTTTGTAGTGCAAGTTTCTTTGTCAGCTCTAACATTAAAACGTAAGATAGCATTTGTATTAACTCATTTTCAATATAAAACCATATAATTCTAATCATACTATTTTTCAATTTCTTTTCTTGATATAAGACTACCATTGTCCTACAATTAAGAATAGTTTGTTACATGTTCTAAGTATTTTACATTGTCTTTCTACTTCCTCTCAGCAACTAAATGAGTATGATATTACTATGATTCTTTCTAACAGAAGCATGACTTTAGGTTGAGAGGGAAAGATTTTTACCCAAAGTATAAAGTCATAGGATGTTGGTATAGGGTTTAAACCACCCCATTCTGTGAGTCCAATAAAAATGTATAATCACAGTTATATTCCTATGGAAAGTGAATTTAAAATAACATACACTTATGACTGAAAATACTTGCTTAAAAATTAATTCTAAAAAGTGCTATAAAATATAAAACAAGATTTTTTCACTTGAATTTAAAAGGTTATTGTTAATATCTATTCCTGGCAGTTTTAGTGACTCAGTTGAATTATATATGAAAAGTGCTAAAATATGAATGTATGATGTAATGTATAAATGGAATTCACATCCCAAGGAATAACTATCATCTTATATCAGACTCTTTAATTTGATCTTCTGAATTATGCTTATAATTAAAACATATACATCTTAAAACATGATATAAACTACTCTGGTTTTATTGTTAAAATATTATTCATATGAAAACTTATAAAAATATACTAATTATTCTTTTTTTTTTTGGTTTTATGAGACATGGTTTCTCTGTATTGTTTTGGAGGCTGTCGGTCCAGCCTGGTCTCGAACTCACAGAGATCAGCCTGCCTCTGCCTCCCGAGTGCTGGGATTAAAGGCGTGCGCCACCACCGCCCAGCTTAGTAATTATTCTTTTCTTCTTCTAAGTACCATGTTAAAATTTTAATGATTTAGATTTAAAAATATTTTTAATTCTGCAAATCACTTTGAATTGATGACCTTCAAAGCTTTTGTTTTTTTTTTGTGGCATCCATATTTGTCTAAAAATTTTGCATTAAGAATGTAAAATTTGAAATATGCCAACATCTCTTAAAGTACATATCTATAAATGTAAAAAACACTTTCAAATTCCCTTACTAGCTTTATTCTTGATGAAATTTATCTCATTTTGTCACCTGCTAACAGACACATTGTTTGTTTCCCAGTTTGGAAAATTTCTTGTTCCAGCATTTCCCAAAGGCATTAAGACACTCAAAATCATCAAAGATCATCAACCTGGAAAAGTGATATCCAAGTTCATTGTTTCATGATATTGATGGTCAAAGATGTGGGCAATTGTGAGAATAAAGAAAGACATATCAATATTTATTAAGAGATAGTAACATGAAGAATTAGGAAAGAGTGAGAAATCAAGAAGAAAAAATGACTCCCCCAGAGATAAATATCCCTGAGCTTCTTTGTCAATGGCAGAAAATGGACAAGTGTTGAGATAATTGCTTCATGATTGCTCTCTTCTGTGGACTATTATGGGATGAGTCAATAAAGGGAACATATGCTATACACATGCCCACCTACCATCCAGCCTAACCAGGGAAATGAACCACCAACCCTCTATAGAAATTCTTTTTCACAATTCTGCTTCTCTAGAATCACTTCTGGTACCTCATATGTATAGTAGAGTTCTCTAGGTGAATATGACTGATGGAATACGTCCATAAAGGAGTTTTACCAGATTGGCTTATGTGATACGATTTGGTTTGTCCAGCAATGGTTGTTATCACATAAGGGAGACTGAGAATTCACTGACTTCTCAGCCTGTGAGGCTGGATACCTCCTCCGCTGTCCCAGTGTGATGCTAAAGATCTAAAAAATTTCTAGTTAGGGGTTTGTCTTCAGTCTACATTGGAAGACCAAAGAAGTTAAATGCCTGCATCTTTGAAGGGTGTGAACATTAGTGGCATCATGAGGGTAGACAGGAAATGCCCTCAACAACAAGGAGAGCTAGCAGGCAGAAGCAGATTTCCTTTTCTCTCAGACCTCTCTATATCCAGGCCACTTCAGAGAGTGAAAGTCTGTTCCTTAGGTAATCTATCCAGGTAATGTTTTCACAGACCCATCCAGAAGCATCTCTGTTAGTTAATTCTCAGTCCCATCAAGTTTACAACCAAGATTAGTCACCATAGCTTTCATTTCAGTGGTTTTCTTTTCCTAAACATTTCAGTGAGAAACTTAGGCATAATTAAGTAGTTTCTTTTCAAATAAAATATTATCTTAGCCTTTAAACTCACATACTTTGCAGACTTTCTGTTTTTTAATGAGATTGGCTCACACTATGTAATCTTTTGAGAAGTTTTATATTAATCTTTTATATTCCATCTAAAATTAATATACTGGGAAAATGAAGTGGTGTGACCAGGGAATGTGGGGGGCAGTGAGGTCATACAGTCTGGCCTTGATCAATTCAGAGATTAACAACTAAGCTGGGCCTTGGATTGGGCTCAAGCAGCCCTGGCTATGGGTTTTCAGGCTGAGATTTTGA
Organism: Mesocricetus auratus; assembly: GCF_017639785.1. Classification (NCBI taxonomy): domain Eukaryota; kingdom Metazoa; phylum Chordata; class Mammalia; order Rodentia; family Cricetidae; genus Mesocricetus; species Mesocricetus auratus. The sequence continues at coordinate 73,283,784 of NW_024429194.1, read as the reverse complement.
AATAGCACAATGGCGTTAATTACATCACAATAACTTTAATTAAAGACACTAAGTCAAATGTTGCCCATTTCCTTATAGAAAAGTTATCATGACTTGGAAATGTAGTTGCCTCAGCAAGATATTGTGTTTTGACTTTCTCCAGAGGTTTTTCTTGTATTCCTCATTAAAGAGCCTATTATTCTGGAACATGTCTTGTAGAATCTGTGGCTTTAACAAAAATGTTGAGAAGACAATGAACATCCCACTTTACATATCTCCACTCATGGGACTGCCAGAAGACAAACTGACACAAGTATCTTATGTTGCTGCCCTAGCCCCTTCTCTATGCTCCTCTCTCTGCATGTTATGATGGAGATTCCCCCGAAGAGAAAGAAATCAAGAAAGAGGTGAGGTGGGTGGAAGGATGAAGAAGAGTAGTGATGACACAGCAAAATAGCATGGCAGGTGTCAGGAAGCAAGGAAGGAAATTAGAGAAACTGGGTGAAAATGGAAGGAAAAAAAAAACCTTGACTTTCCCCCAGAAACAAGAAGATACAATGCCTATTTTGAAAGAGGATATGGGTTCACAGAAACCTGAAACTGATGTTAAAAATCAAGCCTTCACATGCTATGATATTTTTATTTTGAAGGCAGCTGTATTATATCTTGTCCATCCACTGAGCATTTAGAGATTTTTAACAAAGCAGAGAAGAGCAGCTCTTTAGGCTCTTTACATTCCTAATCAGCTTGAGAGGGCCCTTTTCTCTATGTAGATAGATCTCATGCTCTTCAAGTGATGGGTTGGGGTTACTTTGATATCTCCAGGTATGGGACAGTGGCAGCAGACAGATAGGAGCAGCCACAGGAGGTTCCTTCCCTGGTCACACACCTCTTGAAGGCCTCAGGAGGGACTAAGAGATTTACACTAGGTTCAATAATGTGTAGGCGGAGGTACCAGGTTTCTCAAAGCCTTACTCTTTGAAATCATTGCATCTATGAACTTGCCTGTACTCTTACTCTTTAGAGATGTGACACTTGTCTTTCTCTTCAAACATCAAAAGGAATATACCTTCACTTTAACAGATCCGAACACTACGAAACTCCTGCCGTCCACCCCAGGGAAAACGAGGGCTTTCCCATTGACTCATTGAGAAGTGATAGCTTCTAATGAAGATTGCAGCATATATAGTAAAGTCTGTGGTGATATTTTGTTTATGATCTAACAAAATAAAGCTTGCCTGAAGATCAAAGTGCAGAGCTAGCCACAGTAGTTAGCTATAGAGGCTAGTCAGTGGTGGCACACACCTTTAATCCCAGCAATCGGGAGACAGAGGCAAATGGATCTCTATTAGTTCAAGGTCTCCCTGGGCTACACTAAATTGATCCTGTCTAAAAGAGAAACAGGGCTCACACAAAGGTGATCCTAGCACTTGGGATCACATGCCTTTAATCCCAACACTAGAGAGGTGCAGAAAGGAGTGATATGACTGGGTGGAGAAAGGAATATAAGATACTGGGAGGAGACAGGAGCTCATTGAAGTCTGAGTAGTCATTCTGAGGTGGCAGTCTGAGGACAGGATTGCCCCTTTAGTCTGAGCATTGGGAGAGATAAGAACTCACCAGTGGCTGGCTGCTTTGCTTCTATGATCTTTCAGCTTTCAGCCCCAGATAGATGACTCTAAATTTTATTATTAAGAGCAATTATTATCTCTACTACGAAACCCCATGTTTGCAGAATTTGCCTCTGGTTGCTACAAAGCTGTGGTGTAGTGTATGTAGTATACAGGGAATGCACTTGGAGCAACAAGTATTCACAAATAAACATACAAGAGAGAGTGAAGGCACAGAGAAGGGAGCTCTAGCTAATACATATGCGCTCATCCGTGGGATACTGGAAACTCCAGAGCCAAGTATATTATAGAGGTGAAAGATGATCTTGAGGTCTTTAATTTAGGAAATGAGGAGGTTTCTCTTTTGGTGAGATTCTTTGTTTTTCTTGCTTTTGTTTTTTTGTTTTGTTTTGTTTTTTTTTGATGGGGACGATGTAAGTCTGTTGTTTAAAGAAGATGTGGCAAGCATTCTCTATTGAGTAAGTAGGTGTAAATGTATTTACAGAGTCGATAGTGTGATAAAAGCAAAGCCATCAAATTTGGGAGAGAATGATCGATCCTTTTGGCTAGAATGCAAGGCACAAGTAACATAGAACTGAAAATGCGGGAATGATAGATGTGATCACTCGGTAGTATATTTGCAATTAGAGCTATGGACAAAAATAATCTATTCATGGGTCAATATATGGCAATAAAAATGTACATATCTTAGCACTCCTTTGATGATGTCACAAGCCCCAAGAGAAGTTGACTGAGGAAGGGTGTGTGCTGGATGGAATATATCACTGAAAATGCCAGGAGTAGCTAGGGCTTCCAGAATGGACAAGAGTACAGATATTATAACAATATTTTCACCTTATTGCTCCAAGATGTTTTCCTTCTCAGGATTTTGCAATACTTTATACTACTGATGAATTTTAATTATGTACACATACTGGTAAAATAAACCTTGGTAATAAGGTTGTGCTTTTTCTTTCTTTGGCTCAGAAAATGTTTGGCAAGAGAAGGAACTCATGTCACTAGCAACATAGGACCCATTCTAATCCTATTCTAGCCTGAAAATGAATAGTGTCCTTGAGTGATTTGAATTTACCCTCCCATAGGTCTCTACCGATACTCTGCAATGGAAATATTGCAAAGTCTCTGGTTGTAGATTTTCTCTCTTTTGTGCCATCAACAATATTCCTTTCCTAGGAAAATTCTCTTGGAACAATTTCTGCTGTTGCCTACTCCGTAGGGTTCGCATGATGGAACTTAAGGCAGTATCCAGTCTTTAGGAAGCCTCGGCCTATCCATATTATTCTACAATTAATGCAGATATCACTAAGTTACTCGACTGAGTTTCTTTGAATCAGTTCTTTTCTTTTAAAGTGAAAGAATTCCACTAACAGTTCCCCAAACCTTAGGTGTGAGGGTGTTTGCTAGGTGCATCTGTTGGTGTGAGGGTGTTTGCTAGGTGCATCTGTTGGAACTGGAATGCAGAAGTCTGTATTTTGGTTGGTTGTTGCTTTTTGTAGTCTCAATCTGTTGCAAAGCAAAGTTGCCTGTTTAAGCAGGTCTTCATTAATCCACGTGATAGGACACCCCTCAGAGCCAATGCAAGAGTAAGAAGCTGTGGGAGATCTGTGTTGACTATTTTATAAGATGTCATGAATATTTGTGAGGTAGGTGGTGTGTTCATGGGATCAAGACCCTTTTTACTCTCCCAAACTGCATTTCCCTTTTAAGCCATTTCTTTCTTTCTTCCTTTCTTTTGTAATCTTGGTTGTAAAAGTTTTTTATTTGTTACATTTTTGTTTACTTTTAAGATTGTAGCTTGATTAAAATATTACTACTTTCCCTTTCCTCCCTCCAAATCCTCCCATATATTCCTCCCTTTTCTCCGGCAAATTCATGGTCACCTTTTATTTTTGTTTTGTTTTTTGAGACAGGGTTCTCTGTGGCTTTGGAGGCTGTCCTAGAACTAACCCTTGTAGACCAGGCTAATCTTGAACTCATAGAGATCCACCTGCCTCTGCCTCCTGAGTGCTGGGATTAAAGGCGTGTGCCACCAACGCCCAGCTCATGGTCTCTTTTTAAATGAGTTGTTATTGCATGCACGCACATATAATATGTTTTATATATAATTATATACATGTACAATTATTGCATATATATTAAACTAGTTGTTATTGCATATGTATATTTTTAAATATAATCTGATGGGTCCATATAATGTTACTTGTATATATGTTTTTTGGGCTAAACATTTGGCAGGGACAACCAATTAGCATGCTTTTCCCTGGAGAAGACCACCTCAACTTCTCCCAGCCACCCTCCATTCCCTATAGTTCCTTGGGTAGGGTCCAGGCCTCATGAATGGGCTTTGCCCACCCACTTTGACACACTTGTTGGTGTCTTCCTTGTTCAGCTCACATTTGGGTGGCCATGTTTGTGAGACTTTATATGTTTAACTTCTGATGTCACTAGGAGACACAATCTCACAGCATACAGCCTGATCTCTGGCTCTTAAAAATCTTCTCCCAACCTACTTCCATACTGTTTCCCGAGCTTTAGGTGTGAGAGTTTTGGATAGATGGAGCCAATGGGACTGGGCTCCCCATGTCTACATTTGATTGGTTGTTGCTTTCTGTAGTGGTCTCCATCTGTTGCAAAGAGACATTTCCTTTATGGGCGGGAAGACTACATTTATCTGTGGGATAAACATTGTAGATCGTCTCCATGATCATTTGCAAAGCTCATAAGAGAGGGAAAACCACAGTGCTAATAACATGACAGATGGAGTTACAAGAGGCTTAGTGCACATGCATGACAGTTAGGGAAATCTCTGGAGTCTTGGTTCCTAATACAGCCAGGAAAACTCAACTGTAAGGCTATTTAATCACAGACTGGCAAAAACACCATTGTCAGGTAACAGCAGCATTTTGCTCAGCGATGCCACATTCTGTTCGTTGATTACCCCATCTCAAATACAAACATAGTTTGTCAGATATGTCGTTCCTGAGGCACAGTGCTGAAAGAAAACAGATTAAAGGAGAAAAGATGCATCTTGGCTTATGGTTCCAGCACATTCTGGTTTGGGGGATGTGGTAGATCTCAGTAGCTCACACCCAGTCAAACGAGAAGCACAACGAAGGCTGAGTAGTGGTCTTTCTCAATTCTCCCCCTTTATTCCACTGATAACCCCAGCCTGTGGCATGGTGCTGCCCACATTCAGGTCAGATCTTCACGTCTTGGGAGACTCTGTAAAATCACTCATAGAAGTGCTTCCCTAATCTAGGCACTCTGAATACAAACTGAAGCAGAGGGGAGGCATTGAGTGAAACAGACATTTTCTCACTTGAAGTGGTTCACCAGGAAGCTAGGGGCCTGGATAATCAATGACCATCAAAACCACTCCAGACCTCTAGGTTTCCGGTCCTTTGTTTCATGAACTTTACAAAAAATTTCACAAACTGTGGAAGGGTGAATTTCAGAAAGTCTTATTACAGGAGAGATCTGAAGAGACAGCAAGCAAGCAGAGCCGTGTAGCGAGAATGGACCCAAGGCTTTACTGGGCATGAGTATGTGTGTGATCCGATCAGACAAGTTGTCCCACCTATGAGGTGTTGAAGTGCCTCTCCACCCTGGTGTCTGGACTGCAGTTTCAGGCACATCTTCCTGGGCAAATAAAGCACCAGATCGTGTAGAGTTTCCAGGAAGCTGCAGCCATAAATGTTCTTTTCTCCTGTGTTAAAGGAGAAGAACGATTAACAACAAGAAACCAGAATAGGAACCAATGCCCATAAACATTATTGGTCTCTCTGACCTCTAGCCAGGACAAGGTGTCAACAGAGCCAAGGACATTTCTGGTTTCTAGCCAAGACAGTTTGTAGTCAAGGGCAAGGAACACAGTGGTTGACTCTCCAGATCCCTGCTCTCAACTGCTTGTCCAGTGTCTCATGTCTCCAACAACATTGACAATCAACATTAATCACGTGTACAAAGTCTCCTTTTAACATGTTTTAAATTAAAAATATTATTTTTAGCATAAGTAAAATAGCTTAGAGGAACAAAGGTTTAATGCTGCATTTTTCTTGTTTTAAAAACATGAAGCATTATTTTTTAATTTTCTTTATGATTTCAGTGTTTGAAGTTTATATTTGATTTGTTGCATTTGCGTGAATTGGTATATTTAAATATGGTTAAATGGCATCTTCCTTTCAGTTATTCTTGAGATGCAGTTTTATCCCTCTGTATAGGATTGCACAATGTACAGTGCTTCTCAGTTGGGTAACTTGTACAGTAACCTCATGAACTAAAAATCAAGTCCCAGTTCACACATAATTTCTTCTTTAAAAGATTACCAGGTGATTTTAATTAGCATCCAAGGTTCAGGTAAATAGAAGACTGCTTTTTACAAACTGAATGTGTTGTTTTGAGGTGTGATTATTTGATGTCTTTAGAAAAAAAAAGATACAAATCAACAGTATCTACTGTGTTTTTTTTAATTTAACTCCTTTATAATAAAAAGTATTACTAAAATCATACAGCTATGATGGAACTTGTAGTTGTGTCACCTCAAGGTCAAAAGCTAGTGTTTGTAGAATCAGCATTCCAGTCCTCACACTACAGCTTCCAGATAGCCACATTAAAACTTTATTCACAGTGTGAAAACGATGCTCTTAGGCATTTTAAACAGACGCGAGTGATTGATATGAAGATACCCTGTCTTAAGTCATGTTGCTAGGAAACAGTTTGAAGATTAAATCTCCCACAGAGACATCTTCCACCCTGTACTAAGGAAGGGTGATGGTATGCTCTGACTTTTAAAAAGAGGGTTATTCTCTGATTTCTCTTTATGTGTACATACATATGTGTTTGTGTGACAACTTGTTCACTCTCCATTTGTGAGGTGCCTGTGGAAGGCAGAGGGCATCAGATACCCCTGGCTCTTGAGCTACAAGTGGTTGTGAGTCCCCTGAGGTGTGTTCTGCGAACCTAAATGGCAATCACTCTTAGCTGCTGAGTTTTCTTTCCAACTCCAGTATACCCTAATTTTAAAAGTAGGTGATTTCCCTTCAACAATTTTATTTTGAATTATTTTTTCAAATTTATGTTATACTAAAACATAGAAATTCTTTTAAAAACATATGTAAGGATAAAATTGTAAGTATCCAATGATATTTACCAATGTAGCCATTATTATATTATATATAATCACAATGAAAAATTCATCTTACATCTCTCCTTAATAATTTTATTACCAATGAAATAGTTTGTCCTTTACATTAGGAGAATTTGGCTATATAGAAAATATAATGAATCTAAAAAGCTTCTACAGTGTACTACACAGAAAACAATGTATTTTGGTGATATTTCATCATGTTTTATTTTCAGATAGTACATGCTAGTTTATGGTTTGCAAAATGGATTTTTACTTCAACTATATTCTAAGAATCCTTGCCTTTTAGCATGTATATTCGTTTAATTCCTTTATAATTATTATAATTTTTGTACTAAGATATCTACCTAAAGCTCATTTTGTAAGTTGTAGTGCTCATAATTTTTCTCTTCCTTTAATTCTTTTCTTAGCTTATTTTTTAATTTCTTCATTATTTTAAGACAGGATTTTACTATATTGCCAATACTGGGCTTCAAGTTGCAATCTTCCTACCTCAATCCTTTTGTCCTGACATTATAAGTGTGCATTTCCTCACTTGGTATTTCTGCCCTCTCCTTTTCAATTTTTGTATATTTTGCAACTTGAAATCAGGCAGTGTTTATTCTGTTTTTCTAACAAAGTACTATATAAAATATTTTTTATGATTCTAACACAAGGCTGTTTAATGTTTTATTTTTTGCTTCATTATAAATAAATCAAATTAAGCCATTAGAATGGGTTTTTATGGTAAATTACTATGTCAAAATATCAGAACTCTCTTCAGTCCTTTGGTACACAAGTAGTTATTTTCTCAAAATGTTGTCTTAGTTACCATACCTTAGTTGAATAGAAAAATTAAATCATTCTTTTAATTTCTTCTTCTTCTTCTTCTTCTTCTTCTTCTTCTTCTTCTTCTTCTTCTTCTTCTTCTTCTTCTTCTTCTTCTTCTTCTTCTTCTTCTTCTTCTTCTTCTTCTTTTCGAGACAGGGTTTCTCTGTGGCTTTTGAGGCTGTCCTGGAACTAGCTCTTGTAGACCAGGCTGGTCTCAAGCTCACATTCTGTCTATTTCAACACTGAGTTTTACTAACTTTAATTCCATAAAAGTGTATTCACATATATAAGCCTATCTGAGTTTGTATGTTTATATGATGTAAGTATGAGTGTAGTGTAGGTATATGTATTATGTGTGTTTTAATTGTGTGTGCATGTGTGCAAGCCCGTGGGCTGTACACAGGTACACATGCATGTGGAAGCCAGAAGTTTATGCCAGGTGTTATTGTTTGGCTGGTGGTGGTGGCAGTGGCGGGAAGGAAAGTTACACGACACAACAGAACTCACCTGGGAGGTTTATTGGGGGAAGGGAAGGGAGAGGAGACTGAAACAGGCCTCCGGAGTTAGGAGCAATGGGAGGATAAAAAGAGAGATACGGGAGGGGCATTTTTATGAGGGATATGGCACAGAGGGAGAGCTCTATATAGTGGCCATGGCTTGATGATGTATTCTGTCAGAACACTTAGTGCTTGCCAGTATAGATGCCTGAGTACTAACCAGCATATGAGCACAAGGGCTGCTCTTAGTAGCTGTAGTTGAGGACCCTAAGGGCAGGCAAGCGTAATGCCTGAATGCTAACACCAGGGTCCTTCTTCAGTTGTTATCTAGCTTGTTGTATTTTGAGACAGATACTTTCACTGAACCTAGGGCTTTCTGATTCAGCTAAACCGTAAGGTTCCAAGGAAGTTCACACTCTGTGTGCTGGGCTTACAAGCATCTCAGTGTCCCAAGCATCTAGCAAAGGAACCAAAGTTGTCATGTTTGTACTGCAAAACACTTTCCCAAATGAGCCATCTTCCCAGCCTATGCATGTTTACTTTACAGTTATTTGTACTTAATGTTTCATGTAAATCTCCAACCATGCCTACCAACTATGTATCTATGATGATTGTATAGTTATTCACATCTTTAGCTGTGAGTTATTTAGAACTTCGTCTACAACAAATTTCAGATTTTTACCAAATTCATATTTTGGCTTTATAATTTGTTTTGTTTTAATATAAGCGAGGAAAAAAATCCCTGTTTTATTTTCATCTGTTGAAGGATTTTACATGATTACTTGCCTTAACTACTAGTTTTATTTTCAATGTTTTAACTTTTATATTTGAACATTGAATTCATCTGAGTTTATATTGACATATGAAGTGAGACTAGAATGCATATTTTTCCCAATTAGGAAATTTCATTACAATAGTTCTTCCTGTTGAATATTTTATGTCCTTTACTTCCTTCCTTATTTCTGTCTTTACCCAGTAGTTATTCAGTAGAGTTATTCCGTTTCCATGAGTTTGTAGGATTCTTGTTATTCCTGTTATTTTTGAAATCTAGCTTTAATCTGTGGTTGTCTCATAGCATGCAGGGAGTTATTTACATTTTCTTGTTTCTGTTGAGATTTGCTGTTTGACCAAGTATATGATCAATTTTGGAGAAAGTTTCATGAGGTGCTGAGAAGGTACATCTTTTGTGGTTGGATGGAATGTTCTGTAGATATCTGTTAGGTACATTTGGTTTATAATGCCTGCTAGCTCCAGTATTTCTCTGTTTAGCTTTTTGTCTAGATAACCTGTCTGATGGTCAGAGTGGGGTATTGAAATCTCCCACTATCAATGTGTGAGGGTTGATGTGTGATTTAAGCTTTAGTGATATTTCTCTTAGAGAAATGGGTGTCCTGGCATGGATACTGCTTTTGCATCTATTCTGTCTGTGTATTTTTATTGGGAAATTTGAGTCTATTGAACTTCAAGTCTTGACATTTTATGAACATGACATTGGTGAGAAAAGTACAGCTTCCCTCTACCCTTCTAGCTTCTTTACTTAGATTAACATTAAGACAGATTAAAGGGAGAAAATATATTTACATATTTTGTGTGCATAAGGGCATAGTGTGAAAAGAAATACCCTACCCTCCACAAAACCAAGATAATTTTGTGTCTTCTTCCTGAGTTAGGTAATTGGTTACACATTTTCCATTGAAATGCATAAAATAACTTACATATTTAAAAAGAGCTATGTAGATGCATTAATTTAAACTTCAGAAAGTAACATTTAAAATTATATTTAATATGTGTATGACATATGTTCAGGTGTATATGTGTGTGTATATGTGCATGTGTGTGTTGACATGCATATGTGAGTGTGGGGGCACACATACATTGGCACACATGTGTGTGGAAGTCATATGTTGGTACTTGCCTTCTATTTTTTTTAGATAAGGTCTCTTTTGTTTTGTTCACTGCTATGTACACCAAGCTAATTGGTGCATGAGGCCCCAGGGATTCCCCTGTCTCTTCATTCTATTTCACTGTAAGAGTGTCAGGATTAACCCGACTCTGGTTTTCATGCTTGTATGATAAACACTTTGCCCACTGAACTATCTCTGCCTGGGAATCATTATTTTAGGTGTTCAAACCCAATGGCAGAAACAGAGCTCAAGTCTATAATGAAAGATGTTTAAGAAACAGGAATAAGTCCAGATAGACTTGTAAATTTGCCTAGTCCTTTCTTGTTCTATATTACATTAATCTTGGTAAGTAATGTGGCTAAGAAACCAAAAGCAAGGAAATAGATTTGCCTGTGTTTCTCTTGTTTGTTAGTGGATATTATTTTCATATTTCTTTTGTTAAAACAGGGGAAAGAGTAGAAAGGATTTTCAATTCTAATTTTCCAATTTAAAAGTTTTATGTGTACGGGTGTTGGCCAGCATGGATGTCTGTTCATTACATACATGTCTGGTGCCCATGGAGGCCAGAAGGGTAAATTGGATCCCCTAGAACTGGAGTTACACATAATTGTGAGCTGCCATGTGGGTGCTAGAAACTGAACCCAGGTCCTCTGGGCAAAGTGGGCAAAGACAGTGCTCTTTAGTACTGAGCCTTCTCTCCAGACTGTGCGGAAGGTACTTGCAAAATAACACTGCCTACCTAATAGTGAAGGCAGCAAAGCTGCCAAAAGCTTTGTAAAAGGATTGTGGAGACATCTTTTCATTTTGAGAAACAGAACAGAGTCTCACAAGGTGAGCGGCCCTGTACAAACAAAACAAAGTCAAAGGATTTGAAAGATACATGAAAGTGAATAACATCTAAAAAGAAAATGTTCACTGGGGGCCTCTATTGCCAGAACAAAGCCCTGCTCATGCCTCTGTGTTTACCAGCATTACCTTGCTGTGGTGTGCAGACCTGAAGCAGCAGTTGCTTGCTCTGTGAGGCTTGGCAAGAGATCCTTTGAGAATATGTTAACTTAACATAGGGAAAGAATTTGAGAGTTCCTATCTCGATTATTCTCTGTAAGATTGCAACTTGGTGTTGGCAAATTCATACCCATCTGTCCATTTAATGAATTCATAGTGGAGGAGGAATTGGTGAGAAGTACCTAGGCCTATGTTTGAGATCACTGTCTCCATCATCTTCTGTTCTGAATCATGAAATGGAGAGGAAAAACAGGGGTGGGATTGCTATGAGTAGTTTAAAATGAAGAAACAACAGGAAGTTGTGGAGGAAGCTAAATGGCTCTAGTGTGAGGAAAGGGGGGCCAAGCATAGGGCTTCCATCTTTCCAGACCTTCCCCTCATCCCTCCATACCTCCAGATAGCCTACATATACCAAATAATCCTTTACATCACTGCCAGATAAAAACTTTGATGCCTCTGGATACCAGAGGCTTGAAGTGAGACAGTGAGAATGCTTAATCAAAAAGAACAATACTTATCACGAAGGAATTCCAAGCAAGAATGAGTGTGCAACAGAGAAACCTGACTTCTATTTTGGTTTTTCACACCTCTGGAAGGGAAAGGTATCTGACTTGTAATCCCAAAATAAATGAGCAGATTATTAAAATGTATGTAGTAGACAGCAGGACCTTGGTGTTAGAAAACAATGCTGCTCATTTTAATTACTTAGTGCTCAAGTGAAGGGGAGAAAACATGATTGCATTTCTAATATCAACAAAAGTGCTCATTTCTGTCTTGGAGAAGAGGAAAACTCTTGTGTATGGTCGTCACAGTCTGAGTGTACTTAATGCCACTGGCTTGAAGTAGTTAAACAAGTGGGTATTATGTTGTCCATGCATCACCACCATAATGAAGAACTATACTCAGTCTTTCTGAATAAGTCCTCTTGTATGAAAAGTGGGGATGCTCACAGTACAGTTCTCAGCATGTCATTGTTAGTCTTAGAGACAGTGCTTCACACTAAGAGCAGAGTTCCACTGTTACCTTGGTCTGGTTGTTAGAAAAAAAAATAAGCAGCTAGACATGAAGTTTCTGGGGGTGAAAATGATGTTGGGGATGAAGATGATGGTAGTGATGGAAATGCTGGGGATAAAGATGATGCTGGTGGTGAAGATCTCGCACCTGGAACAGCTACTGACATCCTAAGCCTGTGCAGGCTCTAGAGAGAAAGGCTGAGAATGATGTCTCATGGGAGGTGTGGCAGCAGGAACCAAAGCCTTTTCCGAGACAAGGGTGTCTCCACTGAGGACTAAAGCTGCTCAGAGACACTGATGAGACTAGGAAGTCATTAGTGCTTGTAGTATGAGTTGAGTGACCTCTTCCATCTGGCAGTGTGTCTTCACAGGTTTTGTCCTTATGTGTGTGTCTGTGAGAACAAAGGCAAAAAAACTTGGATCATTCTGCCTGGCTGGCATGGAGTGTTTCTGCTGTCAAGGCTTATTAAATCCCACTTTGGGTTATTAGATTTGATTTACTGGGCTGGCATCTCAGCATGGGGGTCTTTGTAGTCATCCAGCTATGTCAGATCAGTTTGAAGTATACTGGAGTAAAAATGGAAGTTAAAGCACATTTAGTCAGATCATTATAGTTCAGCAAGAGAGCCCCATATAAAAGTTAGAATATCTCAAGCATTAGTCAAAGCAGCATATCAAAATGAGTAGGCAGAGTTTTACTGTCCTGGTAGCCGTCTCCCAAATAACCACTCAGAGTCTTAATATAAATTATAAATGATTGGCCAACAGCTCAGGCTTGTTACTAACTAACTCTTACAACTTAACCCATTTCTATTAATCAGTGTGGTACCCGAAGCTCGTGGCTTTTGCCTCTATCCCATTTTGTGTGTAAGACTCATTTTCCTTCTGGCTGGTGACCCTCTGACTCTGCCCTTCCTCCTCCCAGCATTCTTTTTTTTTTTACTTTTTAAATTTTTTTTAAATTTAAATTTAGATAAGAAACAAGGTTGCTTCACAAGTCAGTTCCAGGTCCCTCTCCCTTTCCCTCCCCTCCTCCCATGCCCTCCCCCTAATTCCCCCCCCCCCCATTATCCCCTCATTTCCCCAGGGAGGGTGAGGCCCTCCATGGGGGTGTCCATAGTCTGTCATTTCATATAGGGCAGGGCCTAAACCCTTCCCCAAGAGTTCAGGGTGAGCGTGCACCTCACATTGTTGGAAGTGAGTCCAAAGTCCGTGTGTATACTCCGGATGGGTACTGATCTGCTGCCCAAGGCTCAATAGATTACTATCTGTCTCAGGCTGTCTTGCCCAATCTCTTCCTGCCCAGCTATTGGCCAGTAAGCTTTTTATTAACAACGAGAGCAATACATATTTACAGTATACAAAAGAATTAGCCCACAGCAACAATGCATTTCCTTCCTTTCTCCCATTCATCACTTCCTCCCTCCCTTTCCCCTCTCTGTTTCTTTAGTTTTAGTAGAGACAGGATCTCTCTATGCAGGCTGGGTATCCTAGAACTCACTCTGTAGACCATGCTTGTCTCCAACTCAAAGACATTCATCTGTCTCTGCCTCCAGAAGGTGTATGCCACCATGATTGCCTCAAACTGTCCATTTCATTCCAATATGGAAAAGTCAATTAGACATAGGCATTGCGTTTATTCAATTTTCATACAAATTGAGGGACAAGTGCATTGTGCAGACTAATTTTAAGAGTGAGGGTATTATATGATGCATAGTCATGGATTTTAGAGTACATCTGCCTAAAGATTGACTTCAAAACATATCTATACACAGTGTTCTAGCCACATATTTCCTCTGTAATGGTAACGTTAAACTTAGCATACTACAGCAATTTTACAACTCTGAGATGCCTAAATATCCCCTGGACATTTGATTAAAATGCAGATATTTTGAGTATTCCCCAGAAACTCTTAATTACTCTTGGGTGTTGCTGAGGGACATGTATTATTAATAAGCAGGTAATATCTATTACCATACTTTGACAAATACTGATTCATAATTACAAGAAATACATGAATTACTACTTAAGAAACATATTCTCATGTCATCTATATCAAACACAAACTTGTATGTTCATAAAAACTAAACAGTAAGTCTATAGGTTAAGACTCTATCTGCAATATTAGAATTCAGGCTCTAACTCTGTTAGTTGACATGTGTTTGGGGGCAATCTACATGACTCTTACTATGCAGGCTATTTCTGAATAATACAGGCAGATTATGTTGGGATCATATGAGATAGGAAATTGATGGTTTGAGGCCTCTGTGTGTGTGTGTGTGTGTGTGTGTGTGTGTGTCCTTTCTCTGGTGTGTCCAGTGTGTAGGCATCCCCTGATTACTTTAGCATTCCTGTTCATTGCCTGGCTCCATGCACTTGCCTGTACCCAGACAGCAGAGGGTTTACAATTACTTTTTTCCTGGTACTCATTCCTAGATCACACTGAAACAAAGCAAGCTGTACACTTCATTTAGTATTCATCTGTGTTTCTATTTCCTCGCAACAATTCTATGCCAAACCTTGATCAAGGTTCTTATGATTTTCAATAAGGTAAATTCAGGCTTTTCTATTACTAGGAATAAAAAATCATAAATAATGGACAAAAGTGTTAAGTCCTGCTTGTTAAGCTAGTGTGTCCTTTCCTTGATTGAATCTGAGTGTTTTTGTTTGTTTTTTTTTTGTTGTTATTTTTGTTTGTTTGTTTTGGAATTGCCAATAGTCAAGAAGTCATATTGTTGGATTTGCTTATTTTTCCCCTCTCTGTTTTTCTTTAGGTTCTTAAATTTTTAAAATTTCAAGCTAAATAAATGGATAAGGTGGATACCATCCACAGTGGGTGATGATTTGAGATATGTTAGTCTGCATTCTTTTCCACACATGCAAACATTCCTAAAATGTAGGACAAAAGCAATGCTTTGTACTTCTGGTAGCACTCTAAAGTTGCATTCCTGCATGTGCAGTGAGCAAGTGTGGATCTAGCAAAGTCTTTATTGCACATGGGTTCTATTTTCTTGTGAAGAAAAATGTCTCCTGTTAAGTATTGCAAATGGATGCTTAGAGTTTAAGTCCCCTGGTATGCATTATGTGTTTTAAAAGAGTCACTAACCACATATCTAATTATATGAAACATGAGCAATGATCTATTCTGTAAGATGCAGACATATCAGCACCCAATTAATACCCACATCATCAAAAAGCCTGCAGATGAATTTGCAAGCAAATGGGTGGAACTAAAAGAAACCATCCTGAGTAAGGTAACCTAGTCACAAAAAGACAAACATAGTATACACTCACTCATATATGGATTTTAGACACAGAACAAAGGACTATCAGCCAGATTATAATCCACAGTGCCAGAGAAGCTAGGAAAAAAAGGGGACCCTAAGAGAAACCTACATGATCCCCCAGAAAAGAGGAAAGGGACAAGATCTCCTGAGCTAATTGGGAACATGGAGCGAGGGGAGAGGGAGTTAGGAGAAAGAGAAGGGGAAAAGAGGAGGGAAGAGGAGGACAAGAGGGAGCATGAAGATTGAGTTGGGGGAAGAATACAGAAGAGCAAGAAAGGAGATACCATAATGGAGGGAGCCATTATAGGTTTAAAGAGAACTCTGACACCAGGAAAATGTCCAGAGATCTACAAGTATGACCCCAAATAACAATCTAAGCAATAGTGGAGAGGCTGCCATAAATGCTCTTCCCGGATAATAAGACTGATGACTAACTCATATGCCATCCTAGAGCCTTCATCCAGTAGCTGATGGAAGCAGAAGCAGACACCCACAGCTAAATACTGAGCCGAACTTTGTAATCCAGTTGCAGAGAGGAAGGATGAGGAGCAAAGGAGTCAAGACTAGGCTGAAAAGACCCACAGAAACAGCTGACCTGAACAAGGAGGATTTCATGGACCCCAGACTGATAGCTGGGGAACCAGCATAGGACTGATCCAGACCCCATGAATGAACATGGGTGTCAGTTAGGAGGCCTGGGCAATGTATGGGGTCTCTGATAGTGAATCAGTAGTTATCCCTAGTATACAAATGGACTTTTGAAGCCCATTCCACGTAAAGGGATACTCTGTCAGCCTAGACACATGAGTAAGGGACCAGGCCCTGCTCCATATGATATGACAAACTTTGAAGATTCCCCCATGGAAAGCCTCACCCGCTCTTGGGAGCAGAAAGGAGATGGGATGGGGACTAGTGGGGGGGGGCAGCGGAGAGGGAACTGGGATTGACATGTAAAACAACCTTGTTTCTAATTTAAATTTAAAAAAATCACAAAGGAAGGAAGGAATAAAGAAAGAAAGGAAGAAAGAAAGGAAGGAAGGAAGGAAGAAAGGAAGAGAAAGGAAGAAAGAAAGAAAGGAAGGAAGGAAGGAAGGAAGGGGAGAGAGAGAGAGAGGTAGCAAAGGGGGAAAAATCCTGCAGATGTTTTCCTCAGTCACCCCTGACTCAGTAATTTCAAACTGTCTTCCATTCATCGCGATACTTGAATGTTGCTTCTCTTTCCCCATATGCCTCACACAGTCTGGTAGCAGGTTAGTTCCGAGTGGGCACCTGCCACCTGAAGACCATCGTATTCATAGCTCTACTACATCCTATTCTGGCAAAAACCAAACAAACAAGCAAAAACAGATGCTACTTACAGTTACATCCAGAAAAGAAATGCTTTCTTTGGGTGGCACTGTATTCTTTACTCAGGACATTTTTACTAAACACATCTGATTATAACAAGCTGCTCACATTACAGTAATGATACTGCATTAAAGGTTAAACCAAAGTCATAATCCTTAAAGATAGCTTAACAGAGTCACAGGGAGGCTAAAGAGCATTCACAGTGTACTGCATTAAAATTGTATTTAATAATTCAATAGTTGACTGGAGAAGTATAAGATTCACACGAAGCTGATTAATCAGCTTAGCATTTAAATGTGTACTACGCCCTCTGTAAAGGATTAGAATTTTTAAAATCCCAAACTAATTTCATTTCCAGAACCTGTCACTCACTTCCTGATTTCAATTTTGCTAATCCTAACAGTATGTTTCTGAAAATGGAATTCATACCTTGTTCACAGACTTGGTAGCTGGCACCTAGTAAAGATGAAGAGACCTCAGCAACACCAGGAGAGTTTCATATTGATTTCTTGGATTTTCAAAAGGCTCCCAGTAGAAGGTGATGGTTTCTCTCACCTACAATAGTGTTTAACTGTAATCAGTCCTTTGTCATCTTTCTTAGAAGTAGACTGTATAACAAGTCTGATCCTTGAGACCAGAGAAGAGATGCAGGAGCATGTCTTTCTGTGTGTCTGTATCCCTAAAAATATTCTTTTATTTGTAAAACAGCGACAGAAGAACTTATTAATAGATTTTTTGTGTGTATCAGTGCAAATAAGAATCACTGATGTTGATTAAGCAGCTTGTCATTACATGGAAGTATATGTAAATCTTCTATAAATGATTGTTAGTCACTAAATGCTTACAAATGGTGCAATGAATTGTTTTGACTAATTTACTTGGAAGATGTTAATCCAGAACAGAGCTCGGATGGTGGCATCATCACAGCTCAGAAACAACTGTCTAGATATGGGTCAGATTTCTTAAATGACAACCCTAGAAATGATTTCTTCCTCAGCATATTTCTTACTGGATTATAGAAGGTCACTGATCTTTAGATGCTAACTTTGTAGGTGTTAGTTTGTTGGAGGTGTTTATTAGGTCCAAGGGCATTCTGGCAAAGTCATTATGGGCATAATCATATCACCTGCCAATAAAGACTCTTAGAGTACTTTCTTTAAATCTTTTTGATTGTTTGTTTATGTCTTTTACTTTAATTTACTAGGTAAGGCTTCCAGTACTATGTTGAATGAGTGGTACTGAGAGCCTCATTCTCTTCCTGATTTTGTGGATATGCTCTGGGTTTTTTTTCTCTATTTATATCATGTTGACAATAGATTTGTCACAGATGCCCTTTATTCTCTGAGGTGTGTCCTTAGAAACTCAGTTTCTTCAATAGGTTAATCATGAAGGAGTGTTGGATTTTGTTTAAAGTCTTTCTTCGTCTGTTGAGATAATCTTGTGATTTCTTTCATTGAGCACACTATATTATGTATTGGATTTATTAATTTGTATATATTGAACCATCCATATATCTCTAGAATAGAGCCAACTTGATCATGAGAATGATTTTTTAATGTGTTCCTGTATCTGAATTGCAAGTATCTTGCATTTGTGTTCATCAGGGCTGTAATTTCCTTTCATTGTTCTTTTGTCTCTTTTTGGAATGAGGGTAATACTGGCTTCATGCAGAGGATCCAGGACAGCTCCTGTCTCCTATCTTTTTTTCCCAATTTTTATTTAAATTAGAAACAAGATTGTTTTACATGTCAATCCCAATTCCTTCTCCCTTCTCTCCTCCCCTGCCCCCCACTAACTCCCTATCCCATCCCCTTTCTGCTCCCTAGGGAGGGTGAGGCCTTCCATGGGGGGGAATCTTCAAAGTCTGTAATATCCTTTGGAGCAGGGCCTAGGTCCTCCCCTATGTTTAGATTGAGAGAGTATTCCTCTATGTGGAATGAGCTCCCAAAGTCCATTCGTATGCTAGGGATAAATACTGATCTACTACCAGAGGCCCCAGAGATTGCTAAGGTCTCCTCACTGACATCTATGTCCCATGCTGGTCTCTCAGCCATCAGTCTGGGGTCCAAAATCTTCCCCTTGTTCAGGTCAGCTGTCTCTGTGGGTTTCATCAACTTGGTCTTGACTCCTTGGCTCATCACTCCTCCCTCTTTGCAACTGGATTCCAGGAGTTCAGTTCACTATTTAGCTGTGGGTGTCCACTTCTACTTCTATCAGCTGCTGAGTGAAGGTTCTAGGAAGACATATAAAGTAGTCATCAATCTCATAACAGAGAAGGGCATTTAAGGTAGCCCCTCCCCTCCTCTTCTCCCCTTCTCTTTCTCCTAACTCCCTCTCCTCTTCTCCCATGTTCTCTATTTGCACAGGAGATCTTGTCCCTTTCTCCTTCTCCAGGGGACCATGTATGTCTCTCTTAGGTCCTCCTAGCTTCCGAGCTTCTCTGGCAGTGTAGATTGTAGGCTAGTGATCCTTTGCTCTATGTCTAAAATCTATATATAAGTGAGTGTATACCATGTTTGTCTGTTTGTGACTGAGTTACCTCACTCAGGATAGTTTCTTCTAGTCCCATCTATTTGCCTGCAAATTTCAATATTCCATTGGTTTTTTTCTGCTGAGTAGTACTCCATTGTATAAATGTACCACATTTTCTCTATCCACTCTTCAGTTGAGGGGCATCTAGGTTGCTTCCAGGTTCTGGCTATTACAAATAATGCTGCTGTAAACATAGTGGAACAGACATCTTTCGTAAAAGTAGAATTGCTGGATCTTGTGGTAGACTAATTCTCATTTTCCTGAGGAATCTCCATACTGATTTCCAAACTGGCTGTAAGAATTGGCACTCCTTCCAGCAGTGAAGGAGTGTTCCTTTCTACTATCTTATAGAACAGTTTGAGAAAAACTGGTATCCATCGGGGGCCTAGTGGAATTCAGCAATGATTTTTCTGGGCATGGACCTAGATGGGGTAGGTTTTATTACTGTTTCAATTTCATCTAGCCTATCAAGGCACTAACTCTTTGTTTTGTTGATTCTTTGTACTTTTAAAATTCTTATTTCATTAGTCTATGTCCTATTCTTAACTATTCCTTCCAATATGAGGATTTGAGATTTGGCTTCTTTTTCTTTTCCCAGGACTATAAGGGACAATGTTATTTATTTGAAATCTGTCTGAAACCCTAATGTAGGCACATAAAACTACAGATTTTCCTCTTAGAACTATTTTTATTGTATCCCATAGGTTTATGCATATTGTATATTCATTTTAATTGAATACCAGTATTTTAAAAATCTCTTCTTGATAGCTTTTCACCATGTAGTAGCCTGGGATGACATCTGTGGTTGTTCAAATCTTAAAATACATAATTTCAAACTTTTCTTGTCTTTGAAGTTTCTGTTGATAAGTCAGCTGTGTTTCTGTTAGCCCTGCCTTTATGTATGACTTGGTGTTCATCTATTGCAGTGCTACTTTCTTTGTTTTACATTTTAGTTTTCAACTATAAGTTTATATATATATGTATACATACACACACATATATACATATATGTATATATTATGTGAGGAATTTCTTCACTGATCTTTCTACTTGAGTTTCAATGTAACTCATCCTATAAGTGACAGTGTTTCTGGAATACCTCTGAAAAGTGAGAATTTGGATTAGTGCTTGGTGTTCACTCTGCTTTGCTGCTTGGCTCAACTAGGTGCTATGAGAAGTTTAATCATGGAGACCTTTTGTGCTAATTCATGAGGGATTGCTGAGGTAGGTTTAGCTTGGAAAGGTAGCATATGACCTATGACATCATGGGAGTCCAAATGGGTAACAGTTTTGTTAGAGTAGATACATGGTTTCTGTGCTCATAAGAGAGATGTACTGGACTCATTTTACACATTTTGAAATGAAATTCAAGTCTATACAGCAATTTTAAAAATCAAGTTTTCTGTCAACAGTACAATCCAAAGGCATTATAACTTGCTACATGGTAAGAAATGTTGATAAGCAAATGTTTTAAATATATTTTTCATTAACTGTTGCTATGAGCCCAACATCCCCATGCATGCATCTTTCTGGGCCTCCTCCAAACCTAGAGTGGACCCGCCCTGCCAGAAAGGACTACCCTGAGTCTGGCCACACCTCAGTCTTAGCCCCTGCCCACCCCCTGGCCTCTGCTTGAGGTGAGTGTGGGCTCCAGTCAGTCCATAAATATTAGCCTCAAACATGAAATGGTAGTTCATAAGGTACTAGCCTGAAATATGAAGTGAGCATTTATAGGACATTGTTGTTGTGAGTCCCAAGTTCACCTGTTCTGTCTAGAATAAAGCCTGTGATGACATCACATAGTGCTACATAAGCAAGTGTTCTCAGAAACAACATAGATCATGAAAAATCATTAATTTTGAATTAATTTTTGTTTATTGTGTTATAGACACATGTATACCCAGAGAATACTTACTAGGACTTCTAATTTCCATTTTTCTGGGATAAGGATTTGGATCAGTGATGTATGTGTGGTAATAGCAACAGAAACAAGCTATTCAGGAGGCATTTCTGGAGCTGGGCAGTGGTGAAGCTCACCTTTCATGCCAGCACTTTAGAGGCAGAGGCAGGCAGATCTCTGTAAGTTCGAGGCCAGCCTGGTCTACAAAGCCAGTTCCAGGACAGCCAAGGCTACATAGAGAAACTCTGTATAAAAAAAACCCAGAAATTTCTGGTCTATTATTAGACAGGCATTGGAGGTTTGCAATTCTTTGTGGGTCATTTATTTAGACATACCCTCTCTCAAATTTGCCTATCGTGTGTGCCATAAAACTCTTAGTCTGATATACATTCAATGTTGCTGTCACTGGCTTCTTTGATATTGTGCCAAAGTGCCACTGTGCTCCCAGGCTACACTTATGTGTCCCAGTCCTTCTAATATTGCCAATGTTTTTGTGATACTGGCATTCAAGAAAGTAGATATCTGGAGCTTGAATCTGACCTCCAAAGAAAAGATACAAAGGGCTACAGCTTTAAACTTATCAAAAGAATGATGGGAAAAACAAAGAACTCTGCTAGACACCAAATAGGTGAGAATTTTTTTCTCTTTCTAAATGTTGGGATATTTGAGATCCCCATTTTCCTCCACCTAAACTTGAGTGAAAAATTGTCTCCATCCTGGAAATTGGAGGCCAGCTAGGGCTCAAGTGCCTTTCCGCTAAGGGAAACACTGGTTGGTCTGTCTCTCAGTTCAATTTATGTACAGTCTAGTCTTTGTCTTATAGCTTTTCATAAACTGTATGATGGCCCCCACCTCTCCTTTGACCAAACCACATATAAATCAATCTCCTTGTACCATTTCCATTTCCTAATTTCTTTGAACAAAATAAGGTGGTAAGTAGGTTTTTTACCCTTGTGTACCTGAGGACATCTAGAGGCTGAGAAGATCTGAAGCAGTAACCAGTGCAGTGACTGGCACCAGAATTCATCTCTGAGAATGAGAAACCGTGGTGCCCCAAAAGCCAGGGAATTCTTGAAGGTAGCCAGCACAGTGTGGCCTTTTGGAAAGGAAGCAAACCCTGGTTCCTGCTTCGTGTCAGTCTGCTTCCTTCAGTTGCTGATAGAAATGAGGCTGCCCCTGTAACTGGCAATCTGAGTCAGAGATGATGACTTCCTTCTGCTGTTTTGTTTTCCAGCACTGTGAAGCCCTTGCAGGCTGTGGAGAATACCCTGATGCATCCTGTGGTGTGTCCTCTGGAGAGAAACATTTAGAATACTTTCCTTACAAGTATTAGCTTCACTGTGCTGCTGAGGGATTGTAATCAGGGAGTTACAAATGACAGAACAATGGGTAGCACAACAGAATAAATCACTAAGAAAAACAAATGTATAGACAAGATGTCAAAGATGCTTTTACTCGCAGTCAGCAAGATCCTATCTAATGGGATGAATTACATGCTTTCTAGTTGATGATTTATTGACACTGAAGTGGCAAAGCTTTAAAGTGAAGGAAGAAAGACATGGTATACCACAGAGAGGCACAAATAATGACAAAAGTTTGATCTGATGAATGTTAATGTTCAAACGCAGAGGTAGACTTCAAGTAACTTCATTTCTAAAATCTTTAAATATTGGTAAAACATTGAGACTCTTCAAGAGTGCATTTCTAAGCCACTGTAATCCTTAACAAAGCCCAAAGCCTCAATAAGAGACATTTCTTATTGTTTGTGGTTATGCAACTGTCATTATCTAAGAAAATTAAAATCAAATTTTAGCTTTGTAAAGTGCTTAGAATGTAGGTATGGACTATGGATGCAGTCCTTCGTTTATATGAAATCAGACACGGGCAATACAAAGTGTATTAAGGCCATGTTTGCTGTCCATGGACCTATTGTTACTAGAAACTTGTCTATACTACCCTTGGCAACCTGTTCTTTTGATCTCTGTCATAAGAATTTAGATGAAACACATAGCATTTACTGTAGATAATAGTGAAGTGAGGAAGTTTTTGTTAAGCTCTTAGGGCTTTCTCCAGGGTAAGAGTCGACCATTAACAAAAGAACAGAGATGCAAATCTAAATTTTATGAAGGTTTTATATTCTTTCTAATGTGTGTAGAATGGACAGCTTTGCTGGGGATGGGAGGCTCCTATCAAAGTGTCTGGTGGACTTGTTTGCTTATATAAGCACCCTGGCATGAATAGAGACATTTCAGTGATACATCAGTGATCCTTCTTTTAGTCATTAAACTATTGAGACAATGAACCCCAAGTTATGGCAATTTCCCCAAGACACTAAAGCTAGGAGAAGAAAGTGGCTGAGACTACCTTGTAAAAGACACTGGGATTGGGACGATGGCAGGCTAATCCTGAATGGGACCACAGCGTTGAAGATTGTTTAGTTTTGTTTAACTGTGAGTCTCTAAGTACCACCTAACAACAACATACATGGCAAAGGTCGGGACCTTTTCACTAGATGAAAGGTTCAGGCATTAGCTGGTCTGCCCTGTTACCTGACAGAATGTATTCAGGCAGCACTCGGGTCAGCCCAGAGTTCCATGAGAACTAGTATACACACAGGTGCAAAGGACCCCTTTAAAAGACAGACCCCTGCCCACTTATGCTCTCCTATCTCACTCTTCTTCTTTCTCCACTCTCTCCACATTCTTCTCTCCTCCCCCTCTCGCTCTCCTGCCACTATAACAAACTATGATTGATGTCCTCTCTATGGCTCGTGCTCTCCTTGACTTGTTTTGCTCCATCCATCGTGCTGGTCCCAGTTCCGTGCTCGCGCTCGTTGCTCCCTTTCTAATTTCTAATTTCTAATCTTAAGCAAAATAACAACACTGGATCTCTTTGTTCCTCTTCCCAATGTGGCCATGTGGCATAAATCTCCACTCTACAATTTTCACAACTGCCTGTGCCTTTAGTTGATCTATTGAAGATGGGTATCTAAGCATAGCTTGTTTGGGTTGTTAAGATGGATTCTGGTACAGTTTTACCTTCATAAAAGGCGGTAGTGTCTTGCCCTTTCTTGGAAAGTTTCTTGCTATACAGGAATCTTGTAAGATTTCAGACTCCTTAAACCCGATTGATTGAGTTATCCCCTAGAGACCTACTGATGTGGATTCTTTGAGAGTATCTAGTCTTTTCTCTGTCCTTGGCGTACTTGAACTTGGTAAACTAATGTGTCAGATGTCCAGCAGGCAACAAAACCACTTCCTGAGAGCCAGGTGTTGTGGGATTTCCATCTGTTTAGCTAATGATCTTCAGGGCAGCAAACCCTAGAGTGTGGTCTTGTCTGCATACTTGACCCCTTAAAAACTGAGGGGAAGGGGTGGCGCTCTCTGGCTTTCTTAATCCGGTGGTTGGACCCCACCTCCCCTGGGCAGAACAGCAGGACACAGCAGCTGGATCATGGTGGTGAGTGTTTATCCCCATTTTATACCTAAATAGAATCTTGAACCCCTTTAGCAGACTGTCTTGGGGTCATATAACAGCCAGAGGCTTTCAAATTCTTTGTCTCACAGGAAGAAAGTGTGCAAGGAGCCAGTAGAGCTAATATAGATTTGTTAAAGAAAAACAGGAAAGAACTCCTGAAAGGAGGGTTTCCCACAAAGGAATACCGCTTCTCTTCTTAAGTTAGTGCCTTTTATGAGACTTACGGTAGGGACTGAATTGATACTGAGGTCATTTTTAATTGAGATTAGTCATTTTGTAAGCATCCTCCCCAACACTCCAGCCCTTCAGCAAAGTGACCATGCATCGCTGCATGCTGCATCAGAGGAGTGATCACATGTCGTGTCCATCTTCTCCCACTCTCTCCCCAGTTTTTGTAGGCTCTTGAAGGAGTCACTTTCTATACGTCTAATCCTAGCTCCTTACTTGCTTCAGACCCTGCCCGTGTTTGCTGTGGGAGCTGGCTCCTTTCTCATTTCCAGACAGTCAGGGGTGTGACATCTCCACCAAAGGCCAGAGATTTCACTTAGGTCCCACTCCTCAGACCAGTAATTAGAGTCCTGCAGTTCTAAACCTTACGGTACACTGTCTGCTGATTATGATGAAGGGCTCTAGCCCTGTTTCCTAATCCTCCTCCTGTCTAGCTGGGCACCTAGCACTAGGAGAATACAAACTATTATGCATCAAGTAATTTTTCAAGTATTTCACAGCAACAGTCTCACACAGCGCTTGGAGTAGTTCTTGATTCCATATTTAACATCTGAAGAAAGTGAGGCCCGAGGTTGCATGAGTATCCCAATGTGACAAGCTGACAATAGTTGGGGGACAGGGGAAGAGGTAAGACCTGTCTCAATTCCCTGCCTGTCTCCATCTTCGGTGTCTTCCCTGGTGCTTTGATCTCGGAGAAGGAAGTGGTAAATAACTATGTAGACCTAGAAATTGGGTTTTTGGTTTTATTTAGCTTTCTAGAGCCCTTGCTCTGTGTGGGTATAGCTCAATCTGTACTTGCTCGCTTTCACAGACTACCTGTAGAGCTGATGGGCAAGTGTGACACTCCTTCCTTTCACAAGCCATCAACATAAAGGACTTCAAGGATGAGTTCACAGAGGGCTCTCTGCCTTCTTGCCCTCTGTTTGCCAACTTTGTCTCTTTGCCAAGCACTGCTGCTTTCTCACTCAAGACTAGAAACTGTAGCAACTCCCCCTGCCCTCCACTCTGAATGATTGTGAACCCTATTGCCCTACTCACATTGTAACACTGTATGTGAAATTTTTAGAGCTGTGTTAAAATGGAGCATGTACTGTTGGTATTGAGCCACACATGCTGTATGGTTTGCTTTGCACAGGTTTTAGCTAAGTTAACCTTTGAGAATGCTTATCTCAGAGATTATCTGTTTCTGTTTTTTTTTTTTTTACTTTCTTCTTGCCAAGGAACTCATACTAAATATACAAAGCCCAATGGGAAGGTTTGAAGCCAAAAACACTCATTTTATTATGTTTCTAAACTTAGATTGACAAAACCAGTCAATATAAGTGATTTTCATTTATATATATGTATATATATGATACTATTGTTATTATGCATCACTTAGATAAAACAAATCTGATAATTTTTCTTTAGCACATTTAACTGATTCTTCCTTTTCCTCCTGAAAAAAATTTTCATTCTTATTCATTATTTTTGTATACTGAAGTAAAATTACTCCATTATAGTAGGTTTTTTAAAGAAGTAAATTTAAATATCCTAGATTTAATACAAATATTCTATGCATATATTTCTTGCCTTCCCAGAAATCACTGATAAATTAAGTTTTATAACTGAAAATTATCTTAATTTTCTAGCAGAGATATTTTAAATATTGCCTGCCTATAATGACTCATTATCACTGTTTCCCTTTAACCCAAGCATTCAATTCATATTTTCTAAAATTAAGTAATTTATGCATTGTAATATAATCATATACTAAAAGAAAAATATTTTTATCCTTTTCAAATAATTAGGATTTGTGAGAATAAAGACAATAAAAACTTTCTCAAAGCCCACACTGATAGGAATAAATGAGTTTCTCTATTTTTATTTAAATATTGATTCTGTATTTACTCTTTTGGCTAATGTATAGTTCTCTGTTGAGCACTGCAGGCATCAGTATTTTTCTTTCAAAATTGCTTTCTCGGTCTATTTTAATCATCACTTTATACCTTGTTTTATTTTAAAATTTTTTGAAAATTTACTTACTTTGAATTTATGTGTGTGGCTTGTTTTGCCTGCTCGTGTCTGTGCTCCAAATGTGTGCAGTGTTCATGGAGACCAGGAGAGGATGTTACATCTCCTGGATTAGAGTTACAGATAGTTGTGAGCTTCTGGGAACAGAACCCAAATCCTCTGGAAGAGAAACTAGTGCTCTCAGTCATGAAGTCTCACATGAGAATCCCACTATTCTTTTGTCACAAGGAATCCCAGATTCCCTTTGTAGGTTCTTGGTCTTGATAAAAGAATCTAACAGTAAACTAGAGGGGAACTTGATTTTTTTCTATATATAATATGCCTTTGTTGTTTTTTTTAAAGTACATTTAGCATAGTATGAACTTCAGATTCTTGTCTTTTAATAGGTTTTCTGTCAAAGTAAAAACATGAATTTTAGCTGGGTGTTGGTGGCACACACCTTTAATCCCAGCACTTGGGAGGCAGAGGCAGGTGGATCTCTGTGAGTTCAAGACCAGTCTGGTCTACAGAGCGAGTTCCAGGACAGCCTCCAAAACAATACAGAGAAATCCTGTCTCAAAACAAAACAAAACAAAACAAAAAACCCATGAATTTTAAATTTGTAACTGTACCAGGCATATTTTAAGGGAGATTGTATTATTATTTCAATACTTAGATGCTTTAAGTGAATATATACACAATAGTTTGTGTTTGAAATACAAATTATGATGTAGGTGAAATCTTCATTGGCATCTCTGTTTATTTTGGATTTGTATGCCTCACATATCTCCCTTGAATGTGCTTTCACAAAAAGCAAAAAATATTATTGTATTTTGTTTATGTAAGTATTGGAAACAGGCAGTAGGAATTTCACTATCACATTATTGTCGTCAAAAAGCCAGTGATTCCAAATTCTTGTGCCTCAAAAGACATATTAGTTTTCTTTCTTTTGCTCTGATAAAATACACATACCAGCACATTCATGTACACAGACAGAAACCTTAGAGGATAAGGCATGCATTTTAGCTCACAATTCCAGATGATATTCCACCACAGTGGGGAAGTCAAGACAGCAAGAACTTCAAGTAGCTATTCATATCACATCCCTAGTCAAGAGCAGAGAGAAATGAATGTGCACCTGCACCTCTCTATTCATTCTCCTCTCTGCATTTGTATAATCCAGGACCCAAACCCAGATGAGAGTTCTGCAAATGGTCAACAGGATTTCCCACTTCAGATAATGCAATCAAGACAATCAAGACAATGCCCACAAGCCAGCCTCATCTAGACAGTCTCTCATTGAAACTCTTCTCAGGTTACATTAGATTGTGTTTGAAACTGACAATTAAAACTTAACATTGTAAACACATTCAGAAACATTATTGGGGAATTAGAGAAAACAACAGGGCAGGCAATTCACACATCTTGGTAGTTTCCTGGCTGAAGGAGATGAAACGGGGAAGGAGAGAAAAGCTAAGCTTTCTGAGAAGTTAGTAAGTGTCACGCTCAACACTGGAGTCCAGGGCCTATTGCTTGGTGGGAAGCTTCATTGTGGAAGGAAAAGGAGGAAGGTTAGGCTTTTTGGGTGAACTCAGAGAACAGGATTAACAGAGTCTGCTAGCAACCATGTGGGTTAAGAGATCTTAGAAGTCTAGTGCATATTTCATCATAGTTATTCCTCTCATTTTCTTTCTGTCTTTTTTTTCCTTCCAATTTTTTAAATCAAGTCTCCATGGACATCATATGTCTTCTGACATTAGGGTGCTCTTCTTTAGGTTGTAAAGCAGGGTTTTCTCCTTGCAGAAGGCAGACTTTACACTTGTCTGACTAAAGGAAGTGACTGTTGTTCCCTTCCAAGTGACATGATCAGCCATTAACCAAGACACTTGTCAGGAGCTTAGTGACCATACACAAGTCAATGTGTGTCAGAATATACTGTCAACTTATAGGGATTCATGTGTCTCCAAGGGAATCTTTGACACAGGAGGCATCTACTGCTACAGGAGATGAATCTTACATGCCATGGATGATCAGGCTATGTGTAATAAAGTAACAGAGAGAAACATGAATGTGTCTCAAATGAGTCTGGAGGTGTTGACTTAAGATGGCCCCTTATTGCCTTTCCTCTTGTCTAACATCCAGTATCACTATTTGTAAATCTTTGGAAACATATTCTCTCAACTTGAAATTTCTATTCACTGGATATCTCTGTAACACTCTATGATACATTGTTTTTCCAAGAGTTTCATAAAAATGATTGAATTATGGTTAGCAAATCTTACATCTTGGGCTACAGTATCACCACCTTCCTGTTTCACTTACTTTGCCACAGTGCTGTTTACAGTGCTTTCTTTAAGATAACCTTCTTCTCTCAAGTGAATATCATGCAAACTTCAATAAAACTCATTACATGGACTCCTGTACCTGTCTGTTTGCCATGGACCAGAGACTTTCTTAATAGCAAGCACTTCTACTTTGCTTTTGATTTTTTATATCTGTTGCTTATGCAAAGAAAACAAAACATAAGTTATGTGTCCCACACTACCACAAGGCTCTTTGTGAAATCTTGGATGAAATTTAGCAGTGTAAATATATGGTCATTGGTTTTTGGAAAATTTAGCAAAGCAAGGTATTTTAACTAGATTGCTACATAATTCTGTAGCTTAGTTTTGAAACTTTTCTCCTTGATTTTAAAGGGGGCTCCCAAACTTTTAAAGATTTGAACACATGAAACCTATCTTGATGCTTGCTGACAGATATGTCTGGAAATATTCTGCAATAAGAAAAAAAATTAATGAGTAACTAAAAGAACAGAAAAGCAAGAGGGTTGTTATATTCAGTCTTGTCTGAGCTGTGCAGCAAGACCCTGCTTAAACAGACAGACAGACAGACAGACAGACAGAGGTGTTGGACATTTCTGGTAAATTTTTTGTTTGTTTTGTTTTTACCAAACACCAAAGGCCACCCTGTTATGCCATCCTCTAAAGCTCTCACAAAGGTTAACTTTCTTCTGTGGCCTCAAGGATGGAGCCCAGGCCTCACAGTAATGTTATGTTAATTAATCTTTTTCTCTGTGCTTCGCCTAAATTTAATTCATTAAAATAATCTATACTAAAGTGTTGACAATATAGCAGTTTCAACAGATGATTGTAGTATTTTGTGTTGAATAAGCAAAAAAACCAGGTCACCCACCATCAGATTATCCAGTTCTGATAAGCATGTGCATTCTGGAAGGGTAGGGACCTGGGGAGTCCTCTCATTGTATTAAATATATTAAAAACAGAAAATGAAACAAAAGTTGGATATTTTTCCTTCTTTCTTGTCCTCTCCTCTCCTCTATTTCTCCCAATTCCCTCCTCTTTACTCCTTCTGTCTACCCCATTTTTCTCATTTCCATTACATTTCTTTTGTTTGTTTGTTTTTTGTCTGTTTGTTTTTTTGAGAGAGGGTTTCTCTCTATTGCATTGGAGGCTGTTTTGGAACTCACTCTGGAGACCAGGCTGGCCTCGAACTCACAGAGATCTGCCTGCCTCTACCTCCCAAGTGCTAGGATTAAAGGCATGCGCCACCAATGCCCGGCTTCCATTGCGTTTCTTAGTTTTTTTCCTTCTAACTTATTTCCTTGTCTTTTCTTGATGCAGGTGTTTCATAGTATTCAACTGCCATAAAGCTTTCCTTGTTTTTGAAAACTGAACCATCTACTTAACCGAAGATGAAAATGCCATTGCTGGTCAGCCATCTCCTGCTAATCTCCGTCATATCCTGTCTAGGAGGTAAGAACAAGCCTATGTCTAGTCTCCATAAATTATGTGAATATAATTATTATGTGTTTTTATCATGAACACTTTCATGTGAAATTAGAATTTATGTCTTCTATTGACATCTGGGTCGGGTCATATTAGTAAATACATTTTATATGCTAAGATTAACCTTTATTTTATTTTTTAGTTTTTATGAGACAGGGTTTCTCTGTATTGTTTTGGAGGCTGTCGGTCTCGAACTCACAGAGATCTGCCTGCCTCTGCCTCCCGAGTGCTGGGATTAAAGACATGCGTCACCACCGCCCGGCGTATTTTTTATTTTTAATGAAGATTTTGTAAACTTCTGTGCCAAAAAGCTCATAAACCTGGAAACTTTGTATCTCTTGAAAGATAAACACTAATATGTCACAGACTGGTCAATTTTAACTTAATTTATGTAGTGGTGAAAAAGACAGGTGTCATTTCTCCCAGCTGCCTACAATTGAATGAACTTTACTATCTTTAATAATAGGAAAGTGTAGTAAGAAATTCAAAAAGTAACATTTTAAATGTCTTCCTCTTGTCTTTAATACAACTTACTTGTCAATTAGCATTAAATTAAGTATATATAACTGTTTAATAATTGATTCACAAGATTTCTTAAAAAACCATAAATACATAGCTATTATGAGTATCCAGAACAACACTGAATCTGATAAATCTTTCATTTGCTTACTCAATTTTAGGAAAATAGTGTCAAATATTCTATGAACGCTATAGGCATATAAAGAATAGCATAGCAAATTTGAGCTTTCAGCACAAAGATCATGTTTCTCTCTTTCAGAGGAAATATGAAAATTCAGAGACATTTCCCACAAGCATAGTCACATATTTCTAATGGCAGTAGTATGTTTCCTAATAATCTTTTTCTCCCCTCAAACCTCCATCTCAATGACTTTTGCTCAGTGAGTACTTACTGAGTTGTTATTCATCTGAAGATATACTTTGATACACTGCTCTCTACCAGTCTCTGTAAGGATATACCCCAAGACTATTCTATTGCATTTATGATTTACTTAGTTCACTTGTTTGTCTGATACAGGGCCCCTTGTTGCCCAGGCTGCCCTGAAACTTACTGGGTAGTCAAAGATGACCTTGAACTATCATCTTCCTGAGTGCTGGGATCACAGTATGGTCAGTTAGTCTTTATTTTTAAGGAAATAAAAATTATGTTTTTTGAATAGATGGTGATTTTTATCACACCAATTTTGGAATTTGGTGAAAAAAATTTCATTAATGTCACCAGTGGGATAGATGAAGCACAGAACCATGCTTTGCCTGAAGCAGCTGGGGCCTTCCCTCCATCTTTCAGGGACCTAAACTCAAGTATAAACAAATCTTTGGTTTTGAAGCAAAAAAGTAATTTCTGCTTACAAAGCAGAGTCAGAGTGTATTAGAAATATAGGGAAAGGAGCTTCGGGACAATTACATCACAACTTTGAGTATTGGTGTGGGATTCTCACAGAACAGTCACAATTGTCTCACTTGCAAACATACACACCATGTTGACAGTTCTACAGTTACATCCCCAAGGGTGTCGGAGAAAAACAAAATTTTCCCTTTCTCTCTTCTTGTTAATTATGAATAGAGGATGGATCCAAAGATGCCTTGGTTAAGAATAA
Organism: Mesocricetus auratus; assembly: GCF_017639785.1. Lineage (NCBI taxonomy): Eukaryota > Metazoa > Chordata > Mammalia > Rodentia > Cricetidae > Mesocricetus > Mesocricetus auratus. The sequence goes on along the minus strand of NW_024429194.1, from coordinate 73,251,617 downwards.
AGTTTGATAAGAGCAATCCAGGCACCACTAGCCTAGCATAAAGACAGGTCTTCCTGAGTCCCCTAGAAATCAGGGTTTACAGCTAAGAAGGGGCAAAGGCCTTGAGCAAATGCTCAGACACAGAGGTGCTGGGATTTTTCCCTTTCTGTCCCCATCCTGTTCCTCCTTTTTCAACCCTGCCTCACTTAATATTTAAGGATTTAACGACAATGGCAAGTATGCATAGACACAAGAGTGACTGCATGCACATATGTGGATATGTAATGTGGGATGTGTACATAGTACATAAGAAGAAATCTTATACAGTTATTGACATCTTGTTATAAATGAAATAAAAGTGTTTATTAGTCTCCCAAATTCATACTAATTCTATTGGTTGTGGACATCAGTGCTACAACTGTATTATATAAAAATAATTAAACAATATTCACACAGATGTAAAGACTTGTTAACCCTCGGTATGAAGACTATGTTCTGCTAGTTCAGACTCTCTGACCATGTTCGAGAGCACAACTCAAAGAATTACTCCACATAAAATTTGTCCTTCTTATTTTTTTTAGAGTTCACATGGCACAGAAGATATGGTCATGGAGGTAAGATTTAAATAGTTTTTATTGTAAAAATGATAATTTATTTCTGCTTTAAGGTGTGGTAATACTAAACCTGAAGGCAAAAGATTACTGTTAGAAATCCTCGAAGGCATTTTTTTTTCTGAGATCATTAAACATGTTGATTGTTGAAAGACCACACACACACACACACACACACACACACACACACACACACGTTGTTTGGGTAGATGAAAACTAATCAGTGTGGTCTCCATTTTGTCTTTACGCGCTTCGTAACAAAGCAGTGCTGCAACATTTGATTTGGTGTTTAAAGATTGCTTAAGTTCTCTTTTTGCAAGCCTCATGTTTGCTTCAAGAGAAAGAACTCAAGTTAGTGCATTTGAAACCCTAAGATTCAGTGCAATTAGGAGGGGAAATATGTCTACTGTTTGAGATGTAACAACCAAGCCTGCTGCTGTAGAGTCTCCTGTGATTACCGGTTTCTCTGAAGTACAGGCAGTCAAAAGAAGACCAACTTGGATCTGCCTCTCCAGCTGGAACTCGCAGGCTAAGCTGGTGTTTTTTACATAAATTAGTCAACTCCTATGCCTTTCTGGTTTTCAATGGGAAAAATCACAGGGTTTCTTACTGCAAGAAGCCCACAAAGAACACAGCAAATTAAGGTGATGCTGTGACTGACGGACTTTGTGCTCAGTGACTGGTAACTGTTAACTCACTAAAGCCACTGCATCATGACAGAATGAAAGACCAAGAGGGACTGCTGAACATCCAGGGTGACAGCCTCTATTCCAAATCCAAATGCTGCCACTCAGATTGAGAAAGATTTCTACTTGGAGGCTTAAGGAACAGAAGGACAAGAAAGTAGCTCAAACACCATCAAAGTCATTTCTCCTCCCTCCTCATGAGCTGGGAATCACTACATGTAGATTTTCTAAAGATCAGTGGCATAGCTTCCTAGACTTCTTGCACCTTATCATAAGTAGGAAATATGACAAGGTAATACTTCCTTAAGAAAACAATTGAAGTATGCTTCAAAGGAATTATTTGATGATTCATGGTGTGCTTAATAATGGAAGCTGAAAATAAGGAAGCCTGAAGTATTTTAATATTCAGAAGTAGCACAAAATCTAAATAAACAAGGTAGCTGATGAAAAGGTGTTTTGAAAAAACACTTGTAATTTCTGTAGGAATTCCAGTAGAAAGTAATTTATTGTCAAATAAGCCTTCGGAAGCTCTGCTGCAGAGTAAAGCTTAATGATTTATATTTAATTGTGGTTAGGATTTATAGTACTAAAGAAGTATGTACAGGCATTTCATCGCACTGACATAGTAAAACACCTGGAACTCAGTGACTAAGAACATCAATTTATTTTTCACACTCTAGAAAATAGAACCCAAGCTCAACATGTTGGCGGGACTGTGGTCCCTTGGAACATGCAGAACCCTTGCCCCTTTCAGCTGCCAGTAGCCTCCACATTCTCCTTTGATTGTGAAGGCATAGTTTCAGTGTCTGCCTCCAGCTGCTGGAAACTTCTCCCTATGGCTCTTAAAATTAACCTTCCATCTGAGAACACCAAAGTGCCCCCTGCCCCATGCACACTGTTTTGTAAGATGAGTCTCTGAGGACACACACACACACACACACACACACACACACACACACACACACGTTCACAAGCTCAGTTAGCATCCAGCTGATAATCACCAAGGACCCTTTATCTATGTTAAATTTGCATTTGTGACTCTTCACTTGAGGTGGTGTCCTGGGTGCCCAGCAAACCCTGCATTTCCCTGAACATACATTTCCCCTCTCCTTAGTCATGTCTCAGGGTACCTCACTCCCCATACCTCTAGAATTCTTGTGCATTCTGACTTTCAGATGTCCAATTTTATCCCTATTACATAGGGAGTTTAGAGATGATGAGAAGACAGCTCCACAGGCTCCTCCTACATCACCTACTCACGGCTCATATCTGCACTGGTGTGCCATGCTGCCATTTGTAGGGCTCACCATACCTGCCCTTCTCTTGTGCAGCAGGTGTGTTTCATCTAGTTCATTTAACCTGTAGTCACAGAAAATGTCCCTTCTCTCCTTCTTTGTGGATATTACTATCAACACATATACATTTCATTTTGGGGGTGGTTGTGATGAAGGTCTTTTAACCCAGCATTTGTGAGGCAGAGAGGTAGGTGGATCTCTGTGAGTTCAAATCCAGCCTGGTCTACATAGAGAGTTCCAAGATACTCAGGGCTACATAGAGACACACCATATGACCAAACCATTAATAATAATAATGATAATAAATAATAACAATACTGTCACTTGCAAACTCTATACTCAATATCCTACGTATTCCATCAACTTGACAGCAATATAACAACAAAAATTCTTTTGCCTGTGGTGGCTCTTTTCCATTCCTTTACCTATCTTCCCCTTTGAATACAGCAAACTTTAACACCAATAATGAAACATTGCCTCTGCCACCCATGATTTACAAGTGATTAATGCAGTAAGCCACTCTCCAGCTTCCCCTGAAGTGAACAGTTGGGCTATCACAAATAGGCAGAACAGTAATCTAAGTGGAGATGGGCATTTCTTTTTTATCTGCCTCTTTTAAAACAAGAGAATCTTTCCCAGACTGCTTTGAAAAAATCGTCATGGCCTGACTTGTTCTGGGTCCTTTCCAGCTATAGCAGACTCTGCCTTTGGGGTGCATCAGACATGAAGTGGCCTGGGAATATTCCCAGCCATGTCTAGATGTTTATGAAATGGATTGAGGTGCCAAGGAGGCTATAAAGACATGATGTACTCTCCCTGTGACATAAAGCCAAGCAAATAATTTAGTCTCTATATCCAGTTTTGCTAATCCAATCCTCACCATTCTTTTAAAAATTGGATTTATGCACACCTGTGAGAGGAACTCTGAATTTTGCCTTGTTGAGGATGGTAAATTCATGCAGTGTTACTTCTTACCCATTGACCTAAGAAGTGATAGTGGTACCAGAGTATTCAAAACCAAATCGTTGATTGTCTCCGTGAAGGACCAGTACTATGTGGAAGTTTGTGCTCAGCAATGTAACTCTTGCCTCATGTAGATCATTCATTGTATTTCAAGAGAGCTTAAATCACTTCACTCTTGGCTCCATGACAAGAGATATTGTAAATATTGTAAGAATTTTAATAACAGACTTTTAAATTTTGATGCCATTGCTTTATTTCCTAGTATATTTTTCTTAGACTCATCTGACAACATACTTATTCAAAATTCTGTTTAATAACAGATTGAGATGACATATTTCAGAATGAAAAAAACTGGAATCTGTCTTAAGACAGACAGAAAAGCTACTCAAAATAACTCTCAAGCACAAACTGCAATCTTTTACTTTCAATCTCTAGAAATACAACCAAATAGCAAGATTCCAGAGGACTATCTCCACACAGTTTGAAAAGTGTGAGGATACTATTTTAACTCATGCCGCTGGCAGATTGTGAAGTCTCTGGACATGAAAGGCCCACTGAAGGAGCAGCAGTGGTTTTTGACTGTCTTTTATCTGCAGATTTTACTTCAGATATGCATGTGTGCTCCTTTTCTTTCTCATCAACATTCTTAACCAAATTTGCTAAAGTAATCACTTCTAAGGTAGAGTTATGATAGCTGCATTAGATAGAGGAAAGTGAAAAGCTTTGTTAAAATGAGTTTGTATTAGGACAAAAAAAGATCAAAAGAAAATGTGTTAATTAAATCTTCAGGAGACCTGAGATGTTTCCTCCAACTTTGTGCCTCCTCCTTCCCCTGCCCCCATAAAACTTCCAAAACATCAAAAGCTGTCACCTGAATCTTCTCTCTGTTACAAAGGTAAGAGACAGGCACCCAGTTCTGCAGGCTGAATATAGAGCTGCCTTCAGTAGCCCGTTCTGAGTCTCGTGCAGAAAGATCTTTCTCTGGGTTTGAGCACTCCTGTTGAGTTAGGGTCCATTGAGTCACAATACTGAGTGATGGGGTTAGGTTCCTGCGGAGGGTGATAATGAGAAGCAAAGACTTGAAACAGTAACTGCTGCTCTTAAGGGTCAGTTTCAGTTCCCAGTTAACATGTGCAGAATCATCCATAAGCTTCACAGGGGATCCAGTCTTGTCCAGTGTAGAAAATTCTAGACATGTAAGCAACGTGTGTTCACTAAAAGTATAGCCCTATCCTGGAAACAAGAAAATTTTTAAATGTGATTTTCTGCCATATGAAAATTAATTAAATTTCATTATGTTATCACTCCAAGGTTTCATATCTGTCCCTATAGAAGTTATAAGCTAATGGAGGGTTGGAAAATATACAGACATCATTTGTGCAAAATATTGCCATTAAGAAGAAATAATGTAGGAATACTTTTGTTTGACCTATAGAACTTTAACTACAAATTCTAATTCTTTAATATTTACATAAGTTCTTTGCATGATTGCCTTCCTAATATGAATATGAATATATATATTCACACATCACAAGGTTAAGGCCTCACTGCTGTTAGGAGGTGATATTTCATTCAGGCAGTATCTCAAAGGTCGATGTTAGAGAAGATAAAAACCTCTGTGTTGCTTGAGTTAAACCATCTATTATAAAGCAAGCTCAGAATCCTGAGTGGGCATCTCTCATTAACAAATGAAGCTTTTAGGGAATAGGTTACATTCGATCAAGTTGTTGGCAAAAGGGGCAACATGGGAACCCCACAAACAACCCAGGCTCTTGCCAAGGATGTTGATTGTTCTCCACAAACTGACTGAAGACAAAACAGACACAAGTCATTGAAGATGGGGAAGTTGAACTGGTGCCCATCTAGAGCCATTACCCTGGCATGGCTCCATGGTATGGGAAGGCGCTGTACATGCTACCAAAGGAGAAATGTGAACACAAATCCACCTACAAATCCTTTAATTTACACCAATGGCCTGCCCGCAAGATACATTGGTGAGATAGTGACAAAAATCTTGTGGGAGTAACCAATATCTGAATGGATTTAAGGCACACTCCATGAAATGGAACCCATACCAACACTGGTTGGGTGGCCAAGAAAGAACCTAAGATTAGATCAGCCAGGGACCTAAGCGAAAACCAAACACGAGTGTTCAACTAAAGGAACATAGCAATAAAATAGATCCTAATAACATTCTGCTATACTCATAGATCAGTGCCTTGCTCTGGCATCATCAGAGAATCTTCTTCCTGCAACAAATAGGAACAAATACGGAGACTCACATCTAAATAAAATGTATGTAGGAGTGAGAGACCTTGGGACACACAGTCTTTGGATGTCTCCATCTAAACACTTTCCTCAGAGCTCAGGGAACTCTGCAGCAAAGGAGACAGAAAGAGTGTAAGAGCCAGTGGGGATGGAAGACACCAAGTAAACAAGGCCTTCTAAACATAGCCATTCAACAACCATAAACTCACAGACTGTAGCAGCTTGCACAGGGCCAGCACAGGTCTGCACCAGAAACGATCCTAGAACTGGGAGAAATATATGTATACACCCATCCCAACCAAGAAGCTGACTGAAACTGGTAACTACTTGCAAATGAAAAACTAGTTTTCTGCAAGTGAGTCTCACTGGGGAAACAAATCACTCTTAAAGATAGGCCCCATACTCAGTCAATACAACACGAACTCAATGGCAGCTTTGGATGTCCTTTGTCTTATAATGTTGAGTCAGAACATTCTCTTTTTTCTTTATTTTATATATTTTTATTATTACTATTACCTTACAGGTCCTTTGTGCATATATTATAGATTTTGTGTATTCGTGATTCTTGTGTGAATCTTTGAGGCTCCATGCATTACTTGTGCCTTTGCTTTGGCTCTTTTTCTTTCCTTGTTTTCCTTTGTCCTGTGCTGATTTGTTTGTTTTTGTTTTATTTTATTATGTTCTATTTTACCTTATCATTATTTCTTAGATGCTTGTTTGTTTTCTAAGGAGAGATGGAAAGTGTGTGGATCTGGCGAAAGAGCTGGGAGGAGGCAGGGACTGCTGTAACTTTACTTATTTTAAATAAAAGGGGAAAACGAATAAGCTGGGGTATCCTGACATGATGGTACATGCCTGCCATCCTGGTATTCAGGAGGTAAAGACAGGAAAATCTGGAGTGTGAGGTCAGCCTGGGCTACTCGAGACTCTCTTAAGTTAAGAAAAACCAGAAACAAGATAAAACAATGACAACAATGCAAGAAGTGAACCATGGCTTGTTCTATCGGAGCCATCACAGTGACTTCAGAGAAGAATTTCCTGCCTTTCCAGGCACATGACTCATCACTGATGGAAAATGTTCAAGGCAGAGAAGGGCAGCGGTACCTGCCAGGCCGGAAAGCTCACGTTACACACCACTAACTCATTCAGGGCATATGGGTCTTAGCTGTAGTCTGTAGATGATGCCACACTAGGGACATGCAAGCCACTCCTGCCTCTTCAACCTTTCCTGCGACTTCATTTTTGTTTCCTTCCAGAGAAGACAGACTCCCAGGACAAGTGCTGCCCAAACTGGGTACATATGATGGGTTTCAAACCAGTTAGTTCATCAACTCCCATACTCGCAATTTATATATATGTTGTCACAGGTGATAGTTGAGTATGAATCTGGGTCACATGTTCAGGAAAGAAAACAATTCAAAAGTAAATAATCTCTGCTAGAGCATTCAGGAGTTCACTTATCACTTCGTTCTTATCTTCTAAAATCTTTAAGCACCTTTGCATTCTAGACCACTAGGCAGCTGGGTAGCAAGGGACAGTGATTAAAGAGGCCACCGGTCTCCAATCACTGCCAGTGTGGTAACACAGAAGGCTGCATCAAATGTCAAAACAGGGGTGTTAAGTCCCACAGCCCCAGTTGGGAATCATATAGGGCCACAAAAGAGGGTCGTTTTGAACAGGAAGGACGGGAGGCAGCTTCCTGAAGAAATTCATGTCAAATGTACTTTGTAAGAAAAGTAGGGTGATGATTTTAGAAAGTAGGAAAGCTCAAAGCTCATACGAAGACCTGGAGGCATGAATGCGCATGCACATGGATTCGTGTGTGTAGAGGGGGCTATACAGACATAGCTGGCAAACGGTACTTTCAGGGAAGCAATGAGAGACCCACAGAAAAGAAGTACTTTTGGTGCAACCAAATCTTTGACTTACAAAGGGGTGCACTATAAAAATCATCTTGTTTTTATTTCAGTTTCTGAGGAGGACAAAGGATTTGGACCCATTTTTGAAGAGCAACCAATCAATACCATTTACCCAGAGGAGTCACTGGAAGGAAAAGTTTCACTCAACTGCCGGGCACGGGCCAGCCCATTTCCAGTTTACAAGTAATGCACCCGACTGCTCTTTTCAGAGGGAGGGCCAGGGTGGCAGAGTGCAGGTGGGACCTGTGACCTCAGATCTGCAGCAAAATCTCTAAGACAGGTCTGTAAGGTCCATGGACACTGACTCAAATATTGGCAGATCTATTACTGAAAACAAAACATGGTATTTATATATATGTTGTTTTCTTAAACATATGTAAGAATTCATTTATGCATAGGCTATACAGGTAGATCTGATATTATCTAATGAGCTGATGCTTTCAAACAAACAAAATGTCACATAAAAACATATCTATGTCTCTATATAATCATTTTGTATGTACTGTCCCAGATAGCTCAAATCTATTAGTGACTGATAATATTTCCATATTAACTACATTCAAAAGTTTGTATAGGCAATCCCTGAAGGTGTTACCCATTTTAGCTGATCTCAAATCTCTAACCCTGACAATTTAGACAGTTTCCTGTGGCACTGGGTTCAACCCTAACACTCATGTATGTGAGGCAAGCTCTCGGCCACTGAGCTGTGTTTCCAGCACAGAAATATGTCTTAGCCAGGTGATAGTGGTGGTAGCAGCCATGCCTTTAATCCCATTACTCCGGAGACAGAGGCAGGAGGATCTCTGTGAGTATGAGGCCAGCTTGGTTTACAAAGCTAGTTTCAGAACAGGCAGGGCTACACAGAGAAATCCTGTCTCAAAAGACAAAAAAAACAAAACAAAACAAAATGTGTCTTAAATATTTCCACCTTCTGAACAGTTATGGGTTACGGTTAATTCTTTGTGCTGTCACAAAAACTTGGTAAGAAGTAAAACTTGGTTTCTCTGCTACAGAGAGTTTGCAAAATTGTACCAACAATTTAATTTGATTAAAAAACTAAAAGTTAAATAAATGCCAGTGAACTTGAATTTATTTTGTGAGGTGTTTCCATGAAAGAGAAACCAGTGATGGGAAAAATGGGACTTCAGTGGACAAATGTCACCTGACTTAATTGAAGTATATCAATTAACAATTAAGTGTTTGATAGTAGGCTTTCCTCCTACTGTAAAACAGCTTTCTATTGGTATAAAGAGTTATTACCAGGAAAAATAGCCCCTTCCCACCACTTAATTATAATTGTGTTCATTTTCTCTTGCCTCTAGCCATAATTACAGGATTACCACTAAAGTAAAATATGAATTTAGATATAAAGCCACCATCTTTCTGACATTATTTTTATGGTTTCAATTTCATGCATGAGAACACAATATAAATTATAGATAACACATTGTTTTAAAAATTATTTGGTTGCTAGACAGACTGCAGTGACCTCGGCACACAGACATAGCCTTGGACTGGCATCAGTGACAGGTTGTAGAGATTTATCCAAGACATATTTGCAGATGATGTTAAAGGCTAACTTAAATACATTGGTTTGACCGTGTGAGTTAAGGACTGGCTGGTGAGATGGCTTCTAAAGAAGCCTATTTCGGTGATACAGATCTACCATACAGTCCTCCACAGCAGCCTCCAGAGTGGCTTGGAGGCAACCAGTCAGCAGATACTGTGCTCAGTGTTTCTGGGAACACAGCATGGGCAGGGGTTTTGTCCTTCCCCACACAGAGGCAATAGGAATGAAATGTAGTCTGAAAAATATGTCACTGAATCCACCCCACAGGTTTTAGCCAAACAATGTCCCCAGCTTGAACTGCCTTGCCTGTCCATTTGTTAATACAGGGAGCAGAGGGAGCCAAGTAAATAGAGCTTGTAGGGAAGAGAGGAAAGGAGAGGAGAGGAGGGGAGAAGAGAGCAGGGGAGAGGAGAGGAGAAAGACTTTTTGGTGGTTAAAAAAAAAAGGGCAAACTACACTACCTTTGGTAATCATGCAGTTTGTCCTTTAGGATGTATTTTTGTATTTTTAGCATGCCCTGTCGTGGTGGCGGATTATGTATGCATGGTGGCATCCTGAGAGGCAAGAGGCACTACAAGGAATTTCACTTGCCACTCACCAGCTTTGATATACTTTCCTCCATCTCCACAACCAAGTAGCAAGCACTGCAGTAAAAACATTTAAAGTCATGCAGAGGGATTTCAATACCCATTTCTGAAAATAGACAGTTAACCTACCCAAGTACAGCATGGTATAAAATTATATGATATCCCAAACAACCACAGCCAGAGGAAGTCACAGCAATAAACACAACTTGGTGTCAATAAAGGGAAAATCCCAACACCTGATGCTGTCTCCCTGAGACACAGTGGGATATTTTTAAACTATGTGATCTCCCTCTAGTGGCCAACAGGTCAGTTGCTGAGCAGACAGTCTGCCTCCTTTAGTTTTACTGGAAAGTTGCTGTGTTACTTAGTCAGATATTTATAGTTTATGTTTTAATAATTTTTGAAATGTATCTAATTGTATGAGAAACTACTTAGCAATGTATGACTATCCAATATGCTCATGTGTAAACAATAAGAAAACAATCAATGGAATGAAACTTGGCAGCATACCTTTTCTTTTAGAATAATACCTCATTTAAGATGAGGGGATGTATCGAGTTAGTAATTACATTTCTGTACCTTAGATAAATTATTATTCATGTTTCCAAATACTCAGAATTACAGGTCATTAAGAAATACCACTGAGTCATAACAATCATCTCATGTCACATGAAGCTATACTCAAATCACTTCAGAATGGTGTTAGTCTGACAGTTTCCAGCTTCATGACCTCCACAGTGACATTAATGTCTTTTTCCCAAGATGGAGAATGAATAATGGGGATGTTGACCTGACAAATGACCGATACAGTATGGTAGGAGGAAACCTTGTCATCAATAATCCTGACAAGCAGAAAGATGCTGGGGTCTACTACTGCTTGGCATCAAATAACTATGGAATGGTCAGAAGCACTGAGGCAACCCTGAGTTTTGGATGTAAGTAATCACAGCTTTAATAAAGGATGAGTTTATTTGTGTGAGATGAAATTACAAGTGTTTTAATTATTGATAAAGGTCTATATAAATTGGGGTTTGAATCTCTGATGATTAACTATCTCTATTTTTTCTCTTCCATTAAAATTACTTCTCCTATATAGATTGTTCAGAGGTAAAGTATAGTAATTACTCTTCCAGAAACACCAAGCTCAGTTCCCAACACCCATGTTGAGTGGCTCACAACCTTTTGAAACTCCAGCCTCATAGAATACAGTGCCTTTCCTCTTCTTGGGTCCATGGGTAGAAAGCAAACACACACACACACACACACACACACACACAACACACACAAATATCACACATATATTTCACACGCGCGCACAAACATACATGCACATGCACACACATAAATACAATTTAAAAATCTTATTCCTATGAATATGAACCTTAGCATTCCAACCAAAGTAGTGACACGGTGTGATTTATTAAAGAAGTCATGTCACTTGCTCATTTACAGGCAGTAGGTTGTTGTTGGTAAGACAAGTAACACACTTGTGAACATCCCAAATTAAAATATGGTAATTCGGAATGACTATCAAAACATATCAGCAAATACAACCATTAAGAGTTCTGCAAAGAGAAAAAACAAGAAAACAGGCTACTGGCAAGATGTGTGCCAGAGGAAATGCATTGTACAGGGTAGAGGGATTTGCATGGTAAGTTCAGCAGAGGCACAGTGCTATGAATGCTGTAAAGGTAATGTAAAAGAAATTAGGACCACGTTCTGAAGAATCTTGAATGTTTCTCTGCATTCTATCATCAGTGAATTGGTGCCAGTGTGATGGCCCCTATGGAGTGAGAATTAACTATTAGAAAAATATCTGAGATGTGCAGTGCCCTGTGCCTCTCCTAAGCCCCATCCCATCCCTGAAAATATCTGGCTATTCTTTTTTAACTTCTGTAGGTTGGAATTAGTTAAACTGTATTCTAGTTAATTGATTATCTTAAATTTGAATTAAGACACTTTTATTGGGGACAATAATGGAAAACAATAAATACTTGCTAAAATAAAAGTTAGAGTTTGTTCCAAAGGACACCACTATATTGGGAGGGGAGCTGATTACAGTAATAAATCTCCATTTTGTGATTTATGTCATGTTTTCAATCTTTGGTAGATACATTATAGGATGAAAACAATGTTTCAAGAAAGCAGATCAATCACTGGGAAGGGTGAGACAGGTCAAGAAACAATAATATTAAAGCAAAGATAGTTGTAGATAAAACACATCAAACTTAAAAAAGTCAGCACTTCCACTACATTAAAGTTTTTTTTTCAAAGAAAGCCAACTTAAAAGGCAAAAACATTCTCCCATTACTGAAGTGGAATGAGAGCCAGGAAAATGACTTTAAGGTGGGACTAAGCATATGAGTTTCTGTTCTACCACCAGAGATTAACAGAACTTTGCCAAGTTTATTTAAATGTCAAATGAGCAGGTGAGGCTGGAAAAAGCATTCATATGTCATTAGCACCCTGAGTCCACAGATGTGACTTTGAGCTTTCCTCTGGAAAAATATAACAGGGAGTGCACACAGATTTCCAGAGACAGGCAGTGTGCTTAGGGGAGTAGGAAGTAGGTATGGTTTGGGTGTGGACCACAAATGAAGATAAAGAGAGGCAGAAACTAAGCAGAACCAAATCAGTTTTAAAAAAATAAAAGGAAGTATCGAAGTACTTTAGGATCAAGAAAAACTGTGAGTTTTTAACACAGAAGGGGATGAAAAAGAGGTGGGGGGATGGGCCACTTTCCCGCTATCCAATTGGGGTCCATCCCTCAGCTCTTTTCACCGAGTATCCAAGGACTCGCTGGAAGGGTTAGGGTTGTCCTTCCTCTGTAGCTTGCAGCTCTCCTCGCGTCATGGCTGGCCTCACTGTGTTTCCTCATGGAGACTCTCCCTAACCTGAAATTAACATTTTCGGTTAGCTGCAACCATCACGGTTGTCGGAATTGTGCAGGCTGCTGTGAGTTCATGGCGGAACTGGATGGCACACACAAATCCCAGCTATGAAAACAAGCCACTTTGCACAGGTGTCCAGGGCCAGCCGAGCTCTGCCATATCGCGCAAACAAGTCACGGATAGATCACACTTAACAAATATCTCTTTCTCTTGAGCAGAGTGAACATTTCCCTTTTCCCTTTTGAAATCAGATCTCGACCCCTTTCCTCCTGAGGAGCGTCCCGAGGTGAAAGTGAAGGAAGGGAAGGGCATGGTGCTTCTCTGTGACCCTCCGTACCACTTTCCAGGTAAATGGAGTTGCTCCGACACCTAGGCGATTAAATGAGGACAGCTGAGTGTTCTAGTAATGATGATATGCTAATAACGACTTAATTTATCTAACAATCGTGGCCCATCGTTAATTTAACGAGACTCATTCTTTGTATTTGTTGTGTGAAAGTATCCTGGGGGAGTAAAACAGCCCACTATGGAAAGGACACTCACCTAAAAAAAAAGATTCCTCCCAAGACTAGCTTGGTGAACCAATGAGTTTAGCTAGTATCCCTTACAGGAACATGGGAGAGGTGTTAATTACATCAGCCTGGGCAACTTAGGAACAGTTTTCTTCAGCAGCCACTAACTTCCTATAAGATAATTATATGTTAGGAAGGGGTGGAACTTGTGAGCCTTGCCCCTAGAACATTAGGTGTACCAACCTCAAGAAGATATCATAAAGGTAAACACAGTCACTAAGAGTTCATTAGAACAATGGCTATGCCATGCCCATAGGACAGCCATCCACAATAGCATCCCTTTGCAGTCATCACTTACAAGTGGCTGCAGACTCTTTTCCATATGGGCTCCTTAGTCACTAGGCCCTATAGGTTTTTCTAGTCATTTCAGTTCATAAACAATAAGTATGTTGGATTTATACTTATTAAAGTTCCTATCACATAAGAGAAATTATGGAAGATAATTCCAGATATTATAATAAATATTCAGAAATAGAATAGCACTAAGGAATGATGTATGATCAATCAGTTTTTCCAATTTACTATCTGCAATATACTGTGAATTGCAACTAAGCACTAGAAAGGGATAAAGACATGATAAATTATTAATATTCTTTGAGTCACTGATCTATGAGAGTAATTGTGCACTTCAGAAAGGGAACAAAATTAAAACTCATCTGTTAAAACTTCAACTTGGAATAAACATTCCTTTCATTTGATATGGTTAAAATTAAGGCTACCATAATGTATAGTCACAGTCTTGTTTTCATTTGTTTTACTTCTCCTTTGACAATGAAATGGATGTTTTATGCTCTTTATATATTAAGTGTGACTTAAAACATACCCATAGAAAATGAAACAGAACATTTTGCTATAAGTAATTTTGTGTGAAATGCACCAACATTTTATGTCTTTATAGACATATATACATATATATTTCATACAGAATTATACACATATATTACTTGTAAAATTTCATGTATATGAAATTTCATATGTACATATGAAAATTGTGTATATATATTTCTAGTTGTTTATAAAATACTCAGTACTGCAAGAAATATAGCTATTTTGCTCACATATGGGACATGTTTCCAGTGTTATATCAGGATTCCAACAGAGTATAGGTTTTTGCTGGAGGAACTGCCAAAACCATGAGTAAATCCCCCTCCTCTTCATAGTATTTCCTACAAACAAGGCAATAGATGCCCATTGACTCCCTTTGCCTGCTCAACAACGGACAAGGAGCTCCACTGACTAAGAACACCACTGTGAGCACTTTCCCTCAACTAGACACTGCTTGTTTCACAGGACACACCAGTGGGAAAGAACAATAAAAACTGACAGCTCTCAGAGACCCTCTGCTGTGACAGGAGTACTTAAAAGATACAGGATAAAAGAGAGGAAAAGGAAAGTGTAGGGTTAATTTAGAGTTTAGAGAGCTCCTTGCTTGGAAGGGAATGTTACTAAAACCATAAGGAAGTGAAGGAGTGTAGCTGTAGTTTCTTGTCCTGCCATGTCCCACTGTCATGTCAGCCCCAAATAAATGCACAGAGACTTACAATAATTTATAAACTGTTGGCTGATAGCTAGGGCTTCTTATTATCTAGCTCCGTCTTAATTGTTAACCTATAACTACTAATCTATGTATTTCTACATGGCCTTATCTTACTAGAGAATGCCTGACATGTCCTATCTTCCCAGCCTCTACATGGCATCTCCCTCGGTCTCTCCCTGCTTACCTTTCCCAGAATTCTCATCTCCTAGTCCCACCTATCTTCCTGCCTCTATTAGCCAAACACCGTTTTATTCATCAACCAATGAGAGAAACATATACACAGAAGGACATCCCCCATCAAAGGAGATAATAGTATAAGTATCTAAGAGGACATTACAGGTGGTTGAGGCAACAACAGCCAGGACTGAGGTAGTACCATTGGCACAAAGCAAGCCAGGGGATGACATAGAGAGAAGTCAGAAATGTAATGTGAGTTCCAGGAACTGTGCTGTGAACGATCTTAGCATGCGTGTGTTTTTACACTTTCAATGAGGTTTACACTCAGAGTTTTGAGCAGAGGAACCATATGACATGAGTGGTTACTGTTTTAGAATAGTTACAGTAGCATTTTGCAAATGGTGCCTCACACCTTCACAAGGGTTGCATATCAGATATTTGCAATATGATTCATAACTAGCAAAATTAGGAGGAAATTCCTTTTTTCCCTTTGTCTGACATTTGATCATTATTTTTTGTTTTCTAAATTTATATGTGCTATATTGTGGTAGTTTGAATGTAATTGGGCCCATAACCTCATAGAGAGTGGCGCTATTGGGAGGCATGGGCTTGTTGAAAGAAATATGTCACTGTGGGGGCAGGCTTTGAAGTCTCTTTTGCTTAAGTGTCACAGTTCACTTCCTGTTGCCTTGTGACCAAGAGTAGACAGCACCACGCCCGTCTGTATGCCACCATGTTCTCCGCCATGATGATGATAATGATAATGTACAAACCTCTGAAACTGCACTCCACCACCTCAGTTAATTGTTTTCCTTTGTAAGAGTTGCTGTGGTCATGATATCTCCATGGAAATTGAAACTCCAGCTAAGACAAATATATTTTAGAATGATCTTTCCACTTCCCCAACCAATGCTGCCCAGATCCTCTCCACCCCCTACCCACTCAACTTCATATTCTCCCTCCCTTCCTCCCTCTCTCACTCCCCTCCTCTGTCTGTCTCTCTCCCTCATAACAAAAACAACAAAAAATCAAAACAAAAGATACCCCCTCCCCACAAAAGACAAAAGTAACAAAACAACAGGCACACACACACACACACACACACACACACACACACACACACAAACACCAGAATAGATTTTGTGTTTGTCAACTACTTCTGGACATGGAGTCTACACTGGAGTGTGGTTGATGTTCCAAGTGACAATAACATTCCATTGAAGAAAACTTATTCTCCCATTCCAATCAGATACCAATTGTAAAGACCCTTTTTTATGTGTGTGTGTGTGGGAGATTGGCACTTGGGTACCCTTCTCTTTCTTACTTCTTGGATTTTTTTTCCGATTTGAACCTATGCAGGTTCTTATATATGCCATAACAATCCCTGTGAGTTTATGTATGTATCAGCTGTCCTGCTATGGCTAGAAGACACTTTCTTTGGAGACATTCACTACCTCTTCTTACCATCTTCCTTCCTCCTCTTCTCCATAGACCCCTGAGTCTTGACAGGAGGATTTGATAAACACATCGTATTTAAGGCTGAATGCTCCAAAGCACCTTGTCTCCTTGTGGGACTTGGTGTTAGTTATCTATTACAAGAAGAAGCTTCTATGATGAGGGATGAAAGAGGGACTGATTTAAGTTTATATCACAATATCATTAGGAATAATTATATTTCTATGTTCCTTTACCAGAATATTAGTTATATGTTGTCTTAGGGTTTTTGTTGCTGTGATGAAACACCATGTCCAAAAAGCAAGCTTGTAATTAGGAAGCAGAATCTTCACTTTCAGAGAAGAGTTTAATATTTATCGGACAATAATTTCTTCTAGATGACCTTAGTTACCGCTGGCTCCTGAATGAGTTTCCTGTATTTATCACAATGGACAAACGAAGATTTGTGTCTCAGACCAATGGCAATCTCTACATTGCAAATGTCGAGTCTTCTGATAGAGGCAACTACTCCTGCTTTGTATCCAGTCCTTCTATTACAAAAAGTGTGTTCAGCAAGTTTATCCCCCTCATCCCAATACCTGAACGTAAGTGTTTTACTTGTTATCCTGTCTTTACAAAGTTATCTGTTTATAGTACATTTAAGGTAATGATCCTGTCTTCCTGGGGAGGGCAGCACATAGTGGATGCTGGATAGAAGACTTAGAGTTTACCTTCTGACGTTCATTTTTATTCAATAAAGTTACTCTAAAATGGTTGACTTCATATTCAGTGCTTCTTGCTTAGGAAGTATATGGAGGGTAGGCTCCTTAGTTCATAGTTGCTACAGAATTACCATAGGAATGTCTGGAATCTGCTTTGTGTTTCTACTTAATAGTAAAATTTTAATGAGACTAAATACTTATGTCAAATTGTTTTAAAGAAACGATCACATAATTAGAAAAAATGTTGATTATCTTAGGGAACTATTTACATGGTACAAATTAATGTAAATAATTGCTATTTCTGCTTTAAGTAAGTGATGTATATTTCTGTGACCTGTGCGCTGGGGTCATACTCCACCTCCATTTTTGAATCTTTAAGAGCTTGAGATGGCTTTATCTCATCACAGCCCTTGAGTTTCTCTTATCCCCTTAGCCCCAGCGCTTCCTCTACCTTGGCAGTAGTGAGTGCACTCTTCACAGCTGACCTGTTTGCTCCCTCCCTCTCTTCCCTGTGGGAAGTAACACTGGCATTCCATTTTCCCTTCCCTAGTAAGGGAAGAGTCACACAGCTGGTATTCAAATGCTGGCCTCACTGTTTCACAGATGTGGCCTCAGGAAAGGGGCCTTGGTTATCTTTCCTCCTCTGTTTCACAACTGTCCTTCCCCTCCATCTCCTACACATCCTCTTGCTGTCCTAGTGGTGGGCAGATTTCCCCTTCTGCAGCCAATCCCTTTGGTTGCTGTGTCTCACATCCCATTCGGATCAGGGCTTCACCAACTTACTTCTTTTCCTGTACTCTCTCAGAATCCCATCTTCTCACTCTGCATGTTCGATCCTATTCAGTGAAGGTCCTCTGGGATAATCGTATGAAAGTCATAGCTATTCAATCAAAAGATAGTTTTCAGTTCCCTTTTTGTTTTCAGTATTTGACAGCTTCCATCTGCCTCTCACAGATTTCCTTCTCTTTCCTCAAGACTCACCTCCCGCCTCTGGCAAGCCTTATACAGCATGAATCACCAGACCGTCCTCTGTCTCATATTTCTCTCCAGTTTTTTTTCTAGCTATTCTCGCCAAACTACACCTTTTCAATGGTGGTCATGTAAATGGATATAAATTCACATCTCTAATTTTTCTTGTTTTTTAGGTTTTAGTTATATCTTCATCCTAGACTGGTCCCATAAAGATCTCCAGGATGTCAAATGTTCACGGCATAACCCATTGCTGTTCCACAAAACACCCTCATCCTCCTAATACTCTTCAGCCCAATTGGCCGTGACTGCTCATGTTTCCTAACAAGTAGTATTTGCATGCATCAAGTCTCCCCTTCCTGGGATGTTCAGAACAGCTAACCCTGTGGCTTTTAATTAAATCAGTATGTGAGCCACCAGGGAGTTCTGAGAAAAACAGGAAATGCAGAGTTTGATTCCAGAAGCCTTATAGTTGCCAGCTAGGTCTCACCTAGACCCAAAGGCAAGCTCGAGATTACTCCTTTTGCCAAATCCCATTGCTATTTACTCACTGACAAAATTGATCTCAAAACTTCTAATACCGTGTTCCCTGGCCTTTTGCCTTGCACGCTTAGCTGACCTTTAGGTCATATATTTTAAAGTCCCTTCACTTCCTCCCTATTTTCTTTAATTCTCTGTACCAACACCATCTTGGAGCTTTGTCATGAACTGGTTCAATTCAGTTTCCATTGATTGCTCAATATTCCCCTATCCACTCTGAGATTCTGAAGTCCTTATTTGCTGAACGCTCTTTCAGACTGTTTTGTTTTTGCCTTCTGTATTATCATAGCATGTTTATTTGTTTATTTTTATGCAGTATAAAGCATACACTCATGCTTTGGTGGGTAATAATGCATTCAGCCCTTTGGAACCTTCTTCTATCATATTTTAGTACTGATACGCTAAACAAATGGGCATTAGCACTCTCAGAGTAAGAGTGGTGATATTATGGTAACGGCCTCTTTCTGTCATTTCTCTTGCTCTGTTTCCTTGGTTTCTGATGGCAATTATTCCATTTTCTCTTTGTGTAATCCACCAATTTTCTCCCTTTCTTCGTTTTCTTCCTTTCCATTTTTCATATTCCCATTGCTTTCTTCCTTTTCTACCTTTTCGAGTATTGTATATGTATTTGTAGCACAGGCCACAGTATTTTATCTGAATTTGAAGTCCCTTAATAAGACATTGAAATTCTGTAGTTGTATCAGAATGTGTGATGAAGTACATATTTGCACACATTGTACTTAAACAAACAAATTTACATATTGGGAAACAAACAATACCTATGTAGAGAAAAACTTCCATATTGGTCCAGTTCTAAACTAAAAAAAATTATGATATTAAAAAAGAAAAAAGATTATGAATAATATGTTATAGGTGTCTATGTTTTCTTTTTTATTAATTAGGAACAACAAAGCCATACCCTGCTGATATTGTAGTGCAGTTCAAGGACATATATACCATGATGGGCCAAAATGTGACTTTAGAGTGTTTCGCTCTTGGAAAGTAAGTATGCTTGTGCTTTTCATTGACATGCATAGAAGCAAAGTAGGTTTTATGTCTTTTCAGGAAACAAATGACATAAATGCTTAGCAGTAAATGCCAGGCAGTCTTCTTCAAACACTGTGGATCTTGAATTTTCCTATCTTCTCTTTCAAGCCCTGTCCCAGATATCCGGTGGCGGAAGGTGCTAGAACCCATGCCTAGCACTGCTGAGATAAGCACCTCAGGGGCTGTCCTCAAGATCTTCAATATCCAGTTAGAAGATGAAGGCATCTATGAATGTGAGGCTGAGAACATTAGAGGAAAGGACAAGCACCAGGCAAGAATTTATGTTCAAGGTAGATATTTTAATTTTCTATGAGTGCCATCAATGAAGAACTATCATAGAATGATTAATCATTTTAAATGATGTGGTATATAGTACATTATTTAGATAAACATTCAGATATTTACCTTATGTCTAACTACGCCACAACTCTGAGTTACAGATGGTATGAACTTCTACTTTTTATATCATGAATATAGTAATAGGTTAATAGTTGTTGATAATTAAAAAAACAATGTTGCTCATTTAATCTACTATCATTCTCTATTCTTCAGTACCTTTATTTAGATAAGAACTTATGCATTATGGCTTTGAGTTTGAGCCAGTGGTTTGCTAAGTTTTAATGTGTCTCAAAATTCCCCAAGGGGCTTGATAAAGTACTGGCTGTTGGGCTTCCTGTAGAATGTCTGACTCAGAAGGATATCGTGAGCTTCCGAGTATGTATTTCCAAAACACTCTAGATGCTCATGTTCCTGAAGCTAGATAACCCTGGTGTAAGGAATCATCACTTCTTATTTTAGCAAAATTATTTTGATGCAAGTCTTTTACCCACCAGAGTAAGCATACCATGGAAGAGAGGAAAAATTTTGGCAACTCTTGGAATTTCATTATTTCTTAAAATTTATTAAGTTTTATTTATGTGTATAGGTGTTTTGCCTGCATGTCTTTATGTGTATGGCATATATGTCTGGTGCCTGCAGAGGCCAGAAGTGGGTATTAGGTCTCCTGGAACTGTAGTTACTGATGGTTATGAATGCCGTGTGCATACTGAGAATTTAATACAGCAACAAGTGCTCTTAATCACTGAGCCATTTCTCCAGTCTCAGAATGTTAGAACTTCTTGAGGCTGTAGTCATCATTGCCACTTACCATAATATGAAATAAATAACTAGGTTTCAATTAATTCATTCTGATTTTTTGTTTGTCTGTTTGTTCAGTGACACGGTCTCTATATGTATCCCTGGCAGTCCTATAACTCCCTACCTAGACCAGACTGGCCTCAAACTCACAACAATCTACTTGCTTCCTTTACCTCCTGCTGTTTTGTTTTGTTTTTAACTACTCTGTTTAATGCTCTGTTTATCTTCTGCTAGTCTCTCACAAACATAAGTTTTGACAAAGTCAACTGAAGTCTAAACAATTTGTCTCCATATCCAACTGCATTCTCTCTTACTTCGCTCCACTTTGTTTTCATGAATATTTCTCTACTGGAACCCTTCTTCTATAATCACCCAGAATATCCTGTTGCTAAAGCTGATCATCCCTCCTCTCTATCTGATTAGACATGATAGCATCAGCAGCCACGCTTGATTCCCCCCCCCCCATACTTCACTTTCTGTTCTTGGCACCTGGATCCTACACTTAATTTACACATACCATTCTCATTTTCCCTTCAGAGTCCTCCTGTTCATTACCATTGTAACACTGAGTATCAGAGTCAGTAATTGAACTTCTCTGTATCCTTCTATGGTTTCATCCATGAGCATGATTGTAAAAATCTACAGCCTTGGAGATCTACAGACTTGAATATCCAATGACTCAACATCATTAACATGACATGTAACAAGTGTATATGGAATGGCTTCTAGGCAGGGAACCCTTGAATGTCTTGAGTAATATTACTACTTTTGTACTGGGTCTATCTATTATACATAAGGTTTCAATACACTTAAAAAACTTCACTCCAGGTTCTCAGCAGAGTAAAATTCTGAACTGTCAAATATCTAAGGTCTTAAAAGGACCAATGTGATAGAGCAGGTAGGTATTTGTATGAGGTCATTAAAAAATAACTTCATTTCTCCTTTACTAGTAAGGTATCTTAATTTTTATCTGTATGTTTAAGCAAACTATCTTCAAAAACTTTATAATGAAACCACAAACAGACTTCACTGAGGTGATTCAATTATTTATTCTTATCACTGTATTATGTATTATAACATCTATGTGTCACCCTGGGGGACCAAGGTAGCAAGGATGTCATTAAAATATTGAAGAGATGCTGTACAAAATAAAACGTGTATTAAACTAACAAATTCACCAGCATCCAATTTCTGAAAGCTCCTCTCATGTGTTACAAACAAATGTGGGGACAACAAGAAGCTAAATCAGATTGACACTGTATAGTATGCATAAAGAGACACATGTTTATCTGTGTACTGGCTTAATACTGATAGCCAGAAAATATTTTATGATTTCATATATGTGTATGTGTGTATATGTTTCTAGTAAGTTGTGTATAATATTTTCCAAGGAAATTGATATAACACAAGGTTTAACTTTCAATAAAAAGGAAATAGTCCTCTACGCTAAGAGTTCTCTGTTCCTTTTCTTAGTTTATAATATTTACTTACATTGACTTGGGCTGCTTAGATAACTGAAATACTTAACAAGACTGATTTTTTTTTCATGTAGGAAACATTCTTTTTTCTTCGAGGAGATTTCTACCATCTCTTCATTTTTTTACAACAACTAAGTAGATAAAAATAAGAACTGAGATTGAAGTCCAAGTTCATTTCACTTGAGCAAGAGTTTCCCCAGGGACAGCTACTAAAGGAGCTGTTGTATGAAGTGTGTTAAGTTGCCCAGGTCATTGTTATAGCTGGAGCAAGATGCTAGATCGGTCAACACACAAAGGCTCCATTAAGAATATAGTACGTAATGTGGAGAAGGTAGGAAGTCCCAAATTTTCATCCAAAAGGTGAATGAATATATATTATACATAAGATGCTTCAGAAGTTAAAAGCACTCCCTGTTTTCTCATAGCACCAGAATTCCATTCTCAACCCCCATAGCAGGTGGCTCCAAGTGCCTATAGCTCCAGCTCTAGGGGACCCAATGCCCTCTGGCCTTTGGGAGCACCTGCATGAATATGGTGCACATGAGTCATGTAGGCACACCACATAAATAAAAATTATCTAGATGCATAATTACTAACTAAATTAGTCATGATGCTCCATAATAATATATGGTTTTTGTAGAATACAGACCTGTATAAACATACAATATCCTATATATTTGTCAGAATAGAGTTAATAAAATGAAAAATTTAGACTCTTGAGATTGTGATGGGTACTGAGACATAATGTTCCTTCGTTGCAGCATTTCCTGAATGGGTAGAGCATATCAATGACACTGAGGTGGACATAGGCAGTGACCTCTACTGGCCTTGCGTGGCCACAGGGAAACCCATCCCTACCATCAGGTGGCTGAAAAACGGGTATGCGGTAAGTATGCTGATGTGTCTTGCTGTCCCTGAATCTGTGTTCAGGCAGTCACAGGCCAGTCACTAGACTAAGGGTGCTTGGGCCCTGAAATACAAATCTTCCTTGAGAAACAAAACTATCTTGTTTCAGTTTCAACAGCTTTCTGTAATGGTCTCTTTACCTCTCTCTCTTTTTCCTTATTTTTCCTATGCTTCACTTTCCCCCTTCCTATTGAACCATGTCCACTCATACTGTCCCCTCTTTGCCACTGTTTCCCTGACCCCCACAGAAACAGAGGTAAGAGAGACGCGCTAAGTCCTATCTTAGCCTTGGGACAAAGGACAGCAACAGGGTCCTTCTCTACCTTCCCACTATAATCTC
This sequence comes from Mesocricetus auratus, assembly GCF_017639785.1. Taxonomy (NCBI): domain Eukaryota; kingdom Metazoa; phylum Chordata; class Mammalia; order Rodentia; family Cricetidae; genus Mesocricetus; species Mesocricetus auratus. The sequence goes on along the minus strand of NW_024429194.1, from coordinate 73,227,989 downwards.
CCAGCTGGTCCAAAGGGGAAAAGGTGGACTCTCAGCTCTGTAAGATGAATAGAACAAGAGCCACTGGGCATGGTAAGTGGGTTGGTCTTCTCGATGCCATGAAAACCACCCCAGTTTGTGCATCTCAGCAGCAAATGGGAGTGGATAAACACAACATAGTTCAAGTGTTAACCTCTAGCTGAATGGAGAGTTTCCGTCCATGTTCCTCAAAGCCATGCGATTTCTTTTACTCTTCAGTACCACAAAGGGGAACTAAGACTGTATGACGTGACTTTTGAAAATGCTGGGATGTACCAGTGCATAGCGGAAAACGCGTATGGCTCCATCTATGCAAATGCCGAGCTCAAGATCCTGGGTCAGTATCCTTCCCAGTTCCTTATAGGTGCTTATCAAACAAGCAGCATATAAAACAGTGAAAGAATATCCATAGCTCACATTCAATTTCACTTGGCTTTTATTAGATGTGCAGCTCAAGTTGGCTGCCTATTTATAAGCTCCCAGTTATGAAAATTCAGACTAACGTATACATGAAATAGACTAAATATTAGCTGTAAAAAGCAACTGCTCTTTTGAACTGAGATGATGTTATTAAATTATTAGACAAAAAGTTATGGATGAAATGCCCATGAACTACAACTGATTATTTGTGTTGTAATAAGAAGTAGCTCAAGAGAGAAAGACGCCATGCCACACAGTTCAAGCAGATGGGTTTTATTTTATTAAGGGAAAAGGATTGTAAAAAGGGAAAAAGGGGAGGGGTACACTGATCTCCAGGGACAGAAGCAGCAAGAAAGAGGAAAGAGAGGCAAAGGCGGGGCTAGGGGTGGGGGGGTGAAATAGACAGAGAGAGATAGGGAGAGGGGGGGGATGGGAAGTGGGCAGGGCCCTTTACAAAGGGAACATATTGAATAGGCACAGGTGGTACTCTTAGTGGCAGCAGCTGAGGGTGTATCTTGTCAGAACTCCAAAGGCAGGCCAGTAAAATGCCTAAATAGTAAAAATATGTACCTCAGTCTTTCCTATTGATTACTGATCTATAAAAGAAGCTACAATCCAGAAGTAATAATTGGGTTTGTTAGCAAAAAGAGAATGATAATCCTTTGTTTACATTGTAGCTTTAGCTCCGACTTTTGAAATGAATCCTATGAAGAAAAAGATCCTGGCTGCTAAAGGAGGAAGAGTTATCATTGAATGTAAACCCAAGGCTGCACCGAAACCCAAATTTTCATGGAGCAAAGGGACTGAGTGGCTTGTCAACAGCAGCAGGTCAGGCCAGACTGGGATGGAGTTGCCGTTCACTGGCTCCTGAGCTCTTACAATGTTGCTGTGCTTAGTGTCTTTAAGAATTTAAAGTCAGCCTAGTGGCTTCCTTATGGAGTTTCCAAGTTCAATTTTTGATTACTGCTTTAACTCATGAACAATTCAGTGTCAACAATCACTTTATAATAAAGTGTTCATGTGCAAGAATTTTTGAACATTGTAAATAATATATAATTAAATATTTGTATTTGTAAATGATAAATACAAATTGAATTGTTCAGTATTAAAGTCTGAACAGTAGTCATTAATAATAAATATAATATATTTGAATGAATAAAGCTATAAAAACTTGTCCAAAAATCTAATTACTCTTGTGTCTGCAGAGTGCCTGTTCCATTTTCATGCTATATGAGAAAATATATGAAGGAATAAGTATAGCAAGTATGCACAGCGGGTGCATAGTCATTTGTCATTATTGAGAGCCATGCGGTACCCAAGATTATATGTACTACAATTTGTAGGCTGGCAGGGTAGGTGGTCTTTGGTTCCCGTATCCACAAACCTGACCAGTGCCTTGCTTGTGATGCTACACGGATATAGCACCATTAGCTGAAAGGAGATTTAAGGTTGCATTACAGTCTTATGGAGCTTATGTGTAACCCTGTCACTGAGTAAAATCACTGACTGAAATGTAGTGTGATATAGGACTCTTTGAACGTGATAAAGATCAATTTAAAGCATACAAATATACATGTCATATGTATAATGTATCATATATAGTAACATATATAACATATACTGTATCATACATAGTAATTTATATGATATAGTAATACATCTTGTATATTATATAGTAATATATTATATGCTATATATCATTTATAGTTATATATGATATATATAAACTAAAATTACTACGGGTTTTATAGTAAAAATGTCATAGCTTTTCCACTGTTGACTGTAATTTTTATTTCTGTGCAAAGTATATTAAATGAGGGATGGCTAGAAGTTTGACAAGTACTTGAAGTGATAGGAAACATTAGTATCTGTACTGTGATAACATGTACAATGAGCCCAGTGCCAAGACTGGATAAGCCATCTGAGAGTGGCATTTGTTAGTGGCAATGTCTAGGAGAGAAAGTAGAGATGGAGCTGGGTGAAGGCTGGAGAAACAGTGGATGAGATTCAGGTCCAATTTCAACATGCAGAGTGTGAAGGAAGGCAGAGAGCTTTGAGTGAACGGACTTGGGTTCTGCACAGTTGGACGAGACAGCGATAGGGCCCTAGTAAAGTGCTCGGGCTGAAAGTGCTTCGAAGAGGAGTTTCACGTCCACAAGAGTCAGCACTCATTGCAAAGTCCCCAGATTCCCAGTCAGAGTGGTATCAGGCTGTGGTCTGGGGCCTTTACAAAACACAGTGACCGGGGCGTGGGACAGTGGCTTACTACATTTCTTAACATTTGGAGAAAGAGACCTGGTTTTGAATCCTCTTTAGCAACAAAGAAACACTATGCTATTTGAATGTTTCCTTTCCAATTTTGAAAGAGATTCTGAAATACACTGTAGGTTAGAACCGGATAATGAAAGAGAAGGGAGGGAATCTTATGACACATTGGAGCAGGATTTCAACATTGATTAGTAAAACAGAGATATTCTGATGTTTTGTCAGACCGTCCTTAAAGAGAACAAATAGTATGTTGTTTTTGAAAACTGTGGAAGATAGAGTTTAGAAAATGATTTAGTTTTTAAAAAGTACAAATGACTGAATATTTAATATTGGATTTATGTATAAGAAAATACAAAATAAGAGACACATAGCCAAACATTGGGCCAAGCTCAGGAAATCCTGCTAAAGAGAGGGAAGACAGACTGTAGCAGCCGGGGGGGGGGGCGTGTGTGTGTCAAGGACATAACAAAAAAAAAAGACGCGCAGAAACAAGTAACCCAGGATCATAGGAGCACAAATGAATCTGCCTTAGGGACCTAGCAGTCATCTAGGAAAGTAGTGAACTCAGCTTCTCAGCTATCCGTCAACGTTGAGAAGGGACATCTGAAACACAGGCTAGACTGTTTATGCTTGAAATGTCTTACCAAGAAACTGGTATACAATGGAATGTTAGCATTGGTGATGCAAGTTCAATATTAATGCATGTTATTAAATGAGTTTTGTGAATTGTGTGTTTTTTAATTTTATAGAATACTCATATGGGAAGATGGTAGCTTGGAAATCAATAATATTACAAGGAATGATGGAGGAGTCTATACATGCTTTGCAGAAAATAATAGGGGAAAAGCCAATAGCACTGGGACTCTGGTGATCACAAGTAAGGAATCTTTTGATATTTGAAACGTGTTTTCTTTAAGTGATGATGCTTTAGTTTCACAGTATGACATATATGTCATTCAAAACTAAGCCTCTAATACAGTCAATGTAGTGATGTTTCCTTTTCAGAAGCCTTCTGGGTAAGGTTTTGCCTCTGAGGAATTGTTACAGATGTGAAAACATCCTCTTACTATGCAGGGAGGATCAAAATATATTGTTTTTATTCCTTTTAAAAATCGTTTTATTGAGTTTGTTCTTTTACAATTTTACACATGTGCACTCTGATTGAAATAGCCATCATTTCCAATACCCTTCCCACCCGTTATCTGCTTCCTCTCTAAAAGTCCCCTTCTCATTCTAACAGCTTAGTCACGTTACTGTGTTAAGACCCACTGAGTTTAGCCTGTGTCATCTGTGTGAATATGGTTTTGGATCTTTACCTGTTGGAACATGATAGGCATCTCAAGTGGACAATCATGGCCCCTCTTCCAGATCCCATCAGTAACCAATAATTACACAGGGAGCGGGTGGGCCCCATAAGCTCAGGCTTGCGTAGCCTCACTGTAGACCATGACAGCTGCTATGCCATCATGACTGCCTTGGCTCTGTCATGCCCAGAAGACAGCACTTCAGAACTCTTCTATCATTCAGCGCTTCATTCTTTCCAGCTTTTTGTCAAGGCATTCTCTGAGCTTTAGAAAGCATAGTATAAATATTCTGCTTAGGGGTAAGCAGTCAACTGCCACAAGCATACCATAATTGCATAAGTGGGCACATCTTCAATGATATTGTAGGCCATAGAGCTTATGGCTGGGTAAGACTGTTGATGCCTTATCTCTTCCAGCACTCTACATAGCATCTTGTAGCAACATGAATGCTAGGCAGCAGGCAGAAAACTTCCAGGCTCAGTTCCAGCTTCATTTCTCCATAGCTTGCAACTAAAGTATGTGTTAATTTTGTCCATAGGCCTTGAAAACTAGTTATAGTGACAAGGAACCTGTCTTATTTGGGAACCTCTGGCCCATGCAATAACTCATCAAGAGGTTTTCCCTACCTGCCACTATTTCTTGTTTAGCCACCCTTGATTTTCAGGACTAGCACTCTCTAGACTGAAAGGATAACTCCTCTTCTCTTCTCTTCTCTTCTCTTCTCTTCTCTTCTCTTCTCTTCTCTTCTCTTCTCTTCTCTTCTCTTCTCTTCTCTCCTCTCCCCTCCCCTCCTCTCTATTACTTCTCCTCTCCCCTCTCCTCATTCCTCTCCCCTCCCTTCCCATTCCTTCCCTTCCCTTCTCTTCTCTTCTCTTCTCTTCTCTTCTCTTCTCTTCTCTTCTCCTCTCTTCTCTTCTTCTTTCCTATCTCTTTAAACTCAAAACTCTTATTTTTTAACTAGTATGTTTTGTATATATTTTTCATAGATCCTTAGCTTTTGTTGACTCTTTATACATTTCCATTTGCCCCATCTTTCAAAATCCATCTCTGACTAGCCTTTCCACTCCCTAAATTTCTTCTATTTGTTTCATATCACCTGTGAAATTCTATCCCCTCTCCCTCAATGGTCCTTTTCTGGTTTACTCACTTCAACAGATACCCTAATTTAATCATGAAAATCTAAAGATTTGAAACTAGGAACTACATATGAGAAAATGCATATGTTTTTTATCTTTTTGAGCCTGGGTTACCTTGCTCAAGTTTTTTTCTTAGTCTCACCATTTCAGCTAAAAATCTCATGTTTTCATTTTTCTCAGTAGCTGAACAAAATTATGTTGTATGCATGCACTACACATTTATTATGCATTCATCAGATGGTGGGCAGCTAGGCTGATTCCATTTCCTAGCTGAAGAAGCAATGAACATAGTTATGAAAGTATCTTAGGAGAAGAATGTAAAGCCCCTTGGGTGTATGCACAGCAATGGGCTAGCAAGGTTGTATGAGAATTCTAGTTCTAGCTCTTTTAGGAGCCACTGCACTTATTTCCATAGTGGCTACCATACAGTAAGTAAGAATTCCTTTGTATCTACATTTTTGTCAACATTTGTTGTCATTTGATTTGTTGATATAGCCATTCTGACTAGGGTAAGATGGAATTTCTTAATAGTTTTAATTCTCATTTCTCTACTGACTAAAGATGTTGAACATTTTTGTTTATCATCCATTTTTATTTCTCTTGATGGTTCTCTTCAAATTGATGGCCCCTTTTATGGATTGGGTTATTTTCTTGATGTTCACTTTTTTAAGTTCTTTATTATGCTAAATATTAATCCTCTGTCAAACTTATATTCTGTGGGCTTCCTTTTTGTTCAATAAATGGTTTACTTTACTGTGTAGAAGATTTTAGTTTTAAGAGATCTCATTTGCCAATTATTGGTCTCATTTCCTGTGCTGTCAGAATTCTATTAGAAACTATTTCTTATTTCTATTTACTTGGAACACCCTGTTTCATCATTTCAACATAGGGTAGAGTCTGTCTTTGATAGGGAGGGATTTCTCAGAGATAGAAAAATGATGGATATAGCTTTCTAATCCAGTCTGCACACTTGTGTTGTTTGGTTGGGAAGTTGAAATAATGGATATTCAATGTTATTATTGAAAGATGTATGTTGGTTTTTGTCATTGTCAATCTTGTGGTTTTTCTTTTCTTAGTCTTTCTCTTCTTAACCACCGACCTAACATTGTTAATTTTCCCTTATAGTCTCTTGAATATGTTTATTTTTCTCTTCAGTCTAAGGTAAGGAATACTATTCTCTGTAGGGTGGCTTGGTGATAATAAATAATTTTAGCCTGCTTTTCTTTTTCTTTCAGTCATGATCAATAATCTTAGTGGGTATAGTAGCCTGCATTGACATCTGTGACCTTCCAGAACTTGTAGGACATCAATCTACGTCTTTTAGGCTTTTAAAAATCTTCATCAAAAGATTAACATCCTTAGAATTGATGGATGTGATGTGCCTTTATATGTGACTTAGTGTTTCTTTCTTGGATCTTTCAACACCCCTTCCTTCTTCTGTACATTTAGAGTTTTGACTCTTTTTTTTTTTCTTTTTTCTTTTCTTTTAATTTTAAATAGCTGTTTTACATGTCAATCCCAGTTCCCTCTCCCTCCCCTCCTCCCTCACTCCCCTTCCCCCCCCAGCCTCCCACCCTATTGCCAATTCCTTCCACATAGGGGATATCTAGAGTCTGTCATTTCACTCTGGGTAAGGTCCATGCACTCCCCTAAGAGACCAGGCTGAGAGAGCATCCCTCTTTGTGCTATGGGCACATGATGACTGTTTGTATTCCAGGGATAGACACTAATCCACAGCTCAGGGCCCCTTAGGTTGCCCAGGCCTTCGGATTTCTTTAAGATACTATTTGGCTGTTTGTTTGTTTGATTAATTGATTTGTGTGCTTCTTTCATCTGAGTGCTCATCTCTTCCCCTGAAGTTCAGAAATGTTCTTCTATTAGTCTTTAAAAATATGTTCTGTTCCTTTAACATTCATTTCTTCTCCTTTATTCACAATTTATAGATTTGGGATTTTGGCTAGAATTCCTTTCTAGAGGGGATATAAGCAACATCTTCCCCTTCTGAGAGCCTAGTGATAAACTGAAGCATGGTTCTGCCAAAGTTCTCTCTTGGGAACCAATGCTTATTGAGCTCCTTAGAGAGCACATGTGAGAAGTTGCTTGCAGGAATGTGAGTGCTCCTCCCCCAACAGGCCACATCTGAAAAATCTTTACCTAACAGGGGTGAGGGCTTCCCATAGCTGCATAGATGGATTCCCCCTCCCTAGTTTTTCCAACATATAAACCTAGTCCCCCTATCTGAGCCACATGCATTTAAGGCAAGGATATGTGTAACAGGAGATAGGGAGCTGATAAATACTCAGGAGGTCTCATGATGTTCCCCAGCCCTCTATGAGGGGTAAACATAGTCAACAAACTGAGTACCAATAATCATTTGCAAGCTATAAGACGGGAACTACTTAAGACAGAGATCACTTATCCCAGAGGACAATCACTCACAACAGGGCTTTATATACTCCCCCTAATACTTTGCATTATTTTGTTCATGGGTCTTTAAAAACTTAGTATTTTATTTGGCTGAGTAATCCAGTTCCTCTTCCTTATCTGATAGTCTATCTTCTGCTAGATATATTTTATTAGTGAGGCTTTCCACTAAAATTTTTAATAGATATACTGAAGTTTTCATTTTAAGTTTTATTTTAGTTTGGGGTTTCTTCAGTACTTATATCTTTCTATTGAATTATATTTTCATATGTCCTGACTCATTCTCATTATTGTATTCAACTGTAATTTATTGACTTTCATTTTAATATTTACTTGTGTCCCCTTTGAGCTCCTTAAACATATCCATAATTGTTCTTTTGAATTAATTGTCTTGTCATCTAAGTTGGTCTCATTTGGGATCATTAATGTGGATTTAAAAATTTTTGGAAGAGGTATTTCATGTTACTTGGATTGTGTGTGAGTATGTGTGTGTGTGTGCGTGTGTGTGTGTGTGTGTGTGTGTGTGTGTGTGTGTGTGATGGGCCTTGGAAATCTGTAGTTAGATTGTTGGTTGTATCTTTTGGAATAAATATCTGGCCAAAGTTTTTTGAATGGGCTTTGGGATCTGAAGTTATTAGCACCCTTAAACCGCATTGTCGTGTTTTGGAAGAGCAGATTGGTACTTGAAGTTCAGTCTGAAGGCCACCTAGAGCTTGTTCATGCTGGATGGCAAAGGTATGAAGATGGCAGGGTTTCTACAGTACCAGACAATATGATGCCTCATGTTGTATTTAAATGTTATCTACTCTTTTTTATTTCAAAACATGCAGATCCCACACGAATCATTTTGGCTCCAATTAATGCTGATATCACAGTTGGAGAAAATGCTACAATGCAATGTGCAGCATCCTTTGATCCTGCCCTGGATCTCACATTTGTTTGGTCCTTCAATGGCTACGTGATTGATTTTAACAAAGAAATTACACATATTCATTACCAGAGGAATTACATGGTATGTGTTTTTTATTTCATGTTATTAATATTCCAATGGTTCTTATATGCCTGCACTAAAACTTTAGTTATGAGTCAGAGAAATAGCTTAGCAGGTAAGTAGGTCTCCAAGCCTCTGGACCTGAGTTTAATCCTTGGAACCTACATAGCAGAAGGAGGTGATCAACTCCCAAAAGTTGTTCACTGGTGAAAATGTGGCATGTCTTACACACACAACCACGCACACACACACACACACAAATAATTCATTAAAAATTCAGAAATACAATAGTATCTTATGAGATTTTAATTTTTAATGGGATGGCATTCTTATAGAAAGCTTTTAATTTTTATTAAATTAATAGTGGTACTCTGAAACATTTGTAAAGGGCTAGTGTTAAAGAGTTTTGTAGAGATATTTTCAAGCATTTACTCATCTCTAGGTTTATTTTACTTTCCCATTATATGATTCTTGTATTGATGTGAACTTTAAGCTATTAAATTTGTAGCACAAGTCCCAGCAATTTCACTCTAATTCCAATGAGAGAAAACATTGAACTTACACCAGGTTGTAATGGTTGTTTTCAAGTTATTTATTTTATTCTGTGCAGGAGATAAATAAACGAAATATATCTGTCTCAAGATTTGAACAAGTCTGTGTGGTTTGAAAAGATTGATGGGTTAATTCTAAGAATTGAAAACTGTACATTCCATAAACCTTGTAAATTAACACATCAACTAGAGAGTAGAGAGAACGCTGGGAAGTAATGCAGGGAATTGACTTCCACAGGGACAAACTGGCCCCACTCGTTGCTTCCATCTCCTTCCTGGAAAGGTTACTAGTTAGAAAATTGTATGTCTGTTTTGGCACATGCCCTCAATTATGAAGATGTGTTGAGAATGGGTTTTATGTTAGTAGAAGGAAACCAGTATAGGACACAGAAAACAAGGAGGTGAGAGACATAATCAAAGTACAATGAATATATATATATATATATATATATATATATATATATGAAATCCTTATCTAATGTTTAAAATTATAGAAACAAAAGCAACCACAACAAATGAAAATATGCTGATCTGGTACACAAGCCTTAATCCTCAGCACTTGGGAAGCTGAGTCAAGAGAATCTTAGATTCTTAAGACTGCAGGCCAGCCTTGGCTACATAGTGAGTTCCTGTCTCAAGAAACAAACCAGATGCAAACAAAAAAGGGAAAAGCAAAACACTAACTTCAAAATCAGCTATTGATGTCCACAAAATCAATTTATTGGGATACTTTAGAATTTTTACATCATGTGAAATCTAGATTAATATTTGTAAATTATAATAGCATTATACTTCAGGTTGGCCAGTTGCCTGTACTGCAATTGTCTGGGGCTTCTTTTTCAGGTCGAGTAAGACTTTCTTTACTTAGACAGGGACATTTCTAGATATATGCACAGCATTCACGACTCTCTCAGTATTTATGTATATACCCCTGTGTGTTCACTGTAAAGTCCAGGTATTTGCAATTTGCTAGGACTAGCCATCATAACCATAAATCAATAGTAAACCTGTGAATTTGGTTTTGGAGCCAAAACTTTACTTAAAATGAACACAATTGACAGAGAACAACAGATTTTATGTTTTGATCTTTTAAGTCTGAAACTTCTATGATGTTCTTAATGTAGATTTGCCTATCATTAATGAAATTTGCACCACAGTCTTTATCAATTTAATAGTTCTTTATATTATTTGTAGGTTTTATTGAAAGATAAGTCTCCCGTTTTTATTGATTTTAAGGAATCTTAAAGAGAGAAATGAAGTTCTGACTTAATTTATAAGTTTGGTGTTATAAATTTAATAATTTCTGACCTACCATATGGAAAGATGATAAGAAGAGCCTGTAACAGCTGTATAACTTACTAGCTTCAGGGAAGTCTGTAGAAATAGATTTGAGGGCATAAATTACCCTAATTGTGGGGCAACTTCACATTTAGAGCCTAGGTACATTTATTAAAATGATAGTTACCCAATTTTATTTGAAATTAACATCCACTATATGAAAAAACAGAAAAAATGAGAAAAAGAAATAGGAGAGGGAAAAAAGACCCCAGGGATTGCAAAAAGGAAGGACTAGAGAGATGGTAGTTATGCTACAGGAAAACAATGAGAGCATAGGTGGGGAATGAGTTGCTGAGACTATGTCTGCTCTCTTTGCAAATGATAGTCACAGACGGCCAGTAAATAGCTGGCCCTGGATTGGTCGCAGAGTGTTTGCTAGCTGTGGGCACCATATGGGGATTCCTCAACTCCAAGGGTTTCCATAAGCTAACAGATAAGTCAAAACTGTATTTGTTGGTTAAATATGATACACCACTGAATCACATTAGCAATGTTCATTACTGGCACTTCAATGACATATTAATGAGTTGAATTCTTTAAGAAAATACAATCTCAGTTTAAGAATGATTATTATAATTAAATGTATTGATTTCTTCTACATCCCAAGTGATCAGAGCAATTCTCTTTTAAACCTCCAAAAGTCCAGCAAAGGATTCTTGGTGTCTTTTCTTTTCAACAAAAAATCAGGGGCAAACTAAGTGACGTTTAAGTGAAGGCCTCAGAAATGAGTGTAAGCCGTCATTCAGAGACAGTCCTCATGTCTAGTCCCAGCTTCAGCGTTCGCTGTAACAATTTCCACCTGAAGCTTAGAGGGTGAAAGCACGGTGGTGGTAGGGATATCAGTAGGGAGGAAAGGGCACAGGTGGCTATTATTATCTTATCTCTTTGACTGTCTCTTAAATAATATTTGAATTTTTTCTTAATTTGGGGGAACATTTTAATAGAGGGATAGCATGAGTTGGCTTAAAACTATCTGGTGCACCTATGCTGTGCACTAAGTCAACTAGAACACTCAAAAGCAAAGACATGTACAAACTCAAAAAAAAAGAAAAGAAAAGAAAAACAAAACAGAGATGCTCTGAGTCTAGAATTCCACAATAACCATTATTATAATGTTTCAACAATTATTACTGCCAACAATGAATAATAGAAGTGGTTATCACTAAAAATAGTCTAGATATAAAATTTAATTTTTATTACATGAATTTTCAATTCCAATTTAATTTAAAAAAATCATTTAAAAATCAAGCCTGCTGTGAGTCCAGCTTGCTGTTTCCACTTTCGACCACTATGGGGCAGCATTGTGCAAGGTTTCAAGATTCACAGCCTGGACTAATTTAAGCATCAACCTTTAAGGAATGAAGCAAATGCATCTGATCATATTTACCAGCACATTGTGACATGATGAGCAGTACTAAATACCACTGTGATTCTTTTCTCTGTGGAGTCCCATGGGTACCAGGAGGAAAGTAGCAAGGCATTACTGTGTTCTTCTTGTAATCATTTAGGTTGTCACTGAAACAAAAGGACAAATAACACTGTCCTATCATTAATGCTATTACTCTATGTAATACTTTGCATTATCTGCTATAAATTTAGTTAAAACTCACTGGATATTACGCTTCTTGTGCTAATGGCTGGTAAATGTTTTATTTGTGCTTGGACAAACTTCATGTCTAGATAAAATATTAATAAATTAACAGTTTAATACAATAATTGATTAAAATAACTTATCTGCATTTTAATGTTCTACTAAGGGTTAGAGGCAAATAGTTATCTATTTTCAATATCCAGTTATAAAATTACTTCTATTTTTGTTTTCTAATTTAACAGCACTTACTTTCTGAAAGTAAACATACAACTAAAATTAATTTAATTATGTTATGTTATAACCCTTCTTTTTCTAAAAAGAACTTGAGGTTATCTATCCAGATTATATATGTATATACATATATTTATGTAATATGAACACGATGTACTCATATATGTGTCATTTTATCCTTCATTCATGGTGGCAAATGATGAGCAAAAATTATTTTTCATTGCTGAATAATTTTATAAACTTGTGCTATACGTATGTTTGTGAGTATGGGAACACACATGCTCTGGCACACTCAGATGTCACAAGAGAGCATTCAGGAGTGAGTATCACCTTCTACCCTAACACAAGGGCCCTTGCATTCAGGAGTGAGTTTCACCTTGAGACAGGGTCTATTGTTTTCTCAGATGCGCTGCATACTGGCAGCTAGCTGGCCACCAGGCTTCTGTCTGGTCCTGTGTCTGTCTACCACCTCACTCTAGGAATACTTGTCTGAAAGAAGCCTGGCGCTGTGTGTCTTTTTATGGGGTTCTAGGGAACAAACTAGGCACACCAGGCTTGTGTGGCTAGTGCTTTTACTCACTGAGACACCTCCCTGGCCCACAGCTCCCAATTTTGACAATTTTGGATCATTTTCCTTCACTTGTTTGGCGGCATACTCATTGTCACTGTCACTAACTGGATTAAGCACACCAGGTTCGTGGTATCTTGCTGATTTCTTTCCTATAATGGTGAAAGTCTCTACAGGTTTGATAAAAATTCAGAGATACTATCTGAGTTTCTCAGTGGTCATTTTTACACCTTTACACTATACCATTTTACACCTGCTCTCTACCCATCTTTCCACCTTATAAAATGCTACTTTGTAAGGTTTCTAGAACCAAGTTCTTCAGAGCACTTTTATAAGGATAATTGGATGCTTGGGAAGTACTTGATAATGAATAGAGTAACCCTTACTGACTATTTTTTGATAAACTTCATTACAGCAATTGCTTGCCACTTAAAATTCTGTAAGTTTATTTTTCTCCTTTCTGTTAACAGATCTCATTATCAAAATTTAAATCTGGGATCACTTAACTGGATACCAAGTTTGAGATGAAATATTCTAGGTATTTGGTACCTAGAATATTTAATGTAATACTGCTTAGTCAGTTTGACATGTGTTTGTTGCTATTGTGAATGTCTCAACTTTAAAGGTAGGAAAACTGAAGATTAGACAGATGAAATAAATCAAAATCCATAAGCCCAAAGTGCTGGTGTTTTGTTGCTGCTCCTGCAATGTCATCCATTCTGGTTGTGATATAATATTAATGTCTATGTCTACTTTAATAATTTTTTACATGTTGGAAACACAGGAAGACAGTATTCTTCAACTCATATTTTATTATGAAATCTTGTTTAATGACACATTTACACTAATATTGTCCACATTAATTTTATCTTCAGACACTGGTTGCATTATAAGGCAAGTCCAACCTACACAGCATCAGGTCTAAGTATAAAGTTAGTGGGGGATCCAAAAACATCTCCTTCAGGATTTTAGGGAGTGAGGTTTTATCTGTGTGTTTGCAGGTGTGAGAATGTGCATTGGCTGCCAGTGTGCTTTCAGGAGTGAAAAATGTGTGTTGCCTGTGATCATCACACCATACTGTTAGAAAACAGATTTCTTTCTCTCAGTCAGTTTTCTCTTTCCTTTAAAGAGAAACTACAAATTATGTGAAACAGGGCATTAAAAAGCATTTGGACTTGAGAAACAACTTTTTATACTAGAAATCGAACATAGCATTGATCCTGAGAAAGAACAGTACTGGTAGGCAATAAAAGGAACAGAAAGAGTAGAATTAAATTCAAGCAGAAATCAAAATATAATTAAGAACAACAACACACAATAAGGGTAATGAGGTTTCTCTTAGGAAATGTGTGTGTGTGTGTGTGAGTGTGTATGTGTGTGACTGTGTGTATGTGTGTGTGAATGTGTGTTACTGCGTGTGTGTGCGTGTTACTGTGTTGTGTGCGTGTGCCTCTATGTGTGTGTGTGGGGTTACTGAATGGCAAAGAACCCTATGTGTGGAACTTCCTTGATTCCTTCCTATGGAGATACTGAGAACTCTGAGGCTAATGGGAATCAATGGAAACCACATGAATTAAGTCATATCCAAGTTTTCCTTCAACTCTAAAGCAAAGCATAGGGTTCAAAGCTTTAGCATATTGCTCCTTACTAAAAAGAATGTTTAGCAGAGAGATCAAACAAAATTCTCACTGTGTGTTTTCTTTAAAAATGGGCCAACTGGTCAAAACTGAATTCTCCAGTCACCGGTCTAGTTTGTGTCTACATTTCCAGGCAGCCCCAGAATGATCTCTGAGTAATTACAGCTTCCTTTACACATGTGAGTTTTTAATGTTACTAAGTTTTTTAATATTCAAAAATTTACTCTCAAGTAATTAAATTGATACATTATTAGAACCAATATCAATGTAAATATTGACTATGAAAGAATTAGTGTTAGCTGGATTGCGAAAATATAGTTTGTATTTATTAAAGACAATGACCCTCTTTTTTGAGAGTCAAGGTGCTGTCATAAAAAAAGTCACTGAGACATTCAGTGCGGACGTCAAGATTCCAGTATTTTCAGTGCTCTGGAGTAGACCGAATGATGCTAGATAGAAAGACACCAGGCAACTCAATAGTGAGACAACACAGTTACAGTGAAAAGTTCATTACAGGAGTGAAATCAGTTGCTGTGGGATGTAACTGTTCTATTTTGACACTTCACGTGTTTAAATTTAAAAAGGAAAATAACTTAACATAACATCTGTGAAGTCCAACTTCTACATATGAAAGAAGGAAACGTGACCTGGTTGTCAGATATGAAAAAGATTGCCTTGTAGTTGATTAAAAGTTTTATCTGTCTCACAGAGTTCCAGTTCAGGATGTAGCTATCTGTGCATGCAAAGCATTTCAGCACCCCGCAGCTCCTGCCTCACTCCTGCTGTTAGAGGAGCCATGGAGTGCTGTTAGCATGTGAGGCTCCAGGTCAAGCATGTTGACATAAGAGAAACCATGAAGTTCTTCTGGCATGCAAGGCTAACAATGGTGTGTTTGCTGTAGCTGCTGTCTAGCAAGCCAATAGCAAAGAAAAGTCTTACTTCATGTATAGCCCTTTTATTAGGCATATTTAATAATTTCTGTTTGTGTTTACCAACACATGATGTAAATGACATGTTTTTTGCATGTCAATTTCAAAGGCACAAAACATGCTTTGTGTTAAACCATGTTGCTTTTTTTGCGTGTTCTTTGAGTCAATTTTTTCATTCAGATTAGTAATATTTTAATTTTTCTTTACTTATTGCAATAATTATTTTGCAGTTAGTGTATGGTGGAAGAGGAAACAAAGAGTGGACATTTATATGTTGAAAGTGTTTTGACCTAAACTTGGGAGACTTCTAAGTGGTCAACCACATATACACGCTGGAATACCCCCGAGCTTTGCTATCACAATTTCCAGGATGTGATTCAACGCTCTGCATCTGAAGGGAAGAATTTGTGACTCAGCCAAGCTGTGGCTTTTAGTGAAAATAAGTGAACATTCGCATCTAATTTGTGGCTAGAATGTGCTGAGACCTGTGGTCTTCACTTGCTTTGTAAGCGTTCTGTCAACCACCAAGCACTCTGGCCTCTCCTGAGGGTGGAAAGTGTTAGCTGCCTGTGTAAAAATATCTGAAAATATTTCACACATTCACAATATACTAGAAAGGATATGGGCATTTTCCCCTCTGCTTTCCTTCTGTGGAGTTTCAGCAACATGCCTTACAACATATAGAGCAAGGAGTCTGCATGTTGACACTTTTATAATTCTTGCATGAGCCTGTAACTGCCTATTTAGGCTCCAATATTTAAAACAGAGCTGATTCTTAATTGGATTAAATTTTCACTTCTATGAGACATGGGGGTGTAAATGTGATCAAAATGTGACTAGGCTGTTGGTAGCTTTGACTCTCCACTTCCTCAGTCATGGAAAGATTACAAATCCAAATGTTTGAAGATGAGTTCATCAGACAACACAGCACATGGTAGAAACGGTGGCAGAGTAGAAAACACACACACACACACACACACACACACACACTTTATTATTACCAGGAATACTCTTGAACAAGACCCAAATCCTTGTGTAGATTATAATTTGATGACAAGTTACATTACAGCAGAATCTCCATCCCTTTTTGATAGTTCTATAAGTTTTTAGCACTTTTGTAAGATGAACTGTGGAACATCTTGAGTTTGGTCAATTCACTCAGCTTTATAAAACTAGATTCACAATTCTCAGCCATGATATTTACTTACACTGACAGCACTAAGATTCTTAGACACTGGCATTTTTTCATTAAAAGTACCAAGTATCACTATATGAATTGAACAGGTTATATTTAGGAATATATATGTAAATACATATTGCATGCAATAACAATTAGAGATAAAAAGAGATCATGAAGTAGAGTAGGGAGGGGTTCATGGGAAAGTGTAGAGGGAGGGAAGGAAGGGGAAATGTTATAATTACATTATAATCTCAAAAGTAAAAAAATGAAAAGCTACTGATCAACTAAGTCCATCCTTGGGTTCTTTTTGGTGTTGCTCATTGGCAGAATGTCAAAGACACCCGATCTCAAAAGGGCTGAAGTCCTGTTTCTTTAGTTTCCAATTGGAAAGTTGAGGCTGGAGTGGAAGCTGAACAATGATGTGCACGTGGCAGGTCCATCACAGATGCTTCCTAGTAGGAGAAATCAATATATCTGCGTATCCTAAATGCTGTGTGGCTAGTGGAAATGCTCTAACTGAACACTTGCTGGTTCTCCCGTAGCTCGATGCCAACGGGGAGCTGCTCATCCGAAATGCCCAACTGAAGCATGCAGGAAGATATACATGCACAGCACAGACCATCGTGGACAATTCTTCAGCTTCGGCTGACCTTGTGGTACGAGGTAAGAGTTGCCAACAATTCAAGTGAAAATAAACCCCTAGGTATTTGATGTTCGGAATTTGAACAGTCTTCTGGTAGCCCTGGTTATCCAAATCCTCATGTGTTTATAGTAAGGTTCCCTGCTGCAGATGTATTTCTGGCTTCCTCCCCACAGCTCGGGATGGCTTACGCCAGACAAGTAGTAAGAGCACTCATTCTGTTTGTGTCACTGACCACGTGTCTTCTAGCAAACTACACCACAAGCCTCTTACTGACCATGTTTAAAGCTAAACACTCGTTCAGCTCCTTATTTCCTTCTAATGCATTTCAGTTTGTGGTAGGGTACAATTACCTTTTTACTTCAACTGGG
This sequence comes from Mesocricetus auratus, assembly GCF_017639785.1. Lineage (NCBI taxonomy): Eukaryota > Metazoa > Chordata > Mammalia > Rodentia > Cricetidae > Mesocricetus > Mesocricetus auratus. The sequence goes on along the minus strand of NW_024429194.1, from coordinate 73,210,392 downwards.
AAAAATTCTTGACTGGCCTTACTTACCTTAACCACAAATGTGATATATTTGTTGTGGTTGTCTTAGAGTTAAAACATGGCTTGATGCATTACGGTGTCACTGTATTGCTGATTTTCCACTACTGCTTTTGCTGGCATGGGTGATGTAATTGAGAACATGATGGACTATGTGTATATGGCAAATGCAATCCCTTTGCCCCTCTGCTGGGGAGGGGGATGGCTTGGAAGGAGAGATAGCTGTGGGCTTGTTATTCATTGGTTCACTGCTGGGTACAAGGAAGGCATTCCTCTTAGCTCAATTCCAAAGACATTCCATGGCTTGGCTTCAGACGCTTCACCTTAATGTCTCCCCAGTTCTTGTAACCAAATCCAAATATCCAGCAGCTCACAAAATTCCTTAGTCTTTCCACATGTAATCTTTGATCCAGTGGTCCTTTAATGTTCTTTCTATATCATTTGTTGCCCAGATTTTACCACCCTTCAGAGCCTGCTCAAGTACTATGTTAGGATTTCTCTGGTGGCTCACATATGAGCTCCTCTCTGAACCTCTAGAATTTCTATACTTTTACATCAACCTGTGTATAATTGTATTATTGTCTACTACAAAAATCACATGCATTTTGACTTATATTTATCAAGTCACATAAGCCTTTGAAAATTTTATGATGCCTTTTTTATCAATTTTTGAACTTCCTATCTTTTAGCATTTGAACGCTATTTAAGTGCCCATTTTTAGGACAATATTTAAAAGTATGACAAATACTTAGGAAACAAAGTATTTGGGGCTTGTTCAACTGAATTCCTCTTTCAAATCCATATAAAATTGATACCCTCTCCAGTCTCACATCCTTCTGAATTCCCCTTCAGGACAACAAAAACATAGATTGAACCCCATGACCAACATGAGGCAATGCTGAAAACCCTTCAGTCTCTTGAAGGGGTGGCAAGAACCTGGCTGAAATTTCTTTATCCAAATGAACTCATTTATCCATTCCTCAGGCCATCTACTGCAAATTAATAAAGAAAACCCCATGTCCCCACAATCCCAACTTAACAGAACTTCATGTGGGTTCAGCATCTCCATTTCGATTAAATTATTGTTTGAGGCACTGACTACCTTCACAAGTTCTCAGTAAAAGAAACAAGCTTCCTTTCCTTTCTCACGAGACACTAGCTACAACTCCATTTTTGGCAGAACACTAAATAAGGATCTCATTAAAAATCACTTGACATATTTTAAGAATAAGAATTAATGTTACCTGAGGGTTCGTGTTACAATGCTTGAACATCAGTGTTCTCATGATCATGATAAAAACATTACGGTGACATTAGCATACACTATAGAAAGTGTTTTCTGTACACATGCTTAATAATTAATAATCTCCCATTGTGTATATTTTTTACAGAGCCAAAACTAATCTTTAAAAGATGTATAATAGCTAATACGTGGAAACCTGAAACAGAAACCCTTTTGTATAGCAATTTTTGGTTCTAGGGAGAAGTGTTTCTGGCAAGAGTCTAGCAAGTGCCCTCAGGACATGCATGGTGCAGCAAGTAAGACCCTGGCAGTGACGGATGCTGCATAGGGACATGAATGATGCTGCTTACTCCATGCAATCTGCTCACTCACAGTCACTCCAGTAATAGAAAGGTGTCTATTATATATAACAAATTGACTAAGTTCTTCAGAGTTTATGCATATCACAATATCACGATGTAAACACTGTAGACCCGTAGTTGCTGGTTTTTGTTTTACTCTTTGCTCTTACTCTTTGAACTTTTTTGTCTTTTAGGGGGCTGCCACCCTGCTCCCAAATAAATCATATATAGAGGCTTCTTCTTACTTATAAATGTGTGGCCTTAGTTTGGCTTATTTCTAGCCAGCTTTTATTAACTTAAATTATCCCAACTATCTTTTGCCTCTGGGCCATTTCCTTTCCTTCTGTATGTCTTACTTTCACTCTTACTCCATGGCTGGCTGGGTGGCTTGCTCCTGAAGTCCTCCTCTCCTTGTTCTATCTTGCTTCTTCTTTTCCCAGATTTCTCCTCCTATTTGTGATCTCTGCCTGCCAGCCCTGCCTAGCCTTGCTCTTGCCTTGTTATTGGCCATTAAGTTCTTTATCAGACCATCAGGTGTTTTATATAGGCAAAGAGTCACAGCTTTGTAGAGTTCAACAAATGCAGCATAAACACAGGCAACACATCTTCAAATAATACTCCACAACACAGAACTTCTAAATGTTTCATACATATGATTAGAGGGTGAAGGGCTAAAGAATTCTCAATATTGTGTCTCATAAAACTCATGTGATTATTAACGTATCCACATAATTCTACTTTTGCATCTCATTCAGGAAACCATATGCTGTGTAATTACTCATCTCAGAGAGAAGTACGAAGGAACTAATAAATTTTCTGTAGTGAAACTGAAGGATGCTTAGACTATAAATTTGAGTCAGGCAAGATGGCACATGCCTTTAATCTCAGCAGAGTGGAGGGCAGAGGCAGGTGGAACTCTGTGACTTCCAAAACGGCTTGGTCTACATGGACTGTAAGTTGCATATGGAACACCAGTGTGCATTCAATACTTTAATGACAAACACATATTCCTCAAAACACAGCTGAGTGTTTAGCAGCCCATGGTCTCCTGAAGTTTTGCTTTCTATGCTCTCAGCTGCCCAAGGACAATAACATCCTAAATACAGTAAATGGATAACTTCAGATGTGTGTAATTCATGGTCTTTAATAGTATATGCTTGTGGACAACACATGTATCCCACTCCATCTTGCCTGGGATGTGGGTCATTCTTTGGTCAGTTGTGATGTTGTACAGCAGCAATTTTCAATCTGTAGGTTGCAACCCCTTTTGAATTGGTATGACCATCAGAAAACACAAATATTTACACTACAGTTCACAAAGGCAGCGAAATTACAGTTATGAAGTAACAACAAAAATAATTTTATGGCTGGGGGGGTCACCACAACATGAGGAACTGTGTTAAATGGTCACAGCATTACAAAGGCTGAGAACCACTGTTGTATAGCTTAGCCACTTGGTAGTTGCTTTATAGCCATTTGTTATATTCAAATAACATTTATCTTATTTAATAACAGTTCCAAAGCATGAAGTTTCATCACACCATAACTTCATAATTTTGTATTAGTTAATGATCTCTTCAAAGATGTTCCTAATTATTAAATTATACCTCACCATAAATACATGTGTATATAAAATTTTCATATAGAATTAATATATAATGCTGTCTGCAGTTTCCTGCTTGCCCCGTGGGTCTTAGAATGAGTTTTCTGTGGGAAGGCACACTACTGCTTCTACCTATGGTAGACATTAGATATGAATAACAGTTTGCTAGACTTAAGAGAGACTAATTGCAATTCATAGTCAGGTAACCAGGTTTTGAAACACAGGTGCAGTGCCATTAGATGTGTTGAACATTGCTAGGCAGAAGCTCTTCCCTCTAGGAATGCCACAGAAGTTTGGAGTCTTGATAACACAATGATTCGTATGTAAACTCTTATTCTGTATCAGAAGATTGAAAAAACAAAAGCGTGAGTATTCAAACACAAGAAAGAACATAAATCTCTCTGTGTCTCTCTGTCTCTCTCTCTCTCTGTGAGTGTGTGTGTGTGTGTGTGTGTGTGTGTGTGTGTGTGTGTAAACCCCAGAGGAATATTTGATACCATTTTTTTTCAGGAACCATCTACTTTGTGTTTCTGAGATGGTATCTGTCACTGACTTGGAACTCTTCAGTTAGGCCAGTTGATTGGTTGGTCAGCAAAACCCAGTGATCTCCTGTCATCGCCATCTGATCTCTGGGATTATTACTGTGTCTACAACCCCCAGATGTTTATACAGATCTTGGAATTGAATTCAGTCTTTGTGCTTGTGTAGCAAGCACTTTGCAGAGTCGGCTCTCTCTGAGGCCAAGAATGTGGACGTTTTTAAATCTGTATTACCTTGAAGAAAATGAATGCAGAGCAGAAAATGTGGGCTCCCACAGCATGTGTGTGTGCATGTGTGAGCACTGGTAACAATAATGAAAGATTGAGTGTATGCATGAAGCTTCATGAGAGTAGTATGTATCGTGAAATACAGCATTCATTTTTATCATTATTGTAAATTAAGTTTAGAAGGGGCAAATTAATTAAATATAAATGCCTCTATATGGGTATTTTTCATTACCATAGCACAGTAACTGAACTAGGATCATGTATAAAGGAAGGAGGTTCATATACATCGTAGTTTACGAGGTTGGAAGCGTAACACCGACACTGGCTCAGCTCTCCCGAGCAGTGAAGGACACACATAGCATGGAAAGGCGCACATGGCAGGGAAAGACACACATCACACCTCACTCATGTACGTGTGTTGTTTATAGCATGAGACTGATAGCAAAACTAGCAGAAAGCCGTACACTCCGTGGCCTACTACCTCACAATGCACCCTATTTTGTATAGTTTCCACCACTGGAAAACCAAACTTTCCACACATAAATCCTCAGGTACCTACACAAACTGTATCCCTAACCTTAGCAGCCTCTAGACAAACACTGCGGGGGATGGTAACTCTGGATCTATTGCAAGGAACTGCTCTGCTGCGTGTTGGTTAGGCCCGATGAATAATGAAAAAGGCAGCATTGTTGACTGAAAAAAACTCATCAAAATGGCCCCAGTATTCATAACAGATGAGAGCATCATGTGTTATAACAAACTGAAGCACTTGAATGTATTTAAGCACTGATTCTGTATGAAGGGGCTTAAAGAAGAGAACAGAAACCGTTGTACAGAACCTGATCCACCAGTCCTGCTCAAGCTAGAAACTGTGGCTTGCATAGAGATAGCGTTTCATTCTTACAAAGCTGCCATTTCTGCAATCTTTGTCTGTCCACATTGGAAATATTCCCACCAAGGTTAATGCAGGGTAGAAATTATCTCTACAGGAGGCTTTGTACTTCAAGTGTTATGGTTCCAGAAGTTCATTTCACAACATTCAAGACATAGATAAACTCTGACAAAAAGTTGACACTCTCTAAGAAGAGAGTCTTCTACTCAGCTCTCTCATGATCCCAACACACTGATAATTAAAATGTGAAATTATGTAAAAGATACACACCAAGTACCTAAGGACACCTGTGGCGATAAGAGAGTCAAGGGGAAGAAATGAAAGACAATATAGCTCAAATCAAGAGTTCAGAGTATAGTGAATAAAGTACAACTTATAATCACCATGCTGAATTAGGAAATTATCCAGGGTCAAAATGGTTCTAAACAATAAACTCTTTAAAAAATCCAGCAGTTAGGAGGGAAAGGAAAACTCATTTAATTGGTATAGAAACACAGTCATTGTAAATGGTAATCCAACATCTCAGTGATAGACTGAAGGTGGGTTATAAAGCTGGAGGCTACACTTGATAAAAATCATACTTCAGCATAGAGAATCAAAAATAAAGCAGTAAAAAGAAGTAAAGGCATTGCATACATAATTGATCCCATGGCATGCACCTCTGGGATTAGCCACTTGGGGAACTGAGGCAGGAGGATGTCTTGAACTAAGAACTTTGACACTAGCCTTTCAAATACTGCCAGACCAGACCTCAAAAAAATTCGGAAAAGATGCATGTGTACCATATATATAGACACCACACATACACACCACACACAGACACACACACCACACACCTCATACATACAGCACACACACACACACACACACACACACACACACACAGCACGGACAGAGACCTAAGGAAGAGATAAATATGTAAAGAGAGAAGATCAGTGTCCCGATAGAGCAAAACTAAAGAGGTAGATATTTTTCAAATACTTGGGCCAGAGAACCACACATTCACCTCAGATCCTTGGATGACAGCCTGAGCTTTCCACTCGCCTTAGCCAAGGAGATCTTGCCACAGAGACAGACTAGAGGTGCTGTCTCATCAGCCTTGCAGGACTGAGACAGCAAAATGACCCTTGCTGCCCACACTGGCTACAAGGAGACCCAACTAGGCGCCATGCAGAAGCATTTTGACTCAACTCCACACTAAACCACAACTACACTGCCTATTAATAGTGAAGCTGGCCCAGAAATTAAGCATTTCCCTTTCTTCTGAGAATCAACTAATTCAGGTCAAGAAAACTCTGTTGAAACCGGCTCTCCACAGTGGTTCCTACTAAGGCTGAACTCAGGAAATGAGTATGGATCTGGTCAGAATAAGCATAGGATGTAGAAAATGACTGGCGATTTAAAATTAGAACCTACAGTTCTATTGATTATTAAAAAACAAGAAAAGATAACTGGTCCAAGAACTTCCGTGATTTAAAATGCATTAATGTTGTGAAATTATACTTCTTAGTGTAGGGTGAATGAAAATGGCTTTCTTTCTGTTTCTGTCTTTGAGAAGCAGGTCAGATTTTGATGAACTGGAAGTTTTCAATGCTCTGTGGTTGATCTGTGTGCACAACTCCCCTCCCACTAGCATACATACCTCTCTGGCTCTGTCCCTGGTAAAATAAGTAGATCTTCCATTGTTTCCTAGTTACACAAAGACAGGGAGGACCTTTGGACAAAGTGATTACCTGTTTACCAGTGTGGGAAGCTGCAGTGGCATGTTTAGTGCTTTGGATCTTCTAACTCTGTTAACTGTTCCTGGGATTAACTGTATCATACTCTGGGGGCAAGAAAGGAATGTGTCAAGGTTTGACAACTGAATCTAAAATTTCTCTTAGTGTTGACAAATGCAGTCTTTTCACAGCTGGTATTCTCTACTTTCTCTCAAAATGATTTTAGGATCCACCAATGTGAAGTCCACTTTGGTGTTGGGACTTCCCCATTAGATAAGAATAGGAAGACGCAGTCTTTGACCTTTCCTTGGCATAGAGATTTTCCATTTTGAGGATTTACTGTACTTCATATTCTCATGGGCAATTGCAGATTCCAGCATAAACCCTAAGTCATTATTTCCCAAGACATAAATCACTTCACTTGCTAATTGCCCAGTGCTTTCTGCCAGCAATCATCACGCTGTGGCTCAGGACAGCCTGATGTCATTAGAGGACATCTGTGGATATTTCTCAGGTCACTCCTGGAGCACCATACCAGTGTTCCAAAGGACACTGGAATTCACATGAGAGTAACCATATTGCAGGGAAATCTTGAAATCTACTTAGGTTTTAGAAAGCGCACCTAGTTTTAGTAAGTTTATTATTTTTAGAAAATATACACATCGTTGTGAGAGCCCAGTAGAAATATTAGGAGAAATGCACCAGGCACACACGTCCTGAAGGATGACTGTGGGAAGGGGAGAGAAATGGGAGAACAACAGTGTCCTGTTAAGGTTGGGAAGAAGAATGGTGCTTGGGTGTTCTATGACATCACAGTTTTGACAGCAAAAGTACAGCAGTGAATAATGTGCTGTGTGCTTTTCAAAAGTTAAAAGAAAGTTTTCAAATGTCCCCTTCATAAGGAAATGATTAAAGAATGGTAAAAGAAATGGTGTGAACAGGAAAAAGAGAGGGGGATAAGAGGAGGGGAGAAGAAGGCATGGGGGAGCAGGAAGGTTGAGTTGAGGTAAGAATAGAGGAGAGTAGGATAAGAGATATCATAATAGATCGAGTCATTATAGGCTTGAGGAGAGAGCTGACACTAGTGAGATCTCCAGAGATCTACAAAGAGAACACCAACTGGCAAACTAAGCAATAGTGAAGAGACTACATTAATAGCCCCTCCTTGATGATAAGGTTGATGACTACCTTATATGCTATCCTAAATTCTTCATTCAGTGACTGATATAAGCAGAGACCGATACCCACAGCTAAACACTGAACTGAACTCCTGGAACCTAGTGACAGAGATGGAGGAGTAATGAGCAAAGGGGTCAAGACCATGATGGTGAAACCCACAAAGACAGCTGACCAGATAAGGGGGAACTCTTGAGTCCCAGACAGGGGGCTGATCCAGACTCAATGAATATAGTGTCAGTGAGGAGGCCACAGAAATCACTGGGACCTTGGGTAGTAGATCAGTGTTTACCATGGTGTATGAATGATCTTTGGGGGACCATTCCAAATAGAGGGATGCTCTATCAGCCTGGACACATGGGGAAGGGGCTAGGTCCTGCCCGGATGAAATGACAGACTTTGGAGATCCCCCAAGAAGGGCCTCATCCTCTCTGGGGAATGATGTGGGGATTGGTTGGGGGTTGGGGGGGCTGGTGGAGGGACAAGGAGGAGGGGTGGGAGAGGGATGTGGGGATTGACATGAGAAGCATTCATGTTTCTAATTTAAATAAAAGTATATATTGAGGAAAAACTTATATATGTGCATATATATTATATACATGTATATAATAATAATAAAGAAATGGTGTGAAGATTTACACATATTTACATACATATGTATATATAAATCTTCATTTATATGTATAATTTACCTTCTTGGGAGCATCACATTATGTATACATATGCTACATGGTAGCCTATAAATATGTAAGTTTTATAGATTGTGTATAATAAAAATAAAGTCTACACATCTACTGAATTCCCAATACTATTAGTAAGAAATTGTTTGTGACAAATCAGAGAACAGGAGTCCTCTGTGAATATGGAAGAGTTTGGTTTCTGTGGACCTAAAGAGCAAACCTCTAAACAGCAGCTCCCAGCATTCCTAGTGTTTCTCAAGGACAGAGCTTTATATCTGCTTTTCAAGAATTTCTCCAGGTTCGGGGCCTTGGGTTTAAGCATCCTACAAGAACACAAAGGCACCTCAATATGGTGTATACACCCTATGTGACTGGCTCCAGCCCTCTCTCCCCACACTCCCCTCTTCAATTCGCAGAGAAGTAACTCTGCAAAAATACAAACTTCCAAAGCCTTACTTGTTGCTATGTAGCTACATTAACATACATGTCCAGGTGCTTAAAAGCTTGCCATTCAGTGATGGGAAGACTAGGGACCTCAGCATCAGACGATCAGGTTCATTCTTTCCATTGAGAACAAGAGGCTCCAGGCTGCCCAGTCAGTGAGTATCGGGTGCTACAATTACAAAAGGGAATACTAATACACCTTTTTATGAATATTTTACTCTTAGAAATTAAATTCAAAATCTTTCATTTTTTTGTAATTACAATTCTTCTGCACATTTCTGTTAGTAAGTAAACCTGGATTGGACAGAATGAAATGTCAAGTTCAGGAGTTCCGTCTTGTTTTTCATTTCCTTCTGTTACATTTCTTTCTTTCTTTTGGGGTGTGGGTGAAGTTCTGACTTTTTCCAAGGATTGTAGTTACAACTCTTGTGCTTGCCGACTTCAGTTAGTACTGAAGAGAAATGGAGGGTCACTGGACCAATGCCCATTGTGTCAGCTTCTCACCTTTGGGCAAGCATCCTTGCTAAGTGGGTAGCTCTTTAATCATGATTTCAGCTGTCAAAGACACATGGCAATCCCCAAAGCAGGTGGCTTCCTGCCTAGAATTGGGCATCTGGACATTCCCTTCAGCGTTAATCTTTCCTCTTGCAGGTAAAAAGAGAAAAGATGGAGAGAAAAACATGGTGGACCCCTTTTTCCCCGTCTGTGCCAGCCTGCCTCCAACCTGGTGATCTGGACACTCACCTGTTGTCTGAAAGCCCCACCCCCATCTCGAACTTAAAACGTGCCAAAGTAGATTTGACTAATTAACCCAACCTTGTAGCTTTTGCCATGTCTTTCTCCATCCTAGTTTGTAGAGGATGTTTGAGACTTCTTAACATGCTTTGAAGTGAGAGGATTTAAAACTCTGGATTAGCTTCACTAACACCTGAAAACAATGCCTTAGCTCGCTAACCTAGGGCATCATAGTATACTAGCCCAGTAAAAGTCCCTGTTTCCTATCCTGTTTTTCTTTGAGATTATTTATCTCAGAAGTTAGTGCATCACCATAAAACATTATGAAGAACTGGTGATATATAAAACAGGAGTGTTGTGGCTACATGAACTGTTTAATTGATTGAAGCAGGTAATGAAGTGTTGTCCAATTCACCAGTCACTTTAATTGGAGAGAGAGATGGGTGGGACCACACTACAAGTGACTTTTTATCTAACACTGCCTTTCATACTTTTGGGGGAACAGTTATCATGACTTTCAAGAGGTCTTGGGGCAAAGTCTGGGTTTGGGGAATGAACTTGGACAGTGAATAGAGCAAGATTCATAGGAAGAAGGCTAAGTCTTCTACAGCATGCTTTCAAGTTAAAGGGTGGTGACTCCTACCATAATCCTTCTTGGCCATCTCCTTAAGGAGGAAGGTTGGGGTTTGTATTATGATTGAGCTGAAGTGAATTTTGAATCTGAATGTGCAATTCTTCCAGGGACTGCTTACATTTCCCCCGTTTTCTTATTTGGAGAGAAACATACTTAAAATTCTTAATTTTTCCCCAGAGGCAATTTTGCCCTTCTTAGACAGTTTTATGTTTAGTAATGAGATATTATTTGATCCTTTCATTTAGTGATTTGTGACCCCCCCCACCCAGCAACTTCATCTGTGATTGGGAAAACTCAGGAACCATTTGAGGGATGTGTATATTACTCTTAAATAATTACACATGGATAGTTGCTCTGCAAGTAATTTTCAAAGGACAAATGTCTCTTGATTTCTTATATTCATCCTTTATATCTTGCAGTTGTGGTATAGGCATAAAGAATTACCTACATTAATTTCTATTTTAGTACATATTTAAAAATATTTCAGGGGTTTTCTGGAGTGTGTCTGTAAACATCACCATGGAAACACACGTGAGTCTCTACTTAGGGCATTTTATTATATAATCTGTATGTGAGGTGATACCTCCAAGACCGGAGAAGAAAGTAAAGAATGAAAATTCAGAAAGAAATTGCATGATAGGAAAGCATGCTTGTGTTTAAACAAGAATGGTTTCTTAGCTTTACTAACTTCCTCCAAATCTCACTTCTAAGTGGGGTAGTGTCTCTTTTTTTTAATCAGTGTCAGAGGATGTTTGCTATTTATCTCTGTTTTACACTTCTCAAACTTGAACTGTAGCATACCACACCGGTTTGATTTTGTACATTACAAATGAGCCATTATCCTAACAAATTTCCTGGTTTCAGCAGGCCTGTTGCAATGAAGGGTCTTTAATTTAACTATCTGGTAATGGAGGAACAATTGGCCAGCTAAAATTTATATATTTTTCCTCTGTTGACAAGTTTTATTTTGAGATTATTTTGGTCAATTAAAGGGTGATACTTCTCATAATTTCTGCATCCTTAGCCTCTTGAAACTTCATCTGATTGAATCACACTGGAAAAATTAACACTGAGTACAGAATAAGTGTTGGGATGCCTTTTTATTTTATTACAAACTGGCTATTTATCAGAAGAGAGAGAATAACCACTTTAGAATCAGCGACATTTGTTTTAAAAAATGAGTGGTATGAAAGAGACTCTTGAGAAATGTTTGGCAGGCAGCATTGGAAAGCAGTTCACGTTGCAGACACGTGATCTAAGCTTTCAAATTGACATCCCAGGATTTAGTCACATTGTGCTAGGAAGGTTTGTAACCTATCATGACCATACTCTGTCTCTGACTGCCCAAGTGGTTCTGTCTTTCTAGACCAGAGTTCTTTTATAAAATACACAGATACTGGCTGCAAGAAGCACTGAGCACGGGGCTCCCTCTTTGTCTACCAGTAGTCAATGATTTAGTAGGAAAAAGATTAAGGTCCAAGACTACATTAGTGAAAGAATCTATGGGTGTGACAAATGAGACTCTCTGCCACCCCAGAGATACTGGACATTTCCGTATTCCTTCACTGGTTAACAGAACTAACACAAGCTTCAGTGGTCATTTGTGGACTCCCCAGTGCCTGGACATAACCCTGGGAAGGAGGCTGGTAGCTAGCTGTGCTTCATCCTACAAGGATGAAGGCTGATGGCCCAGAGCATCCTCTGTCAACAGTCTCCTAGGTCACAAAAGCAGGAGAGAAAGAACATGTGGATGAGGAACAGAAAGTGTGGAGCCAGTGATACAAGGGTCTGTCCATGCCTCCATCTGAGTATTTGTCTATGCCTTCACCTGAGCAGTACAGGAAGATACCCTTAGCCAGGCAGGAGGCCTATCACATCACAAGCCTTCCTGGCATCATCTGGCTGGATCAGGAAACAGAGATCAGCCTGTCTGTAGAGATGTCACATCAGCTCAAAGCTATGCAATGCAGAAGGCCCAGGAAAGGCTGTGAGGCAACTGAAGTAGAAGGATGAAAAGCAGAATGCTGCTTCCACCAACTTTATTCTCTTTTCCATCTTTCTCTTCCTTTTCCTCCCTTCCTTCCTTTACTTCTTTTTCTACTTTTACTGTTTCCCCATGTATTTAATGGTGGTAAGAAACATTAATAGCTTGAGTTTGCTAGAGCTAGTCATAAAAATATATCTGTTCATCACCTACAATAAGCTTTTTATTAAATATAATATTTTCATTAATTAAGAATTTCATACATGTATACAATGTACTTTGACCATATTTGTCCTCTACTCCTCCTCCAACCCAGTCCAAAGCCCACAACCCTTCCTCCCAACTTCAGGCCCTTGTTTTAATTTGTGAATCCCATGTATTCATGGGTGTGGAACCACCCACTGCAGCATGACTGATCTACCAGGGGCTACACCTTTGGGGAAAACTGATTTTCTCCCACCCCCAGCAACAATTACCTTTCAGTATTGCCCATATAAATGCTGGGAACCATGTGCCTCTCCTACCACAAGGTTGGGGTGTAGACTGGTTGCATCATGTTTTGGCAACCAAGGCTGTTGTGAGCTCATAAGTGCATCTTCTCCATCTTTTGCCCTGGTCTTCTCTGACCTCTGGCTCTTACAATATTTCCACCCATCTTCTGAGATTGCCTATGAGTTCTGGGGAAAAGCCACCTGACCTCTTTAGTAATTAAGAGAAAGAAATATATTGAAGAATAATTTAAATTCCAAGGCCCCTTCCAGATGATGAAATTTTATTTTATGGTGATGTAACCTTGAGATGAAAATGTGCTCATAGGAATTATTATCTTCTGGATTTCTGGATGAGGAAGTCCTAAGAAATGCTGAATATATGGCAAAATTCTGAAAATGTGTGTAGTAGCCATCTGCTCATATTCTTCTAGATGTCAGAGCTTCCCATAAGGAGTTATTTAGAGTACACAGAGATGAAAGAAAAGGAGAAAGGGAGAAAGGCAGGAAGGGGAGGGACCTGGAAGTCACAATTGTATGTAACACCCATACCCCCACATTGCAGTGACAAGGGGCTCAGGAAAGGACTCTCCTTATTGAGTGTCTTCTTTTGTTCTCGGGCACACAGTTTCTTTATCCCATTTTCTACCCCAGCAATGTCATTCTGGACAAACAAACAAAAAAAAAAAACAACCAAGTAACATTAACATCCATTTCTGAAAACCCCTCTGTGGGAGATGCAGCAGCCTGACCTGGGGTCAGCTCAGGCCATCCAGAATTCCATGCTCCACGGTAGCTGAACAGCCTACATTTTCTTTCATTTCCATCAAATGCCTCAGAAAACACTTACTTCAGTTTCTAGAGTCCCTGCTGCTTTAAGATCATAAATGAGCAGCTCTTGCTAAGAGCAATCGCTGCTTCCAGGAGCTGTGGCTCCTAGAAAACTCTTCCAACAATAATGACAGTTGATGTTTTCTAAGGGTTCTGAGGACTAGGCCTGCCTAGAACTGAAGTCTTTAAGGTTGTTATCTTAGTCACAACAACAGTCTGATGATGAACTCATATTATTCCCATTTTATATATGAAGAAGCAAGAACTCGGTAGTTTAAAAACCCTGGCCGTGTTATATTAGCATGTGAATTTTAAAGGCATGTTTATTTTGAATTCTCCAATTCCAACTTCTGTAATAGTATGATTTTCCCACTCTTAGTGAAATCTCTGTGTAGCAGAGAAATATAAGAAATAGCCAGGTGAGAGACTAGGGAGGTAGCACAGCCATTATAGCCCAAAACTCATAATAAGAGGTAATGAAGCAGGAAGCCTATTTTATATTAGATGGAATATTGCAAAGTAATATCACATAAGGGATTTTGAGGTGCAGGCCACTCCCTCAGTGCCACTTCCTGGTCGTACAGCATCTCAAGGTTTGTATGTGAATGAAGGGTGCATTATGGATGACGATAAGGACATCAGCTGGGATCAGTTCATTCATATGGTCAACAATGGACCCTTACAAGCCAGGCAAGCATCAGAGGTCAACATCACAAATAGCAACTACATATTTGCTCAAAAATCCCGTTTTTCTGTCACTGAGTAACTCAACAGAATTATGGTGCCCACAGTGTTCCTAACAAATATACTAATGTATGCAACACCATGCAATCTTTGTGCAATATGGCTCACCCGAAACTCCAAGAATTTCAGAGAAAAACAGCAGGGAAATGATGTGTACATGAGCAGGTGGAAGCTATCCTGAGACTTTCTTCTTCAAGCCCTTGTAACGTTGCTATTCACTAATGATCAGCAGAGTTTGGGGGCAGCATAGAAGCTTATCTATCTTTAAAAATAACTTCTTTCCTCTTTTGTATTGATTTTCTATTTTAATTTTCTGCAGTGCTATGACCAGTATTTGATTTTCCTGTAAGTCTCATTAACCAGCTGACCTGTGCTTCAGTCTGATTTTTCCATGTTAAAAAAAGCAAAACGTGGTATATTCTCCTTGAATAGCAAGTGTGCTCTATATTATGCACATGTCAGTATTTGATTGTTTAACATTGAATATAAGCACCCTCATAGATGATGAATTTTAAAGCTCTTTTGCCTTTATTGTGTTCATATGTATCCTTCTAAGGAATAAAATTTACTGCCAGCAACAGGGTGTGCCTTGTGTTTATTGACACACGAATACTCTATTCCTTGAGATTGGCAAAGGTGTGAGATGTTGTCTATCCTCTGTAAAAAAAATCACATATGCGGGAAAGCCACCAAGGCTGCATACTCACTTGATAGAACATAAGGAAGGTGTTTGCTGCAGGATAAAGACAGACACATGCCTTAGTGCAACTCACTATGAAAAAAAAAAACGTTCTGCCTAACCAAATAGTTAATTACTGTATTTGATAGGAACAGTTCAGTTAAAGATGCCTTTGTGGTACAGAGAGAGTTAAGTGGAGGTTTTCTGAATATCTGCCCTAGATACCTCTTGACCAAAATTATTTTAACAGCAAGTAATGGCTGCTAGATTATTATTTAAAATACCTCCTCCTGCCCTCAGTTTTAAGAAGAAAAAATCATGACCTGAAATAGAAGATCCTTGAACACCATTTCCTGGCATTTACCAGCATTTACTACCCTCAGTACTTTACCGGTCCATTTCAGTCTTTCAAGTCATGAACTATGGAAACCCATAAAGTTATATCCATTTCAGCATCGTGTTGTCAGTTTGGAGAATAAAAAGGTAGCATAGTTTTGCAGAAAGATGCACCCATGGAAACCAATTTTAGCATTGTTTTATGTTCATATACCATGGGATCTTGTGTTCTAAGACTTGTCAACATCTAACATGATGTTTTCAGAGCAGAAGTTTCTTAGTAGAGCATTATCTTCAATGTCTCATTTAAGTAGAAAAAATGCTCTTAATGTAATTTATTTTCATTGCTAGAACTAACAGGAAATTTAGTAGCGAAAGAATATATAAGATGATTCTCAGAAATCCAAGTAAAATAGATTGAACAAATTATAATTATGGTCAATGTTATGGTATGTAGGTTGTAGTAAGATTTATTCCACCTTGGGAGACAGAATGAAGCACTGGATCAAATATTCTTCTATTCGAATTGAATATATGATTCATGCATCCAATAGACATTAACTAATGCTCAACACACTCTAATTTGTATTGACCTTGCTGAAGCCAAGTATACTTTTTTGTGTCAAATAATTTCACTTGTATGATGAATAAAGTGTTGTCTTTTATTTTGTGTATTTTAAAAGAAAAATTATTCAGGGGTACAAGCATGCATATAGTGGTCAAAGGACAACTTCGTGTGTCTGGGGGTCAGAGGAATTTGGGGAGTCAGTTCTCTTTTTCTGCCATGTGGGTCCTGGAGATTAAACTCAGGTCATAAGGCTTGGTTGCAAATGCCTTTATCTGCCATGGTTTGACCCACTGCTGTTTTTAATGGTAACATGTATTGCCTTCCTTATAAAGGGACACATGAAATAATTAAGTGCAAACACAGGATATACTATAACTTCTTAACTGTCTACGTTTGAAGGAAGAGCAACACCCAACACAAATTGCATTGTTAAGAATAAATGCAATAAGGCCCTTTGTGTATTTTCATGTGTGTTTAATTCATTCACTGAGACTCACTGATTTATCACCTACGTTTTCATCCCAGGACCCCCAGGCCCTCCAGGTGGCCTGAGAATAGAAGACATCAGAGCTACCTCTGTGGCATTGACTTGGAGCCGTGGTTCAGACAATCACAGTCCTATCTCGAAATACACTATCCAGACCAAAACCATCCTCTCAGATGACTGGAAAGATGCAAAGACAGGTAAGGTTGTGGATCTAATTAGTCTGTTCATGTTTCCACATGATTTTCTTTTTTTTTTCATTCTAAGTTTAATTTTTTTCCTCCTTCCAAGTCTTCCTAAAGGCCCCTTTCTTCAATCCCTCCCATGACCACCCCCAGTCCCAGATGAATGGTCTCATTTTCTTTTATTACTGTTGTTACATACACACATGTAAATGCATAACTATATAAATACAAGCCAATACGTCTGTTTAGTCTTACTTGTGTGTATATGATTTCAGGGCTGAACATTTGTATTGGATAACCAATTAGGAGACGCTTCCAGGTTAAAGCTAATTCTTCCACGCTCAGCAATCACTAGTCACTTATAGTTGTTTGCCCAGGAGTGGGACCCATGATGTTCCCCTTCTACATCAGCATGTCTATTAGTGCTATCGTTGTTAAGGTCATGTTTAGGCAGCCAGCTGTTAAGGTAACATGGTTGAAGTTCCCTAGTCATTTCTAGGAGACAAGATCTCGCCTGGTCCTCTAGTTATTACAATGTCTCTGCCCCTTCTTCCTTGCTATTCCCTGAGCCTTGAGTACAGCAATATTCACTGTGGCTAGGCTCGCTATGATCAATAGTTCTCTGAATTAAGACCAGTTGTACTTTTCTGTAAGAGTCCCCATTTGCTGAAAAGAGAAGTTTTTTGATTCATAGTAAGAGAAAAATTATCTGTAAGTATAAAAGCATAAAGTCATGTTTTATATGGGATAGGTTGGGAAGAGGAGTGGGGAATAAATATTATCAAAGTACATTGTATGCATGTGTGAAATTTTAATGAAAATCTATATTTAATAAAAAGCTTATGGTAGGTGATGTGACTAGCTCTAGCAAAGTCAAGTTATTAATCTTTCTTACCATCATTAAGTATTTGGGGAACTAGAAACAGTAGAAAAAGAAGGAGAGGAAGGAAGGAAGGAAGGAAGGAAGGAAGGAAGGAAGGAAGGAAGGAAGGAAGGAAGGAGAAGGGAGAGAAAGATGGAGAAGAGAATAAAGTTGGTGGAAGCAGCATTCTGCTTTTCATCCTTCCACTTCAGTTGCCTCACAGCCTTTCCTAGGCCTTCTGCATTGCATAGCTTTGAGCTGATGTGACATCTCTACAGACAGGCTGATCTCTGTTTCCTGTTCCAGCCAGATGATGCCAGGACAGGCTTGTGATGTGATAGGCCTCCTGCCTGGCTAAGGGTATCTTCCTGTACTGCTCAGATGGAGGCATGGACAAATACTCAGATGGAGGCATGGACAGACTCTTGTATCACTGGCTCCACACTTTCTGTTCCTCATCCACATGTTCTTTCTCTCCTGCTTTTGTGTCCTCGGAGACTGTTGACAGAGGATGCTCTGGGCCATCAGCCTTCATCCTTGTAGGGTGTTTTAGAATGCTAGAATGCAGTTAGCACTTTTTTTTATTTGCGTAAAAGTAAGTGTGTGTGTATGTGTGTGTGTTTGTGTGTGTATGTTTTAAATACATTTCTTAATCATTCAGAAGCCGGATTTCACGCATTATTTTCTGTGTGTGTATGTGGTATGTGACCGTATGTAAAGATATATGTGCAAATACACACATGTGGAGACCAGAGTCATCAAAGGTGTCATTCTTCTGAAGAATTCACTTGTTTGTTGTGATAGGCTTTCACTGTGACCCAAGTCTACTGATTATTCTAGGGCGACTGTTCCTCTACTTCCGTACATGCCTCTCTCCATCTCCCTAGATCTTGGAATCCAAGTACATGCTAGCACACCTGGCTTTGTATGTAAATGCTGGAGATCAAACTCAGGTCCTCATGTTACACACTAGGCATTTCACAACTGAGCTATCTGCCTGTCTGGATGCTATTTAGTTGGTGCCCACTTCCTGTTTACTTCTGGAGAAGGTTATACACACCTCTGAGCCACCGCTTCCTATCGGAGTCTGCCTTCTCATGGTAGAAGGTTCAGAGTTGTATGATCATCTTCCTACCCTTTCTCCACACTAATTTTCATAGCAAATGTCCAAGTCCATATTTGGAATCCAACTTTTACCACCAAGAAACTCCAGTTGACCTTTTGTGACCTATCGCCTCTACTCCTCCTAATATCCTTGGAAGTCAAGTAAGATTTCTCTAAAACTGTGCAAACACGTGAAAAGCCAGGGAACACTCACAGTAGAGACATCGGCAGACTTGGGTCCCAGTGAAATTCAGGTCCTCATGCATACTCCAAGCACGTTGTCAGGTGAGCTATCTTCCCAGCTCTCCTCTTCCAGTTTCTTGCAGAAACAAGAAACATCGCCCACGTTCCTTGCCTGAGACTGTATCACTTCTTTATCTACCTCCATGGTCATGTTGCCTCCTTCTCTCTGTGAGGTCTCTCCTCTGTCTTTTACAAAGACACCTGTCATTGCACTTAGGGGTCACAGATAGTTAATGGTCTTACATAAAAAAGTCTCTAGCTTAATTTGAGTCTCTTGTTGAAATTCTCTTCCTAAGGGCCTAGGTCCTGCCCTAGATGTAATGACAGACTCTGCAGATCCCCCCATGGAGGGCCTCACCCTCCATGGGGAATGGTGTGGGGATTGCGGGGGGGGGGGGGGGCTGGAGGACCTGGTGGAGGGACAACGGAGGAGGGGTAGGAGAGGGAGCTGGGATTGACATGTGAAGCATGCATGTTTCTAATTTAAATAAAAACATATATTGAGAAAAAAATTCTTTTCCCGAGACCCCACTGTTCATATTAGGTAACACACAGGTTCTGAATTTAGACATGGACATATTCTTGGCTGTCTTATCATTTAATATGAATAAACCTTCTCTCCATGGCCAATTCAAAGTTGATGAAAAGAGTGACATAGGAAAGAGGAGCCATCTTAATCAGAACCATACCAATCACTTGTTCCCCTTTCCTTGATGAAGCGCTTTTATTGCTCCAGACCTTTATCCATTATATAGAGTGAAAGTCTTTCTGTAGTGAACTTAAGCACATAGGCTGATTTTATGTGAGAGAAAAACCATGCAGAATAAAACAGAGAGAAGGGGAAGGCAAGTTTTTAATCAGACACTCAAAAATGCATGTTCAGTCTTTCAAACAAAGCTGTGGCAAGATGACAGGATGGTTGATGAAACTAGTATTCAAAAGAAAAAGATTTTGATGGGGCAAAGCCTGAGCTAGCCCTGCAAGATAGTACAAAAGTGAAAACTGGACACCAAACACTCCCTCCTCAAAGCCTATGTGTTTATGATCTGCATAAACAGATCACAGTTCCCCAAATCCTATCACAATAAGTCACAGGCTTCTAAAAGAACAAATTTTCCAACTAGTGTACAGCTATTTACATGCACTTGTGTGTAGGCTAATTATTAAAAACACATAGATATAGAACTGCCTTGGTTATGTGTTTTTGTCATATCTCAATTAAATAAGCAAGCTAAGGTAATATCTTAATGATGAGTTATAATCTCCCTTGAATAGCCTGAATGCTGAGAACTAATTATAGCACCCATAAGCTTAGCTGCAGATGGTGTAAGTCTATAACACTTACAAGCAATATTATTCACAGTGTCATTTTTAATTTGAGCAGAAAATAATTTGCTGCCTATGGAACACAATAGTGGAAGTTCACCTAATTTTTGCCCTAGAAAACCATCCTAGCTTCTGCTCCAAGAGAATGGCTCTTTTCTACTCAAGGGGTAGCCCAGGGATTAGCCACAAGGCTAAAACTGGGTGGTTGACAGAGGTTCAAGTTTTCAGCCCCCCACATCAGTGTTTCTAGATAGGCAAGTTGCACACACATGCGTCACTTTTTGTAGTTTTGTAGTGATCTTTTTGTTCACTCTCTTCAACTCAGCATCTGTCATTGATAAATGCTTTTATGCCAACCCATTATATATGTTCCGTCTCTAGACCCAAAAATTATTTAGTCAACTACTAATCTCTATTTTATGCTGATTTTATTTAGATCCCCCAATCATTGAAGGAAACATGGAAGCAGCAAAAGCAGTGGATTTGATCCCATGGATGGAGTATGAATTTCGAGTGGTAGCAACCAATACTTTAGGTACAGGAGAACCCAGCATACCCTCAAACAGGATCAAAACAGATGGTGCTGGTATGTGCAAGAACCTTTGTAAACTTCATAAAGTTATAATACAAATACCGCTTTAATAATACTGGAGTGCATTTGCAAGTATTCTCTGTAATCAGTGGTTCATCTACAAAAGTAACTATAGCCCAAAACAATAAAATAACTACTAAACTATTAATTAATTGTATAACAGTCTATAATTTCTGTATTTTCTCAGCATATACCAGAAATTATTCAAATGAAGTTTTTAAGTAGAATATATATCTTAGCCAGAAGACCCTGGGTTAAGGGCACAACGACTTGGAAGCTTCATCGCTTTGGCATAGCACAGAAACATTTACAGCTGAATGCCCATGTGACTCGCACATATGGGCAGGGTTAGAGAGCCAAAAAGGTCTGGAGACAAAGAAGATTGTAGAAGTTTGTGGGATTATGGCACCGAGGAGTCACAACATCCAGGATATTTTCTCTTAACTTCAGGTGTCATTCTAACCAGGTTCTCAGAGCAGCTAAACCAATTCTGATATACGTTTTTATGCTCAATACCAATTCTGCTTAAATACCCTTTATTTTAATAAATAACCCACTATTTCTTTACCCCATGTTCCCAAGATAAAATGTTGTTCTGATTCTAATGATATTTCTTTTTATTAATCCCTGTCTGTCAAAAAAAGAAAGAAATTTTTTTTCAGCTGAGTTCATTTATTTTAAATTTCTTGCCAAAAATTCAGGGCTTTATTTGAGTTAAATATTTTAAAAAGATGACTGACAGTCATTAAAATTCTGTTGTGGTCTGTTAATGTCACTTGCTCATATTTTTGGCTGCCCCAGTTTCTTGACCCGGTTTCCAAATAGAACTGAAAGTTTTACTATCATAGGGATGGCTAGCATGAACTACCTTATAGAGTTCATGTGGTTTTATGCAGCTTCTCAAATTAGCTTAGTAGTGACAATAGGAAGAAAATATCATTAAAATCCCTGGTTTGTTTCTGAGGGTCCTCCCAATGCTTATTAATTGATAGGAGAGTTTCAGATAGTTGATTTAAGTCAAGGACCATACTTGTAAATTCCAAGGTCCAAATTCAGATGTCTCTTCCAGTTCACTAGGCTATCTCTTCAAGACAGCTTTTCAAACAGGACTCTGAAGACTCATCTACGTTATGAAATTGGATTAGAATCCTAAGTGAAAGCTTTAATTTCTTCCTTAAATATGAAGGCAGATATCATCAGAATTTTTTGTTTTAGTATATTTCCCTACAAAATGACTTGGGATATTCTGTTTTCTCTACATCACAGAAATTTCATTATGAGGAAGACGTAATCTAGGTTGACACAAACATCACATAGCCAGGTCTTGGGTTTGTTTATTTATTGCTTTCTCAGATGTCACCTCTGTTGCAATGGTGGCTTCTGTGTGATGATTTACCCTTTCTTTAAAAACAAAGAAAAACAAATGGAGTGTGACGTGACTGGTGGTTTTGACCACAGAATTCCATATCAAGAAATCAAACTTGATTTGTTTGAACAAGCTTTCATTTCAGAATAAAATTTCAGGAAAACCCCAAGTGTTTAAGTTGGGTTAGGTAAATATTCCATTTGTAACATCATACCTGTCTCAAGTTTAGGCTACTTTTTCCTCATTGAGTTGAATTAATTTTCTATGGTGTGAACAGTGTCTTTTTTGAACACCACTTTTATTAGTGAATATTGTCCACAGAGTAAAAGAAAATCTTTGGCATTGCTCATCCACAGGACTTCCCTTTTTGCTATAAATGACATTTTTACTTTTTAATCTCAAATAATGTTGTTTAAAAGGGCTCACTACCTAGATATAATTACTATGAGGTCTATCTTAAATAGTTTTTATATCTCATAGTAGAAGTGATGCTTTTTTAAATATCAGAAATAGTAAGTTTATTATATATTTCAATCTATAAAATTATATTTAATGCCACATCTAAGAGTCATGTATTTAGTACTTCAACTATGCACAACTAGAGTTTGCTATCTTATTGTCCTATCCCTACACACCAGGAAAAGCCATTTCAAGGACACATGGGACCTAAATTTGTAAGAAAGGTGTTAGTTCCAACCAATTTCTTTTCTAAAACAACTTTTAAAAGTCTTCCCCTTAACTGTTTTCACTTGTGATATTTTATTAAGGAATTAATTATTTCTGATATTCTTATTACTTCCTATAAATGCCATCAGAACCCAACAGAGAACACAGCAATGACATTATCTCATTCCCAGTCCAAGAGCCTGTCCAGGAACAATGTTTGCTCTGCCTCCCTTAGTTTGTAAAAAAAAAAAAAGTAAATCCCAGCTCTCCACAACACATACCACTCCAGCACCAGAAGATAATTTACAGTCTTTCCTTGACCTGCTTTAATGGTTGCCATAGTTCCCTATGTGTTCTCAGATATACTGCTTGCTCTATAGTTGCATTGCTTCACCTAATTCTTATAATAATATTGCCAAATCAGTACTATTACTGCTGATATTCTCTTCAATAAGGCATTCTTATATAGCCTCTCAAGTCTTATGGTTATAGGCATGTGTCACCATGCCTGTGTCATCCTTCCAGATTTTGCAAATGAGTAAGTTAAGCTTATATCTGACCAGTGTGACTCAGTACACAGCACTCTTTAGATTCAGCTAAGTATATTATAAGATGGCTATTTTCATGTTTATAATTTAAGAAATAATATTTTGTTTAAAAATGATAATAAACGTATCCCATTTGCTGGGTATCATCCCAGGACACATCCCTACATCAAAATCTCTACAAGTGAAGAAAGATTAATTTTGGCAGCTTTTGTACTTATTTGCTAGTTCAAATCAATTTAATGAAGAAAAATAACATCTCCATCAAGAAAGACATGTAAAGTGTAGTTCTTTAGTTTTATACCCAATGAAACTATTCTACTCTTATATTTCCATTTTTTCTGTTTAATTTATTTTTGTTTTCTATCTTTCTCTTTTAAATAGAAGGGAAAACATTAGTAACATTAGTAGTATTTTGAGAAAATTTATTGTCACTATTTTGTTTCTGTGAAAACAAGTTTAACAAATGCACTAGAATGTTTCTTTCATTTTCAAAAACAGATAAAAGAACACTAGAAATGCTTAATCCTTTCACTTCTTTTAAATAACAAAAAGCATAATTGTATTGAGATATCCAAAAAACATTTTATGTGCCTTATGATCTCTGCTTATAACCTTCATATCTACCAAACTAAATGTCCTCACCTGACCTGAATTACTCTTTTATTGTAAGTCCACTGAGGGAGTCATAGGGTTATTTATATTTAAATATTAAATAAACGTGTGGTCTTGCTGCATGAGACATCTTTTATTCCAAATCTGTTTTCATCCTCCAATAGAAAAGTGTCTATTTAAAATGGAACCATGTCAGGAGACTTTGTAGTGTGCTGTACCACCAAGGCAGTGTCGCAGGAGCTACAAACACCATACTGTTCATGTGACTGTATGATTGGCCCTTCAAAATTGTGCATTAATGATATAATTATACTATAATCTCAAAAGTAAAAGAAACTACTAAAATACAATCTATTCATTGAAAATAGAAGATTAAATGTCACGTAAAATCATGATCAATCTCTTAATTTTTTAAAAAACATAATGAAATTTTGATGTAATTTGAAATTTTGATGTTTAACATTTTATGATAAAGCACCAATTAACCAAAAATAACTTATCAGCATATTTTGTATCAAAGCCAATATTTAGAAAATACATGATCTTTACATTCAGAATTTCTAATATGCCAGTTTTTATATTGTCAAATAAAGTCCAAAGAGTTACTTACCAAAAATTATTGGAATGAGAGAAGGAGATCAGCGATGATGAGGCAGAGGGAGAAAAGGGTGAGAAAGAGGAAGAAGATAAGAATGATGAGGAGAAGCCAAAGATTGAAGATGTGGGATCAGGTAAGGAGGATGACAGTGGCAAAGATAAGAAAAAGAAAACAAAGAAGATTAAGGAGAAATACATTGACCAGGAAGAGTTGAATAAGACTAGGCCCATTTGGACCAGAAACCCTGATGACATCACTCAAGAGGAATATGGTGAATTCTATAAGAGCCTCACCAATGATTGGGAAGACCACTTGGCAGTCAAGCATTTCTCTGTAGAAGGTCAATTGGAATTCAGAGCTTTGCTCTTCATTCCTCGGCGAGCTCCCTTTGACCTTTTTGAGAACAAGAAAAAGAAGAACAACATCAAACTGTATGTGCATCGTGTCTTCATCTTGGACAGCTGTGATGAACTGATATCTGAGTACCTCAACTTTATCTGTGGCGTGGTTGACCCTGAAGACCTGCCCCTGAACATCTCCCGAGAAATGCTCCAGCAGAGCAAAATCCTGAAAGTCATCTGCAAAAACATTGTGACGAAGTGCCTTGAGCTCTTCTCTGACCTGGCTGAAGACATTGAGAACTACAAAAAAAATTCTATGAGGCCTTCTCCAAGAACTTAAAGCTTGGAATCCATGAAGACTCCACTAACTGTCGGCGCCTCTCTGAGCTGCGCTATCACACCTCTCAGTCTGGAGATGAGATGACTTCCCTGTCAGAGTACATGTCTCACATGAAGGAGACACAGAAGTTCATCTATTATATCACTGGTGAGAGCAAAGAGCAGGCAGCCAACTCTGCCTTTGTGGAGCATGTATGGAAGCGAGGCTTTGAAGTGGTGAACATGACTGAACCTATTGATGAGTATTGTGTGCAGCAGCTCAAGGAGTTTGATGGAAAGAGCCTGGTCTCAGTGACTAAGGAAGGCCTGGAGCTACCAGAAGATGAAGAAGAGAAGAAGAAAATGGAGGAGAGCAAGGCAAAATTTGAGAATCTCTGCAAACTCATGAAGGAGATCTTGGATAAGAAGGTTGAGAGGGTGACAATCTCCAATAGTTTTGTGTCTTCACCCTGCTGCATTGTGACAAGCACCTATGGCTACACAGCCAACATGGAGCAGATCATAAAGGTCCTAGCACTCAGAGACAACTCTACAATGGGCTACATGATGGCCGAAAAGCACCTCGAGATCAACCCTGACCACCCCATCATTGAGACCCTGAGGCAGAAGGCTGAGGTAGACAATGACAAGCTGTCAAGGACCTGGTGGTGCTGCTGTTTGAGACTGTTCTGTTCTCCTCTGGATTCTCACTCGAGCATCCCCAAACCCTCTCCAACTTCATCTACCACATGATCAAACTAGGCCTGGGTATTGACGAAGATGAGGTTACAGCAGAGGAGCCCAGTGCTGCTGTCCCTGATGAAATCCCCCACTGGAGAGTGATAAGGATACCTCCTGCATGAAGTAGATTAGAGATCCCCTGGGAAGACCATGTCCTCTGTACAGTTTCCCTGTGGCCCCTCCCAGAAGCCTTGGCTGGCCCTGACCTACCTGGCCCTTTGCTCATGCTAGAGGATTTCTTTTATCCTGTCCTTGTGCCTTAAGGCAAGAAAACCCCCTCCCACAGAACAGCAGGGTTGGGTATTGTGTATTGTGGTTCTTTTGTTTGTTTATTTTGTTCTGAAATTAAAAGTATGCGAAAATAAAGACAACACAGTTTCATACAAAAAAAGAACTAAAGTACATAGGGAAAATTGGAAACATTAAATTCTTTCATTGGAAAGAATAATCATGATATTGAGTTGTTTTAGGTCTATAAGTTAAAACATGACAGCTCTTTTGCAAATAGAAATAAATTACTCTGTATCTAAAATTCTGGCAAAGGCATGCTTTAAAACATTTTGGTTCACAATTATAAATTTTGTTTATTCTCTATTAATAGTTTATCATTTTTAAATGTTAGTTCATGTTTGTTTTGATAATTATGACTTAAAGAACACCAGGTTCGTTCCCTGGTAAGTGCATGGAGCCTGAAGCAAAATGTGCCTACTAATGTTTACCAAGATTTACTTCCCTGAGACTGAGCATTCTGTGGGAAGACTTCCTCCTTGAGCAGAGCTGAGCATAGAATGCCAACTGCTGTGTTCTCTGACTCAATTTAGATTCATTCTATGTCAATTCCCTTTGTGAAAAATTGCTTCTATCCTAATGAAGCTAAAAATAATCAATAATATTTGCAAAACAGCACAATATTCTATCAAAACACACAGTTCTTAGCCCTGTTTTCTTATTTTGAGTTTAACAGCATGAGCAGAATGGACTATCTTTGAAAAGAAAATGACTCTTGAATTCCTTACTTGAAGCATGCTAGAGAGTATTTAATTTGTGACAAAATAGAAGATGTTTACTCTAAAAGAGGCAGTCTATTTTTAACTGTTACAATTTAAAAGGTTTAAATTGGTTATATTGAAAAGCATTACAAGGAAATGACTTAGCAAATACACTTGCCCTAAGAAGAGGAATAGTTGGTTCTCTACATTTCATAACAGTTTATTTAAGTTTACTTTGAAATTATTTCCCCATGATCCCTCTACTTGTATTTAGAGTAACAATATTTGATTTATTGATTTTAATAAGAGATGCTTTCTAGTTTTTCCAAAGGAAAATGGGTTCTAAATTTACAATATTAGTTATGGGGATAAAAGCATTTACAGATTTGCAGTTGTTTCTACAGCCTGGCCTGCTGTATGTATGTATATATGTATATGTGTGCGTGGTGTGTGTATTTATGTATGCATGCATGTGTATATGTATATATACTTGTTTATGGGGGGTATTCACCTCTGAACACCCTTGTGTGACCAATTCCATCCTCTAGTATATAAAGTGTTGAGAGTTGAATAGTAAATTAGTCCCTTGGGTTTCATATTAATCTCTTCATGTGGAAAGGAGATTGCATAGCTTTATAGACAGTAGGAGGAAGATGTATTTTTGTTTTGATGATGCTGAAGTACATATCTCATCAAGGAATTTATATGGCTGACGTGGAAGTTTTAAAATGTTTCATTGATTCAATGCTGTTTGTTAGACTGATGTCCCCTGAGTGTTACCTTCCTAGGTACATTTTGAAATGAATGTGTGAAGAGCTTTAGTTCTGGAAGTACTAACACTTCATCTCCTTAGGGTGTGAACAGATTTTGGGTGACAGCTTACATGGAGCCAATGCATTTGTGGAGCATTGAGCTTGGCCCACATGGCTGGGAGTGCAGGGACAGGCATGTCTAGTTAGAAGCCAAGTCCATGTATTCAGAAGAAGCAGTGCCTACACTAAAGGGATTGCAAGGAGAGACAAAGACCAAAATTAGACACTGGGCTCTGCAGATAAAGGCAATGCAACTTTTAAAAGAGTGAGAAAGAGTGACTTATGGGGCTAAAAGAGGAAATATGGTGAATTGCTAAAAATTGATTATGGGGTCAAGTACAAACCAGCTGAGTGTGAGTTCCTCCATGCACATCTGTCTGCGAGTTCTTCCATGTAGAACTGTGTGAGTGCCTCCGTTTCCATCAGCGACAGGAGAGGGGTGCTAGCTGGGGCGTTAAGGAAGAGTACAAAAAGGACAGTTCTCCAGTTTAGAAACCACATAGTGCAGTCTCCAACAGACACAGAGACCCAAGAATGATGTGGAAACGTGGATATTCACCTCTGTTCGTGTGGCTGAGTGGCTCCTGCTGCAGCTGGCTTTGCTCAGTGGATGAAGGATGCATGATTTCCGTGATAAGTAAGACCTATATTAAAACATTCTCAGCTTCTATTTACTTGTTGTAAATGTACTTGTTTCAGCACCCAATGTGGCTCCCTCAGATGTAGGAGGTGGGGGTGGAAGCAACAGAGAGCTGACAATCACGTGGGCGGTAAGTATTGACAAACTCCATGGAGAAGATGGATTAGCTAGCTTTAACTGCAGACCCATTTTTATTAAACAAACAAATTGAAAATAAAAAGGAATACTCAACCCATGCAAAACAATAATCCCCCCCATAAATGCATATCAGATTTCATCTATTTCCTGTGCTTAACAAGCAGTTCCTGTGCCAGACAAGACACTGGCTACTCAGGGATATATTGCCCTAGAAAACATCCAACTATTTGATCCCACAGGGATTATGAGCATATGATGTCCACTAACCTATTATAAGTCATGTAACCTTTTGCCTGGATAGTTATATAATAAAGATTATGTTCACAAATGACATCAAATCCATTTCTAACAGAACACTGAATCTCACTCAAGCCTGACTTCAGTCACTACTGTAATCCATCTTAATCTGTTTTAGCAGTCACCCAAAGGGCTTGACACTAAGAGTCAAACATTTTGTTCAGTTTTCATGACTCAAAGGAAGATTATGTCAGACTCTAGATTTGCAGAGCAGGAGCTTCGGGGGCAGGGGAAGGTATGACAGCCAAGAATTTTTTGAGCTAGACTTCTGGCACCTGTACAGACATGCTCTGCACAACCCACTCATTCTGTATTTTTAGTATTTGACTGTTGAAGATAATAAAGAGCCACAACAAGGTATCAACAATGGCAAGAAAATTGCCAGGTTTTATCTTCATTCCTTTCATGAATTAAACCGATGTATCCAAGAAATGAATAGATAGATAGTGGAAAGTGACCTAACTCTGCTGTATGGCCATTTACATCTGATCTTCCTCAAGTGAAATGTAGGAAACATTTTTTTGCTAGTTTAGAAGTGTGTGTGTGTTAGAGTCAATAATGAATTCCAAAGTGCAAACACTTATAAAAATTAAGACCTTCACAAGTACAAATAGAAGGTATTAGAACTTCCTTTAAATCAGTGCTGTCTGTACCATCACAAACCTCCTAAGAAACCCTGAGTAATTACCAGAAGTTGAAGCATGGGTGCAGTGTTCAGTAAGCAGGTGCCCACAGCCAGCCTCTTGCACATGGGAGTGGTACAGCTCCTTCTCCCAGGCACCTGCACTCCTACTCCTCCAAAACCAAAAACTTTCTGGTGATAAGCGAGATATTCCACAATCTGTATTCATATTATGGCCTTTAAATTCTGCAGTTTAATCATTCATCCTGTATCTTTCTAGCCCTGTTCTAGGTTCTAAGAATTAAAAAGAAAGACAATTCATGAAACTCCTGTCTTTGTACAACTTATTTTGCATGGGTTGAGTGGCAGTAGATAAAGAATTTATGTGAGCGGGAAAAGGACAGAAAGTTGGGGGTGGCACATGGAACACGGCAGATTCTTTGATTGGCAGATTCCATGGGCCGAGAAAACACTGTATGGGAGGTAGTAGCTCTCCCACAGGGAGGGAAGGAAGAATTAATTGGGAGTGGATGGGGTGGGGGGTGCAGGCACCCAGGTGTTCAGAGAGCAGGAAGGACAGCACTCCAGTAATGGCATCATCTCATGGATAAATATACTGGGGTGCTCTGGCATCTTCACAACTATCACTAGTTTATGAAATAAGTAACTTTTTTTCCAAGCACATGCTTTTCTGAGTGATTGCATTCTCATAAGACCCTTCCCTGTTAAACTATATCACAAAGTTATTTGTTATTTCAATTTTTCTTTAGCCTTTGTCAAGAGAATACCATTATGGTAACAATTTTGGTTACATAGTGGCCTTTAAGCCATTCGATGGAGAAGAATGGAAGAAAGTGACAGTTACTAACCCAGATACTGGTCGCTATGTCCACAAAGACGAAACCATGACCCCTTCCACTGCATTTCAAGTAAAAGTGAAGGCATTCAACAATAAAGGAGATGGGCCCTACAGCCTCATCGCTGTCATCAACTCAGCACAAGATGGTAGGTTAATGAGGGACCTGGCTGGGGGATGAAAACTGTATTTACTAGTAGGATATGGTATGTTTTTCCTTCAGGCATTGTTATGTTAAGATCTTCTTATATTACTGTGTGCTTGGTAAGCCAGTGTTCTCTTAAGTGTCAGCCTCTCCATGTAAATAACAAAAATGTTGCTAAAAATGTTTTAAGTCATTCTCATTCGTTTTATTCTATCCTTGTAAATCAGGAAGTCGCTCTTAAAACTGTTGGCTGATGAAATCCAGTCCTAGTCTCATGATTATAATTTTGAGTCCTGAATTTTCCATACTCAGATAACTTCATGAGGTCTCTATTTTTCTGTGTGTTTTGAAAAAAATATTTTGTTATTTTGTGTATATGAATATTTTCCCTACACATAGCAGGCTTCTGGTCCCCTGGAAATGTAGTGACAGATGGTTGTGAGCCATCATGTGGGACTCAAAGCTGAGTCCTCTGGAAGGCCATGGCGTGCTCGTTATTACTGAGCCGTCTCTCCAGCCCGTGAGTCTATGTAGTTTCAAACTCCATTACAAGATCCTGAATTGGTTATTGAATACTGAATGTTAAGCCCTAAAAACATATACATACAAATAACAATAAAAAGAAAACCTCAACAGGTTATATTTATATAACTCACCAACAATTAAATCTTGATAACAGCAATTAAGGAAGTGAAAATCATGAATTTGAGAGAAAGCAAGGGGTACATGTGAATGCTTGAGGGAAGAAAAAAAGGAAAATGATGTAATTAAAAATTTTTTATTAGTTAAAAATATACTACATAGGGTTTTCATGCTTGCAGGGCAAGCTCTTACCAGCTAATTGAGCTACCTCCCCCAGCCAGTTGAAATTTTCCTTTAAAAGAAAAGTCTCCCTGGGAGGCCTGCTCTTTTCTAAAGGGAGACAGAGAAGTAAATCTGGGGGAGAGGGGAGGCATGGAGAGGGACTGGGAAAATATGATTGGGATGTAATCTATGAGAGAAGAAAAAATAAATTAATTAAAAGAAGAGAGACATGTTTTATAAGCCATTTGAGGATAGGACAGCAACACTATTGTGGCTCTTTGTCTTCTGGGAATATTCCGTAAACAAAGCATGCTTGTCCAGGACTCTACATAAATGCAAACAGAGCACAGTTTAAGGTTGTTTTCTTTGATTCCCCCATGTAAGCTGTGAAGCTCTTTACTGCACATATTTCTGTTTAAAAGTATGAGGCAGGGCTGGAGAAGGAACAGATGGCAAAGTGCTTCCTGTGCAAGCCTGAGGACCTTAGATTGGATTCCAGCACATAGAAAAAGTGAGGCGCTATAGAGTGTCTGTGACCTCAGTACTGAGGAGGTAGAGACAACAGAATCCAGCATGCTCACAGCAAGGCTAGCTAAATAAGTGGGCTCCTGGTCCACTGATCCTGTCTGAAAAAGATGGAGAAGCAGCTGAGTAATGTATCTTATCTATACATGATCACACACACATGTATATATGTGCCTACCTGTGCATACAACACAAGAGATATGGTACAGCCAGGAAGAGGGCTTTCCTGCCCAAGGGCTTCCTAGAAAGACCAGAGTTCAGATCTCCAGCAGAAAAAGATGTATTGGTGGTGCCTGCTTATAACTCCAGTGCTAAAACACTTTGATGATCAGTTTCCTGTCTCAAAAATAAGGTTGGGAAATATAGGGGAAGACATCTGCCATTGGATAAGACATCCCTGTTATATCTCCTAATTCATATGTACTCTGTCAGTAATAGATGGATTGAAAGGAAAATGAAGATTTCATACTTTGTTTCCTAATACAAATACTCTTCACAAGGTTTCTCTTGGTGCACACAGGAGTAACCCAAAAGGAACAATTCAAAAACTAATATTTGCGCAGTTCTCTTTTGTCCTTTTAGAAACAATAATCCAATATTCTAGCCTAACTGATTTACATGTTATGCTGTTGTTTTGAGACAAGGTCTCATTTGCTATGCAACCCAGGATGGCCTTAAACTCTCAGAAATCCTTCTGCTTCAGCCCTCTGAAATCACAAGAGTGTGCCACCAGCCTGGCACTATATTACCCAAAAATAAACGTAGAGCTGTTTGTTGGAAGTCATTGGGAATTCTTAACATATATTCCTTAGTAGTTTCCATATTTCCAAAAACTGTAATGTATTTCAAATTATCCTACGATATCTTTAAAACAGGCATGTTATTTTACAGATAAATATTTCATTAAAACACAGGTATAAAAGGTAGTCAGCTTAGTAATTTATCTCAACTAAGCAAACTGAATACCTCCAGAGAATAAAAGGTAAAAAAGTTATTTAAATTCAAAACCAGACAATAAGCACCCCCAGTGGCATATTTTATTCCCTTTGTGTGTTGTCAGCTGGGGACTGAATACAGGACTTGATCTCACAGAGAAAGTACAAGTTGGAATTATTTCAATTGTCTTTCCATCCAGTATCTATTTTGCTCTAATGCTTGATTCTAAAGTCGGTGTTTAGGCACCAGTAATGCTTCTCACATATTCAGTCATGGCTGTTTATATTTGGTTATATTTCTTTCTTGACTACTTCTCATAAAACCTGTATGTGTTGCAACTTGTGTAGGTTGTCAGTCTTCTGCTAACATGTCAGTTATGCACTACTTGTTTACTTTGACTGGGATGGGTAGCTGCTCACATGTGGGACATTTCTTAAACTTAAATAGGATATGACTTTGTAATGAAAGACAATAAAAATTGATGACACCTGCTTCAAGGATTCCATGGTTCTCTGTGTAAATGTCAACAGGGATGAAATTTATTTTTTTTCAAGTGGAAGAAGCCTTTGATACATATTTGACTTGATGCCCAGTTGAAAGATTAGGCATGGAAGAGCTCTCCAGAAATGGGAATGTTACAACTTGTTTCAAGGATCTTGAACCGTTTCATAATTTTAGCTTGGATATGAGAGGGAAATTTTATTAATAGTTCTCTGTACTGGTAGTTTATATAGATGGCAATAAGAAAATTAATTTTCATGAATGCCTAGTTATACTAAATACTAATATC
Source organism: Mesocricetus auratus (assembly GCF_017639785.1). NCBI lineage: Eukaryota > Metazoa > Chordata > Mammalia > Rodentia > Cricetidae > Mesocricetus > Mesocricetus auratus. The sequence goes on along the minus strand of NW_024429194.1, from coordinate 73,176,975 downwards.
TTCATTTTTGTGGCAAGTAAAATTGTTGAGCTATGTAATTAAATTTAATATATACCAAAAATCAATGTGGAACATACCAGTTGAGTGTTTTTAAAAGTACAATAACAACTGCTTATAGACATCCTGAGACCCCCGAAGTTTCCTCTTTTGTTAAAGTGCATATGTGTGCGAGTGTTTGCCTATGTATGTGTGTAGTGTGTGTTATGTGTGCACATGTTTGTGTGTGGTATGAGTACATGTGTGTGTACATTTTCCTGTGTGGTGTGAGTGCACATGTATGCAAGTGTGTTCGTGTGTCTCTGTGTACTGTGTCTGTGTGTGTGAGGACATGTGTGCATGCATGTGTGTGTCAACATTCATGTATGTGAATATGCATGTGCACACTGACCATAGCTAAAATAAAAGCAGTAGAGACAGATAAATTGGAATATTATTAACACTACCAACAAGATACATTATAGTTCTATTTCATTCCTATACAAAAGAACTTTATTTGAACTTTTGTGTAAATTTCAAGGATTATTTGAATTTTTTATGTAAACTTCTGGCTGAAAAGTAACAGTCTCATACACTTTTAGCTCCCAGTGAAGCCCCCACAGAAGTAGGGGTGAAAGTGCTATCCTCTTCTGAGATATCTGTTCATTGGAAGCATGTTCTGGAGAAAATTGTGGAAAGCTATCAGGTGAGTTAAGTTTTTTAATTAAAAATTGTATTTATTCATAAATATGTACATTTTTATAATATGCTTGGTCTTCAATGTCTGGTGTCCCAATGGTTAATTTGGTATCAAAAACTTTATTCTCTTCTGTTTTTGTGATTTGGGTATCTACATGGAAGCTTTAAGGAGTAAGAGAGAGATATTACCTTGATCAGGTCATTGCAAATCATATAACATGTATGTATGTATGTATGTATTTACTGAACATCATGGACCCATTTAACTATACAGATATTATATATCATTTAAAAATTGAGTAACAGCCTGGTGTGGTGGCACATCTTTAATTCTAGAACTTTGGAGGCAGAGGCAGGTTTTCCTCTGAGTTTGAGGCCAGCAGGGTCTATAGAGTGAGTTCTAGGACAGCCAGGACTACACAGAGAAACTCTGTGTTGAAAAACAAACAAATAAGAAACAACAAAGCAAATTAACCAACACAGAGATTTCTACCTGGCTTCTCTAGGAGAGACATAGAGACTTTTGTGGACAGAATGATTAGGCTAAAATAAAACTTAGATAGTGTCATTCATCCTGTCTCCCTTGCTGCAGATCAAACCGAATGCTTCCATGTACTGGGCAAGTGCTCTCCCATTGCTCCACACCCAAACCTTATAAGCTGTATTCTTGCAAGATATACAGCATCATAAAATGCTGGCAACCCTCAAGATTTTAGAAAGCATTTTGCTAATTCCTATCAGCATTTTAAAAGTACTATTTTCTTTCACTTACTAGTTCCCGTTATAACTGCTACATTAAAAGAGCATTATAAAGCCGGGCGGTGGTGGTGCACACCTTTGATCCCAGCACTCGGGAGGCAGAGGCAGGCAGATCTCTGTGAGTTCGAGGCTGGGCTGGACCGACAGCCTCCAAAACAATACAGGGACATCCTGTCTCATAAAATAAAACAAAACAAAAAGAGCATTATAAATATACTAAATATATGCCTCGTAATATTCATGAAAGACATTTGCCTCTTTCCTGATTAGCCAGGAAATGAACAGTCTCCAGTCATTCTAATATCATTCCCTAGCTCAGATGACCACATATAGACTAGATCTCTCTAAGTAACTGTAGGGTGAACCCTCTGAAACCATGAGCCAAGATAACTCATCCCATGAATTGTTACTGTCACATATTTCATCAACAAATTCAGCTGAGAACAGTTCTATGAACATAGTAGACATTCACCAGGTGTTTCCTGAGTACTGTATTAGTTACCTTTCTCATGATATTGACAAAATGCCAGACAAAGACCACTTAAAAAAAGAAGGTTCACTTTAGGTGATAGTTTGAGTATTCTGCCTATAATGGAAGAGAAGTCATGGAGGCATGAGCTGGGGCAGCTCATCATATGTGTCTACCATCAAGAAGCAGCTTGGTGTACTTTCCTCTTTGTGTTCAGTCTAAGACCCGGGTCCTTGGAATCGTACTACCCATGTTTATTTTTATTTGTATTTATTTCTTTTACATCCCAACCACAGTTTCCCCTCCCTGACTAGTCCTATCTCCATCCCCCCTTCTCTCTCATGTCTACTACCCCTCTGTTTCCTCCACAGAAAAGAGCAGGTCTCCAAGAGACAACAGCCAGACAGGATAAAGCAAGATACAATAGGACAAGCAAATGCATTCATATCAAGGCTGGACAAAGCATTCCAATAGGAGAAAAAGAGTCTCAAGAGCAGGCAAAAGAGTCACACCCACTTCCACTGCTAGGAGTCTCATAAGAACACCAAGATAACAACCATAACATATAGGTAGAGGACCTGGCGCAGGCTCATGAGGGCCCCATGTTTGTCATCTCAGTACCTGTGAACCCATGTGATTCTTGCTTATTTGATTCTGTGGGCCATGTCTGGTGTCCTCCATCTCCTCTGACTCCTACAGTCTTTTCTCCCCCTCTCCCAATCTCAGAGGGGAGAGACCCAATGGAGACCTCCAATTTAGACTCTCCACACAATGTCTGGCTGTGAGTCAGTACCTGCCTACTCCCATCTGCTTCAAGAAGAATACTATCTGATGATGACTGGACAAAGTACTGATCTATGAGTATAGAAGAGTATCATTAGGAATCATTTCATTGTTTTTTCCCCAGTTGTGTTTGATTCTATGCTGTCTCTGGGCTATCCAGTCTCAGGTTCCTGTCTATCCAGGAAGTGTAAGGGGTATGGGCTCCTTCTTGTGGCATGGGCCTCAAGTTAAACCAAACATTAGTTGGCCACTCCCACGTGCTCTGTGCAACCTTGCCCCAAAAATCTTGTAGGCAAGACAGATTGTGGGTGGATGGTTTTGTGGCTGGGTTGGTAGCCACATATCTCTTTCTGTAACCTGCAGAGTACCTTCTTGTGCCAACAAGACTGATGCTAGGACAGAAGGTTGCCCTCTGAAAACTGACAATGGGACCCCATTGCTGAGGATAGCTTTTACTCAGCTCATTGAGAATACAGAGGTCTAACTGCTGCATCCTTGGAGCCTCCACTCCTACATTTTTTTTTTTTTTTTGGTTTTTACGAGACAGGGTTTCTCTGTATTGTTTCGGAGGCTATCGGTCCAGCCCGGCCTCGAACTCACAGAAATCCGCCTGCCTCTGCCTCCCGAGTGCTGGGATTAAAGGCGTGAGCCACCACCGCCCGGCTCACTCCTACATTCTAATACTGCCCACATTAAAGATGGGTCTCTTAACCCAGTAGAAAAAATATTGTGATAGACATACCCAGATATTCATTCACATTGTGATTCTAATTCCTGTCACATTAAGTCCCCAGTGACCATCACAAGTTCTGATAGGAGTAAGGAGGTACAGTTATATGAAGTTGTTACATATTGGTTCTCTGAGGGCCAGAGTTCTGAGATCTGGCTACAAAAGGAACCAAAGTCTTTAAGCAGAAACACTCAAGTAATAATAAGGGATTGTTGCACCACAAATCATGATTTGGGTAGATCTCTGGGTGTTTTTTCAAGGGTTCAGATTAAGGAGGATGGAAATGACAAGAACGTACCTAAAGTTCCCAGTGTTTATGAATGAGTGCCCTGAGTCACATTAGGCAGATGGAAAAGCAGTGGCAAAGAAAGACTCACCAGATGCTGTAAAGCTCTGTTTGCAAGACTCATGTCTTTGGGAAGGAACACTGCGTTTAAAAATTACAACAAAAATCAAGTTTTGGACTACAAGGTTATTTTTTTGTCCTTGACATCATTTATCTCTATCCAATAAAATTAAAAATATATATTCTGTTTCATTGAGTCAATGCATTAAATGTGCTTTTTTTACTCTAGTAAGAACATAATTGTTATAGATCTAGGGAGATGGATCAGTGGTTAAGAGCAGTGCTTGTTCTTCCAGAGGACCATGTATCCTTTCCCAGTATCTCCATGTTAGCTTAGAGCAGTTTCTAACTCCAGTTCCAGGGGATCTGGTGCCCGCTGCTGGCCACTACTGTAACTAGGCATGCATGTGGTACAAATACACTTACGAGGGAAAAGCACCTATACACATAAAATAAAAAATTTAAAAAGAATGTACTGTAGAATTATGTAGTGCCTTTGTCATATATATTTTAACCAACGTGATAGAAAAGAAGAGGTTGGGGTGGGGGAAGCGCACGAACTTTCTCAGTTTCCTAATCTGTAAATTGAGGAGGTCACACTCGTGTCATCAGATTATGCTGCCTTTTCCCTGCTCTGTGTCATGGACATTAGAGGTGACAGTAATGACGGTGGTGGTGGTGGTGGTGGTGGTGGTGGTGGTGGTGGTGGTGGTGGTGGTGGTGGTGGTGGTGGTAGTGGTGGAGATGGTGAGGAGGAGGAGGAAGAGGAAGGACAGGAAGAGAAAAAGAAGGAGGAGGATATCCATAGATCCGAGGATGAAAGCATTTATTGAGTCTCCATTAAACACAAAATAAAGTTCATTCCATTGAATTTGCATACCACATGTCTGACTGACAGTTTCCACAGCCAGGTTTTAATCTGGGCCTTGTCTGTCCTATGAACAGATGATTTACCAAAATTGAAGTAAGCCTGAGAATGAATCTTTATATTTGTTCTTTATTAAAAAGCCTTTTAGCTTCTCACTCAGAACCTTAACTGTCACACAGACAAGCACAGAAGCTTAAAGGAGAGAAGGCAGGACTTCTCCTTTCTCCTGTAAGAAAATATTCCTGTGAATACATGGGGTGAGGTAGACTGACTATCATATGATTATTGTTTTGATTTTAAAATATGTGAGAAGCCAGTGTAACATAGATGGTTATGAAAAAAGGCACTTTCCTTCCCCAAAATATATGACGAATCTGAGTTATAAAGCTACAAATGCAAAAGCATCATATTAAAAATGTGAAATAAAATATAGTGGTAAGGAAATCCTACATTTTACATGCTTGGGTCCAATTCAAGGTTAAATTCTTGATATATCAAATAACTACTACAGGCAGTTGAGTCAAAAATGTGTGTGTGTGTGTGTGTGTGTGTGTGTGTATTTTTTAAATGTGTTTTGGAAAGTTTACAGTCACCCCCCCCTTCCTGTTGAAAGAGTCCCCATTTCTAGTCTTCACCTAAAGTTTTCCTGTGATGTGGGTAATCACCTGAAGTTCTGCTTACCAACAACATTTTAGCAACATCAAGATCCTACTCAGGAGTCCACAAAAGACTAACTTTGTTTACTCAGTGGAAGAACATTTGCTGAAATAATTTAATGAAATTAAGTCAAATAGGCTATGACTGCAAAACTCTTGTAACTGGGTTGCTATGAATACTGTCATCATAGAGGATTTATAATGCAGGGGCCACAGGATGTCACAGGGGAAACTCTCAGCTGAGCATGTATCAGTCTTAAGGGAGAGCTCAGTTGTCTTCCTTTGGCGAAGTTGCCTGTCTTAGCATCTCTGACATGAAGGTATGGGGAAAGGTGGTCTTTCATTATTTTTGTTAACTTATTTTAACATGACTCTAGGAATGATTGGGAAGAAATAACTAAGTTATTGTTAGATAGAGGGGTTTTTCTTTGTTAATGGCAGTCACTGTGGACAGCCAGAAGTCCACCCTAGAGACGTAAATTTGGTACCCGTGGCTCAGATGGCTCTGCTTTGGAGAGTCATTCCACCACTCTTGACGCTGATTGATAGTGCCCCATAGGCACCACCTTAATCCCACTGCCAGCATCTACTGAGAGAGTTTCACACTGGATAAGCTGAATGCAGACACATTGCTGTTCGTAGGAGCAGAGGGACATGCTGTCTAGCATTCACTGGAAGCTGTCTGCAGCCTGCTCAGAATAAAAAAATTTAAGAATTGTTTATTTTTATCTTCTGTGTATGAGTGTTTTGCTGCATGTATGTCTGTGCACCACCTGTGGACAGTGCCCACTGAGTCAGTAAGGGGTATCATATCACCTGAAAATCAAGTTACAATCTGTTGCAAACCACCATGTGAATATTGGGAGCTGAAATTAGGTCCCCTGCAAGTGCAGCCAGTGATCTCAATCCCTGGGCTGTCCCTCCAGTTCAATGAAAGGGAATTTTGAAGGGTTCCCAATAGGTTTACAAACACACATTTTAATGATTGACGTAAATAATTGTCATAGAATGGTCTAATGTTTGCACTAGTATGGCATCTAGATAATTTACAGTCGTATCGTTGCTGAGGCTGAGATTTTTCTGTTAGTCTGTCGTGTTTTTTATTTAAAGTGCCGTACTTAACTTTGCCTAGGGCATTAAATCTTAATTAGAGGAATAGTCACTGGAAATAGGGTTCATTTTGCATAAAACTCCTGATTTAAGCAAAGAATTAATTAAGAAATATTATATAAAACAAACAGATAACAAATAGTGAAATAGCTCAAAGTTTTAAAGCAACCTAGAATGCTGAGCACTTCATAACCAGGGGCATCTCTTACCATAGTCTGATGCTCCATGAGAAAATGGGGTCAAAAGACTGGGAAGCAACAGGACCAGAACAAAAGAGATGCTTTTAGGACACATAAACACATTCTAAATATACTTATTCCTTAGCAAGCCTAAGGCTTAGACTTTTTTCTCTTAGCTTTCAAATCCATTAAGGAAAGCTCATCTTTGGAACCAAATTAAACACTTAAATCTCTTATACTTGGTAATGTTTTAAATCATCCTTTTATTTAATTTTAAACAAGATTTATGGAGGTCAATAATACATTTGTTTGGTTCTTCATGATACAGTGCCTGGAAGACAGTGGACATCTAATGAATACTTGTTCAATGAATGAAAGGATTCTAGAATAGCATGTATCTGCCCTCACAGAGAAGAACATCTAGGAAGAATGCAGAGCAAAGAGTATGGCAATTCCATAGTTATTTAATAAGCACTATTTCAAGGTAACAGTAGACAAGGGTCCTTTGGATACTTTAAAAATCAAATAGAGAAACAGATCAATGCTACAACATTAAAACTAGACAAGTAAATGTAGGGTATGTTGCATTAGCATATACAGGTGAATTTATTGCTTTGGGGAGATGGCTAAACCAGTAAAATGTTTGCCTGTTAAGAACAAGTGTGTGTATTCAGGCATCTGTACTGACCTGCCCTTGGGGTTCTGACAGGATACTCCCTCAGCTTCAGCCACTAAGAGCACCACCTGTGCATATTCACTGTGTTCCCGCCTCTGTCCCTCTTTCCTCTCTCCTGCTGCTTCTGTCCCAGGATGCCAATCTTCCCTCTCCTCTTTCCCCTTTTTATGATCCTTTTCCCCTAATTAAAAAAAACTCTGCTTGAACCCTGTCACATAGCCTCTTTCTCTCCCATGCTGCTTTTCTTAAATTACAGCAATGAGGGTCTGAGATTTTTCCTCAGAACCAGTGTGACAAACATAACCAGTTGTAGCAGTATGCGCTTGTTATCCCAGAGCTGGGAAAACAAAGACAGCTGAATCGAGGAGGCTCACTGGCCAGCCCACTTAGCCAACTTGGCAAGCTCTAAGCAGTGTGTGTGTGTGTGTGTGTGTGTGTGTGTGTGCGCGCGCGCGCTCAGCTCATGAAGAAAAATACATAAGGTTATCCTCACATGCCCATACATATGTGTACATTGCCCCCCAAAATGTACCTGCATACATATACACATAAGAATCTCTCATTTATTGTGTACCTCCTCTACTGCTGGAGATCATCAGTTCCTACTCATTCATGTCTCTTCTGCAGTGAGTGAACTTCCTGAAAAATAGCCCCAATTGTTACATTTGTGCTGATTGACATGCAGGTTGTGTCCTTTATACTGAACAGTTTCTCATGAATCAGTTTAATGTTTTATACACATGAGCTTTGCCCAAGGATCAAGAATCCCAAGTCTATCCTCTGTTTGGAAATGAATTTTAACTTCACAATTAACAACTAGTTCAGATGAAAATGATAATGTTACATTATTTTAAATGTTTATTATATTTGACAATTTCAAGTTTGGGGCATTTTCGCCCCTATCACCCTCTCTTATACTCAGCCCCTTGTACTTTGATATCTTTTTTTTAGCCCACTGAATTTAATTAAGTCTGTGGGGTGAGTGTCCTGGAACATAAGAACCTAACTAGTTGCTACAACACTGAGGAAAATGAGTCTCTACCCAAATAACTTCCTGTAGACTGTCAGTGAGCTATGAACACATGACAACCTCCTCAGGGATAATGCCATATTTTGCATTAATATACCTACTTCCGTACTTGAGGACTCATTGAAACATAAGTCATGAGGAAACGTATATTTAAAGGGAGGCTAACTATTCAAGGGAGCTATCTGTGTTTATTTGTGAAATGCTAATTTTCATATGAACAAAGCTGTACAAGTTACATACTAAAACAAAGACATTGGGGGCACCTTTAGATGATCTTTTTGATCCCAAGTTACAAGTTCATTGATTGTGTTGGTTCTAAGTTTTTATTAAAAAACAGTTTCTCTGTAGATCCTTGGAGAGTTGGATAAACAAAAGAACAGGTCTTTTTAGGATATAGCTTCAAAAATATTTTTTTAAAAAATGCAGTTACATCCTTTTGTTTGACATCCCAAATGTCACATAGGATTTTGAGTAAGAAGATGTGTGTGATTATTCCTCATTTTATCACATGAGATTATAGAATCTTATTACATTGTTTTAATCTATGTCTTAGTTAGGGTTACCATTGCTGCAATGAAACACCATGACTGAAAGCGAGTTGGGACTAAAGGGTTTATTTTGTTTATGACTCTGTATCACTGTTCATCATTGAAAGCACTCAAGGTGGGAACTTGAACAGGGCAGTAACCTGGAGGCAGGAGCTGATGCAAAGCCAATCAAGGGGTGCTGCTTACTGGCTTGCTCTCCATAGCTTGCTCAGCCTGCTTTCTTACAGAACCCAGGACCACCAGCCCAGGTGTGGCAACACCCACTGTGGACTGGGCTCTCCCTCATTAATCACTAAGAAAATGCCCTACAAGCTTGCTTATATTCTGATCTTACAGAAACATTTTTGCAATTGTGGTTCACTCCTCTCTGATGACTCTAGCATATGTCAAGATGACATAAATTCAGCATGGTCTATAAACTTCTCTTTGAAGTGGATATAAGCACTACTATGATATGCTTTATGATGTTGTTATTCAATACATATAAAATTCAGGAATCTTAAAGTCATTGGTTTTGACTGCTGTAGGCCTCTATATGTTCTACCATTCAAAGTTTGTTTAAAAGATACTGTACGTGGATGATCCTAATTAAGTGCCTGGAATTTCTATGAATGTAAATGTTCATTATATTTCTCCTCTGGTTAGCAAGGCAAAGGCCTCATGTGTTGTCTAGTTCAAAATCCCAAGTAGATAAAGGCCATCTTCCACACACTTAAGTGAAGGTTATCATAGTATAAATCTTCCAGCACTGTGCAACTGGGGACTTCCCAAGATGGTCCTGCCCTATACAGATACCCAGAAATCAGAAATCAGGTTATATTCTGTTTGAGATAGATATGCCAGTGATTCCATCAAAACCATCCAAAAATATGATATTGACATCATCAAAATGACCATTAGAAGGAAAATAAAAGTAACACAAAAGAAACAAATAAACAATGGACAATTATCCTGCATTTGGAAACCTACACATCTGACTTGTAAACATTGCAATGTACCAAGTAGACTAGGCTCACTAAATTCCATTTTATAATGGTCATGTGTGTGCTTGTGTGCTAACATAAGTGAGAAAGTTAATATATTAAGATTAGGTGATTTTATCAGGGCATTTTGGCTGGTTTTGAAAATAAATTCCCATTACTTTAAGCAGTGTATCTAAATATGCAAAATCAAAATACACTTATAAAATTAATATTTTTATTTGTGTTTTACATATAATTATTGATTTATTACCACCAGTCTTTATTTCAAGAATCATATTCAAATTATAACTTGTATTAAGTTTCTGAGACAAAGAAGGCTGTAGTTAACACAAGTAATAATTCTAATAATAACATGGAAATATTTTTTGAATATCTTAATTGGCAGTAACTTCTATAACTCACCAAATAATTAGGTATTTTACACAGATTATGGTACTCTGAGTTCAATGTGCCAACAAGATAGAATGAGAGAAACAACTTCTGCAAGTTGTCCTCGGACATCCACATGTATGCCATATTACACTTTCATATATGAGCACACACACACACTCTCTAAAATGACCATAAATGATTATTAGGTATATTTATTTCATATTTTAAAGGAATGAAAGTAAATAGCTAATATACATATACACATAGATCCATAATATTGCATACATACTTACATCTGAAAGGATTTTGTTAGAAGAAAGTCATTTGCCAGTGTATTCTAGGCCACACAATGAGATTTTTGTCAAGGTAGGGTATATTTCTGCCAAACTATCGAAATCTCATAATAAATTGAAACTATATAAACAGACATAAAAGAAGAGATTAAGGATGAAATTATTGTCACAAGTATTTCCAGAAAGATCACTTTCATATTTTGAAAGCAGACTTATCAGACTCCCTGCCTCCTCCATCTCTCTCATCAACACAGGGTCACTACAGTCCACGGAGTGCAGATTTCATTTAATTATACTACTTTTGGTCAGATATCACTATGGAAAAGCCAAATCAATAGGAGCGGAAATGTGCCATTATGTGGCATTGAGAAGGCAATACCCTACCCGTGAAACAAAGACCATGGGAACGAATTTTTGACAGCAAGAGATGAATCACAGTAAAATATCTCTCCTCTTCAATATTTGCAGATCCGGTACTGGGCTGCTCATGACAAAGAAGCAGCTGCACACCGAGTTCAAGTCACCAGCCAGGAATACTCAGCCAGGCTAGAGAACCTTCTGCCAGATACCCAGTACTTCATTGAAGTGGGAGCCTGCAACAGTGCCGGGTGTGGACCTTCAAGTGACGTGATTGAGGCCTTTACCAGAAAAGCCCGTGAGTATCATAACTCCATTTTAAACACACCAAAAGCTCCTACTTCCTTAAACTGAGCTCCTGATTGGAGGCAAATATGAAAAGAATGTTCTATCCAGCTGCTTAGACACATCCTTTATTGTGCCATAGAATGTCTTTCAGCATTCCTAGCTATTGTCAATAAGGGAGAACTGAGATGAATGCTCTTATGCATTTTCATTCTACTTCCTGGTACCTTTAGCAAGACCCTCCTTCAAACTACAGACCATTAGAAAATCAACTAGACTACCTTCTGTGTTTATTAACTTAACTTTTTTCGTACAGATGCATCGAAAGCATAATAAAATCACAACAGTGTTGGTTTTCCTATGCTTTATTCATAGATCATCATTGTACAACATAGATACAAGCTAAACTGTCTAGCACTGTGACTGCTCTCTGCTGTCTCTGTTCGCATGACAAGTGCTGCCTAGATCTTGACATTGTCATCTCACCAGTTTCACTTTGAGAACCCAGTTGAATATGTATACAAAGGAACAACTGTGTGCAGGACTTTAGAGACAGTCACAAGTTTCTCTAAGGATGATTGCCATTAGGGTTTGCAATGTTTTGGAAATCACTAAGCAACATATCTCCTAGTACACTCACAGAGGAAGATGGTGTCAGACATGGTTTTGAGCTGTACTCTGCTTGCACTAAACCTATGAAATCAGACAATTAGCTTTCCTTCTTAAATCTCGACTATTTTTGCTTTGCAAGTGGAGCATTATTTATCATTATTGTTCATTCTATTCTCTTATTATGTCCAGAATAGTTCTACAAAGAAAAGATATAAAGGAGACCACACCAAACCTTAAAACTCAAGCTAAAACCCTGTTCAATAAGTATGGCTATGTCCCCAGACAACAGGATTAGTGAACTGATAAAACTGAAAATGATTTGTGGTGGAGCCAGATCTGATGGAATGACTGGAAAGATTTTGAAACAATGCCCTGAAAACTAGAATATATATGATAAAAAATAAGAAGGACCAATTTTGTGAGAAGCTGGGAGAAGACCATTTTGGAGAGAGAAAATAAGTGTGCAGAATTTGAAATACTAAATTTTGGAAACACCAGTAGTGAAGAGGAGAGAGTGTGCTGAACTAAAAATGTGCGGGTCTTTGTAAGCCAACATGAATATTTGGGGTACTTTCTGAGTATGATAATAACCTGTTTTTCTAAGTCAGAATGATACCTAATTATGCCATTTGAAACCATCGCTGTGACTCCCATGCAAACAATGGACAGTGACAATTAGAGCAAAAGAGCGAGTCCAGAATTGAGAAGAGAACCACTGACAGCTAGTATGAAGGGCAAGTGTAGACAGATTTGGGAATTATTCCTTATGTGGAATTGGCTGAACATATTGCTAGCATAGGGGTTGGCAACAAATAGAACAAATACCAGATTTTTGCTTCAGAAACTAGACGCATGCTTCTGCAGTTTTCAAAAGTTAGGATATACTCCTAAGAGGCAGATTTGAGGCTACACGACCAATGATTCATCCTTACAGTTGGACATCAGACATTCAGTATAGAAAGTGCAAGACATATTTAAATGACAGCAGATAGATTAGGGCTATAGATGACTAGGAGTATTTGAATGCATAAGAAAGACTCACAGGTAAAGCAGAGCTATGTATGGAAGATCAAATCTGAAGACCTTTCAACACTTGGAAGTTGAACAGAAAGAACTGAGTGATCAAGGAGGGAAAAAACAACAGAGACAGGGAATCTCTCATAATACACAAAGGATTTATGAAAAGAACAAGCGATCTAGAAAACCATCAACTCTGAAAACTCAGAGAAAGCTATAAGAAATGGATTAGATTTGGTCAACTTTGGTGACCTTGATTGCAACAGTATGAACAGACTAGAAGAAAAAGAAATCAAATAAGAAGAGAATAAAGACAATTTTATTTCTTGCCACACAATGTGAGAATTAAGTGAACTCTCAAACATACAGTGCAACACTGCACATATGAAATAATCCTCAGATGGGATGCTGTTGCTCACAGCATTGTTCTCTTCAGCACCACAGACCACAGGCGATATAGTTTGCAGAAGCAAGAGTCTATCCGGTGACCACTCATTACCTGGTCCTCTTCCCACAGCTCCCAGCCAACCACCCCGGATCATCAGCTCAGTGAGGTCTGGCTCCCGCTATATAATCACATGGGATCATGTTGTTGCCCTCTCAAACGAATCTACAGTGACGGGATACAAGGTAAATAAGAAGAGCCTACCCTCTTCTCCCCGTTAGCTTTATTGCTGCTGACACTGACGTGTGTGGCTTCAGTTAGGAAAATCCCATACAGCAGAGTCAAGACAGAATCTCATGAAAATTCTTTAGATAAGAAAACATGTTCAGTGGATTTTAAGAAAATTCCATGGCAAGTGAGCAAAATAAATATAATACCCCCTTTAAAAAATGGGGCTGTCAGAGCAAACATTGCTTAGACAGGAGACAGCATGCGTTAAGTTTTGTTTGTCGGGGGGGGGGGTGCCAATTGTAGTGTTGCCTTCCTCCCTTGCTGTAAACTGAAAGGAAAGTGTTATTTCCATGGATTCTCAACAATCCATGCTGTTGTGTTAGCTAGGGAAGCTGTAGGAATAATGTGGGAAAGACTTAAAACTGAGAGACCTTTGTTAGGCCACTTTAAAATGTATCAAGCATGCATTTTATATTTTCCTGAAAAAGGGATCCATCTTTTTCATAGAATATTTCTAGTCATTTCAAAACAAAAGTAAAACAAAATGAACAAGAAAAAGCACTTAAGGATATGGCACCTGCTTTTGAATAAACCCAGAACAGCAGGACCCAATTCTCAAGGAGTGGAAACAGTGTGAATGATCCCTCAAAGTTTTTTTTTTACATTTTTTTTATTTTAAATAGCTTGTTTTACATGTCAATCCCAGTTCCCTCTCCCTCCCCTCCTCCTGCACCCCCTACCATCCCCCCCATCCTCCCACCCTATTGCCAATTCCTTCCGCATAGGGGATATCTAGAGTCTATCATTTCATTCAGGGTAGGGTCCAGGCACTTCCTTAAGAGTCCAGGCAGAGAGAGCAACCCTCTTTGTGTTATGGACACACGATGTCTGTTAGTATTCAGGGGATAAACACTGATCCACTGCTCAGGACCCCATAGGTAGCCCAGGCCTCCTCATTGACTCTCACATTCAGGGGGTCTGGATCGGTCCCATGCTGGCCTCCCAGCTGTCGGTCTGGGGTCCAAGAGCTCTCCCCTGTTCGGATCAGCTGTCTCTGCTGGTTTTGCCAGCCCATTCTGTGCCAATTTGCTCATCACTCCTCTCTCTGTCACTGGGTTCCTTGGGTTCTGTTCAGTATTTAACTGTGGGTGTTTGCCTCTGCTTCCATCAGTCACTGGATGAAGGCTCCAGGATGGTTATAGACATCAAGTGAGAAGAGAAATGAGGCAAGATCCTCTGAACAGATGGGGAACACGGCGAGGGGTGGGGGGAGGGGGACCTGGGAAATAGAGAGGGGGAGAAGTGGAAGAGAGAGTAGGACATGGAGAATCAGGAAGGTCGACTGAGGGTGGGTAGGATAGGGGGGAGAAGGAATCATAGGTTAGAAGACAGATCGGGCACCATTGTGACCTCTAGTGATTTAAATGGCTGATCCCTCAAAGTTTTAATGTACTTGATTTTATGAACCAATGAGTAAGCATTGTGTGCTGATGTTAACACTAGGCATTGGCTCAGAATTGTGAAGTCATTAACTATTCATAATTCGGGACTCTGTAGATACTCTACAGACCTGATGGGCAGCATGATGGCAAGTTGTTCTCAACCCATAAACACTCCATAGAAGTCCCAATCCCCAGAGACGGAGAGTATGTGGTCGAGGTTCGAGCGCACAGTGATGGTGGAGATGGAGTAGTGTCTCAAGTTAAAATTTCAGGTAAGCCATCATCTAAGAAGCATTTCTGTTAAGCTACCTATGAGTGCCTATGTCCTATGCCTGGCTTCTCAAGAGTGAAGGTAGAAATAACATTCCGAACATCAGCATTTCCCCAAATTAATTCAAATATAAAGCATGTCACAGAATTGATGGTCCATTACTTAGGGATGGAAAAGGTAAGTTCATAATGTAGTATCTATCTGTCAGTTTTGATTTAAATGTCAAAGCACCATTAAAATGTGTAAGATAAATGTGACTCAGAACCTAACATGCATGATGGAAGATGCTAGAGGTGTTTACTGGATTGTGATGTCTACATTATGTAAATATTGTTTTTATGTTGAATACATTTTTATTAAACATCTTAAAATGAATAAGACATTAAAAGCAAAAAGAATAATATTAGGTGATTATTTAATAATATTCAAAATTTATTTTATATTTCAAGAGGAAATATACTAATCTATTTTGTTTTCTTACAACTTATCTTTCTCTGCTCCACATTCATTAATGTAGTAATCAGAAAAGACAGTAGATTGTTGCTCCTTTACATTGACCTTTACTCTGTATTTTAATCTACACAATGCTTTTCTATGAGTACTTGTCATCACAGGCTTGGTTAAACTCCATGCAGTTGAGATAGTGATTCCTTCCCTATTAGATTGTATTTATCGTATTATTTGCTTATTTTTAATATTTTTCTTGTATACTCTTTATTAATGTTTATTACATTGAATCAAAATCAATGTGAACTTAAGAATTTGACTACAAAATACAAAAAATAAATGCTAAATCAATGAAAGCAATAGTTGATTAAGAAAGGTAATATACAGCTAAGTAGATAAATGTGCTGCTATATAATAAGCCAACAAAGGATTCCTTAACACAATGACAAACAATAATTATAGAATCCCCATGAGCCAAGTTCTCCTCAAGCTCCCCATATCACATATATACCTTTTTCAAATAGAAAGTGGTAGAATGATATATTTAAATTTTCATTTTAATTATTGTGTTTTTTCAAAAATTTAGAACCCTAAGAAAGTTAGGGAATATCTATATCTCTACAGTCTTGGACAATAACAGTGTGTTTCATCTGCCTCCAGTCACTCCTCATATACATGCAATTTTGTGTGTAGAGCTTCTGTTGAGTATATCATGCTATATCCATCCTCTTCAGTTGTCCTGTGAATGTCCCTGTATCACCAAGACTTCAGAAATTGAAGTTAAATATAGATATAACATTCTTTCAAACTAGTATATACAAGTTATCTACCCATTTTATGTTTTTCTATTGTAAGTCATAGATATCAGCAAAATTTTATGACTTTTACTATAAGTCTTTGTTCAGGTGAATTTAAATAATTAATTGGAGTTTTGATTCTCTATTGTCAAGTCTCTTTGAAAGTACTTATTCCATTCCTATAACTGTAATGGCAGTTTTTCCCTGCATTGTGGCAAGGTTGCCTTTTTCTTTTTGTGTATTTGATAAATGAAGAGGGCATCACAGTACTTTAAAATCATTTTCTAATTCTGAGCTTTAACAACAAGCAACATTGCATTTGTTCCTTTGATGATGAACTTTTATTTGTTCTTTGGTGAAGTAGAACCTGCTTCATGGTTTCAAAACAGGAGTTTGTTTGTTTAGAGACACTGTAGCCATGCATGTGACCAAGTGATGGCAGCAGGTGGCCGCTCGTGGGCAAATGCTCAACCCCTGACTTTCCAGAAAGAGTAGTCTACTTGGTAGTGTAGCCTCATCTCCATGGTGTAAATAGCTTCATCTTTAACCTCAGGCTTCAATGTGATTTCAACAAGTGTTTCAACAAAGACTTTGCCTGGTAGCACAGCATCAAAAATTGTCAGTATCCTGTGATCCCATGGCTGTGGATATAATCTCAAGATATATTGGTAATGTTAAACTGTAGTAAAATAATTTGACAGTAATATATTTTGAGTATTTGCTACCTTTTTTTACTCTTTTTAATATATTTTATGCAATTTCACTTTTCATGATGGTGAATTAACAATTGCTTTTAAATTTGCCAGTCATTTACCAGTTGGCTCTTAGAAGGAAGTATGAATCAATTTACACACACTACAGTGACAATTAAGACATTCCAGTCTGTACACACATCCTTCATTTGTAGAAAACTGCACACAAGCCTAGAATATTTCCCTTCATTACATTTTGCATTTGTCAACTAAAGAACGGCTTCTCTTTTCAGAACTACAATTTACTTATTTCAGTCTAGTCACAACTGTACAAAGACATTATGGAATTAACACACTGAAGTGGCAGATGTTTGAGAAATAGCATTTCTCCAGACTTTTCTTATTAACGTTTAAATATAAGTAAGCTTATAAGTTAACATCATTTGTCATGAGCAAGGTATATACAAGGATGTGGCATTTCTAGGCTTCCTTGCAAATTTAAAGAACATTAAAACTTCTCTTTTGTTTCAGTTCTATGTAAGAAGTCTGTAGGCTGGGATTTAACACATTTCCTGATAGTAATGTGCACAAGCATTGTGCTGTCCCTCAATTGGAAAATACAAACCACTGATAGTGAGGTAGGCACAGTTCATGTAAACACAATCTGCTAAGGTTCGTATACCCCCCACCCACTTATTGTCACTCTGACGATTTTACTTCAGCCATTGTGCCTGTTAGATATTTGTTTTAGTCAGGATTCCTGTTGCTGTGATGAAATACCGTGACTAAAGTAAGTTGAGGATGGAAGGATTTATTCGGTTTATGCTTCCATCTCACTGTTCATCATCAAAGGAAGTCAGGGCAGGATCTCAAGCAGGGCAGGCACCTGGAGGTAAGAGCTGATGCAAAGGCCATGAAAGAGTGCAGCTTTCAGGCTTTCTCCCCATGTCCTGCTCAGCCTGATTTCTTATAGAACCCAGGACCACGAGTTCAGGGGTAGCAGCACCCACAATGACTGGGCCCTCCACCAGTCAACCATTAATTAAGAAAATGCCCTAGAGGCTTGCCTACAGCCTAATTTTATTGAGGTATTCTCTCAATTGAGTTCTCCCCGTCTTAGACGACTCTTAACTTGTATCACATGGACTAGCCAACACACCATTCTTTCCGCACCAGCTGAGGGGTCTTTTCAGACACAATCAAATCATGTAACTCTGTTCAGGGGTCCCATAGAACAAGCATCTGATTTTTTTAACCAAGGTTCACCGTGTTCCACACAGTCTGTGCTACCAGTCACTCTTCTCCATTGATTTTGTCTTTTGGATCTAGAGATGTTACTTGGGGCATTTGTGCTCCCTGTCTCTGCCTGGAGTTCTTTGAATCTGGCATGACTGGTTCATTCCTGTCATTTTTGTTTGTGTTCAGATGTGAGTGCTTCAGAACAGCCTTCTATATTCACCAATTTATGCAGCTACCTGCTTAGTGTAATTCCTCCTCGAAGATTGGTCATATGCAGTAATTTCTTCCTGATATTTATGACAATTAATATTATTCTGTTTATTAATGTATGCATGTTTAGTGCCTGTATCATACTGTTCTGAATCTAAGTTTCATGGGAATAAGACTTGTCTGCCTCATTTGCTCATTGGATTTCTAGCACCCAAAGGAATATATGGCATATAACGGGATTTTGATAAATACCTGTTTCATTAATTTAATGATTTGCACATAGAAAAAGATTTTTGACACCCTAAGGCTGTCATTTAGTTCTCTTGACATGGACACATTTCTCTGAAAGACACACACTTTGTATGCTGCAACATGTAGATCCACAAACTTAATTAATATAGAGATTAAGACTTTATGTTTGGAGTATTTTCAATTTTTTATTAGAAATGTAATATATAACTCTACTACTCCTTGACCTGAACATCATCTTCTGCTTGATAAATTATTCCTTATTAGATGTTTCCAGTATAGCTCAAGGCAAACAGAATACCGCGATGCTTTAATCAAAAGTTTGGTACCTTCAATAAACTCGACACTGTCACTGCTACACTTCATTATAAGTTAAATTAAAATTATAGAAAGCTACAATATTATAAATATTAAAGTCAGTATGGTAATGTACATGGTTTCATATTTGCTGGCAATATTAAATTATTGGTTAACAATGATGCTCTGTGATCCACAGAAAGCCATCCATGAAATGTGTGAGCTGCATATTTTAAGCCTTGATTTTCATTTTTAAGTTTAGACAGGCCATCTTATCCCAAACAAGGATGCCTTTCAGGGACATTTTAATCTAGACTAATTCCCAGTGGAAAGAAGTAACATTTGAAAGCTTTAAGGTGGCGAAAACAGGATCAAATTTTATCACTTGGAAAATCTTATTGTAGATTGTTAAGTGTGTGTGTGTGTGTGTGTGTGTGTGTGCGTGCAGTTAAAGCAGTATAATTTAAGGAGATAAAGTGTAAGGTTATATCCAGATAATGATAAAAAGCTGATGTTGTCTGAACCAGAAAGAAGTGTGGTGAAGCCTAAGCCTTATCTTTGAAACAGTGGGTCATTATTTCCTTCTGATTTAAAAGTACTGTACATTCATTTTGTTAACTTCATGTCTTCTAATAAATCAGAAAACTAATTATTGGTAATAAATCTCAATGTTACTAGAAATGACGTCAACATTTAATATATTATGTTAGGTAACTCTAAGATACTTAGTTAAACTCTATATCCAAAGCCACTGGCTTTACACTGAAATGAAAAACATACTTTGCCTTTGCTCTCGCCTGTTCACTAGAAGAGAAAAACTGAGAGCACTGTGCAAGAATGTTGAGTGTTAAACCCCTTCATTCCCATGCTTTCTTTCCCAGTATCTTCGTAATACGGCATAAATAGACGAAAGATCAGGGGGAGGTAGAGACTTGACCCATACATTAAACTTGAAATCCATATTGCTATATTCACCTTTTACTATTGATGCAAGTCTTGCTGTGTATCCCTGGCTGGCCTATTACTCACTATGTATAGAAGATTCCACTTAGTTTCACAATATTCTTCATGCCTCTTCTTCCCAAGAGCTGAGATTAAAGGCGTGTACACCATGCACTTTTGCAGACATGTCTCATATGGGAATATTCAGGTTTTTGTTGACTTATTTGCTCTGTTATACTATCTTTTTTTTTTTTGCGTTTGTTACTACTTCTTTTTAGATACATTATCTTGTAACCCAGGCTGGCCTTGAACTTACTATGTAGCTGTGGAGAACCTGAACTCCAACCTTCCTGTCTTTGTCTCCCACTGAAGTGTGTACCACCATACCCAGCAATATAAGTATTCTCAAAACCCCAGATCCTTCTGAGCTTCTAATTGTGCATGGTGTGCTGTGGGAAGAGGGAAAGATTAGTGTACATGCTATCTCTAAATAGACTTTATCTGCTTTCTTAATTACAGAGTGCAATGTAGTACAATTACTTCTAAAATTACAGGTTTAATGCCCACTGTTATTAGAATGATTTCTTATTTGACAATAGTGTTACACCCCAATGGCTTTCTTGGAAATACATTTACATAATTTAATGAATTTTATTTATAATTAAGCCCAGTCAGAAATAATTCCAAGAATGTATATATATATATATGTGTGTGTGTGTGTGCGTGCATGTGTATACATATATATATATATATATATTGGAATATATAAAATATATATTATAGAATATATTATATATAAACATTTTGAAATAATCAAATATTTTGTATTTATAACAAAACTTTTAGTTAGTTACTGATATCAATTGATGTGGCTTATCCTTATATCAAGTGAGCACTTCTCAGAATTTTAAAAATATTACATGTTGAACATAAACAATAAGTCACAAAATAATATACAAGTCCATCGATATAACATTCAAAATCAGAGACACCAAAGACGTGTTTGGAAAGGCACAAACTCCCACAGAGAGAATGAATAGTACCAAGCTCCAAACAGTACTTTTTCTCAGGGGACCTTGGGAAACAGTTGGAAGAGACCCCTGGTGTTACCCATGTTCTCTTTCTTGGCTGGGCTATATGTGGGTATTTTGCTATCTTTTCCAAGTTGTGTTTTATAAAAATACAAATTGACTTTCTGTATTCCAAAGCTCTAACCTTGAAGGGCCAGATTCTCCTCAGTATAACTATACTATTTTTGATCTGGTGTTTTGGAAATCTATTCATTTCTAGGGCCACTGTAGCAAAGGGACATGAGATAGATGACTTTAAAAATAGAGAGTGTTTTCTCTCAGTCCTAATCTAGATGCTAGAAGCCCAAGATGAAGTGGATCCAGGAATATTTTCTCCTAAGGATTTGCTCCCCAGGGATGTTTCATCCTGCTTGGTCACAAGGTTTGCCTTGTATGTAGATATACATCTCTTACATTGTCTCCAGTTGTGCTAGATTAGGATTCATTCTAATGACTTAAATTTCAACTTAATTATGTCTTTCAAGACCCTACTGTGAATACAGTCACATTCCGAAGTACTGGAGATTAAAACTTTTAACAAATGGATTTTGGAGCCACAACAACACAAGAGTAATTTGCAATTTGGTGAGACCCAATATTTGTAAAAGGTGAAGGCAAACATCTTCTCTGAGCAAATCTGATAAGTTTTTATTCCAAAGACCTGAAGCAAAGTCTTTAAGTAAATCTATCAAATATATGACACAGTGTTAGATGATGAGTGTAGAAGGAGAAAGAGGTGGCAACTGTTTTCAGTAAGAGTGACAGGACATGCTTGCTCCAAGATACAGCTGTAAAGCAAATGGAATGGAGAGGGAAGTTACATCCAATTGTGTGACTAAGACAATCCTAAAGCCCTGAGATGAGAGGAATTGTGGATGTACAAGGAAACCTGTGGCTGCAGACAAGCCATGGGGAGGTCAGCCAAGTGAGCTAAGAAAAGCAGGAGGCTCTGTGCTATTGGGACTTTACAAGATTTAACTAAGTGCTTTGGGTGTTATTCCAAATATGAAGTGATGCCTTTAAAAGCATTCAACAGTGGAAAATTAATATGCTAAGATATATATTTTGCAAAAGGGATTTTCAGTCAGTCTTTGAGCATGACACAGGTAAAAATATTTGTGGACCTCTGGAAACAGAAGCTCAATTGTGATGGCCAGAACAAAATTAAATTCAATTTTAATGAGTGTGCAATCAGTAGAGATGAGGAACCAGTATATATAGGGTGTGCCTGGAAGAAGACCCAAAGAGTTTATTTTGATGGTTTGATGAGAAGTGTGCATTGAAATTGTCTGATTTTGTAGATGCTTTTAAACTAGCAGACTCATCTGCAGAACTGACCAGCAGAAACATGCCCTAAGGTAGATCTGTCTTCTGAAAATACATGACAGGAGATAATCAGGGGCCAGCTTAGACATACTGGACCCAGTGTTCTTGTTATACACCACAGTGGAGGTAGAGGAAGAAAGGGCCATCATGTAAACTGAGAAACCTAAGTTCATCAGAGAGCCAACTACATAGTTATATAACTTTATTTTTAGTGCATTGTGAAATTAAAGTACAGAAAATGAGACGACAGATATTTGTTAGCCTTACCCAAAGTCATTAGATGGTGTTGTTAATATAGTAAATTAGAAGCACAGACTCATTACTTCTAGCTGCAGAAGAATAGCTGAGAAACATCTGTGTTCTGTAGAATACTTTGTATAGGCTTGAAATAAGCGGACTTTATCCTGATAGGATCAGTATCTCAAAAATATGAAGGAGTGGGTTTTTCCCTCTATTCCCACTTACAAGTCCTCAGCTTCACCAACAGATTGCCCTGTCTCTGGTTTGAGGAAGCTGCAGCAATGTCAGGAATTATCTCTCCTGTGCAGATGCTAATAAATGCCCAAGAAAAAAAGACAATATTCCATTTAAGATGGAATGTTAATTTTAATTTCCCAAAAGTCCTTCTGAAAACCTCTCCCTGAGATTCAAGACTGAGTCACAAATCTGTCCCTACACCCATCAGATGACATTTCCATGATTTCTCAACATGAGCACAGCTTACTATCATCTGAAGATGGTAAAACATGTTTTGACAAATGAACATTGCAACAACAACCAAAATATGAGAAGCCAGCCAGCAAGAAAGTTAGGGAAATGGTCTTGATTAATGTTAAAAGTCGAAAAGTGGAAACAGGGTCAGGAGCAGCCTCCATAAAGATGCAGAGGAGGACAATCAATGGTGGAAAGCCACCTTCCAAAAGCAAAACTCGCTTTAACTCAAGCAGTAAGGTATAGTCATTCAAGACAGACACAGGGAGCTGGAGAATGGCTTAATGGTTCAGAGTGCAGAAGAACGAAATTGGGTTCCCAGCACCCAAGTTAGGCAACTCACAACAGCCTATAACTTCAGCTCTAGTGAATCATCTCTGCCTTTGGGGGCATCTGCACGTATGTGCACCTACCTACACACAGACATACAATGAAAATAATAAAAGTAAAGATTTTAAAACATGGGTACAGAAATTAAAACTTTAGGATATAAAGTAACCTTCCAAAACTTGATTCAACAAATTAAATCCAAAGACCTCTGATTCAAAGTTTGTGACCATTACTTTGTTATTAAAATATATATTTTATAATATGTATATCCCTGGCACAGTTAATGTATATGCTGTCTAAAAATATTATATATCCTTGGCATATAATCATTGTCAAATAATTATACATACTCAATCAGAGTATTTCATCCCTGGCACTGTTAAAGATTAAGTGGTCACTGTATATAAATATTTTTAAATGGTTTGTATTATTATTTCAGTGGAAAAAATTGTAAATGTTTTCATACTGTTTTTTCTCCTAGATTAGCTATTTCATAATGTTAAATTCAAAATTTCATGGCATATACTATAGTTTGTAAGCAATTCTGGGAAGGTATAATTTGGAATGAGTTTCGTTGAAGGAACTTTCATTGGATCTAGCATGAGAAGGGGCTCCCATGTATTTTTAGAATCTACAAATTAAATAAACTTCTTGTTTTTTGAAGAATAATTTCATGAAAATGTTTCATAAAAGGATGCCATGATGTCAAGAGATAGCACTGCTTCAAGGATGGCATTTACTTCTCTAAACAATGAGAAATGCAGATGAGTAAAATCAGTTTGAGGTGATAACCAACAAGATGTCCCTTCCTCTCAAATCTCTTTCAATTCCTAGAAAACCCAGTCTGAATTACTTCCTTTTCTTAGATTTCTTTATTTTTATTTTATGGGTGTTTCCCTGCACGTGTGTAAGTGTACTACACGTTTGCCTTGAGCCCATTAAGGCCAAAAGAACAGGTCAGATCTCCTATAATTATAGTTGCATATATTTTTGAGTCTCTATGTGGGTGCAAGGAATCAAACCTGGGTCCTCTACAAGAGCTTTTAGCTGCTGAGCCATCTCTCAAGCTCCACAAATTACTTCTACAATATTAGTATGTTGTGTCACAAACCTTTAAAATCTCTGTACAAAAGTCCAGTGTCAATTCTGGTGGCCAGCAATGGCAATAATAATTCTGAAAGACATGTAACAAATAAGAGAAAAACAATAAATCAAATAACTAAGAACATTATACAAATATATATAAAAAGGCAAGCAATACCATTAGAAATGATGATATCGAAGAAGAATTTTGGTTCTGACTTGCTGTGTGATGACTGACTTGTATATCATGAACATAGTAGTTTCTTAAGGAACTCCCCAGAATTCCTACTGATTTGTTAAGTATACCTAGTCCATGACCTTTATAAACTCCTCACAGGATGATAGAAGCTAAACTTCTTCTTGAACCTACAAAAATTTAAAAAGAAATTGATATTTCAGGGTCTAGAATCATGAAACCATAACAGAAAATTTACCATTTCAGAAAACAAGTAATTCTCAAGCACGTCAAAATAACTAAGAACTCTATGCTGCTACAATATAAAGTGCTTGGTGCTGCTTTAGACTGTGGATGAGCTAAGCACAGCATCACAGACATCCTGGGCAGCCAGTGTTGGTTTTAGCTAGTGACTCCTTATACATTTCTGCCTTTTTTGAGGAAGTTTTTCTCCTGTGGAAGTGTAAGGGGCAGGTCAGCTATTTAGAATCATTTAACAGTTGTGTTGATTCAATGGATTGGAGTTTCTTATAACTCCATACCTTCTTAGGATCATTCTAACAGTTGTGGAGATTCAATGAATTGAAGCTTCTTAGAATTCCATCCCTGGGGGAAAGCCAAAGAAGCTCCATGGACCTTTCTGATAGACAAATGATTCCAGATCCCACCGCAAGGTCATTATCTCATACGAGTTCATAATCACCGTAAGAGGGAAATACTAAATTCTAAGACACTATTTATAACAGGAGAGATACTAATTTCCCCTAGCCCTGACACAAACTATGAATAAAGAATGATCAAATGAGAATTTTAATACACATTCCCCAGAGAGAATTTACAGTAGTCATGCCCCCAAATCATGATGTGAAATCCATGGAAATAAGGACTTTTGACTGCTGTAGCTATATTTAGAAGCATTTAGACAGCCATGGCTCTCAACTCATTCTGTTACAGAAGATGGGATCACTGCATTCTTTAGCAGTGCTAAAATATTCACAAAGCATCCATGAGAGCTAAGCTCCAAATCCCAGGTCCCCCTTTTATAAACAGAGACAATGAGTCACATTTTAACTACATATTGTACCAACAAAGCCAAAAGAACTTTTGCAAAGTTTCATGTACAGAATGGATGCTACTAAATGGTAGAAATTAGAACAATCAACTGAAAAGGTATTTATCAATAATTATTAAACAGGATAACTTATGCTAAACATACCGAACACTTCATCTCACCAATAATTGGAGAGATGCATACATGATGTAGAATTTATATCCTGAAGATGAGGATTCATAGCATCCAGCTTCATGTCAGGGCAGTGTTACAGGTTCAGCGGTCTCACCTAGTTCCTGATAATGGGCCCTAACATGATCTCAGGTATTGACAGATGTTAAGACCAGCAGACTGTCTTTCTAAATTTGTGGAAAAGCAGAACGAAAAAGAATTTGGTGACTTCATGGAAAGGTAAATCTGTTTCTTTAGTCTGATTTTTTTTTGCTGTTGTTGTTTAGACACACTTACAATAAGTGTAAGGACAATTGCATGGTGACAAAACAGGTTCTTTTCTATTTGCAAGGAGAACCTTTCTCTGTTCAGTACACCAAATACAACCCGACAGGAAAGAAGAAATGTGGTAGAGCAAGTGAGAAGGGAGCGCTGGTGGACGTGCTTTGCTGGCCTCTAAAACTAAGTGCTAAGGAAGGAAGGGAGGGCTACCACGTCAGTGAGCAAGAACACATCAGTTCTCAAACCTCATTCTCTCTACATTTTACCACTCAACCTCTAGCCCGATTGGATTCAGAAGAGAAGGTAGAAGCAGTGGGAAGATGTTACTTTTTTTCTTTCAAATCTGGCCCAAGAGAGTGGCATCTGAAGCTCCCAGGTTTCCAAACATTAACTGAACTTCAGAACGAACGGTCCTGGTGGAAGTTGGATATTTTCCACAAAGTCTATATGGACACTCAGTGGAATGTTCTAGCAACGAGTGAGTTCCAGAGTCAGATTCATAGCCCATGTAACAACATGCTTTGATAACTGGGGATATGAAGCAGAAATCCTGTGCCACTGGTAAAGATTTGGCATACACTGCAAATAAACAAACTCAGGAAATCTATTGATGGCATGCTGTACATTGGATGAATAAGATCCTAAGCCTGGAACCTGAGAACGTTGTGTCTTAATCCAGGCTACATACAGTCTCACTAAATACTCATAAAATAAAACCTTTTTGAATCAACAAATTAAATTCATAACAATGGATTTAACAATGTATACTAACATATTTTTAAAAAAATGATTTTCACACATCACTAGTATGTAAGTATTCCACTTTCCATAGTACAGCTCAAAGAGGGTAAAAGCCTTTTGAGAGGTCTGATAGTCAAGCAAGCAGGGCCAGTGTCTAATGACATCCTCTCTTTCCCCCCAACCTCACACTCCTGCCAAGCTGTCACCTTGCTGTTTTAAGATGTAATAAGCCAATTCTACAAGCCCTCATAATTGTAGTTTTACCTTGCCAAAAAATTCCTATCAGAATTGAAGTTTTGAGGGCAGTTACTTTTGAGCTTCCCAGTTAATCATTGGTGGTCATTCCGTGGCAACTGCTCAGTCCATTCTGATAGGAAGTGCAGCCTAGCAGTCTGCCATTTTCTGGTGGGGAAGGATTAAGGTCAACAGCATGCAGTAAATACCACTGCAGTGTACACTGCCAGCAAAATACACACATCTGCCAACAGTACAAATGGCTACTTTGCTTGGCTCCTTGATTCTTAATTGCCAAGCAAGTAGAAGAGTCAAAGTTGTTAATGGCTTTTACTCTTCTAAAAAACAAGCTACTAGTGCTTACATGATCAAGCTCTGGATGTATACATATAGACTAATACCATGTTTGATTATTATAAATAAGAATAACAAATGAGTTTGAAAATTTTATGGCTCAGTGCTTGATATCCTTAAATATTGTGGTTGTCTTAGAATCAAAAGCTGCAGGACCACAATGCTAAGACCTTCTAACTTATAAGACAGAAGACTCTGTCATTTTGATAATTCCTTGTCCATGTCTTGAAGAACTGAAACAACCAAAGTTCACAAACTTTCAGGACTATGCTTGTGGTTCATGGTTACAAATTAGCTACTGACAGAACAAGGAGTAGATCTTAAGCTTTCTCTACCCTGCAAAGATTAGTGTTTTGCTATCTCAAAGATTCAAAAAGACAAGAAGATAATGAAAATCAAAATATGTAATTTGGTACATAGACACTAGAATGAAAATAAAAAAGCAATCCTAAAATCAAAATGGGAAAAATATCAAATATAGACCAATCCTGCTGTACCTAAAACACAGATCTGTTTCATTTTCTGATTTTGCCTATGATTTCTTTTCTAGAAACTCTAAAACTAGCTAGAATAGTACGAAGATGGTTGCACACACCTTTAATCCCAGCACCTGGAAGGCAGAGGCAGAAGGATCTTGTGAGTTTGAGGCCAGCCTGGTTTTCCAAAAAAAGATGTTTTCTTTTATTGCATTTAGTTTAGTTTTTTATTTTATTTATTTATTTGTAACTGGCAAGGAGTGTATACCTACAGGGTAAATTTGATATTTTGATCTAGAAATACATTGTGAATTCAATGAAACGTATGAGCATGCCCATTACCCTACCAAATTGCTTTTTTATAAGAAGAAAGTTTAAAAAAATCTTTTTTGAGGGATTGGCAAGATACCATGGTAGGTTAAAAACGCACCTGCTTCCAAGTCTGATGATCTAAGTTCGGTTACAAAGATGTAGAATGAGAAGTGACCCCACCAGGTTGTGCTGTGACTGTCACACATGCCCCACAGTACACACATGCTATACACACAAACACAAAGAGACATGGAAAGAACTAAGATGATTCTTTTAACTGTTTTAAATAAGTATTATAGACACTGTAAAGATCACAATTTTAGTATAAGACCTGTTGGAAATTTAATATCCATCTCACTGACATGAGGCTTTACTGTATATTCCATGTTGAATTCCAGGCAAAGGAACTTTTTGCTTGGGAGTGGGGGTGGGAAGGTTATAAGTCTTAAACATTCAGTGCTAAGGTGTAGATAAATGAAGAGTAGTATGTAAACTTGGAATAAGAAAACGTAGTGTGGAAGAAACAAAGATCAGAGAAATGGCTGAAGAACGAATCAGCTGATGCAGGTTCTAGCAAATCAGCTGATGCTCATTCTGATGCTGCTGTTCTCAGACTTTCCTCCGATGCTGAAGCAAGCTGACAAACACCTCAAGTAGAGGGCAGACTCACCTGCCCTTCCCTTGGTAAATGAAGTCAGAAATTCTGAAAGTCCCCCCTCAGCTGAGAGATCTACCTGTGGAATTGGCCCTGGTATTACTCATGCTAGGTCACTGAGTAAAGTCTTCACCTGTTCTTCTTGTCTTGATTAGACATAAACAATTGAAAAACAGATGAAAGTTAAGAACCAATTAGAGAGATTCTGAAGAACTCAAGTAAGTGTTTACCACAAACCTGTTTTTCTAATTTTCACAGTATGACTGCAGAATTACACATTAATACATTTGTAGAGCTAAGTTGTAAGTGACATGCCCATTGATGGAAGAATTACTGTGGTCTACAAACAGAGAAGGAGTTATTCACCCATGTTGCTTTGGGAGATTCTCAATGTTCATTCACCCTCCATAGGATAAGGGTGCTCTTACTGCCCTAGTCCACAAAGCCCTTCCCTGGGGAAGTGTGTTCGTTCTTCAGTGATGAATTACAGCCCTATATAGGTGTGGGGCTCATCTCCATAATCCTGGTGCTTGTACGAATCTCTATATGGAAGTTGTCTATAGTCTAGGTGTTAGCACATTGGACACAAGAAATGATACCATAAAAAGGAACTTAAAAGTATGATGGTTTTGTCAGTCAAATGAATGTAGTAGCTTGGGTTGAGTGCTTGTGATCAACTTAAACATCAGAAAGGGAACTATTCATATATAGTTTCTAGGAATTCCATGTATGAATACAGTGTATTTTGTTCATATTCATTGTCCTTACTGCTTGTACTAACTTCCCCTGCATCCACCTTTTATCAGCCATCCTGCTTCTAAGTTCATGTATTTTATATTTTTAAAGCCCACTGAATCAAATTTGTGCTATAGGTGTGGGATCATCCATTAGAGCATGATTACCTAGTAGAGACCAGACCACTGAAGAATATTGACCCTTCTTGTCTTAGCAGCTATCAGCTGTCACTAGTTCCTCAGCTGGGGGTAGAAGTTCGTTGACTTCTCCCTCATTCATATTGACTTTCTTGATCTTGTGTAAGTCTTAGACAAGGATCCACAGCTGCTGTGATTTCGGGATTGTTCTGTTGTGCCCAGAAAACACGGTCTTCATCGCAATCCTCCCCATCCTCAAGCTCTTCCAATCCTTCCATGCCCTTCTGTGATTCTTTCTCTGTCTTGGAGGGGCATGTGTAATGTCAATGTCCTTCTTATGACTAAGTACTCCACAGACATTTCTTGTCTGTAATTTAACTAGTTGTCAAAACTAGAGTTTCAGTGTTAACTGCTGTTCACTGCACAAATAAGCTTCTCTGATATATCACCTCTGTGAGTTTCGCCAATCTATGGCTATGGGGATACATATTTTGAGAGCAATTTGAATCTATGTCCATTTAGCAAAATAATATTTGTTAGTTCATACCTGTTGCTTATGAGCTCCGTAGCCATGGGGTTCTTGATCAGATTTACAGTACCAGGCACTTTTTCCACCCATGGACTGGATCTTAAATCGAATAAGAAAGTTCTTGTTCATCCTCATCACATTCTTGCTACTATTGCACCAATGGGTTTATGATGCCAAGTTGATTATTACTGTAGCTCTCTAGGCTCACAGCTAGGTCCGACTACTGATGGCATTTCTCTCCAAACAGTCATAATAGCACCTTCTGGTACTATGAAAGCTAAACAGTAGAGGGGAAGCTTCATAATCAGTAACAGCTTGATTTCTTCAACTCCTGTTATCAAAGTATGTGATGTCTTCAGCAATAGTTTGCCATCAAGTACTGGTGGGCAACAAAGATCAATGGCAATAGTCTATATTGGTTGTGGGTTTCTAGGAACCTCAATGCCAAAAACAGCTGGAGAGGATGAAACTTAAACCTACCACTGCCCTTTTTATTTGGCAACTTACAGATTCTGAAAGGAACACTATGCCCTGTGTGAGGTAGTTTTATTTAAGTGTGTGTGTGTGTGTGTGTGTGTTGATAGGTTTCCATATGGCTTTCTCAAATGCCCTTAGCTGTTCCTACTCTTCTCTATCCTTTCCTTTCTTAACCCTTCCCGATCATGTCCCTTTCTGCTTTCTATGGCCTATGTTATATGATGCTCCACCTCTCAAGATCTTTCTCTCTCCCCATAAGTAGTCTTGAAAGGTGCTTTTATCAAGCACAGTAATTTTCTCTACCTGTACATAAGACTACTCCACTTTTAACTGAAGTACTCTTAATTGAAATTTCTGCATTCTCTATATATACATGGCTGCTCTCTTTACCCAAATCTCTCCTTCCTCTGAGTTTATCTTCCTCCTCTGAAGTAGAGACCCTCTTTTTTCTTCATTTACCCCATCTTATCACATGTCTCCTGCAAGCCCTCTCTCTATTGCTTCCATGTCCATTCAGTCTCTGGAAATGATCCTGTTTTACTTTGTTTCTGCAGTTACTATAAGGTATTTATTCACATTTGAAGATTGAAAGCTGGGAGCCTCAAATGAGAGAGAAGAGGTGAAAAAACACTCATGCACACACTTTGTGTGATTATAACTCCTTCTTGAGGGAATTAATAAGTCCAGGAGTTCAATTTATAAAGAGTCAAGAAAGTACAGATTAAGCCAGGTACTTTCTGATATGGAAAAATGATTCACAAGACTGATGTTTATGTTTAACAGTCGGGAGACCTGTGAAAAGCAAAGTATGTAGTCAGTAGATACTATGCAGGAACTGGGGCCATTCATAAGAGCATTAATATGACATATGCTTTGTTAAGTATAAACCCAAGATATGCTGAAAACCCCTCAAGAATATATTTTTATATATCTCACATTTATAGTGACCAAATTGTAATTCAGTTTGGTCTCTAATTTCTGTTTGGAATGTAGAGGAGAACTGAAGATGCAGACCACAATTACATAAACTTGATCTATTAGAGGTATTAAATATAACACATAAACACAGAGTTTATTTTAAATAAATCAAATATCCTGGTGTCAAGGCCACAAATTATGAAATTGTGTTTGGTTTGCCTCCTAACAGCAAAACTTCAAAACAGCAACCCTGATTGACTAAACTGCTTTCTGCAGCCACATTTAGGACTGTGCCAAACCACATATTCAGACAAACACATCAATGCATACCCATTGCTGATGTAATTGTGGTCAGTAGACAGAGCACTGGAGTGTCCCCACAGTCACCCTAAAATGGGTCTTCAGGATAGATCATTTAAATTAGGTCAAACATGGAAAGCTAAATGTTTTTCTGTTTAATTGAGGTTTCTTATTGTTTATCTTATCAGAATAAAATAACATGTGGGGTATGGCATATTTTTAAAATATGCAGAAAAATAGAAGGTTTAAAACCATGTAACAGTGCCAAAACCTCTTTCAAACAGAATAGGTAGTTTTTTTCCCCCATTTATGCCCTTGCCTTGACACTGTAAGGGCACAGTGCAGAGTCCTCAGGTGGTAAGAGCATGCCTTCAGTGCTGAGCAATACTAAAGAGTCATTCTCTCTGCTGATGATCCTTTGCTAAATCATTTGCCCTGAATGGGCTTTAAGAAATTTATGTTGACTTGAGTGATATCTTTGTTTAATATATTATTGAGGAAGTAGATTATAAGATTAAATTTACAGTTCCTTTAACTTAATGTTGATGTATTCATTGTGTGCTCAGTTTTTCGTTTCTTATTTTGAAAACCTGAAATAATGGCTTATTGTACACAAAAAAATACCTACTGCTCTGGACTGTTAGGTTAACACATTGTGTGTGTGTGTGTGTGTGTGTGTGTGTGTGTGTGTGTGTGTGTGTGTTTCAGAGGGAGACAGAGAGACAGACACACACAGAGGGAAAGAGAGAGAGACAGAGACAGAGACAGACAGAGAATGAAGATGTAAAGAAGAAATATACTTTCTCAGTTCCACTGTGTAAGGACCACCAGAATCTATTTTGTGCTATGGAAGAGCATTATGAGATCCCCTAGTCATCATCACAGTTGTCATTGCTATTGACAGCAGTTTATAATATCTGCATTTTGGATGCTCTTGAGCAGCTGTTAAGGGTCCAGGGGCCTTTTATATTCTGTGCTCAAGTTTTGATCCTCAGTGACTACTTAGTTTTTAATTTCCTTATTTCTTTTATTTTTGAGATTATAATGTAATTATGTCATTTCTACTTTCTACTTCCCTTTCCTCCCTAAACAAAAGGATGGAAACTATCTACCCCAGAGTTCCAAGCCTGTACACTTTCGTAAGCCTGCTGCTACCAGAAAGAAGGGTCTACACAGATTTAGACCTGAAAGAATCTTTCTTCTGCCACTGGATTAGCTAATACCCCTGAGTGCCTGACTTCCAGACTGGAAGCAATGGAGTATTCCAGGAGGAATGACAGGGGATGTGAATTCCTGCCTCCCCCAATGTGCCCACATGTTTGGTAATCCCCTCTTATGCTTCCAAGTTCATGGCATATTGCTTGACCTATACCAGCATGGAAGAGCTTACCAACTAGACAATGTGTGCCTGACTGGTGGGTAATCTAGGCATGTTTCCTTCTGCCCAAACAGTAGGGTACTGTAGTTGTAGCTTTTGCAGAGACTCTTCTGTTGGTGGCTTTTTTCCATTGGAGGATGTACCTATCCAATAGAGAGCAGGTCACTAGAATGTGGGCAGGAGTTTGGCCTAGGTACAAGGTGAGGTAGGCTACCTCTTCTCCAAAAGATATGGTGGCCCTCCATTTCTCAGCAGCTCCTTTCCAATCAAGGGAGTATGGACAATCAGGCATAACTAAGACAGAGCAAACCACAATATTCTGTCCCAGGTCTACAGTCTGGGATGTCATCCAGGGAAAATAGGAAGCCTGTGCAGGTGCACCTTGATCTGTCATCTTCTGGGAGATGACTGGCCTGAGAGGCTACATGAGAATAGAATGGACTGGCCCTGTGTCCCCTAAGGATTTAATGGGCTTGCACCATATATTTGCTGTGACCATTACCTTCTGTGGGCTCAATAGGTTGGAACTCTTACTCCCTTAACTGGAGGACTGGAAGGATTTTCTTCTTTTCCTTCTTGTTTGGGCTTCCATTCTTCCAATGTACCTTGTGTTTACAGTATGTGCATCGATCATTCTCCTTATCCTTAGGCCTACCTTTTCCCACTCTCCTTTTTGTCTGTTTCCCTAAGGGCAGCTACCACCCTCATTGGCCTCTTTCACTGATTTTTCTTTGTCGAGCCCTGGCTGTTGTAGACTTTCTGAGTGATTTCTAAAAGCTGGGGCCTATTCATACCCTCAAATTGCTGTAATTTTGTAAGTTTCTTTCTAATGCCCGGGTCTGATGGCATGGCAAAGGCAGTATTTGTTGCTTGCTCATTTTCTGGGGCATCTGGATCTATTGAGGTAAATATTGTCAGGGGTCATGCAAGAGGAACAGAAAGCAGCTTTGGAACTCATGTTAAAATGGCCCAGTGGACAGCATTATCACAATGGGTGAGTCTCAGAGAAGCAGAGCCCCAAGGACTCATGCTGTTATTGAGCATAGCTCTATTTATTGTCCTCATGGTCACCACATCCATCATTATCTATGGGTTGTATGAAAACTCTGAGGGGTTTCTAGCCCCTCACTAGGTGGTGTCACCGGTACTTACAACAATAGTGAGTGGCTTTTTCCAAGCATTGCTGCTGGAGCAGATTAATGACTCAACCACCCCCTTAGAAAGTAATTAGAGATGTAGAATTGCTAGTAAAGTTAGGTTGGGATGTTTTTGTTAATGGCTTTGATGTAGAAAATCGTGGGGAACAATTTAAAGTTTAGAGAGGCACACTTTTGTTAGTTAAGCAGGTGGCTCATTGAGGTCAAGGAACAAAAACAAAGGCAACCTGGTTATTACATGCCTTTTTTTTGCTAAAGATGAGTTGGTGATCAAAGGCAATTATTAATTCCTTGTACCCATTTTTGCCCTCAGCTTCCTGATATAACTTAATAAAAAGAAAACTGTTGATGAGTGTGTATGTACCCTGGTGATTTAAAGTAAAAATGAATTGTTTTTTATATAAAAAGTTTCATATTTGTGATTATTTTAAGATTTTTTATATAATTACCTATTGAGATAATAAACTGATTGATCCTTTGTAACTGCAAAATGTAGCTTGACAATAGAAGATCTGACTGAGAAAAATACCTTGCTTGCTTGCTTGCTTATACTTTGTTAATCTATAGCAAGTTGCTTAGATATAAATGTATATGAGTCCTTGGGAATAATTTTTTACATGTAATACTTAAAATATTTAACCATGTAAGGGAAATGGGGAACATTCTGGGTTTTTTTACTTATATTCATTGTAATTATTAACTTGAAAAAGAGCTTGAAAGATTTTGTTGAGTATATAAGCTGTAGAAGAAAAAAATAGATATAGAAGAAGAAAATCAGTAAAGATGTAAAAAGAAAATATCAAAAGATAGGTAAAGGAACAAGTACAGATAATAGATCCTGATATGTTGAAGATTTTGTGTGTGTGTGTGTGTGTGTGTGTGTGTGTGTGTGTGTGTGCGCTCCCTTGTGTGTTTTCTCCTTTTTCCTAGCTGCTGCTCTCAAGTCTGCCAATAAGACCTGGTAAAAATTGTTCAAAGACTCCTTACCTCTGTTGGTGTGGTGTTGAGGTCCTGTTTAATTAAACAAAACAGCATGTGGTTGTGGCTTATTTTTTAATATGCAGAAAAATAGAAAGTTAAATGAAAATTTGCAAGAATCCAGAAAGCACTTTGAAATGGCACAGGTGACATCCACACCTTCACATATGGCATTTGCTTTTAATTTATTTATGGTACATCTTACTCTTCTACCTTCTAGTGGAAATTTGAGAGTCCTGGATCACAGAGACAATGTTAGTATTCCAATGTTTTCATTATTTATTTAAACAAAATGTAGAGATCATGCCCATGATTTCACACACACAATCTTTGATAAAATGTTTTTATTTCTCCCATATTGCCTAGAATAAGAGACATTTATTTTGCATAAAGGAACATTTGATTGTTAGGTCAACACAATCCTGCCTCCTCCAAAGAAGAATAGGTTAGCAGGAATGAGTGTAGCTGACAAAATGACAAGTATGCTTTTGGTTTTTCTTTGTAGGTGTGTCCATGCTGTCTTGGAGTCTCCTCAGCTTGCTACTGCCCTCCCTTGGCTTCCTTGTCTACATGGAATTGTGAATGTTTTGGCATCTGCTGTTCCCAGCCCAGCTCAGAGGACAGCCTTCATCCTGGGATGACTGTAATTCCTTCTAATCCCTGCAGCTCCATCCTAAACCAAATAAGTTAAACTCTAACAAGCTATTCAACTGATTTCCAACACATTATGACTGAGGCATTCAGGAACCCCTTCATCCAAAAGAATAACTTTTCAATGGAAACAAAATGATTTTTAACTTGTTCCAAT
Source organism: Mesocricetus auratus (assembly GCF_017639785.1). Classification (NCBI taxonomy): domain Eukaryota; kingdom Metazoa; phylum Chordata; class Mammalia; order Rodentia; family Cricetidae; genus Mesocricetus; species Mesocricetus auratus. The sequence continues at coordinate 73,140,637 of NW_024429194.1, read as the reverse complement.
ATGCCTTATAAACCATTTAACCTGATTCTGTGAGGGTTGCATGATTCAATTCAATGGACAAGTTACAGTGTTCAATTCAATACCATAGACTGTAGAGTGAAAGTAAAATCACCATACACGGTGCTTTACATTTAATGACAAGTTGTGAAATTTAATAGAGGTTGAAATGTTGATTGTATGTGGTACGTGTAAGAGTAATGTAGTCTCTTATATTAGCCTATATGTTTGGGGTACTACATATTTTTCAAACCCCCTGCCATTCATCATATTTTGAGTTTTCCATGAAGTTGAAACAAAATAAAACAAAAACGTTTTGACATAAACACCGTTACCAAATCACCTTACCAAATGAGTTGAAAGTTTTTGACTGTAAAAACCAAATTATAGAACTTACTATTCTTATTTTTGAAGTAATTTTCTACATATTTGCTTTTCAAAATCTATAAGCATCTTCGGTTAGTTTCTGACTAATTTCTAAAGCTGAAATTCACAAGCCATGTGAGGATTTTTTACTTTTGTATTCTAATCTGAAATTGTTTTGTGCTTTTCCTCTCATTGATGTCAAGCCACAGAACTTGCAGCTCATCCTGGAGCCCTGGCTACTGCTGTGTGTGTCCATATGTGGAGTGACAGGTTTGGGGGGAGTAGCGTGCTTCCATTTTTATTGCAATGTGATCGTCTTTACACAGTTAGAAATAAGTGACAGTACAGTATCAGAATCTTTGAATGTTCTTGTTTCTCCGGTTTTGTCTTTCATGCCTAAGTATAAGCTCTCTTTAGAGAAGGTGTAGAATCAAGAAACCATATGCAGGTTGAAAAAGCTACAGAATTCCATCTGAAGAAATTTAAAGCTCATTTCCCATTTCAATGCAATACTGAAAACTGGCTAAAAATACCAAATCAGAATGTTGCTAGTGGTCCTAGGAAGAATATGCAAAGCTGGGAGGCAGGAGAGGTAGGCGGTGTCCTATCCAGGGATATCTCCCAAGTGCTGATGAATTTGTGAGATGTGAAAGGGAAACCTCTGTTTCCTCATTATCCATGGTGTGCACGGAGATGTGTCTGAGTGCGAGTGTGAAAGAACTCGGGTAGTAAAGAGTTAGCTGGTTCCTGAAACAGTGCAATGTTTGGTTAGAGAAGTCTAATCCTATTTTATTAGCACAATCTTGCTGGCTAATTAGAGACAGAGTTTATCTTTTTAGAAAGGATACCCTATAGGTCCATAAAGAATATTTACAGGAAGCAAAAATAGATCTATTAATATGTTACCCCTATCTTTAATTTGTATAATTTTTGTACTATATGTGTAAATGTTAAAGTCCTCATTATGAAAATATCAATAAATATTTCATTGATTTACAATTAACACTTTGTTATACAAATGAAGCTTTTTAAAATCAATAAAACAGATGCTTTCCCAGTAGAAGTATGTCAACAAATCATTGACAGGTTTCATAAAATATTTAAAGATTTGAAAAAAGAAGAAAATGACTTCATACTTTAGGGAGATGAATACTCTGTAAGCTTTCTGTACAAATGTTGTGTTTTCCTTGTTATATTTGGGGTTTTCCTCTTGCAATATGACCCATGTTGGGCATTTTTATATCATCAATAATGATTACATCTTTTGCCAAATGCATGCCTGCTTTTTATTTTCTAATATATGGTAATAAAGACAAAAACTGGCTAGATTTTGCATGAAATGGTTCTGAAAGATAAGAAAACAGACTTGAAGGTTGTTTAGTTTTAAGTATGTGGTGGATAGACTCAACTCTCTCATGCACTAATGACGTCTGCTTTTCATTTTCTCATACAATTGTACAGAAGTGACTGGGACCATCGGTTTTAAATGGTTGTCAAGCTAACCAATGTATCATATGCTTTAAGATGCAAGATTCTTAATTAAACTTTATATAGTTATAGACACATCTGTTGTTTCTTTGTATTTCAGAAAAGGTAATAGTAGTTTTATTTGATACTGATAACAAATTGATTTTTTTAGTTATTTTTTATCATTTTTTCAATGGAGTAGTATAGGACTGTGGTTTGTCCTTTTTATGAATGAATACAAATTATAAAGAAATAAATGTCTTACTGTTGCCCAAAAAGTAAGTGTCCTTTTAATTTACCTGAAGTTTTTTTTCATTTTTAGAATTTTTTCATTATGAGCTTGGGGTCATAGAGTAAGTAAACTCCTGGGTAAGTAAATACTCAGAGCTGAAATAGTTTACTGCCACAGAACTCCACAGGAGCTAAAGATATGGCTTAGTAGTTAAGAATACTGACTGCATCTTTATCAGACATCTCACTGTCAAATGTAACTCCCAGGTCTAGGGATCTGATGCTCTCTCTCGACTCCGTGGTCACCTGCATGTATGTGAGATGAACATAAACTTACCCAGGCACGTACACATAAGAGCAACAATAATAAACATTTTTTTAAAAAATCTGAGAAAGCAATGCAACACTACAGCCAGAAACAATCACACACTGGAAACATGGGTGAGTGTCACATGGTTTGCAGCAGAACAGTAGGGCAGGATTCTAGATGCCCAGAAAAAAAAAAGTCTGCTTGCTCTTGAGTGTGCTGAACTTCATGGAGGAATTTACATAAATCCAGGAATCTAAAGGCAAGGAGCCTGAAACACATAAAATCTTCTCAGGTCCAGAGCAAAACTGAGCCCAGGACTCTGCTCCTTGAACTTCCTTGGCCTTTGGTTGAGCTTTTTCCGCCATTTCTTCCTCTGTCATTCTGCTCTCCTTTCCTGGGTCATGAGACTTGCTTCATTCTGGGTTTTTCTTTTTTTTTCTTTTCTTTTCTTTTCTCTTCTAAGCCCTACCTCTATTTCGTGATCCTGGGTGTTAGGTTACCTCCAGTTTCATAGTTTGCCTTGAGCCATTGACTTTCAGCTGACCCCAGTTGACCTTGTTGCAAGCTTTGGATGATCAACGCTTTCCTTGAGGTTGGGTTCCATGGTTGAGGTTGTCAGCTTGGCTGTCTCTGGGGATCAAGCAGAGAACTTGAAAATACACAATAGATTCCTTTGGCCAGCATTCAAAGTTAGAATCTAGGAGTAAAGAGCAAGAAGCTACATTTTTGGAGGGGTGTTTGGGAATGTTGTGGGGGTGGTTAGAAATTAGATTTTCATAATTACTAAAGATTTAGTAATCTTAACTAAATCAAGGCAAAGTTCAACAATGTACATGCAAAACTTAATTACTTCTTAAGAAAAATCTCATTTCTATCACTTTCCTGAAAACGTTGATTTATTAATAAACATTCTTTTCTTATCAAAACTGGTAGCTTTTCATGTAAGGAAACATCTTCTAATTTGTTTCTTTGTTTCAAGAATCTGGGAAGTCAAGAGAATGTCCCTTTGATTTCTTTTCTAAGGGAAATGTTTTTTAAAATATCTTCCATTGTCTCTATTATTTCACCCATATGCTGCTTTAAATTAATTAGTTTTAATACCTGATATTCCAAGACTGTAATTTTCTGGAAAGTGCTATTTTAAGGAGTTGGTGAAATATGCTTCCACCCCAGCCTCAGCAGTTTTTCCTAAATACAAACAAGATAGTTTTAAATGAATTAACTTTATAAATTAGTTTTATGACAAGTCAAGCTTAGATTTCTACATTTTATCATACTTTAAAATCAAAATTCCCATGTTATTTCCTAGAAGTAAATGAGTTGCCCTGGGTAATATATGCCAGGTAATACAGTACTCTTACCCATTGGCTATTGCAGCTCAGTCAGGATGAGCTTTGGTTGAAACTGAGTGGACTGATCAGCTCTCCATCTGTCTTGTGTTCTCATTTGGCTCACTGGCTTTCATGTAGGGCAAGACCTCGGGAGGGATGCCCAAAAGCATCATATATTCTTCCTGTAGTTTCCTTGAACTGTAATTTATTCTATCACAATTCTGAGGCTGAGTTAACTGTTTGTCTTGGGATGGCTATGAAGGTAATCTGATTCTTTCTCCTTCTCAAATGCATTGTGCAAAATGGGAGACTGGCTTGGTCCATTTATATGACATTCTAGAAAGAGCAGAACTCGGGGTATAGCAAACAGGTCATTCTCCAGGGCTTAGGTTAAAGGAGAGGACCTGGTAGCACAAGAGCTACATGAAGAACAGTAGAACTAGAAACTGCTTTTGATAAGATTCATAAACTGTTAACAAAAGGGTAAATTTTACTATGTGCACATTTAAACTCTTAAGCATGGGAAGTGGAGAGGTGACTTAGCTGCTACAAGTAGGTACTGGTCTTTGCAGAGGACCCAACTTCAGTCCCCAAGACTCAAGTATAATTACAGCTCCAGAGTCTTGGATGCTCTCTTCTGGACACCTTCAGTCTTGTTCATAGACCTACAAACAAACGCATACACACAGATAATGATACTTTTTAAGTGCAGTTATAGGAAGATCATGTCACTTGAGATATATATTTATTGTAGTATTATAATTTCACTCTATAACCTGTGAGATTTTAAACAAGGAACTGAACAGTTTGAGGTTGCTTTCTTCCTTTGCATAACAGAGATAATATTCCTTAATCATTCCAGGTCCTTTCACTTCCAAGTGATGATCTATTCAAATCAGCCCAAGAACAGAAAACAGCCTGTTGATTTAAGTGGTAAGTGGTTGATATGCTTTAGGTGATACTGCTAGGGGACCTCTTCCCTCTGAAGAATGTGGATCTCTGGCATGCTCTTCAAGTGTCAGGAATCAGCAGTGATAATAGCTCCAATCCCAGAGCTTCCTCATGTGTGATTTAAAGCAATCACTCTTTCTGACTTAGCACGCATATCATACCTATTTGAGACCCATGTCTCCAGACCAGGTGTCCTTTCTTATATGCTTCCCCAAGCTCTTGTATTGGCAGAAAATTACACATTCAATCCAGAAAATTATCTACTGCTTTTAAGAATATCCAAGTAAAGTAATATTATATACAAAGTGGCCAGGAAAATATATCCCAAACAATACAAGGTTATTTGAAAAAGTTGTAATCCTTACCACTAGTCAGTAAAATAATCCATCGTAGCATGTTTAAAAAAATTGTGATGGCCCATGGATAATGACAGTAGACTATCAAGAATTATGTGAAGTAACTCCTCCGCTCAGTGTGGCTGTTCTACATGCTATCACCTTAGTAGAAAAGTGCAGTTGCACGCAGATACCTGACATGCTGTCATAGACCTAACAAATGCTTTCCTTACCAAAGCTGTGCTCCGTGAATGATGGAATCATTTTGCCTTTACCTGGCAAGGGTGACGATATACATTCAAGGGATAATTAAGGTGATTTTACATAATGCTAGAGCCCAAGGTCATAGCACTCAGGGGACAGAGTCAGGAACATCACAAGCTCAAGATGAGCTTGTGCAGCATTCAAAGTGAAAGCCTGTCTCAAAAACAAAGTTAACAACAACAGCAAAGTTGTCCCTTGTAATAACTGTGTTTATCTCCTTAATATATGGTCATGAGTTTGGTAGTTTAAAATAATACATATTTGTTCATTCACAGTTTTGGAGTTCAAAAGTCCTAAATAATTATCATTGAATTATTTCTAAGTTTTGAGCTATGCTAAAAGCTGTCCTCCCTCTGGATGATCTGGGGAGCTGATGGAATCCTTTGGCTCCTGGAAAAACCCCTACAATCTTTACCCTGTTGGGCACATTCAACTTCACTGTTCTATCTCCCCTTTAAAGGGGTTCCCCATTTGTAAAGGGAAGCCTTTTCCTTGAGAGAAGCCTTCCCGCCAACCTGGTTCTAGAGCCGCATCAGTCCCAAATAAACACACAGGAGTTCATATTAATTATGAAGCTGTTGGCTTTGCTTGTTTCTTACTGGCTAACTCTGACTTAAGTAATTACCCCATAATTGTTAATGTAAGTATTTCTCTTACCAGAGAATAGTTCCGGGCTTCCTACCCCATGGCCTTACATCTTGACTCTCTGTGTTTCTCCTTCCCAGAGTTCTCCTGGACTCCTAGTCCCACCTATCTTGGTTCCCTATTGGCCCACCAGTGCTTTATTGACAAATGCACAGGACTTCCCACATCATCTCCTTTTTTCTGTCTAAACAAAAAGAAAGGCCTTAACTTTAACATAGTCAAATTATATATAAAAGAACAGTTATCAAGTAAGAACACAGTTACAATATTTTGTCTATCAACATTTAGCAAGATTTAAAGAAAATATCATCTATCTCATTCTTGTGAGTCCAAAGTCCTATATGTAGCTTATCTTTTATCATAACTAAGGAAAACTATAATTATAACTATCTGTCTTCAACTCCATCAAAGACCACAGAAGCATAATATATAAACACTAGGATTGACAGAGACATCTTACTGCCTGGACAGTCACCTGAACTTCCTCTGTATTGTCTTCAGCCCATAGGCCACAATGTGTCCAGAAGATTTCTCAGGAAAGCAGGAAATTTCAAAACTGTCCATCTGCATTGGCAGTCTGTCAGTCATTTCTCTGTGTCCTGCAGAAAGTCTTGTAGACTCTTCCATGAAGCAGGAACCCTGTAAGACTGAGTTCAGCAGTCACTTTCCTGTGGGTCCTGCATGTCCAGTTTATACAGCAACAGTCAAACAGTCTAGGCAAGAGCAGTTTCTTGCCCAAATGGCTAACCTTGCCATGTTGAAATCAAACTCCATAACAAGTTTCTTCAATGCCCATCTTCCTCTCAGATGTAATTAGTGATGCCAGGAACAGACATTTCTCATTGTCAAGAAAAACCGTAAACCATTTTAAATGCCATTTTCTGAAGGTCTTTGAAATGTTTGAAGACTATCTATCTCAAATACATTTCTGTATATCTAGAAAACATAACTTACCTAACTATAAGTTCTATTATAAGTAACTATCTATAGTCTGAATTGAATTATGCATTATGTTCTAAAAGATCAGTATAAGCACAATACTTAATCAAGAGGAGAAATATACACATCACAAAATTGACCTTGAATTTGTATCAATAAATGAAAAACCATGCCGATACCATAATTCCCCTTTTTTTCTTTTATAATTTTTATTTTAATTTTAAATAGCTTGTTTTACATGTCAATCCCAGTTCCCTCTCCCTCCCACCCTCCCGCACTCCCCTTCCTCCCCAGCCTCCCACCCTATTGCCAATTCCTTCCACATAGGGAATATCTAGAGTCTGTCATTTCATTCCGGGTAGGGTCCAGGCACTCCCCTAAGAGTCCAGGCTGAGAGAACATCCCTTTTGTGCTATGGGCACATGATGACTGTTTGTATTCCAGGGATAGACACTGATCCACTGCTCAGGGCCCCATAGGTTGCCCAGGCCTACTCACTGACACTCACAATCTGGGGTCCAGATAAGTCCCATGCTGGCCTCCCGGCTGTCGGTCTGGGGTCCAAGAGCTCTCCCCTGTTCAGATCAGCTGTCTCTGCTGGTTTTACCAGGCCATTCTTTGCCAATTTGCTCATCGCTCCTCTCTCTCTGTCACTAGGTTCCTTGGGTTCAGTTAAGTGCTTAATTGTGTGTTTGCCTCTGCTTCCATCAGTCACTGGATAAAGGCTCCCGGATGGTTATAGACATCAAGTTCATTATCAGGAATGGGCATTCGAGGTGGTCTCTCCACTATTGCTTAGCTTGCCAATTGGTGTTATCCCTTTAGATCACTAAAGGTCACTCTGGTGCCTGATCTGTCTTCTAACCTATGATTCCCTCTTCCCCCTATTCTACCCCCACCCACTCAACTTCCTGTTCCCCATGACCTACTCTCTCTTCCTCTTCTCCCCCTCTCTTCTTCCCAGCTCCCACTCCCCCCAGCCCCTCGCCGTGTTCCCCATCCATTCAGAGGATCTTGTCTCAATCCTCTTCTCTTGGGTACTACGCATATATGCATATCTTTTAGGTTCTTTCCTGTTTCCCAGACCCTCTATCAGTGGAAGTGCAGACTGGCACTATCCTGATCCATGTCTAAAATCCATATATGAGTGAGTACATACCATGTTTGTCTTTTTGCGACTGGGTTACCTCACTCAGGATGCTTTCTTCCAGTGCTATCCATTTACCTACGAATTTCAAGATTCCATTGTTTTTTTCTGCTGAATAATACTCCATTGTGTAAATGTACCACATTTTCTCTATCCACTGTTAAGTTGAGGGGCATCTAGGTTGCTTACAGGTTCTGGCTATTACGAATAATGCTGCTATGAACATAGTGGAGCAGATGCCCTTGTTGTAGTAATTTGCCTCATTTGGATATATGCCTAAGAGGGGAATTGCTGGGTATTGTGGTAGATTAATTCCCATTTTCCTGAGGAATCTCCATACTGATTTCCAAAGAGGCTGTACGGGTTGGCACTCCCACCAGCAGTGGAGGAGTGTTCCCCTCTCTCCACATCCTCTCCTGCATAAATTGTCTTCGGTGTTTTTGATTTTAGCCATTCTGACAGGAGTAAGATGGTATCTGAGAGTTGTTTTGATTTGCATTTCCCTGGTGGCTAAGGATGTTGAGCAGTTTCTTAAGTGTCTCTTGGCCATTTTAGCCTCCTCTATTGAGAATTCTCTATTTAGTTCTGTACCCCACCTTTTAATTGGATCCTTTGGTGTTTTGGAGACTTGTTTCTTGAGTTCTTCGTAAATTTTGGAGATTAGCCCTCTGTCAGATGTAGGGTTAGTGAATATCTTTTCCCATTCTGTCTTGTTGACTGTGTCCTTTGCCTTACAGAAGCTTTTTAGTTTCAGCAGGTCCCATTTGTTAATTGTCGATCTCAGTGTCTGTGCTACTGGTGTTATGTTTAGGAAGTGGTCTCCTGTACCAACTCGTTGAAGAGTATCTCCCACTTTCTCTTCTAAAAGTTTCAGTGTGGCTGGATTTATGTTGAGATCTTTGATCCATTTGGACTTAAGTTTTGTACAAGGCGATAAACATGGATCTATCTGCAGTCTTCTGCATACCAGTACCCAGTTATGCCAGCACCATTTGTTGAAGATGCTTTCTTTTTTCCACTGTACAGTTTTAGCTTCTTTGTCAAAAATCAAGTGTTCATAGGTGTGTGGGTTAAAATTAGGGTTTTTAGTTCGGTTCCATTGGTCTACCTGCCTATTTTTGTGCCAATACCAAGCTGTTTTCAGGAATATAGCTCTATAATAGAGCTTGAAGTCAGGTATGATGATACCTCCTGAAGTTCCTTTATTGTATAGGGTTGTTTTGGCTATCCGGGGCCATTTGTTTTTCCATATAAAGTTGATTAATGTTCTTTCCAGGTCCTTGAAGAATTGTGATGGAATTTTGATAGGGATTTCATTGAATCTGTAGACTGCTTTTGGCAAGATTGCCATTTTTATTATGTTGATCCCTCCAATCCAAGAGCATGGGAGATCTTTCCATTTTCTGGTATCCTCTTTGATTCCGTTCTTTAAAGACACAAAGTTCTTGATGTACAGGTCTTTCACTTCCTTGGTTAAAATTATCCCCTAATATTTGATGCTGTTTTTGGCTATTGTAAAGGGTGATGTTTCTCTGATTTCTTTCTCAGTGACTTCATCATCTGTATATAATAGGGCCACTGATTTTTTTTTTTAGTTTACCTTGTATCCTGCCACATTGCTGAAGTTGTGTATCAGCTCTAGGAGTTCCCTTGCGGAGTTTTTTTGGGTCACTTATGTAAATTATCATATCGTCTGCAAATAGTGAAAGTTTGAATTTTTCTTTTCCTATTTGTATCCCCTTTATCTCCTTTTGTTGTCTTATTGCTGTAGCTAGAACTTCAAGTACAATATTGAAGAGATATGGAGAGAGTGGACAGCCTTGTCTTGTTCCTGATTTTAGAGGAATTGCTTTGAGTTTCTCTCCATTTAGTTTGATGTTAGCTGTTGGTTTACTGTATATTGCTTTTATTATATTCATGTATGTTCCTGTTATCCCTGATCTCTCTAGGACCTTTATCATGACAGGGTGCTGGATTTTGTCAAAGGCTTTTTCAGCATCTAGTGAGATGATCATGTGGTTGTTCTTTCGCAGTTTGTTTATATGGTGGATTACATTGATAGATTTTCTAATGTTGAACCATCCCTGCATTCCTGGGATGAAGCCTACTTGATCATGGTGGATGATTTTTCTGACGTCTTCTTGAATCCGGTTTGCGAGTATTTTATTGATTATTTTTGCATCGATGTTCATGAGGGAAATTGGTCTATAGTTCTCTTTCTTAGTTGTGTCTTTGTGTGGCTTGGATATCAAGATAATTGTAACCTCGTAAAAAAGAGTTTGGCAGTGAGCCTCCTGCTTCTATTGTGTGGAATACTTTGAGGAGTATTGGAAATAGCTCTTCTTTGAATTTCTGGTAGAATTCTGCACTGAAGCCATCTGGGCCTGGGCTTTTTTTATTTGGGAGACTTTTGATGACTGCTTCTATTTCATTAGGGGTTATAGGTCTGTTTAGATTGTTTATCTGCTCTTGATTTAGTTTTGGCAAGTGATATCTACCCAGGAAATTGTCCATTTCCTTTAAATTTTCAAATTTTGTGGAGTACAGATTTTCAAAGTATGCCCTGATGATTCTCTGGATTTCCTCAGAGTCCGTTGTTATGTCCCCTTTTTCATTCCTGATTTTGTTAATTAGCATGTTCTCTCTCTGTCTTTTGGTTAGTTTGGACAGAGGTTTGTCGATTTTGTTGATTTTCTCAAAGAACCAACTCTTTGTTTCATTGATTCTTCCCAGTCTTTTCCTGGTTTCTACTTGATTGATTTCTGCCCTCAATTTGATTATTTCCTGGTGTCTGCTCCTCCTGGGTGACTTTGCTTCTTTTTGTTCTAGAACATTCAGCTATGCTATTAATTCTCTAGTATGACTGTTCTCTAGTTTTTTCATGTGGGCACTTAGTGCTATAAACTTTCCTCTCAGCACTGCTTTCAAAGTGTCCCATAAGTTTGTGTATGTTGTGTCTTCATTCTCATTGAAATCGAGGAAGTTTTAATTTCTTTTTTTATTTCTTCCTTTACCCAGGGATGGTGCAATTGTGCATTGTTCAATATCCATGAGTTTGTAGGGTTTCTGCGATTTGTATTATTGTTGAATTCTAATTTTAATGCATGGTGGTCTGATAAGATGCAGGGGGTTATTCCAATTTTTTTGTATCTGTGGAGATTTGCTATGCTTCCTATTATGTGGTCAATTTTAGAGAAGGTTCCATGTGGTGCCGAGAAGAAGGTTTTTTTTTTGTTTTGTTTTTGGGTGGAATGTTCTATAGATGTCTGTTAAGCCCAGTTGGGTCATAACTTCTATTCGTTCTTTTGTTTCTTTGTTAAGTTTCTGCCTGGAGGTCCTGTCTAGCGGTGGGAGCAGAGTGTTGAAATCTCCTACTATTAGTGTGTGAGATTTTATGTGCATTTTGAGCTTTAGTAATGTTTCTTTCACAAATGTAGGTGCCTTTGTATTTGGGGTGTAGATGTTTAAAATTGAGACTTCATCTTGTGGACTTTTCCTTTGATGAATATGAAGTGTCCTTCTTCATCTTTTTTGATTGATTTTAATTTGAAGTCTAGTTTGTTAGATATTAGGATTGCTACACCTGCTTGTTTCTTGGGACCGTTTGATTGGAAGATCTTTTCCCAACCCTTTACTCTGAGATAACATCTATCTTTGATGTTGAGATGTGTTTCTTGTATGCAGCAGAAGGAAGGGTTCTGTCTTTGTATCCATTCTGCTAGTCTGTGTCTTTTTATAGGCAAGTTGAGGCCGTTGACATTGAGGGATATTAATGCCCATTGATTGATGATCCTTGTTTGTGCTTGATTTATTGTTAGGGAAATTATTTTGTGTAGTTTCTCCTCCCTTTGTCTTTTGGTGTTTTGTAAAGTGGGATTATATATTGCCTGTGTCTTTGTGAATGTAGTTATCTTCCTTGTATCTAGGTTTTCCTTCTAGCACTTTCTGTAGAGCTGGATTCATGGATACGTATTGTTTAAATCTGGCTTTGTCATGGAATATTTTGTTTTCTCCATCTATGGTAATTGAGAGCTTAGCTGGATATAGTAGTCTGGGCTGGCATCCTTGTTTCCTTAGCGTTTGTAGGACATCTGTCCAGGATCTTCTGGCTTTCATCGTTTCCATTGAGAAGTCAGGTGTAATTCGGATAGGTCTGCCTTTGTATGTTACTTGGCCTTTTTCTTTAGCTGCTCTTAATATTTTCTCTTTACTCTGTAGATTTGATGTTTTGATTATTATATGGCGATGTGACTCCTTTTTCTGGTCCAGCCTATTTGGTGTTCTGTAAGATTCTTGTATTTTCATAGCATATCTTTCTTTAGGTTAGGGAAGTTTTCTTCTATGATTTTTGTTGAATATATTTTCTGTACCTTTGAGTTGTATTTCTTTGCCTTCTTCTATACCTATTATTCTCAGGTTTGGCTTCTTCACGGTGTCCCATATTTCCTGGATATTTTGTGTTAAGGATTTGTTGCTTTTGAGATTTTCTTTGGTTGACGACTCTATATCCTCTAATGAGTCTTCAACACCTGAGATTCTCTCTTCTATCTCTTGTATTCTATTGGTGATACTTGCATCTGTAGTTCCTGGTCATTTACCCAGCTTTTCTATTTCCAGCATCCCTTCGTTCTGTGTTTTCTTTATCGTTTCTATTTCAGCTTTCAATCATTCAATTGTTTGAGTTGTTTCCTTCATTTTTTTTGGTTGTTTTTTTCTTGGTGCTCTTTAGATTCTTTGAGAGATTTGTTAATTTCTTGAATTTTTCCCCCATTTCATGGATTTTTTTGTTTGTTTTTTCTTCTATTTCTTTAAGGGATTTCCTCATTTCTTCTTTGAGGGTCTCCATCATCTTCACGAAATAATTTTTAAGGTCTGTCTCCTCTTCTTCATCTATGTAGTGCTTTTCGGGTCTTGCTGTTGTTCGATCCCTAGATTCTGGTGGGGTCATGCTGGTCTTTCTATTGCTGAGTGAGCTCTTATTCTGTCTTCTTCCCATCTCTTCTTCCAGTGGGTGCTGGTGGGGTCTTTCTTTCTCCACTGGTCTCCTTCCTTCCTGAAGCTGAAGCTGGGGATGCTGACACTGAAGCTTAAGCTGAAGCTGGGGTTGCCGGAGGTTGGGGCCAGGTAGGGCTGATGTCTTTCCTGAAGCTGGGCTCACCGGAGTTTGGGGCCTGGAAGGGCTGATGTCTTTCCTGCAGCTGGGTTCACTGGAGTTTGTGGCCTGGCAGGGCTGATGTCTTCCCTGAAGCTGGACTCGCTGGGGTTTGGGGCTTGGAAGGGCTGATGTCTTTCCTGTGTGGGCCGGTCTTCTGGATGCCAGGAGTGGCCCCGGGAGATCGAGGGGATAGGTGTTGGGCAGGGGATCCCCGCCAGAGACCCAATCTTACCTGAAGCTGGACTCACTGGGGTTTGAGGCTTGGAAGGGCTGATGTCTTTCCTGTGTGGGTGGGTCTTCTGGATGCCAGGAGTGCCCCGGAAGATCAAGGGGATGGGTGTTGGGCGGGGGGGGGGGGGGTCCCCACCGGAGACCCAATCTCACCTAAAGCTGGACTCACTGGGGTTTGGGCCTGAAGCTGGACTCGCTGGGCTTTGGGGCTTGGAAGGGCTCCATAATTCCCCTTTTTTACCAATAAAAAGAGATTGGCTGTGATCACTAAAAGAAAACAAAGATTTATAAACAAGATGGGAATTAGGATGTTGCTCATTCCAAACTGCTTCATGCTGGAAGGGGGCGCTGTTCATACCATGGGGATCATGACAAAACTCAGAAACCTGTATAAGTCATTATTTTCAGGGTCTGTGAAGCTCCATCCTCTTAGCTGTCTCAATTGTTGGAACACCTGGCCCACTGCTACCAGGGGGTCTTAGTTCATCAAACCACAGAAGCCTGGAAGGAATCCTCAGCTTTTCATTTTCTGTTGAAACATAAATAAAAACTCCTTTTCCAAGTAACATATACTTATACTTAAATTTTGAGGTCAAGGCATTTTCAAAAGATATAAGTTGAATTAATTAAGCAGTATTTATAATCAAGTGTACTTTAGCAGTTGTTCCTTCCTGAGCAATGAAAAATTAAAAAACATAATAGCATACAGTATCCAGACTCTCTGTGTATTTTCCATCTTTGCGTGGCTTATTTATTTATCTATTATTACTTTATTTCTTTTACTTTTATTTATTGTTCTCTGAGACAGCATTTCTCTTTGGAAATCCACCTGCCTCTGCCTCTGCAACAAATCCTACTGGCGTGCACCACCATAGAGCAGGCTTCTCTATTTACCACTATGCCTTTTCTTTTCTCTCTCAATCTTACATATATTTTTAAACACACTGTAAACGTTTATAAGTTTTTCTTCATCCAAGTCTGACTTTACTGTAAATCTTTATGTTTTTCTGGGCACGTGTCTTATCTGTAAAACCACGGCTGTTTTAAACTGCCGTTTTTTTCCAAGATGGCGGGCGTAAGCGTGACTCCAGCTGCCGGCTTAGAGATGTGGTCACTGCCACGTCCAGCTGTAAGTACAACTTTTAAATCGTTAGCAAAGCCTCTTAAAAGAACCTTGCTGGGTTTTTTTTTTGTTTTGTTTTTTTATGCTGAGTCAGGATGACTGCCTTAAGCAAGCCACAAGTCTCTGCTTGCTGCTAGCAAAACAGAGCCCACCTGAGAAAATGCTGTTACCAAAAATCTGTGCTTCTCTCCATTCTTCTGTTTCTAAAATTCCTTTAAAGCTTTTGTCATTCTATGTGGAACTTCATCATCCCACTCCTGACCACCATTATGTAAAGGGAAGCCTTTTCCTTGAGAGAAGCCTTCCCGCCAACCTGGTTCTAGAGCTGCATCAGTCCCAAATAAACACACAGGAGTTTATATTAATTATGAAGATGTTGGCCTTGCTTGTTTCTTACTGGCTAACTCTGACTTAAGTAATTACCCCATAATTGTTAATCTAAGTATTTCTCTTACTGGAGAATAGTTCCGGGCTTCCTACCCCATGGCGTTACATCTTGACTCTCTGTGTTTCTCCTTCCCAGAGTTCTCCTGGGCTCCTAGTCCCACCTATCTTGGTTCCCTATTGGCCCAACAGTGCTTTATTGACAAATGCACAGGACTTCCCACATCACCCATTACATATGGAATCAAGCCTGGTAAATACAGGTCAGGACTTCAGTCTTAATGTACTTAATCATACTTGAAAAGTCTGCCATCTAAGTTAGTATTTCCAGGTTTCATAAGTTATTATAGGATATTCGGGTTGGAGGATTATTGAACAAGCTACCCCACAATTTTCTTCTAAGAGTTCTCTTTTGGGACTGTCAATCATCTTACTATCACAAGTGATTTAATTCTTTCATGTTTAATTGGATGCCAAAATTCTGTTCCATAAATTACGTGGTAAAATTTTCAAAACTATTTTGGGGCAGTGTTTCCTGGAAGTATGATTTTTACAAATGGCTTGTGCCTGTGTAGCTATTTTCTTCTAATTGAAATACTTTGAACAATAGCCCATAAGACTCAGGAAGTAAATCAGATTTACAAAGTCCAGAAATCTCTTAAAACTTGCAAGACTCACAGAGCTGTTCCCTGGGGTTAGATAAGCAGTCACAATGTCTGGGGAGATGAGAGCCTTGGCCCCTGGTTGAGTTGCCTTAAGTCATTCAGGGTACCCAGAGATGAAGATTGTACAGCTTACACTCCTGAGGTGGGCTCTTTGATGTTTATTTTGATTGGTTTCAATGTTGACCTGCCACAAATTAGAAACACCTGAGTATAGATGGTCACCTGAAGAACTGAACTGATTGCCTTGATCTGATGTAGGAAGAACCACTCGTAATGTGGGCAGCACCTTCTAGGCACACAGGAGAAAGCCAGAAGACATGGAGGAAACAAGAGCTACAAGATGGAAGAGAAGTACCACCACGTGATACAACACAGATTAACATAATGGGTTCATTTAAGTCATAAAAGCTAGTTAAAAACTAGCCTGAGCTATTAGGCCAAGCTTTCATAATTAATAAGTTTCTGTGATTATTTGTTAGCTGTCTGGTGGGCCAGAAAGACTGTGTGACAGCTTTGCTTTTCTGTTTTTTTACTTCTTCTCCTGAACATAGATGAAATAAGCTGCAAAATTTTGCACGTTACTTAACATCTTTGCAATAGAATAATTCTATTTATGATAAAAGCCAATCCTTAAGCACCTGGCTTCTAACCCTGAATCTCCTAAAGTTTCTGAAAAACCTTTAGTCTCTTCTGCACCCTCAGTCTTCTCTCTGGTCTACAATATGCAGAATCTGAAAGGAACTATTTGTTGTATTGACACTTCAATTATTTTAATATGTCACTGTATGAGTTACTGAAAATCCTTCTAGACTCATTATAAATGGTTTTCTTGAGATTGTGACTCATCTGTTCCCATGGATGATGCAAGGTTACAGTCTAAAGCCACCACAGATACTTTCTCAGACTTGTTCCAACTAGCCTTTCCCACCACTGCCTGGTTGCTGGCATACCATCCAGTTCCTGGCAGCATACCCTAGTTCCTGGCAATATCACCTAGTTTCTGGCACTATCATCCTTCATCCATCCTTGGATGCCATCCTAACACAGTGTCCATGGGAAATACACCATACAAATACTTTTTAAACATCCAGAGATTTCTTTCTTATTCCTGGGTAGAAGTCCAGACCTTATACGCAATCTGAGTTATGGTTACTCCCACAATATTTGTTCTGCTCTTGCATCTATGGTTACATCTTGCCACAGTAATCATTATTACAATTGACAGGATTCACTGCTGCAAATACTGACCCTTTTCCCAGAAGCCTGTAGAGCACCTTCTGGTACTTCCATAAACTAGCCAGTAAGGCGGGAGCAACCTAGTTGGTACCAGTTTGATTTCCCCATATCCCATGACCAAAGTGTGTCATGTTGGTTTTACCATCAAGTTCTGGTGGGCACAACAGTCTCTTGCTTTGGGAGCCTCCCAGACACCACTGGCCAACAACCCCAAATAACTTGTCATACATCAAGCAATGGACATTTTATTTGAAAGCCTGTCTTCTGTGAAGACCATTATCCCCATACTGGTGAGTTCATAGGCTTCATAAATAGAAATCAGTGGATTTCAGATAGCAACAAAAACAAAAGGACACAAAGTCAGAATGGGCAGAGGGTAGACCTGGGAGAAGTATGGATTGAATCTAATCCAAATACACTGTATGCATATATGAAAAATACTTTAAAAATCAATTGATAATTTTATTAACAGTAATTATATTAAAAATTCCCAGGAGATGAAACTTAATTCTTTAATTTAGAGGCTCAGTTTCCATTCGCCTCTTCAATCACAATTTATCCAATCTGTATAACGTGTACACGTTCAGTTTACAATGCATTCTCCTGTCTGTCTTCTCTTTCTACCTCTTTGAGCAGTTTGTATAGAGAATCTATAGGCTTCTTTCTAAAACACCTGTGTAGTTGGCTTTTGATCATCTCCAACATCCAACATCCCTTCCCCCCTTCTTAGAACAGTTAAATCCAATCACCTTACAGTAGATTCCTATTGATTTGAACTTGTTCTACCTTGACAGTCCTGAAATCCTCCCAGAAATGATATGTAAGTTAACAGATTTGATTGTAAACAATGTAAAATTCACGAGACATTATTTTTCTCCATAAAAGTTCAGATCTTGAAGTTGCCATGGTTAGCTGCTCAGCAGTATCATTGGTCACACTAAGTTTCCATCTTTCTTACCAGTCACTTGGAATTTCTTGGTTTGAGATGTGTGGTAAAACATAAGCTAGCAAAAAAAAAAGGACATCAACTTTAAATGTCAAAAAAATCAACAAAGATCAGAACTAGATGGCTTGGGATATAAGGAGAGATTTGAAATGGGAGACTGAAAGACAGCTTCGTTTGTGTGGTGAAATCAGAAACGTGGGGGAATGGTTAGCAGTTCTCCGTGTAAGGTTACAATAGGGAGAAATTAAAGCTCCCTTAGAAGCCAAACACCTAGCTTGCCTGCTTCTCAACACAGCAGACAGATAAACTGTGACATTGCTCATGAAATAAATAGGAATGCTACTAAAAGCAAACCACAGGCAGATAATGTTCACGAGTAGCCTAAAACACGTGCCATGGCCTCATAAAAATACAGGAATAACCCAGCGCATGCCACAGAGTTTCTACTCTTGCAATGTTGCCATGCCAACAGCACTTTGAACCTGTTCTGCTAAATATGTGGATTTTCCCCTTTTAAGCCAATCTTGTGTTGGTTGATATTGCTAGTTTTAATCTGTTTTATTATGTAGTTGATTTGGATGAGTAATATGCTAGTAGGGATTTTTGTGTGTTAGTCGATATCCATGAAGGATAGTAATCTCTAAATTTCCTTCCTGAAATAAGATAGGAAATGTTGCTTTTTCAGTTGTCTCAAAGAATTTAGGTAGGATTGTCGCATTTTCCCTTTGATCACTGTAGTCCTCAGTTTTGGTATTGTTTTATTATTTTGCTTTACTTTTGTTTTGGTTTTTGTTTCTGGAGACAGGGTTTCTCTGTGTAGCCTTGGCTACCACGGAACAGAACTTGCTCTGTAGACCAGGTTGGCCTAGAACTCATAGAGATACATCTATCCCTGCCTCCTGAGTGATGGAATTAAAGGCATGTGCCACCATCACCAACTCTCAAGCAAAATAAAAATTAGTGAATGAAGATAGGCTAGAGGCACCAAAATTTGCTGCATCATGGTAAGTGGAAGAAATACCTGAAATAAATGGTAGGATAATTTGTTGGTTCCCCATTTTGTGGCTCAGAAAATTAAGAACATCAAGAAGCTGGATCGAAGGTGATTTCCCAGAGAATTCTGAGTCAACAATGATTTCCAGAGTTTCCAGAGCTGTGAGAATGTCTAGGTTAGTTGAATGCTCATCTTGCAAGCACAGGGCCCTGAGTTCAATCCTCTGAAGCACAGAAAAAGAAAGCATGTTGGCATTTATCCCAGGTTCTGGGAAGGTAGGGGCAGAAGGATTGCTGGCATAATAGGCCAGCCAGCTGAGTTTAGTTGGAGAGCTCCAGGTAATGGAGAAATCATAATTCAAGGGACCTGGATGGTGTTCCTGATAAAGATGCCCCCATTTGTTCTCTGGGCTCTACCTACATAAGTGGAATCCAGATATATATGTGTATCTGCTGGCACAGGCATGCATATGTATACCATTACACATGAACACATAAATATGTGCATATATACATTAAAAATTGACAAAATGAAGAGAACTTAGCTCAACACTTTTCACTTAATTGCCATTTGCAACAGTAATATTGTGACAGAATTATATCACTAAGTATATTTCAATGTATTGTTATGCTATATATAAAAAGTCTAAGTTGCAAGAAGGCATTATTCATATAATGAAAAATATCTCAAGGATTATATACAGTAATGATATAGTTTACATATAATATTCTATGTGAGACCCATGTAATGTAGAAAATTACAGTTTCCTTAGTAGTCCAATGATTTCATATTCTTATAAACTATTCAGTGTTCATTGGGAGAGGCATGAGTAGCTTTATTTCACATGCTACCCCCTTGCTCCTGAGTACAGTGTAATTTCAGAATTGCAGCAGGAATTAATGAAGATGGAACAGACTTCTCCAGAACATATCTCCTTCAGACAGATCCTCTAACATGCTGACCAAGTACTCAAAGGTTTCTCCATGCATGTCCCTCCTGCATGGCAGAGCCTTTTATTCCTCCGTTATTCCTTGTTGAAAAACAACAGTGCACAGCAGACACCTTCCACTAGGACTTTGGATTCTTATTCACCTTTCCTCTTCACGGAATACCCAAATTCTGGGCAGTGTGTCATCCATAAGACTTTCAGGACTTTACAAACAGTTCACAAGTACCCCAAACATCCTGGCCCAGCAATGACTTCTTGCTTTTATTTCATGAAAGATGGCATAACATGTGTATGGAACATTGAGACATCTTGGCTTTTTTCTATGAGACCTAAACTTCCATCTTGGGAGTAAAGTTCTAATTTTCTAAGAACAACATTTACCCCAAGTGCTGGTTAAACATACAAAAATGTAATAGAAGTGGAAACTTTGCTTATATAACTTTCCATTTGGAAAATAAGACCAACCATTGGCCAAATATTTTGACTCATTTCTCAATATAATTTTGTACTTTCTGATTTTTTTCTTTTGGATTGGTTTCTTTGGGTCTTTAAACAAACACTGAGACTGAAAAAAGTTCACAAGACTAGGAATACAACCTAGAGGTAGATTTTCATAGGTATATAGAAATGAAATCATGTCTTTATTGTTTAAGCATCATATTAGAGATTTTTGAAACTATATCATTTGAAATGACAAAGTCAAATACATGCAATGATTTAGAAGAGAGGGGTCATTCTAAAGTAAAATGTGCCAACCATATTCAGAACATTGATGAGTTCACACAGTGTTCAGAAAGCAACTGCAAGCTCACACATAAGCCATCCTAAGTGCTTGTGAACATGATTTGTGTGGACTGCTGGAAGCCACAAATGCTATTATCTTGAAAAAAGCAATTAGCATAAATCACTGGCATTAAGTGAGTGCCCCCAGACTTACCCACTAGTCTAAATGCTTATGCACATTTGGGGGAAAGACATTGTTTATTCTTAGGCAAAGAAAATTAAGTTAATTCTAATAACTAGGGGCATGCCATTTTGCTTGGTAAGCAAACAGGAATCTCAAAGTAATCCAGAAGTTTGTTCAGCTGATGGCAGTTATTAGCTTAGATCCTCTTGGGCCAGTGGGAAAAGTTAGTCCTAAGAAAAGTGATGTCCCATGGAAGCTTGCAAGGCATTGATACATATGCCATTTAAATCCCAAGGAACAGGAATTAACTAATGGTATTGAAGGGTTTACAACATGCCTCATGAAATACTGAAAATACCAGAAAGGTTTATATTCTGTACAAAATATGACTTAGGTGACTCTTTGTTATTAGGTTAATGTTGGAATTTGATGGTTAAGGATTGTGGGTTCAAAGGCAAAGGTGTGGAGACTCTTTTAGAGCCTTCACTGCCCTGACATAGGACTCTGTGCACACTGAAGCTACTCTTCAACTCAACCTTAATTACTAAGTACAAGGAATTTGTAAAATTTTTGATAACTAGTTCCAAATTCTTAAACTAGCTAACTCACATGATTAGATTATCTTGCTTTTTTGGGAAGATTATTTTCAGACGCTGACCCAAGAACTAAACAATGAGCATGTTTCAGAGATCTACAACAAAGCCACATCCCTAGGGAGCAAGCTGATGTCACACATACTGTCTTCTAGAATGTTCTGAGAGCATAGAAATTTCCATTGCATATGTTATGAAACACAGCCAGGATGAGGAGCAGCTAATTTTAAGATTTACTTACAAAATTAGTAGCTCAGTATCCTCTGGTGACTAGTGGCTACCACATTCATCTCAGAGCTATAGTCTACAGCTACTTATTTAAATTGTCAAAGCACCACTAATTTCTTGGTAATCATAGGAAGAAGAAACTAATGAAAAGCAATCCAGCTCCTCTGGTCTCCCTGTATTAAATGTTTGTTTTCTCCTTACTGTGACAGAACAGACAACATAAGCTGTATCAGGGAGGAAGGATTTGGGTCACATTTCAAGTATCATCAGTCAGCAAGGATGGCGCAGGTGCAGGGGACCAGGCGCTGCTTAGTTCATGATGGGGAAACTTGCAGTATGGCTTCTAGACAGTCTCAGGTATGCAGGTAAATCTCCGAAATGCTCAGCAGTGGTCCAGAGATCGTTCACCTATGATAGAGGGCCTTCATCTGTACTGCCCATTGTCTGACTCGGCTGGTTCAGTGACCAGTGTGAGACAAGAGAAGTGGTGAATTTGTAGCCGTGCTGATCTTGATTTGCTTTTGTATGACAATGAAATATCTGCATCTGTTTGGGCTTGATGTGCTTACCAACCATTGGCAAAGTGGTAGCCGCAGTGCTGTTGCTATGGGGATGTTTGCC
Source organism: Mesocricetus auratus (assembly GCF_017639785.1). Lineage (NCBI taxonomy): Eukaryota > Metazoa > Chordata > Mammalia > Rodentia > Cricetidae > Mesocricetus > Mesocricetus auratus. The sequence continues at coordinate 73,118,622 of NW_024429194.1, read as the reverse complement.
TACCTGGTAAGATATTCTAAAAATGCTAGCTATGTAAGCAAACCCTGCCTCAAGTTCTGGTTCTGACAATTGCCAGCAAAAATAACTGTTCAGAGATAGAAAATGATTTTTTTTCTCAAAATGAGTGACACCAGGTATGGCAATGACACTCCTGGGCAGGCACCATGCTCTGGAGTAGTTTGCTGACACAAAACACGTTCCAGGTTTTTGTATGTGATCTCTTTTGTTATGGTTTGATGTGCTTTGATTTTCTTGGCTTTTGATATGCTTGTTTGTTTTATGTTTGTTTGTTTAGAGAGAGAAAGAACATGAAGTTGTGTAGGTAAGGAAGCATGGAGAATCTGGGAGGACTTGAGGAGAGGAACAGTCATTATCAAAATATATTATATAAAAATATTAAAAACAAAAACTTTAAAAAGGGAAAAATAAAGTGAAAGAAACAGAGACTGAGTTATGATAATTCACTTCATCTTCCCCATATAATGAGGTCTGGGAACGCAGAGGATTTCTAGTTCTCACCTCAGGCTTGTCATACAATGGCACTTAACACATGCAATGGAGCAAATAAATAAATAAATAAACAAATAAATAAATAAATAAATGAGACACGCACTTCATTTATGCATGTTGTATTTTTTTCAGCGCTTGAAAGTTGCCTTTCCTTCTGTCTACACAGAAGAAAGATTTGACAAACGCTTAGTCAGGCGGAGATGGTTGCTGTTGAGATGAGGTTTTGGTAGAGGAAGATGATGTTACTGAGGAGAAACATAAAAAGGAAGGACACAGATAATGTCACCTTGTGCCTTTCCAAATCAAACAGAGCTGTTATGAAAGAAGTAAACAAGCTTAACAATATAGGTGATTTATTATTAGTATTATTAGTATTATTCTTTTGATTTTTAAAAAGAAAAACTGTGTAAGTGTAGATATTTTAATTATTTAGAAATTTTCCTGGACAAAAGCTAGAAATTATTCAGTGATGGATTACCATGTAATAGACTGTCTTAGTTAGGGTTTCTATTCCTGTGACCGAACACCATGACCAAAAAAGCAAGTTGGAAAGGAAAGGGTTTATTGGGCTTATACTTCAGCATTTCTGTTCATCACTGAAGGAAGTCAGGAGAGGAACTTAAACAGGGCTGGAACCCGGAGGCAGGAGCTGATGCCCAGGCTATTGAGGGGTACTGCTTACTGGCTTGCTTCCTACAGCTTGATCAGCTCATCTTCTTATAGAACTCAGGACCACCAGCCTAGGGATGGCACCACTTACCATGGACCGGACCTCATTTATCACTAAATGAGAAAATGTCTTGCAACTGGATCTCATTGAGACATTTCCTCAACAGAGGTTTCTTCCTCTCTTGTGACTCTAGTTTGTATCAAGTTGGCACACAAAACCAGCTAGTACACAGACTAAGTATAATCATTTGGCTATTAGCCCATCCCATTCCACCCATATATCACATGTGTGCAATCATTTTTCACATGACATTTATGCACTAGATTTTACAGTTAATGTGTTCAATGGTGTTACTTATTTATAACAAAACCTCCAGTATTATTTCAATAAACACACAATATTTCATCCAGTAAATTTTTGTCTACTTTTCTTCATTCCAATATTTTAATATGGCTGTGAACTGAATGTGTTCTTTCAAACTTGATATGATGCTTCCTAATTTCCAATGTGGATGACTTTGGAGGACATATCCATAGTGGTGATCAAGTCCTGGGGATAAAGCCCTTGTGCATGAATTTTGAGCCCCTATAAAAGAACTCTGAGAACTCTCTGGTCCCTTTTACCAGGCAAAGGCCTAGCAAAAAGGCAGACTCCAACAGGCCTGGTTCTGCAGTTTATAATTCCAGCTATTCTGGAGACTGAGGCAAGAGGATCACAAGTTCAAGGCATGCCTGGGCAACTTAATAATAATAACAAAAGAAAAAAAACAGAAAGACATCCATAGCAAAAAGTGGTTTTTCACCTACACCAAGTATGCTGACCTTTGACTGAGGAATTCCCAGCTTCCAAATATCTGCTATTCATAAGTCATACAACCTTAGCATTCTTTTACAAAAACCTAAGCAGATACCAGTATCTTCCTGTTTGGGGCAAGCACAGAACACAAATCAAACACATTGTTCTCATTTTCAGTAAGCTTCCATGTTTTCAAAATGCTGTTGTACTTTGGTCTCTACCTGAGCCTTGATCTATATCTGCTTAAATGCAAGTGTGGTCCGGCTTGTATGAGTAGAACCCTTTCTGAAAAATAAATATTTTTAAAAGCTGTTTCTACAACCACAGCCCTACCCTCATGATCAGTTACCTCTCATAAGTACCACCTCTAAACTTCAAATTCAGAATTATTCTTCATCCTAACAAACCTTAAAGAACACAGTCATTCAGGTGGTTCACAGTGACAGTTCACACATAAGAACACTGTTTTCCTGTCTGTTTACCCACAGCTACAGCACTGGTCATACTCCTCTGTCTCAGCTGGTCTGAAACTTGCTATGTGGACCAGGCTGACCTTGTACTCACAAAGATCAGCCATTTACAGAAACAAAATAATTTCAACTGAAAATCAGGTCAGAATGAGCTATCTGTAACCAGAGAAAAGAGAAACACAGCTTTATTAAGAAAAAAAAACTACCTGTGGCCATCAGTGTGAATTCTATTGAGATCCCAGGACCTTGAAATAATATTGTATAATGACGCCAACTATGTGTGGATAAAAATGGAAGCCTGGAGATATTGTTGTCCCACTATAAAAACTTTAAGATGCTACAGTCAAATGCATGTTTAGGGGGGATTGTCTTATTCCCAACACCATTGATGGCACATTTGGGAATAGAACAGAATCCAGAAATCAAAAGTCATGGCCAAATTGATGTAAGATATCCAACAGTGGCCAGCATACATGGAACAGAGCACAGTGCATACTTAACTCTTCTAAATAATGCACAGTACACACTTGCCTACATTAGCAGTGTCATGCACTACTGCTGCAGCTGCATTCCCTACTCTGCAGAAAGCACTGGCCACTGATTTCGCAGTGTGATCTGTTATAATGGAAGCTTTTTGTAGAGACTGCTAACTAACTTTCTTGTCATCTACAATAGTACCCAATCCAGTGACATAGAGAAGAAAAAAATTATAAAGTTAGTGAATTCCTAGAAAATATGTTTCATGCTCATGATCAGTAATGGCAGAAAAGCCTAAAACTTAGTGGCTTCATTTCACTGATTCCAAAGCATTACCAAGAAAACAAGTGCAAACACATTCTCAGAAGGGTTCCTTCCCTGCAAGTGTCCAGTGCTTGCAGATAATTCTGTGAGCAGATGAATACCATGGTGCAGCACCAGACTTGGGTTTAGATGTGCTGTCTTTACATCGGCCCAAGGTAAAAAATTGCATTGTTCCTGCTAAGGAATTGCAATCCGGAAGGATTGGTGGGCCAGGGGTTGAAGAGGACTGCTGCAAAAAGGATATGAATAGGACCCCCACGTTCATGAGCTCATGCCAACGTGGTTGCCTGTACCTGACCTGTACAATTTCTAGTCAACACCCCAGCGTAGATGGAGGGTCCATCCCTAACTGAGGGATTATTGACACTTGATGGCTGCTGGGGGGAGGAAAAGCCAACTTTCAGGGGATGGCTTACAAGTATCTACATAGTACTCACTCATTGAAATGGAGAAGGAAGAGGAGGAAGAAGTCTATTATTTAAAAAATCACAAGCCAAAATAATTTTAATCTCATACCAGCCAGCTGAAGAGCATGTGGAATGTTAAAGAAATAAAAATGTAAATGAGCCTGAGCACTATGTCAGGAAAGCAGAGCCTAAGTTCAAACAATAGAGCTGTACTGGATCTCAGAGCTTGGGAAGCGTTTGGTTGCACATCCCTAAGGGCAGTTTCAATGGGGAAATACTGTAAGGTGTAAAGAGTAGCACTTTAGGCTAGGAATGCCTGATCAGAAGGCAGCACAGGGATGTGCCACCATCACTCATAGCTGTTACAAGGAATTATGGTAGAGTTGAGCACCATACCTTAATATCTCTGATGATCTATCAAAATCTTTTCAATATACATTGATAACTGCCCTTGAAGGCTAGATTTACTATCAAACGACAAATATATTTTTCTGGTTTTTAAGATTGAAGAAACCTCTTTCTCCTGACCCTGTCTGTAAAACAAAGCTGATTTCTCTCTCTCTCTCTCTCTCTCTCTCTCTCTCTCTCTCTCTCTCTCTCTCTCTCTCTGTCTCTGTCTCTCTCTCTCTCTCTGTCTCTGTCTCTCTCTCTCTCTGTCTCTCTCTCCCTCTCTAATTTAATTGTCTTTCTTCTTAATTGCTTTTTCTGCCAATTAAAAGCAGGTAGTTTTTACGTCTTTTTGTAGTTATGAGTTTTCCCACTGTGATTTCATCATATCATTTAATTTTGATATTTTACCATATATATTATATTTCAAGATGATCCAAGCTGATTTAACCAAGAACAGAAAATTTCATTTCTACTATGAAGGAGACAAGGCAAAGCAATGCCTGATTTACAGTTAACTAATTAGGAATGAATGATCCAGCAAAATGATTTGGAAGACTGAAAACACAACAGAAACTATTCCTGTTTGAAATTCAAACGCGCACACTTGCCCTCTGTACCATTTAATAAAACTTCACTGGTGTTGGGTTACTTCTCAAAATCAAAATGACCACCAGTGGAAATAAGCTACTTGGGATAGAATCTGAAGGCTTAAGCCACCATGCTGAAGGAAAGAAACTCACGTGTGACAGAATGGGCATGAAGTGCCTGCTGATTCAGCTGAACAAGGAGCTGCTAGAAAACCAGCAATGCAACTTCTGAGAGTCAAAAGTTATCCATCTGCCTTAGTGAGAACGACATGCAAAGGCTCTGCAAGCATTATTTATACACTAAATAAAGTAATTAGATTTATGAGGAATGAGAAGTCACACCACACCTAGAAGGGTGTGAACGTGGAATGCTACACTCAAGGAAAGATCTGGATCAGTATTTTTGTTCCCGAGTTGTTCCCATAGTGACAACACTCTCTCCCTTATCTATATTTCGTCATGTTACTTGGATACTGATATATGAAATGTATACTGAAGGCAGGTAATGGACATGAGTTGTGAAAGAGAATATAAGCTAATTATTTATCTAGGTCTAACTCTGCCGTGGGTTTTTATTTTCTAGCGGTGGATAAGTACATAAATATACTCAATGGTGGGAGTGCAAAACCCAACATGAAGCTCAACAGCCTCAGAATGACTGTTCTAACTTTAAAGAAATCCTTTGGGATGTGCAGCCATTAGGTCTATTAAATTCAGTGTGTAATGTTTCTTGTATTTACAAAAGTTTGTAATGAAGTGTGTTAAAATGTATTTTGTGTACGTATTTACATGGAACCAGCAAAAATTATGAATTTTGTGTTATCAAACAAGGTATACTGCATTAAAGTTCTGTGTAATGTATTCCTATGGAAATGGGTATGACTCTATTTTAGGATAAATTATCCCTTATAAAGATTATTTGCAGGACTAAGTTAATCAGTAATATTTTGTTTCATTTAAGCTGTTAAAATAATGCTCTTGATGTAAAAATGAATCATTCTATATTTTCAGAATTGTATTTTCTGATATAAAGATTATCAATGCTTTCAAAACTCTTTAGGGGGCTTGAGAGATGGCTCAGAGGTTAAGAGCATTGGCTGGTCCCCCAAAGGTCCTCAGGTCAATTCCCAGCAACCACATGGTGGCTCACAACCATCCACAAGGAGATCTGTGCCCTCTTCTGGCCTGCAGGCACACATGCAGACAGACCACTGTATACATAATAAATAAATAAATCTTTAAAAAAAAAGAACACTATGTTCTGTTAAAAAAGAAGAAGAAGAAAGAAAGGTCAAAACACTTTAGGTCTGAATTTGATGGTGAAGAAGAACAGACAACAATATAAAGAGGGCCCCACCACACTTTCTGAAGATTCTCAACTCCAAGTTTTCATCTACTACATTATAAAGTCAGACTACAATAATATCCTATCTAAATGAAACATGACCAGTGATGTCTTCAGACTGAAGAATGGCTTCTTGGGTAAAGTGATCTGAGCAGCAATTCAGTGCAGCACAATTGCTTGAGATTCAGCACATGGAGCACGAAAGATCAGCAAGTTATACTGAGTGAAGGAATGGGCAAAGGTGAGGAAGAGGAGACTGCGGGAACATGTGGTCTCCCCAAACCACAGCTTGGTCTGACAGACATGTCCATGGGAACTAACTCTCCATAAAATCCAAGAACAGTAGGTAGTGTACTGAAATAGTCTCTACCATTTTGTCCTCCCTCAAAGACTTTCGTCAGTAATGCAGAAACAGAAGCTCACATGCCTACTTCTATTACTCAAATAGCCTTATGTCATATTTTAGCTACATATTTAAGTTTAAAATGATTGTTATGAATATCAGCAAGTAATTATAAAGCTTATATAAATTAGTAGTATAACGTAAAGTGGCAATAACCTGGACCATACACCTGTCCATGTCAAGAATCTAAAGCAGTTATACGTTTACAATCTCTTCACCAAAATTCTATATCAAATTCTGCATAAGTATTTATGTAAACTTCACTTTAGTAACAAAGTTATGAAGTTAAACCAGTTAAAGCACTTCAGAGAATCAGGAAAGTGACTTTCATGTTATAATTGTATGTTATAAAAGGTACAGAGCTATGTTTACATCTCCATGTTTATTCTCCATTTATTCACATAAAACTGTTATGCCTACTTTATTTTCCTAAAGGAAACTTCAGTTTCTCTGAATAGGATTATGAGAGTCCTGGCACTTTTTAATCATAAGCATAGTTATTCTTGTGATTTATTGATTTAGATGAGCTGTATGATGTACACTGCCTTAATAGAGCTGGATAAAATCCAGAGTAATAAAATACTCATCTCCTCATCTTCCTAGGTAAGTCTTGCATTCATGTCTACTCGAATCATTATTTATTAGCACACTAGACTATGATCTGAAGTACTTCAAAATCTGTCAGCACTCTCTTCAAAAAAATCTTTGAATTGAATGTCCCTCAAAATTCAACTTGTCTGCATTTTTAGGGCAGATCTTTCTTAACACACACATATACAAACACACACACACACACACAGAGACATAGACACAGAGACAGAGACAGATACAGAGAGAGAGATCGACAGACAGACAGAGACAGAGACAGAGACAGAGACAGAGAGACAGAGAGAGGGAAGAGAGAGAGATGTGCACGCATATCAGAGAGATAGTAAGAGACAATTAAAGAGCACATTTATACTTCCTAATTTTAATATGGATTTGCTTTTGTAAATTTGAGTGATCAAAGGAACATGTAGAATATTTTATTTGTTTTAATTATTAATTTTAATTTTAATATTTAATTTGTTGTTGGCCTTTTAAATGTTGTGACGAATAAGCAATCCACTGAGACTTTATTTCTACTAGGACTTGATTCTCTCATTTCAAGAAGAAAGTGCAAGTTAATCACGTATTCTGATAGCAGCACTGTCTTGAGTAATTTAATGTATTTAGTTCGTGTAATCCACATAGCTGTTTCAGTCCATTCAATAATATAGTTCCTGTATCTAGTCAAACCTCAACCTGGCAGTAAAGCCATGGAAATGAAGCTGATTTTCCTATGTTTTATTTATTCAGATCACTTACTATTATCTTCTGGCATAATTAGATTTTGTTGGATAATTTTTGCACCATCTCTATTATATAATGCATGGTTAAACTCTTTTCCATGCCTCTGTAACTATATCTAATTACAATTCTAGAGAGAGCACTTGACACTTAGTAAATGCAAATAAATACATACACAGTGGATGATTAGATAAGTGACTGACCTGTGGGTAATGAACAATGACTACACTCTTCAATGTCCCTAGAGAGGACATTAGTGTGCTATTTAGAGGGTAGCTTTGGGGTCACCATCTGTTGGGAATGTGGCCTTGGACAGGGTGTTTAGCATCCTAGGGCTCCTGTTTCACTTCCTGAAAGATGGAGCAAATAATTCTCCCTCCCTCTTGAGTCCTGCATATTAACAAATACTATTTTTCTTGGAAAAGTCTCTGTCACTCCACGTGAAACATTTCACTAACCCCAGGACTTTGATCAAGATGCAGAGAAGCCACACAAAGCTTGAAGCAGCAAAACAGAACTTTAAAAGAGGAGCTTCTGGAGATCACTTTTCCTCTCTGCTCACTATTTCATTCTTTATAACTATTGAATATGCAATTATGGAAAACAATAATTGAATGTTGGGCTAATGCTGAATATCAGTATTGCAGTTAGCAAATAAAATACACATCCTTTTTTGAGAAATGATTATGAAAGTGATACATTAGATACAACACTATTTCTGGACTTACAATTCACTCTAACATCTTTGAATCCTGAATCTTGTACCAACAGATAACCACCCACTTCTATTCAGGCATATTACAGATGAAACACTATGCTATGAGGGCACTGTCATACAAAGGCTCTAGCAGTGCTCACAAGTTGCAATGATTATCTTTGTTCTGTTGTGTGATGGATTTTTCACATGTGCAGATTTCAAATGTGTTATAACATCTACTTTCTACCTTTCATTCTGCATGAGAATCATAAGGGCCATTTCTTTGCTCCACTGCAGTGCTATCAACAGGGTTTTTTTTATCTAGAGAAACTCTTACTCAGAAAACAATTTGTTATTGGGTGCAACACATATCATATTCAAGTAGGGATGCTCTAGGTGCAATAAAGATGAACACTGGCCCATGCAGCTGCTTCCCTTTTCCTTTAAGACTCCTGAGGATCCTGCCCAAAATGGAGCAAAGAAACAATGTGGGAAACCAGTTCATTGTGTCACAGACTAGATGAGACAAAAATGACATTTTAATAAGAAATTCAAAAATTTAAAACCAACAAATATTAGAAATTTACATGTATTTCAGTCCCAACAACTCACAGAGATGCCATCTATAGAAGCTTTGCCACAAACATCTTTCTGAAGAAAAGATTTCCTGGCCAAAAGAGAAAAATCTACGAAAAACCAATATGCAGTATTAGAAAAATGATCCTAAGATGGAATAACTAGTGGGCACTCTAAGACATTCTTATTTGTGTACACATCTATATATATATATATATATATATATATATATATATATATATAGTTTGATATTGGCTCACTGTGTTTTGCCATTTGTACTTTAGAAACCAAGGGAAGCAGTGTATATTTCAGAAGCCTGAGGAAGCAATGATGTGACTCCAGTACAAGTCTGCAGCCTGAGGATCAGGATCTCAGGCATATAATAGAGGACAAGTGCCCAGCTCAGCTATTCAGAAGATATTGGGTCCTACCCTCCTTTGCCCTTTGCCCTTTTCTTCTTTAGACCCATATTATGATGAATATATATCCAACTCAGAAGCTGGCCTCTTCTACAAACTCCCTACAGACATGTTCAGAAATAATGTTTATTAAACCAGATCGCTGGTTACCCCGAGTCCTTGTGGAAGGGACATACATATTTAAGCATCACATTTCAGGTGAGTGTCAACTCAATTAATTTTCCTTTCCTTCAGCCTGATTTTCTACCCTTCGCCTTGGTGATTGCTAAGGAATTTGTTATAGAAGTCTGCCCCAGACATCACTGTCTTCTGACCTACTCAGGAGTGACCAGGTGTTTGTTGCTTGTTTGCCTCCCACCAAACCCAAAGTACTTCCATTACCTTCCACATTTCAAGCATAAGCCTATCTCTAGTCTGTGTTAAAGTGGGAGAGAGTATGGATGGAAGAAATGTGAAACATGGATCCAGAAGGCAAGTTATTCTATTCTTAGAACACCAATTTAGACTTGTGGGTGAAGTGAGTACTAGGACTATACTCTTCCATCACCTTAGAGAAGTTCCATGTCTCATCCTACCTCACATCACTCACAATAGGAACAAAACCATCACAAGGCAGGGGCTGCTGGAAAAGAAGTGTTTCATGTTGTGGAATAGTATTGTAACTGGGCAAGACATGCTATATTTGTTTATGCTGTGGAAAATTACTTGAGCTGTGTAAAGTTGTATTACATTTGTTTATGCTGCCTTTGTTTAATGATGTAAAGATGAGTGTTTAATTATGTAAAGATGTGTTACACTTATTTCACCTTGCCTGCCTAAGACATTTAATTGTTCTAATGAAGAGCTAAGTGGCCAATAGCTAGTTAGGAGAAAGGATAGGTGGGGTTAGCAGGCAGAGAGAATAAATAGGAGGAGAAATCTAGGCTCAGGGAAAGAGTGAAGGAAGGAGGAGAGAACAAGGAAGACACCCAGAGCCAGAAGCCAGACAGATGCCAGCCAGCAGACATGAGAAGCAGTGAAAGTAAGACATATAGAAGAAAAGAAAGGTAAAGAGGCTGAGGCAAGAGGTAGATAAAGTATAATAGTTTAAGTAAAAAGGGCTAGCCAGAAATGCACCTAAACCAGGCCAAGAACTTCTAAATAGTAAGAAGTCTCCACATCATGATTTGGGAGCTGGTTGGTGACCAAAAAGGAAAAAGCCTGATACATTTCAGTGTAGAACCCTTTGCCTAGTGGAGGCATGTCAATCTAGATGATGCCTCTACCATGACTGAAAATGTCTTTTTCCCAGGTTCATAAGAATGTGAACTACTTAAAGCAGGCCAAGAGGTGGCATTTTGGGTCATTTTATGCATGGTGTTTGTGGTCTAAAATATATTATCTCTGCTGCAAATTATTTACAGTATTTATTTTAACAATAACATCTAAGGTATACAATTATCTCATGAAGTTTAAGTGTACAGTCATGAATGTATGTTTTCCCAAGGAGAATTATTGATGTGATGAGTTTGAGTAATGGATCATATTTCTAAGCATAGCCAAGGATTTTAAGATTGACACTGAATAGATGGCTTACTGGTTAAGCTTTTGTCAACTAGACACAAGCTAGAAACATCTGAAAAGTAGAAAGCTCATTTGAGAAAATGCTATCTTTAGATTAACTTGTGGGAAAGTCAGTTTGGCCTTTTCCTGATTAATTGTTGATGTGGAATGGCAGGTCCTGTATGCAATAAGAAAACAGGATGAGCAAATTGTTGAGAGCAAGACAGTAAGCAGCACTCCTTTATGACCTCTGCATAAGTTCCTGCCTCCAGGTTCCTGCCTTGCTTAGGACCATGATCTGCATGTGTGAGATAAAATAAAAATCTTTCCTCCCTAAGTTACTTTTGGTTATGGTGTCTATCACAGCAATAGAAACCAAACTGGCACTCAAATTGGTACCAGAATCATGAGGTATTGTTCTTACACACCTCACCCTGGTGCTTTGGGAGAACTGTGGAAGGAGTTTGAAACTTTGGGCTAGAGAAACCATTTACTGTTCAGAGTTCAGTGAGCTCACAGGTATGGGGTGTTAGAAGACAAATAATATTGAGAGATATGCAGACTATCAAGGGTAAGTTTGTGAAATTTCAATGTCCCTTAAAGACACTATCAAGGCCATTACATGATATTTTGGGGTAGGAACTTTTGGTTCTGGTAATCTGGGGCTGAAGAAGCAGAAGTGATTAAGAAGGGACCAGAATCATTGAGGCAAATAATACAAAACCTTCTAGGAAGTGTTTCTCAAGTCAGTATACAGAGGCTGTTATCCAGAGGGAGCCAAGGCTTCATCTCATGATGGCAGCCAAACTTGGTAACGTGTAAGAGTTTTCACATCTTACTGGTTTTAAAGGGAATAAGGGGCACTGGAGAGCAGCTGAGGCTTGATGCAGTGAGAGGTCATAATAGGCCATAGCTAAAAGTGTAGCCTCTGTAGCAGAAGAAGCCCCAGGATAGAAGAAGTCATAAAAAGGTTGAGGCCTGGCACCATGTAGCAAGATTGAAGAACTGGAAGAGAGGCCTGGGGAGGTCATTTGTAAAGGTGTAGCTTGTAGAGAACACAGTGCTTTGGAGATGCCGGGATTATGGGATGACCACCAAGGATAGCAGCAGCCATGGAGGAAGCTGGTCTGCCCCTTTGAGAGAATTTTTGTGTAATATGGATGGCATGGCCAGAGAAGTAAAGTTACTCAGGCCTTCTGGAATGGTGGCTGGGGAGTGGGTCCCAGATGTCAATTAACAAACACCATGGGGTGTATGTTCAAACGAGTTAATTTTTAAGGTGATGGTAGCCACCTATTGTCCACAGACAGGAAGCATGTCATGATGAATGCTTCTGCTCAGCTTGCTTTCTTCTTTTAATGTTGTCTGGAACACTAGCCCATGGAATGGTGATTCAGGGTGTGTGATGAAATCTTGCTTGTACAAATAAAGCCCCACAGCCACACCTTACCTACTTAGTGTCTCAATAGACAAGAGAGCAAGTTCTTCTTTCCTCCAGTTTATATCCTTTCTCTGCCCAGCCATTTCATTTCCTGTTTCTTCCCTGCCAGCTCACTTCCTGTCTGTCTGTACAGACCTCCAAACCTTAATGGTTATCTAGTGGAAAGCTCTATTCCCTGATCTTCAGACAGACTTTATTTGTACAAGCAAGATATCACCACAAGGGTAGGTATTCCCATATCCTTAAACATAACCTAGATAACATCTCACACATTTGCTTAGAGCTTTATCTTCTAGGTGAGTCTCTATTCCATCAAGTTGTATTAAGTACCCATTATCCAATGATGAATTCCTTAGAAGTCATAAGACTAGTGTCCGGCATCTCTGAAAAATTATCTGCTCCCCTCATCTTTAATAACTTAGTTTAGATAATAATAACCTTCAGAATGGATCTCTAGTTCATGAAGGACTTTCAAATGTATTCACACATTTAATTGCATGGTGATCGTTGGAGGCATTCAAAGAAGATAATGTTCTTATTTTGCAAATGAAGACACAGAGATAAAGTAAGTGATTTGTTCAATAGTACTGTCAAGTAAATGCTGTATCTAGGATGAATCCTAAGTTCATGGCAGCCAGCCACTCATTTTGTAGATAATAACGCCATTGGGGATATGTCAGTACAAGCTTAGGATTGAAGTAACAGTAGCCAGTCCTATCATTTCATGGCTCCCAGTTTGATGGATCTCTAGTTAACCCAAATTATTTATCATTGTTTATATCATCTGCTATTGAATCATCATCATTTTCATTTTTCTTTGTGGCACCATTGATAATATCTCTATATTAAAATATTACACCTCATAATCTTATTCCTGGGAGGTATTGCCTGCAGAAACCCTAGCTTGCCTGGCTTCTACATCTCAATTTCTACTTGCCTAGTTTGGAGAGCTTGCCCCAAGACAAGGATGCATCTCTGTGTTATTATTGCTTCTTTGGTAAAGCCAGTACAAGGGGGGGAAAGCTTGTATATAAAAATAAAATAGTGATCACATCATTTGCACCCAGAACATACTCCTCAAGCCTGTCCCTGTGGCTGTTATTCCGCAATAATTATTCCTCAATAATTATCTTGTTTAGGAATATGTGAAAGTGATATCATGCTATATACAATTTAGATGTATATCTCCACCACACCAGCCTCATCCAGGCACACATCTACATCCATGATTAGAATGCCTTCCACTCATTAGCTACCACTATTACCCCATAATATTTCAAGAAACACATCCCTAAGTATCCAAAGTAGCTATGTCTATATCTAATAGAGAGGATAATCACACTTCTAATGCCTTACTATATTGCTAGATTGGCTTTAGGAATGTTACATATTTTTAAACGACTACAAGTAATATAGAAACAATCTACTTTGTGTCTGGAGAAAATATATACCTCACTGGAGATGAAAAAAAGAAGAAAATTTAAGGAGAGGAAACTTCCTTAAAGGACTGTTGTGAATATTAATGGGTTGATATTTATAAAACTTGTTGTTGGATAATTTGTCTTGAAAAGGTACACAGCCAGAAAAAAATTCAGATGCTATTGCATAGCTCTATTTCACAGTGATAAAAGGCTAATTTCATGTAAGCGCAATGGAAAAGGCACTAGTCAGTTCATGGGTTCTCCCTAATCTTTTCAAACTAGAATCAAGTTTCAAGGGTTCAAGCTGAATTCACACATGGTGCAGTTGGGCTTGTAGTGAAGTGGTCAAGACCTCTGTACATCTGTCTCTACTTCTTTGAACAAAAGGGGGTGCAGTTGGGCTTGTAGTGAAGTGGTCAAGACCTCTGTACATCTGTCTCTACTTCTTTAAACAAAAGGGGTTGATTTAAAATCTCCCACCTAGAGGTGGCATCAAGTTTGGAAGATTTGTAAATGACATTGTGACATCTGTGAGGATTGTTTTTTATGCTTGATTCCTTTGGAGTCTGCAACTCAGATTCTGATTAACATGGTGGGTGCTAAGTTTACGGCCAGCACTGGGAGCTGTGCTCACTGCCTTAGTCTATATTAACATCAAGCAAATGCTGTCGGCTTGGAGATGTAGTCACTACCACTGCCAGCTACTTGTACACACCATTTTTGTTTGGTCATGGGGTCTCTTACGCTGAGTCAGGAAGACTCCCTTAAGGCAGCCCTGTGAGTCTCTGTTTGTCTCTAGCAAAACAGAACTCACCTGAGAAAAATGTTGCTACCAAGAAGCTGTTTGTCTCTGTTTTTGTTTGTTTGTTTGTTTTTGTTGTTGTTGTCTTTTGTAAAATCCTTTTTTAAGCTTTTGTCAAGTTTTAAGTGGAAGTTCTTAAGCCCACGTTGGGTATGTATTGTTATGGGATTCCAGCCTGGGTCCCATTGCTGCTTTAGCCCCGAAATAACACACAAAACACCATATTAATTATGAAGCTGTTGGATGTTTGGTTAGTTTCTTATCAGCTAGCTCTGACTTAATTATTAACCCATAACTGCTAATCTGAGTATTTCCACATGGTCTTCTCTTATGGGAGAAAGGGTCCATTCTTTGTATTCCTCTGGTGTCCTACATTGTGACTGACTGTACCACTGTTTCCTAGATTCCTCCTCGACTCTTATTCCCACCATCTTGCTTCCCTATTGGCCAACAGTGCTTTATTAATCAACCAGTAGGACAACATATACACAGAAGGACTTCCCCCATCAGCCATCTATCAAAAAAATCAAACTGGATCAAGACCTCAACACAAACTCAAATACACCAACTCTTATAGAAGAGAAAGTGGGAAATAGCATTGGATTCATTGGCACAGGAGAAGACTTCCTGAACAGAACATTAATAACACAGGCACTAAGAACAACAATTAATAAATGGTTCTCATAAAACTGAAAATCTACATGGCAAAGACACTATCATTCAGAGAAGCCACGGCCTACAGAATGGGAAAAGATTTTCACCAACTATACATCTCATAGAGGGCAAATATCCAAAATTGATAAAGAACTCAAAAAACTGGACATCAGTAGGACAAATGACCCTATTATAGATGAGGTACTAATCTAAACAGAATTCTCAACAGAGGGAACTCAAACGGCTAAAGAAACACCCAAAGACATTTTCATCATACTTTGTCATCAGGGAAATGTAAATCTAAAGTAGTTTGAGATCTCATCTTATACTTGTTAGAATGCCCAAGATCAACACAAGTGACGGCTCATGATGGTGAAGATGCGGAACAAGGGGAACAATTTTCCATTGCTGATGGGAGAGCAAACCTGTACAGTCACTGTGAAAATCAGTGTGCTGGCATCTCAGAAAGCTACAAATTGATCTGCCTCAAGTAAGATCCAGCTATACTGTTCTGGACATATAGCCAAAGGATGCTTCATTCTATTACAGAAATACTTGATTGAGCTACACACACACACACACACACACACACACACACACACATTTATTTATTTGTCAGAAAAGGCTAGGTTTATAAGGCTTTGTTTCATTGTTGTTCTCCTCCTTGATACATATATGAAAATGACACAAAAGATGACATTTGTAACAAATCCATATCTGATTTAATTTAAGACCCTCTCCATAAGATGAAACCCATCCCAGATGCTGCTTGAGAAGCCAGGAACCTGATACATATAATTCAGGGATAAAAATTAAATACTGTTGTTCTGCTAAAGGAACATAGCAATAACATGATTCCTAATAACATTCCTCTATCCTCATAGATGAGTTCCTTGCTCAGTCATCATCAGAGAATCTTATCCCTGTAGCAGATAGGAATAAATAGAGACTCACAGCCAAACAATGTGCAAAAAGTGAGAGATCCTAGAAAATTGGGCTCTATAAAGAATGTCTCCATTAAGTCCCTCCCCTCAGAGCTCAGTAGAAGGGGAGGCTGATGGGAAGAACGTAAAAGCCACAGTGGAGGGGGAACAGCAGAGAAACAAAGCTTTCTAAACACAGTCCTCCTCTTCAACCCAACAAATGTTTTCATGTTTAACTTAGTTTGTTTCCTGTTGTTAAGATGAAATACCTGGTAAAAGCATCTTTAGGCAGAAAAAAAGTTTATTTTTCCCTGGAGTTCTGTGAAATAGATTCCATCATAGCAAGGAAGGCATACAGTGCAAGCATACTGCCAGCTTGCCAAGTCACATCAGCTGCAAGGAAGACAGAGTGAACAGGAAACGGGGACCAGACTTCAAAAACCCCAAAGCCAAGCTCGGATGAAATGCCTCCTCCAGCAAGAAACCTTCTAAAGTTCCCATAGTCTTCCCAAACTACCATCTGGGCACCAAGTGTTCAACCACATGAGCCTACAGAGGATATTTCATATTCTTCAAACCACAATAACATGGAACTGGCTTCCTCTCTCTCTCAAGCTGACTTGATGATGCCATCTTGTTTTCTATTCATGGCTCCATCATGGTTCTCTGCTTTTAAATTTTGTCAAGTTGCTCAAATTTGGATCCATCTATAATCCAACTGCCTTCAGAGTGCTGTGGACCACATGGTGATGTCATTTCTCACTTCATCTTTGCATCCTAAACCAAATGCCTTTCTGTGTGTGGGTTCTGGTAACTGTATACAGAAGCCATCTAGGCACTCAAGAAGAACCTGTGATATGTCTTCCCCTCACATGTACTCTTCTTGTTTTCTGGGAAGTAATACTTTCTGACTATGATTTCCAAGCTTCTCCTTGTCCTCAAATCTCCATCCTCTTTGAGTAGTCCCCATTGAGCTTCTGCTTTTTCTTTATATCCCACACCGTCGATATCTAATATGTTGGAAAATTTCATGGGCGTCAAGGACTGAATCCTCTACTATTATGTCTCATGGGTGCCCTTCACTGGGCAAGGATAAGTACTCATTAAATATTCATCGAAAGATTTTTTTATTAACTTGGTGTGGCTTTCCCCACATTTGGATTCAACTCAAACACCATTTAATACATAGCCCTTTTAGTTAAAAAAAAGAAAAGAAAAGAAAAAAATTACAAACCAAGAGATTTTAATCTGACTATAGGCCTTTAATTATGCTTAACTACCACTATTCAGTTCCATTGCAGACCCAAAGAAAATACTGCGTGTCAGTTATTTTCTGTTCTGTGATTGATGCAATGTCATTGAGTAGCATTAGCTCATTCCCTCTCCAGAATCTGACTTGAAGTTTGGCAGCTACACCATCAATTAGCAATATTGATGATAACCTGTATTTTATATAGCAAGTCATTTGTTTTTCCATAGGAGCTTGGTGAATAAGAGGAGGAAATGGCAGTATTTGTTGCCACAAACCATGAACAGTAAAAGCAATGTATTCAAAATCTTGCTTAAACCTCCCAATCATCTCTTAAAATCTTTGCGGTTATATGCATGCATGTACACACACATGGCCATTTTTAATAATTCTGCTCTACATTAAGTATTAAGTTAGTTCTATTGCCTACTTTTAATCTAGCTATTTACTGTACCCTTTTTTAGCCTCAATTTTGGGGGTAAGAATGAAATACCTGTGTTCCCATGGAAATGCCTCTATCTTGAGATTCGGGGGCACTGACACTGTCAAGCCCAAGAACTGCTAACTTTTGGGTAAGAGTGAAATATCTGTGTCACCATGGAAATGCCTCTCTCTGACTTTAGATTCTAGGTCACTGATACTACCAAGCCCAGAAAATGCTAACTTAGCTTATTTTTATTTTCCTTTCCCTAAATGCATTATATGGGAATATACTCAGTCTTCAGTACTTCTATTTCATACTGTAAATGGGTATAACATCTTCCTTTGGTGACTATTGGGAATCATATGATGAGGCAGGCACATACAAATTTCCAGATGAGGAAAAGATAAACTGTAAAGTACATGTAGAAAAATATGCTTTTAAATCTTTAAGCATTTTTTAACTCCCAGCTACTCCAGTTTCCATCACTGATGCAGACATTATTCTTCCTCCACCCATTTGTGAACCCAGACTGATGACTGGGAGGCCAGTATGGGACTGATCCAGACCCCCTGAATGTGGGTGTCAGTGAGGAGGTATAGGCAATCTATGGTGCCTTGGGTAGTATTTATCCCTGGCATACAAATGAACTTTGGGTGCTCATCCCATAATGAAGGATACTTTCTCAGCCTGGACTCTTGGAGAAGGGCCTAGGCCCTGCCCTGGATGAAATGACAGACTATGAAGATCCTCTAAGGAGGGCCTCACCCTCCCTGGGGATCTGAGTGAGGATTGGGGGGGTTGGGGGGTCTGGTGGGGTGGTGGGGGAGGAGGGGAGGGAGAGGGAGCTGGGATTGACATGTGAAGCAAGGCTGTTTCTAATTTAAATAAAAAAATGAACAAAAATTGATGTTGACATCTGCATTTGTTTGCTTTTTTATAACCATGACAATACACTCACTAAAACCAACCTGGGGACAGGAAAGAAGGTTTACTTTAGCTTACAAGTCCATCACTGAAGGAAGCTAAGGCAGGATATAGGCAAGAACCTGGAAACAAAAACTGAAGCAGAGACCATAGAGCAATACTACTAAATGGCTTGCTAAGCCTGCTTTTCTACATAACCCAGATCTACCAGGGATGGTACCACACAGTGTGCTGGACCCTCTCACATCAATTATCAATCAAGAGAATGCCCCACAGTGCAATCTGATGGAGGCAGCTCACCAACTGAGGTCACATCTTCCTTTGTAACACTAGTATGTGTCAAGTTGACAAAACTAACAAGCACAGCCTCAGAGGCACATATAAAATAAATTTTCTGACCCTGAAGTACTACAAGCCCATAACTGTAGTTTGGAATGGTTAATAATGAAATGAAATAGCAATGATTTAATATGTGAGTATAAAGTTCCTTCTGCAAATGTGACCTTAAGATAAACTTCCTTATAAAAGTGAGAAAAAATCTTAAAACATTAGTATTATACCAAAATCCAATAAAAAAAAACTGCATCTGTGTCCCCTAAATAATTAAGTGAACAACAATAGACCTTATTGCATTATGACATGTTCAAAACTTGTAAATTTCCATTAAATATAATTCAAATTTTCACAAATTCACATTACCTACCTATGACCACTTGTGGAGGCATTTAACTGAAGTTAACCATGAATCCACTAAAATATTTTATATTTCATTGTCATGATTTATACTTTGCAATTTTTAAAGTAGTCTTGTTAATAAAATTTTAAAATTATTCAATAAATAAGACCACTTGTTTTCTGATTCTAAGTTTTTCTAAGTAGATAGGCATATGTTCCCCTCCAACTTTTTTCATTCTGCTATTCAGCAGCATATGGACTTTTAAATTATCTTTCTGGTGTATTGTGAATATTGACTGGTTTTGAATGAAGAAATATTGGCACCTTCTTGAAAACATTTTTATCATTTTTAGTGTGGATTCTTCATTTTCTAAGCTGTGAGGATAACAAAGGCAATACACAGTTATCTGTAAACTATCAGTGGGTTACATAAAGGCTTGGTTATAGAAATAATAGTCGTCCTTGATCTAGCCAAAGCATAGCGCTACATCAAATTTGACAAATATTCCAATGAAAGTAATGCAGAATTAAAGCCTCCAGGCAATGACTGAGTAAGATGTACAAAGCTTAAAACAGAAAAACAAGAAATATGAAAAAGAAGACAACACAACTCTGCTAAAAGTTAGTGATTTTATAGTAACTGATTCCAATGATACTGAAGTGGATGGAATACCAAAGATTTAAAAAATAGATTATAGTCTGAGGCATGGCCCAGTGAGATTGTGTTTACCTAGCATCCATGAGGCCCTGGACTTCGTCTTACTGCCCAACATATACACACACAAAAATAGTAATGATTATAGAGTCACAGTAAACTAACTCAAAGAATATTCAAATAAAATTCCCAATGATGTAAGTAAAATAATTCAGAATATGAAAAAGATATTTTGAAGAGTCTAAAAAAACTTAAATCTAAGAATAATATTCAAAAAGCAAATAATAATCAGAGTAAAAAAAAAAAACCTCCGATGAGCTAGATCAATTGGAAGATAGGTAATCAAAAAGTCAAGTTTAGGTCTGTGAAGAATTGTGCTGGGATTGTAATGGGGATTGCATTGAATCTGTAGATTGCTTTTGGCAGGATTGCCATTTTTACTACATTGATCCTACCTATCCAAGAGCATGGGAGATCTTTCCATTTTCTGAGGGCTTCTTTAATTTCTTTCTTTAAAGATTCAAAGTTCTTACGCTACAGGTCTTTCACTTGTTTGGTTAGCGTTACCCCAAGGTATTTTATGTTGTTTGTGGCAATTGTAGAGGGTGATGTTTCTCTGATTTCTCTTTTAGCCCTTTTATCATCTGTATATAGTAGGGCTACTGATTTTCTTGAGTTGATCTTGTAGCCTGCCACTTTGCTGAAGGTGTTAATCAGCTGTAAGAGTTCCATTCTTCACAGACCTTGAAAGAACAATAATCAATTTTGTATGGAAAAACAAAAGACCCAGGATAGCAAAAACAACCCTGTTCAACAAGGCAACGTCCGGAGGCATCACCATCCCTGACCCCAAGCTCTATTACAGAGCTATAGTCCTGAAAACAGCTTGGTATTGGCACAAAAATAGACAGGTAGACCAATGGAATCGAATTGAAAACCCGGGTATTAACCCACACACGTACGAACATCTGATCTTTGACAAAGAAGCTAAAAATATACAATGGAATAAAGAAAGCATCTTCAACAAATGGTGCTGGCATAATTGGAGACTGGCATGTAGAAGAATGCGGATCGATCCATGTTTATCGCCATGCACAAAACTTAAGTCCAAATGGATCAAAGACCTCAACATAAATCCAGCCACACTGAACCTCTTAGAAGAGAAAGTGGGTGGTACCCTTGAACGAATTGGTACAGGAGACAGCTTCCTGACCATAACACCAGTAGCACAGACAGATCAACAATTAATAAATGGGACCTACTGAAACTGAGAAGCTTCTGTAAGGCAAAGGACACAGTCAGCAAGACAAAAAGGCAGCCCACAGAATGGGAAAAAATATTCACTAATCCCCCATCTGACAGAGGGTTGATCTCCAAAATTTACAAAGAACTCAAGAAGCAAGTCTCCAAAACACCAAAGGACCCTATTAAAAAGTGGGCTGCAGAACTAAATAGAGAGTTTTCAATAGAGGAGTCTAAAATGGCTGAGAGGCACTTGAGAAAGTGCTCAACATCCTTAGCCATCCGGGAAATGCAAATCAAAACAACTCTGAGATACCATCTCACTCCTGTCAGAATGGCTAAAATCAAAAACACCAATGACAATTTATGCTGGAGAGGATGTGGTGAAAGGGGGACACTCCTCCATTGCTGGTGGGAGTGCCAACTGGTTCAGCCACTTTGGAAAGCAGTATGGAGATTCCTCAGAAAAATGGGAATAAACCTACCACGAGACCCAGCAACTCCACTCTTAGGCATATATCCAAAAGATGCCCATTCATACAACAAAGATATCTGTTCCACTATGTTCATAGCAGCTTTATTTGTAATAGCCAGAACTTGGAAGCAACCTAGATGTCCCTCACCCGAAGAGTGGATAGAGAAAATGTGGTACATCTACACAATGGAGTACTATTCAGCAGAAAAAAATAATGGAATCATGAGATTCGCAGGCAAATGGATGACACTAGAAGAAACCATCCTGAGTGAGGTAACCCAGTCACAAAAAGAGAAACATGGCATGTACTCTCTCATATATGGATTTTAGACATAGATCTGGGGAGTGCCAGCCTACAATCCTATGGCCAGAGAGTCTGGGAAACAGAAACTTCATTTAGTGGCTGATCGAAGAAGAGGCAGACTCCCTTGGTTAAGTTCTGAGCTGAACTCAAGAAAGCCAGTAACAGAGAGGGAGGAGTGATGATCAAAGGGATTAAGACTGGGCTGGTTTAACCCCCAGAAACAGCTGACCAGACAAAGGTTAACTCTTGAATCCCAGGCATCAGCCTGGGAATCCAGCATGGGACTGATCAAGACCCCCTGAATCTGGGTGTCAGTGAGGAGGCCTAGGGAATCTATTGAGCCTTGGGCAGCAGATCAGTACCCATCCCAAGTATACACACGGACTTTGGACTCCCATAGAACAATGTGAGGTGCACTCTCACCCTGAACTCTTGGGGAAGGGTCTAGGCCCTGCCCTATATGAAATGACAGACTATGGACACCCCCATGGAGGGCCTCACCCTCCCTGGGGGAATGAGGGGATACGGGGGGGTTGGGGGGAGGGCAAGGGAGGAGGGGAGGGAATGGGAGAGGGACCTGGAACTGACTTGTGAAGCAACCTCGTTTCTTATCTGAATTTAAACTGGAAAATAAAATATATATATATATATATATAAAGTCAAGTTTAAAAAATTAGAAAATGGATAAGCTTAAAGGGACAAAATCAAGTAATTGTGAACAGAGCATAGAAGATCTTTGGGCCATGATTAAAAGACAAAACATATTGAAATTTTGTGTGGGTGGCTTCCCTGTCATATCTAGAAGGCATGATCTCATAGCAGACTTTCACAGTGCTTCCGTGTTTCTATACCCTCTTTCACTGTGTTCCCTGAGTGCTAGATGCAGGCTTTGTGCTGTGGATTTATCAGCTAAGGCTAGGAAACCCACTGTCAATTGTTCTCCGCATTTTGTCCAGTTGTGACTTTCTGTCATGGTCTCCATGTTCTGCAAAAGTAAGCTTCTTTGACATGGCTGAGAGTTATATTTATCTGTGGGTAGAAGGGTAAGTATTTAGATGTTGTTAAACATTATACTGGTTTTGGAAAGTGAGAGTAAAAAGTCATCCTCTAAGATCCATAACCTCCATGCTGAAAATGTTGGGAGAAATTCAACAGTAGATGAAGAGCTGCAATTAATGATTGTGAAAGAGAAAGCATTGGTCTTTCCTAATTGATTATCCAATATCAAGTGGTCAGTCTTAAAACCGTGTATATAGAAGCCACATTGAACAGACTAATCAGGTTGTAGCTAACCACTTGAGCCTAGTGAAGTCATGGATCTTAGAGGAGAACCCACAACCACCACTTTCCTAAACCAGCATAATTCCTAATTGCATTCTAAGGACTTATTCTTTTTTTTTTTTTTTTTGGTTTTTCGAGACAGGGTTTCTCTGTGGCTTTGGAGGCTGTCCTGGAACTAGCTCTTGTAGACCAGGCTGGCCTCAAACTCACAGAGATCCGTCTGCCTCTGCCTCCCAAGTGCTGGGATTAAAGGTGTACGCCACCAACGCCCAGCCTAAGGACTTATTCTTATACTCACAGATAAACGTCACTCTCATCCTACTTTGCAGAGAACATAGAGACTGTTGCTGAAAAACACAACTGGCTAAAATTCAGAAAACAACTGATTGTGGGGTGTAGATACATCTATTAATACAATGCCTGCACCTACTTGGTAGAATTATTTGAATTATTAAATTTGGTAAATGCTTAATCAATATTATGTATATGAAGATTCAAAAAATAGTCCTTACTAAAATACACTTATGGTATGGCAAATTTAAAGTAAAGATGAATTACATCACAAATTGACAAACAAGAGATGTGCATATGCGATATAAAAGATTTGAGACTTTTACAAAGAATACAGCGTGTTCTTTTTCAACTTGCATAGACACATTACAAACAAATTATCCATGCTTGTACAAACTAATCAAAGGACATGATTCTTAATATCAGAAAAATCAAACCAATAATAAAAAGACAGGTATAGTGACAGAAAGATATATAAAAGTATAAAGGATTAGAAAGAATAAATACATATATATACACACATATCTATGCACATGTTAAATTATTCAATTTATGAACAAAAAAGCATGCGCTAACACATTAATGACTAGCTTTTCTGTTGTGCTTTGTTGGATGTGTGCTGCATTCCCTCTAGGGAATGCCATGAGACAATACGTGTTAGCTGACAGTGTATTTCTGGGCTGCAATAGTGAAGGTGTTGTCATATGCATATAAAATATCCATCAGGGCTGAGAGGCCAACAGGGTAGGATCCAGACTCAATGAATGTAGTGAGGAGGCCTCAGAAATCTCTGGGGCCTTGAATAGCAGATCAGTGTTTATCATGGCCTACGAATGAACTTTGGGAGCCCATTCCAAATAGAGGGATGCTTTCTCTCAGCCTGGACACATGGGGAAGGGCCTAGGTCCTACCCTGGATAAAATGACAGACTCTAGAGATTCCCCCAAGGAGGGCCTCACCCTCCCTGGGGAATGATATGCGGACTTGGGGGTGACTGGTGGAGGGACAAGGGAGGAGGAGTGGGAGAGGGAGCTGGGATTGGTGTGTGAAGCATTCATGTTTCTAATTTAAATAAAAACATATATTGAGGGAAAAATAGAAAATATCCATCAGAAGCAACTGAAGGTTGAGAGGTGAATGGACTGTAGAGTTCTGAACTAATGTATTAATCCATGGATGGACTGATAAATTGACAGCATTATCATAGAATGATAGATGACAGATCATGTGAGACCTTATTAGAGGAAGTACATTATTGAGGCTTGCCCGTGGAGGGTGTCTATGTCCCTGGACTTGCATTTTCCTGGCTGACAGAAAATAAGCAGCTTCCTCTGCTATGAATTACTGTCCCCATGAAACACTACCTCCTCTCAGACCCAAAAGGATGGAGCATTGCTGACTTTGGAATGAATTCAATTATACTAGGATCCCATGCCAATCTTTCCATCTCTATCCTGGTTTTCTCCCATCAAAAGTGGAAAACACAGAGAGAAAATACTTTGCAATGTATGCTATGTTTCACGTCTCTGTGTTACATTCACTGACACACAAGTAAATAACACAGTTGGATAGATACAATGATTTTTCTCATCACTCTAGTGGCAAAGCTGAGTTTGAATCCAAGCATTCTGACTTCAGAATCTATCCCGATCTTCAGTGTGATTTCTATAAGCATTATAAAAAATAATGAACCGCACTATTATCCAGGTTCCTACTTATTGAAATTTTCTAGCCACAAATGTGACATGAGAAATGACTTAAAATAATTCTTATTACAGTATTATTTATAGCATGTAAACCTAGAAATTAGCTATATCTATTTATGTATGGTGATACATTTTCCTGAAAATACTTCTTACCTTTAAAGACACTGGATTTTTGGAAAGCCAAGTTAATAATATGCCTTGAGCTAATTAAAGACTATGTTCATTTAAGATTGCTATCCTACTGTGTGCTGGGACTATTTAGAGTTAATATGTGTTTAAGAGAACAATGTAACCAACCTAACTCTGTCTTGGATTTCCCATGTAGCTAGCCTTTACAACCAAACTAAAAGCAGCCAACATGCTGAAAGCAACCTTAAACAAAATAAATATCCTATAAATGTTGATGCAACATATAGGTAAAGGTTGATAACATCTCTCCGTGGTTTTGAATGTTATTCTGGGTAAGATGAGGTGTCAGTAAAATAACATTTCTATGTAAAACTCTGTTAAATATTTATATAAAAATGTATGCTTCATTTTTTCCCCACACAGTGTCTGTGCTGTATACTAAATACAGAGAGAAGGCCTTTGTTGAGAAAAATTCGACACACATGCAGGTCAAACAGAAAATAGTTACAGATCAGAGACACAAAACAGACAGGCAACACAGACAGGTCACAGACCACAGGTGATGGATAACAAGGGAAAGGAGTACAGAATTTCAGTTTGGTTTCACTCTTTGTCAAACTACTGAAGAGGAGATTTCTGTTTTCATTCCTTAATGAGACATGTGGTGCCTCCACTGAGGTTTCCTTAGTACAATAATTGACACACTATGGATCTAACTTTATAATGTAGTCCATCTGTATCCAGGTTGCTAGGGGATAATATAAAGATTAGTTTTTATTTTATAGTATGAAGACATTCTGAGTCTATATTATGAGCTGAAGAAATAAGTCATAATTCCAGATAGATCATTTGATGTCTCCTGTTTTGGGAGAAAACTTCATAGCAAAAGCACAAACAAAGAGATTACACAAATAATAATGGTTGTTATTTCTGTCTGGAGGAACTTTTCAACAATAAGTACATGTCTTTTATAATCAGATTGGACATAAAAGAAGAAATTCTGTTTTTCTACTAAAAGAAGAAAAATATGTCCTTCCTTCAGTGGGTAATTTAAAAAGAAGCTACAAAATATGGCCTGGATCACTAGAAAATTCTTCACAAACACAAAAATATCAATATTTCTTTTAGTAGATTCATATTTCCATGTATTTTTTAATGGTCGCAGTCTTATATAAGTTCTTTCAGAGCCGGCCGTGGTGGCTCACTCCTTTAATCCCAGCACTCCGGAGTCAAAGGCAGGCGAATCTCTGTGAGTTCGAGGCCAGACTGGACCTGCAGCCTCCAAAACAATACAGAGAAACCCTGTCTCATAAAAACCAAAAAAAGAAAAAAGAAAAAGAAAAAGAAAAAACAAAAACAAGTTCTTTCAGAAACAAATTTGTGCCATTCAGATGATTATGAGATAATACTTTTTTTTTTTTTTTGGTTTTTTATGAGACAGGGATTCTCTGTATTGTTTTGGAGGCTGTCGGTCCAGCCTGGCCTAGAACTCACAGAGATCCGCCTGCCTCTGCCTCCCGAGTGCTGGGATTAAAGGCGTGTACTACCACCCCCGGCTGAGATAATACTTTTTTAAGCATAAAGTTAACTTCATTGCCAATACTATTCAAAAACTGTTTTAAAGTTTCTTTGCATAATCTTCTTGGTTAATGACTAATCTGTCATGTTCTTCTTTGACCTTTCAACATCACATGGTTTGCTTTTGTCTTTAATGCCATCCGTACCTTAGTTGTACCTGTACTTGGGTTTCTGTGGGGTGTTCTGTGCATGCATACAGTGTAAACTGGTCAAATTCAGCTTCCTCTCTTTCCATCTTCCATCCTTACCCATGCCTGGTAATTATTATTGTGTTTTCAAGCTGATGTTAGAAATGTCCTGCACTTTCACCCATTCTCTTGTTAAATGGCAGGACTTCATCCCTTCTTATGACTTAATAAGAACTCCGTCTTATGTGTGTATCACATTTTCTTTGTCCACTCTTTTTGGTGAGCATCTGGGTTGAGGCCATACCTTAACTACTATGAGTAATATCACAATAAATATGAATATGGACTGTTTGTTTTATTTCTTTGAATGTACACCAAGAAGTGGGACAACTGGGTTATGTGGTATTGTTGTTTTGCTTGTTTTAGTTTTATTGGGAAAGACTTCCATGCATTTCTCCATAATGAAATGACTAATTTACCTGAACATGAGAGCTTATTGTCTCCTCAATATTTTTCATCATTTGTTACTGTCTTAGTTAAGGTTTCTATTGTGAGGGTACAGTCGTGCTTACGAGGGAAGATCATTTAATTTGGGTGGCTTATATTTTCAGAAGTCTAGTCATCATGATATGACGTGGTGTAGTGCAGGCAGGCATGGTACAAAAGAAGGAGTTGAGAGTCCCACATCTTGACTCACAGGCAACAGTAAGTTGTCTGAGACACGGGTGTGACAACAGCATAGATGAGACCTCAAAGTCTGCCTCTACAGTGACACATTTCCCGCAATAAGACCATACTTACTCTAGCAAAGAACACTTCCTAATAGCAACAAGACCACACCTACTCAACAAGGCCACACCTCCTAATAGTGCCACTCCCTTTGTGAGCCAGTTTCTTTCAAATCACCACAGTTACTTTGTTTATTTGGTGATAGACATTTTGACTTAAGTGGGATGGTATTTCAGTACACTTTTGTTTTGCATTTACCTGATTGCTGATGGCAGTTGCAAGAGTGTGTGTTTGTGTGTGTGTGTGTGTGTGTGTGTGTGTGTGTGTGTGTGTGTCAGTCATATATATTCAGGTAATTCACCCATGATATCAGCTAGATTATGTTATTATAGATACTTATTCTATGCCAAAAATATTTCCCAATTCTGGGTGTTGTCTGCATATCCATGCTGTGCAGAATCTTCCAAGTTTCCAAATGTCACATCTGTCACTTTTCTTATTTATTGTACTTTGAGAATCCCTTTTCTTGTTCATTGTGCTTTTGGAGTCCTACTTAGTAAATCATTGCCTATACTGCTTCTTTTCCTATTTTCATATTTTACATCTAGGACTTTGAGCCACTGGATTTTGAGTTTGTACATGTTGAGATGGAGGTCAAGTTTCAATCTTCTACATGTATATATCCAGTTTTTCTGGCTCAGGTTTTGAGCAAGCTTTCCTTCCTTCAAGGCCTATCCCTTGTGCCTTTGTTAGGATTTGGTGGCTGATAATATGCTTCTGCTCAGTTCCATTAGCCTGCATCTGATCTATTGACAATGCCATGATGAGGTTCTTCATTGTCTTCATAGGGATTGTGAGCTGCCACCTTCGTTCTTTTTCCTCAATACTGATTTCATTGTTTATAGTCTTTAGCATTTTCAAGTTAATTCTGTATTTTTTATAATTCTTTGAAGAATGCCCATGGTATTTTGATGGGGATTTCACTGAATTTGGAGATATCATTGGGCAGTATAAAATTTTAATAATTTCCATTATCCCAATCCCAATCTAGGAATATGGAAAGTCATTCCATCCCTTTTCTGAGTTCTAGAATTTATCCCATTAATGTGTTTTATTTACCATCATTGTATTTATTTCTCTCTCTCTTTTTTTTTGGTTTTTATAAGACAGGGTTTCTCTGTATTGTTTTGGAGGCTGTCAGTCCAGCCTGGCCTCGAATCACAGAGATCTGCCTGCCTCTGCCTCCTGAGTGCTGGGATTAAAGGCATGTGCCACCACCGCCCGGCCCATTGTATTTATTTCTAAGGACATTTATTTTGGTAGCTATTGTGAATAGGTTTACTTCTGTGATTCCTTTTGCAGAAAAAAAAACCTTTAAAAATATCACTGAAATATCTAGGCCTGCCTTCTGGAAGTTTTGGTGGTCTCCATATGACATGGCTCAGCATTAAACTGATCAAAACCCATGGCCATGTTAGTATTACAGAGGAAATGTATTAAGGTCAATATTGTCCAGATAAGTTTCTCATAAGCTACTAATAAATGTGACTCTGGAAGTTCTCCCATCAAAGAAAGGGCAGCAAGAGGAGTGGGTTTTTAAACAATGGATTCAACTGACTTCAGATTTTCCTTAACTCCCAAGGAGATATTGAATGAAACCTATGGTAAATTCAAGATATTATAACCCGAAGTGCATTTAGTACTCCTAGCCAACATCCATCTCCGCCTGTCCACACAGTGATGTTCAGGCCCCAGGCTTACTCTTGTGGTTGTGTGATCACTGGTCACCAGAAAATGTAGCTGAATTCTGAGGTCAGAAGCATATGTCACCACGCCCAGGTCAGAAGCATATGCCACCACGCCCAGGTCAGAAGCATATGCCACCACGCTCAGCTCTGACAGTGTAACCATCCAGTTCAGAGCCTCACTCATGCTAGCCAGCAGCCTAGCAACTGAGACCCACCTCCAGACCCTGCAGGGATACATTTAAAGATTTGGGGTTAAGTGATGCCAGTTTCTATTTTTGTAGACCGGGTCTAGGCATGGAGATAATGATAATGTTCCTGCAAAGCAGTCACAGGGAAAATTGACTGAGATGATGTTTCTGACTAATGCAAAGCTGGAGCTATAACATTATAAGATTATTTGTTTTTACATAATAGTCCTTGAAGTCAGACTTGGTGCCATACCTCCTTTTTGGCCACTCTGATCTTTAATGATATAGTATGAATTTATGGTAACTAAATGTAAGATTTCCTACATACTTTCCCCTATAAAACATCTCTCTCAATGGCCATCTCTTAAGTAGAATGATTAGATTATCCTAAGTAATGTCTCAGTAACTTTAGGAAATCTGTCTATAATCTACTCAAAATTGCCTTGTTTTTACTGAAGAAAAACACACACAAAATATTCTGATCATGCACTCCTCTCCTCCTCCTCCAACTCCTTTTGGAAACCTCCATATATTTCTACTCACCAACCTCCACATTTCTTATTTCTCTTTCTCTTTAAAAGGAAAACAGGCAAACAAATAAAGCAGTCAAAAAATAAAGAAGCACAGAAAAAACACACACACAAGAAATATACATATGCATACACACTCACACACACAAAAAGAAACCCACAAAACCACACACCATGATACACAAGCAGAAGGTCAGTAAGAAAAAAAAAAAAGAATGTCCCAACAAAGCTATATGACACAAAAAACATACAAAACGCCATTGAATTTGTTTCTGTGGGGCCATCTACCATTGGGCTTGTCCTACCCTTTATATACCTAGTGAGACTTCTCTGGAGAAAACTAACTTTTCCTTTGTGAATAGAAATCAATTAAAGATAGTTTCTTGGTTAAGGGTGGGAGCACTTGCCCACTTTCCCCTCTCCTCCCTGGGGCCTATTTGGCTTAAACCTGTGCAGACCCTGTGCGTCCTGTCAATCTCTCTGTGAGTTCATATGTATATCAGTCCTGTTGATTCTGGAAGACACTGTTTCCTCCATGTTACCCACACCATAGGGTTTAGTCTTTCTGCCTCCTATTCCTCATAGATTCCCTGAGCCCTGAATGGGGCGGGGACTTGGGGAAGACATCCCATGTAGGACTGAATAGTCCAAAATATCCCACAATTGTCCAGTTATTGGTCTCTGGGTAAGTTCCTATCATATCCAAGAGGAAGTGGAGCTATGCACTTGACAATAGGCATAGCAGGATGTCACTAGTAGTAATGTGTTGGGATGTTCCTTTGGCAGAACCATATTTGTTTTCCCATAGGCCCATGCCCTATCCAGTGTCAGGCACTTGGTCATCTGAGCAGTGTCAGGCTTGGGATCCATCTCTTGGAGTGGGCCTTAAATCCAATCAGGGACAGGTAGGTTACTCCCAAAATGACTGTGCCACATTTCACAAGCCTATCTTGCAAGCAGGTCACCATTTTAGATCACAGAATTAAAATCTGGGTTCATGTCTCCCTTCCTCTTCTTGTAGTTTGTGAAGTACATTCCAGTAACATGAACACTAGATAGTTGGGGTGAAGCCTCTAGATAGGCACCAACTCGACTTCTCTGGGTTCAGTGAAATATGTAAATGCCTTCAGTAATAGAGCCTTAACATCACTCTGTGGCAAGCAACCAGTAGACTTGGCAATAATCTGAAGTGTTTATGGGATTACCATTGGCTCCTTTGGCTTAACAACTCAACTGGATGTAACCTGTCCTTGGTACAAGATATTTGACTTGGTGGCAAAGTGTGCTGAATTGAGTCATTGTCTTCCTGGTTATTTGTCAACTCTACATATTTCTTTCAGATACGTGCATAATTTAGGAAGCTTCTACATGACTCCTCAAAGACCATTAGTATTAGTTGTCCTTCCCAATTTTTTCTCCTTTATCCCTTCTTTTGACTCTCCATTTAATCCCCCATACCATTCTCCCTTCTTGTCTCCCCATAAATGTATATTCTAGTTTCCCTTACTTAGGATATCCTCCCCTCCTCCCTACTCCCTTATTCAATATCTAACCTCTATAGATATGCAGATTGTAGCACACCTATCAAAGGCTTAAAAACTAACCTCTACAGACAATAGGAAATATAGGGTATTTGTCCTTTTGGGTCTGGGTTACCTTACTCAGGAAGATTTTTTTCCAGCTCAATCCATATAGTTTAATTAACATGTATAACATTTTTATTACCCATTCATCAGATGATAGACATCTAGGCTGTCCAATTTATGGATACTATGATTAGAGAAGCAATGAACATAGTTGAGCAAGTATCTCTGCAGTAGTATGTAGAGTCCTTTGAATATATGCCCAAGCATGGTATAGCTTGGTATTGAGGTAGTTCTATTCCCAGCTTCCTTTAGGAATCACCACACTGATTTACATAGTGGCTGTACAAGTTTGCTCTCCACTAGCAATGAATAAATGTACTCCTTTCCCAACATCCCTATGAGCATAAGCTACCACTTGCTTTATTGCTCTTGGCCATTCTGACTCATGTGAGATGAAATCTCAAGGTGGTTTCGATTTGCAAATTTGCATTTCTCTGATGACTAAGGATGTTGAACATCTCTTTAAGTGTTTCTTAGCCATTTGTGTTTCACCATTTGAGAACTGTCTGTTTGATCTGATCAGATTATTTGTTTTTATGATGTCCAGTTTTATTGAGATCTTTATGTGTTTTACATATTAGTAGCCCTCTATCGATTGTATAATTGGTAAAGATCTTTTCCCACTGTGTAGCCTGCCTGAATGATGGCCCCCTTTGCCGTGCAAAGACATTTCAGTGTCATAAATTGTACTTAATAATTTTTGTTCATAATCCTGTTGTTATTCTGTTCATAATTCTTTTCCTGTGTCAATGAGTTCAAGACTATTCCCACTATCTCTTATATCAGATTCAGGGCATCTTGCCTTATGTTGAGTTTTATGCAAGGTGATAAGTATGTGTCTATTTGCATTCTTCTACACACAGCCAATGAGCTCTATTGCATTTTCAGGGCCTATTGTAGTAGGGTCACTGGGTTCTGGAGGAGACATACTGTGTCTTGAACATTCAAGATTGTATTTTTGCTCTGGTGGTTAAGCTTCAGGAGTGAGATGACTGAGACAATTCTAGGTGTTGATATCTGTTCTTGCCTTTGTTGGTTTATTGTTCTGGTCCTTGGTTTCTGCTGCCCTGTCTGGCTGACACAGAGGGAATGGGCTAAGAGGGAATGCTGAGAGGTTCTACAAAAAAAGAGTTAAGTTGGGTCCCAAGTAGGAGTTGGAGTTTCTAGGGTAATAGATGTATAGTGAAAGGCAGGGCTCCTGCAAACAGGCTGCTCCAGAACTGAAGATAAGACTGGAGAGAACGTAATGGTGGACAGGACCAATTGTGAGAATCAACCACCTGAGTCTCAGCCCACTGTTGTCAACTGGGGTTGCCAGATAGGGGGTGGGGTGTTTATAGCTATCAATGGCTGACATAAAGGAATGAGGATGGGCTAGAAGGGAGGGCTATGAGAGTTTGAAGGAGCTAAACTGGGTGAACCTCCCAAAGCAGCTGCCACACTTTCAAATTTAATTACTCCCCATTTCCTCCAAATTACTCACTTGGCTTTCTTTGATTATTAATTCTCATAGAGCCTAAACAATTGCTGCAAATCTTTTTTCTAATATTTATTGTATTCTTCCTGCATGCTTGAAGAGGGCACCAGGTCTAGTTACAGATGGTTGTGAGCTACCATATGGTTGCTGGGAATTGAACTGGGGACCTCTAGAAGAGTAACCAGTGTTCTTAAGCTCTGAACCATCTCTCTAGCTCCCAAAATTATTTCCTTTTATTTTATGTACATTGGTGTTTTGTCTGCATGTATATCTGCATGACAGTGTCAGATTTTGGAGCTACAAACAGTTGTTAGCTGCCATATGGGTGCTGGGATTTGAACCCTGGTCCTCTGGGAAAACAGCTAGTACCCTCAGCCACTGAGCAATTTTTCCAGTCCTGCAAATCCTTTATTCTTTGGGGGATTAGGATATATTTGTTCAGATCACTTCATTTCCCTAAACAGTAGCATTCTGCACTGCACTGTCATAATTTCTGTGTCTTCATTTTGCCAAAGAGCAGAAAAGCAAGATAATAGCAAAGAATTGCTAATGGGTTGCAAGCCATCAGGCAGAGAATGTAAGAGTTGAGAATGCTCTGCATTTTCTGGCTTTGACTGGTTCTAATTTTTTCTAAGAGTAAAGCATGTATCCAAAATGTATCTCTTATAAAATGGTTCAAAAATGAACTGTCAGCTGCCTCTGCTTCAGGGCATTGCTACTTTCTTGAAAATTTGAAGTTCTCTGGGTCGAGGTGACCTTCTTATCATCACAAGCTTTGTGAACATATTCATTTATATTTCAAAGAACAAATTCGATCTTTGGTTATGACATAAAACAGTCAAGAGAAGAATATATGTGCATGGTAAATCCAATACCAGCAATAAATGTAAGATGTTTTGCTAAACCAACTAGATTTTAAAATTCATTTTATGTGCTGTCTAATGTCAACACAAGCGAGAGTTATCTGAAAGGAGGGAACCTTTTTTGAGAAAATGCCATCTTAATTTCATGTCTTCATTTTCTTTCTTTCTTCTTTTTCTCCATTGTCTTTTTTCGTACAATCCACTAAGTCCAACTGTTGCTTGTTATGCCCGTGGGTGTGGGGCAATCTCCTAGAGCAAAGATTATCTCCCAGTGGGAACATCATTAAAGATAAAGATCCCCAGCCACTATCAATTGCCAGTGGTCCTTGGGTAAGGGGTGGAGCATGAAGAGCTTCCTCTGTTATCTATCCCAGAATTCTGGATGGGTTGATCTTATGCAGGAGGTCTTGTACTAGTAGTCATAGCTGCTGTGACTTCATGAGTATGATAGATATGCCACATCCAGGAATCAGCTTGTCACAGCTCTCCTTCCCACCATTGACTCTTCCAAGGACATCAAATAATCATTGCTTGCTCTTTTTCTTGTTTGCTTGCTTGCTTACTTGCTTGCTTTTAATAATTGCAAGTCTCTGTTTCTGAATATTCCAATGAGACCATTTTAGTTTCCAATCTCTTCATGCCTTGTCTTTTAAAATGTTCTTGGCCCTATTGTGTTTACTGTAAAACATATAAATGTCAAGGCATCTATAGTCATATCTACAAGACCAGGATATTATATGCTAAAAAAGATAAAACAGTTTTCTCCTACTCAGAACTATTTGAATAACTTTTATAGTATCATTTTTGTTTATGAATTTCACAAAAAATATGTTCTTGTAAATAATATTCCAAATTATTTCAGGAATTTATTGTTTGCCTCCTTATAGAAGGATAAGACAGACATGGAGGGGAACACTGGATCACAGCAGCAAATAAACATGATCGTATATCTGTATAGAAAATACAATATAGCACCTTACTTTGACAAAAAAAAAGAGAAAAATTATTTCAGATATCTGGAACACCACTCGCGGATTTCACTCGCTATTGAAGGCTCAGCAGGTTCTCCCTAGAAGCTATGCTGTTCTTACCCTGAAGTCTAGAGCCTTTTTCATTGATGCTCTTCACATCCTTCCAGGAGCAGCATCCAACTTGTAGTGGGTGGTGATTTCTTTAAGAACCCCTATTCCAAGCACCAACCTTGGTTTCTGGGTAATGATGGTAAGTGATGTACATATACCCGGTGTGAAGGGCTCTTTGCATGCCTAGGTTTCAGAAGACAGTGATAAAAACATGGTCGGGGGCCTGGAGAAAATTCTACTGTTTGCTTTCAGGAAAGTCCGGTAGTGGAATAGAAGTGAGCAATTTGGATTGACTCTGTTCTGGTTGAGTTGAGAGAGGCATCACTAAGGTGGGCTTTTTTTTTTAATGTTATCCTGCTATTATTTTGCTTCCAGGTGCTCAAAAGGCCATCCACCCTGTTCCCAGTACTAATATGCATCTGGAAGTAGAAATAGTGTGACAGCTGAAGTTGGAGGGAAGCTGTGGAGATGAACTGTAATCACTTTAATTGGCAAGAATCCTGTGTGGCTGTTCACTGTCTTCTCCCCCACCAAGAGTAAGGTGTCCTGATAAAAACACCTGGCCTTTCCCCACCCTTTGCTGCGTGTTCAAAGTACCCTTCTCTACTTTCACGTGACTGCTGTATCTTGATTTGAAAGCCCTGGCTCCGTGGAGGTCCTAAATTACCTTTTTGAAACATGAAGCTAATTTCGAATCACCGTTCTTAGGTGGTGATTTTTTTACTTAGGTCTTTTGAAGAAAAAAAAAAAACAGCACATGTATTCCAAACATGGTTTTATTGAGGATCTGCTTAACACAAAGATGCTGACCTCCAGTTTGAAAGTTCTCAGTATCATGCTGTGGCCAGCACCAGCTCTGTCCAGGCGGAGCACCCCAGAATACTCGAAGTTCTTGGCTCAGGAGAACAATGAAGCTGACCCAAAGACCACTGTAAATGAGCCCCATTCGCAGGGATAGACTTGAAAGACCTAGCATTGCAAAACCATGAAGAAGTGGGTGGGGTGGGAATGGGGAAAGGATTCACCCAGGTGGCTTGTATTAGTGTCAATAGAGAGAAGTCAGAGGACCTAGCCAAAGCTTGGAAACATCAACCCAAACTTCGTCTGAGATCCCACACACCTCCCTTCAAAGAGTTCAGCGGCTGTGAGACCTCTGCCCCTGGCGCTGCCTGGGGGTGCTCAGAAGAAACGGACACCCCTTTTGGCTCTCCTCCCCCGGGGCCTCTCTCATGGGCTTCGCTTTGGAGCGCTTCGCTGAAGCGGTGGACCCGGCTTTCCGTTGCCAGCTGTGCGGCCAGGTGCTGGAGGAGCCCGCGTGCACGCCTTGCGGCCACGTCTTCTGCGCCAGCTGCCTGCTGCCCTGGGCGGCGCGGAGGCGCCGGTGCCCACTGCAGTGCCAGCCGCTGGCTCCTGGCGAGCTGTACCGGGTGCTGCCGCTGCGCAGCCTGGTCCAGCAGCTACGAGTGCGGTGTGACTACCGTGCACGGGGCTGCGGCCACATCGTGCGGCTGCGGGAGCTGGAGGCGCACGTCCAGAGCTGCGCCTTCGGCCCTGCCCGCGGCTGTGGCCGCCACTGCTCAGGAAACTGCTGCGGAGGCGGCGGGAAGGAAAGGCACCAGGCGACCACGACCCAGCCAAGTGGGGACACGCGTGAGAGGGCACTAGGGTCCCTGGATCGGCTTCGGATAGCCCCCTGCAGGCGGTTGGGGAAGTCGCTGCGAACGCGGCTCGGCTTGCTGCAGCGCAGGTACCAGGAGAAGTTGGCCCGGTACATGGCGCACACACGCAACTTCGTCGGGGACCCAGGAGGCCGCGGCCGGGTAAGCGCAGAGAGACACACAGAGAGAGTGGGCTCTCAAACATGATTGTGGTGGGGAAAGGGGAATCTTTCTGACCGTTGAAGATTCCTTCTGGAAGTGCTGTCCCTTTTCCCAGAGACGCAAGAGACATCAACCCCCCCCCCATTTTGCTGTGCTAGCTTCCTCTGTACCTCTGCCCCAGAAACATTGCTTAAGGCCAAGGGAGTCGAAATTAGCTCTCTCCTGGAGGAAGGAGGAATTGAGAAAAGTCTTCTCCCATCCACACTCTTGCTTCCTGTCTTCTCCTGTCTTCCACTCTCTTGCCCACCTTCGCTGCCCATCTTTTGTATCCTTTGACTTGTACCTGGAGAAAATCCCATCAATAAACCAATTAGCTGTGAATGGCTTATTTTCTCTGCCAAAGTATGCCTGTCGTATATTTAGCTACCCTTTTCTCAGTTCGGGGACTTCAGGGTGGTGGCAGGGAACCAGGGTGAATTTGTTTTTTACATCCCTGACTTTTCCTGATGGTCCCTCCCTACCGACTTCACATGTCCTTATTGGTGGTGAGTGTGCATGTATGACCTGGGGAACCTGCCTAGGACAAGAACATCTCCTTGAGGTCCCACTGACCCCATGAGCGTCAGCCAGGCAACTGTCTTCCCTACTTCATGGAAGCTGTTGGTCTTGAGCAACCTGCTGTAGCAGCCTGGGTGTCCATCAGCTGTAACTTGTCTTCAGTGATTCGCACAGGTGTTTGATTTGGCTGGTCGCTGGCTTAGCAAGCAAGGATTTAATCTGTACCCTCTCTCAAGGTGCTGTTTTGGTTTTTCTGCCCTCCTTGGGGGAGGAACAACAGAGGCAGCTTCGTTCTGACTCCAGCTCTGGCCCTAGTGTTTAACCTTTCTGCCCCTAGCCTGAAAAACACAGTCAAAGAGAGATAAGATGCTTTGATGAGGGAACATGTAAGAGCACTATGCCTAACACACAAATTATGCTGGTGAGAGACTGCCCTTGTATAACAGCGCCATGAGCAGTTAGTTAATGGAGAGAAAAAAAAAAGTCTGGATGCTGTATGAGTTCCCTAGTCTGCTTGTATATAGGATAATCTTCAGATGAAATGACCTAGAGAAAAAGCACACAAATTCGATTTGCACCGCCAGTTCAGGTTTCAACGTTGATGGAAAGGAACAAGGGTTAGAATTATGAGATAAAAATGTACAGCATCCGTCAAGTTGTGGTTCTCTGCCAGCGGATCTCAACCTTCCTAATGCTGCAGTCATTTAATACATTTCCTCGTGTTGTGGTGAACCCCCCACCATAAAACTATTTCGTTGCTACCTCATAACTGCAATTTGGCTACTATGATGAATCATAATGTAAATATCTGTTATGCAGATACTCGACCCTGACCCACAGGTTGAGAAACACTGTTTCATGCAGTACTTTTTGGGCTCATTTTCAAATGCTACCAGTGGGTGGTGTTTTTCAAAATTGTTTTCTACTTGCCTGTAAGGGCTGCTGTGTTCTCTGTGAAAGCTCCTGGCGGGGAGGTGGAGGTGGGGGGTGGGGGGTGAATGCTGAGGTGGCTGTGGGAATGTACTGAGGTTTCATCCCTCAGTGTCAGATGTAATGTTTGTAGTGGTACCTACAGCTTATCTTGTACACTGTTTAAATGGGTCTTTGCTAACACACAGGTGACTGATGTAATTTATATTTGTTTAAACCTTATTGGATCATCCAGAAAGAAATACTCTACCTAGCAAAACTCCTCTTATTTTCATTCTGAGGGAATGATGACAAACCCAACAGGGATAGTATTGAAAATCAACACGGCTGCCTCCCAGTAGACCCTGCATTACAGGGGCAGCCTGAATTTTTCTGCTGAGGGGACTTTATAAATAGCTCGGCATTTCTACAGGGAAATTTTATGTAAATGTGTATCTAAGATCTACTGACAGTTTATTTTACTTTTTTTGTCATACAAAGATAAAAATAAAGAGCACTGGCTGGTGGTGTTGCTAATCTGTTTGCGGTTTAGGTGAAATCAAATGGGATGCTGCCTGCGTGAAATGCAAACCCATGTAGTCATTGGGAAAATCCTTCTCACAGACACAGCAGTTTCCTTCAAATACATGCTTTCAACTGTGTTCTGGGAGAAATTTTGCCAGACTCAACCATCCTTAAAATGCTTTCTATTTAAGGTAAAGTGTCACTGTAGCAGTTAGTTGTTTTTCTTTAACTTATACACATCTCTTTTTCACTTAGGGTGGAGAACAGAAGTCATTCACTGTTGTGTTAGAAAGAGAAGATGATACTTTGGGATTCAACATAATAGGAGGCAGGCCAAATCAGGTGACTCCTTTATTAATACTGCATTCTGTATGTGAAATGGACTATGGGTCTAACAAACAAGTGATGTCATCCTTAAAAGGATGCTTGTCCCCAAATACCAGATTCTTAATGTAGACCTTCTAGTCGATACTCAGAATTTCTTTATGGGAGAGCTGGAAAACAGCAGAGCACTCCACAGTTGACAGACTTGTTTCTCTAAGGCACAGTCATAAAGTGAAGAGCGTGTTTTACAGTTCGTCCATCTTTCTTGCGTAGCGCCATGGGCAGATCTCTTGAACCTATGGTGCGGTACCTGCGTAGGCAACTAAGTGGCATCTAGTCTGCTTATACTTGCTGTTCCTAAGTAGGTCTTCCAGGACCATTGCTTTCTTGTGATTGGCTAAAATGCTATGTAGTGTCAAAGGCTGCTTTTTGAGATTTACTCATTCCCTGTGAAACTCATTCGCTGTGGAATCATGTAATGATTAGATTTGAATGGGCCTCTTGGCCATGTAGAGTTGATATTTTGAGATTTTAGATTTAAAATTACTTTGTCTCCTAGGTGGTCAGAGCTGTGATTCCAAATTTTTCACACTGGAAGCTAAAATAGATCTTTAGGGTTATGACTATAGCTAAGTTGTTACATACTAGAGGATAAATTTTCTTTCTTCTTCTATACTTCTGTCTTTTTTAAAATCTCCTGTATCTCTTTATAGCTAAGAGGTTTTTACAGTAACACTTCTGAGCTCACCTTGTATGTGCCCTTCTCTAAAGCTTTTTATGTGAATTAAAAATGTAAATAGATGATCTTGTCAGAGATGCTGGACTTGTTCATTATAGCTGTCAACTTGATTAATGACTAGTTGGCATTAAGTGAGTTAATTCTGTGCCAAATTCTCAGCTAAGAGAGTTGCATGTTTGAGCAGAATTGCTACTGTTACAAATAGGGGGAAAAACCCATCCATTACAAAATTTAAAGTTTGCTTAATATGTTTCTTTCTGCTAACATTTTTCCTATAGGATTACCAGAAGCAATCAGCAACTGAAGGAATTTATGTTTCAAA
The DNA here is from genome assembly GCF_017639785.1 of Mesocricetus auratus. Lineage (NCBI taxonomy): Eukaryota > Metazoa > Chordata > Mammalia > Rodentia > Cricetidae > Mesocricetus > Mesocricetus auratus. The sequence continues at coordinate 73,077,919 of NW_024429194.1, read as the reverse complement.
AATTTTAGAAAATGGACCTGCAGACAGAGCAGATGGTCTGGAAGTTCATGACAAAATCATTGAGGTAAGGCGGGGAAAAAAAATGGGCATGTTCTGTGATTAAAACTTTGTAAGGTGGCATACTCATTCCTCACCTCCATATCTTATCACAGTATACATCTAACTGCAGTAGAGACTTCGTTGTTTTATTTCTTCCTAAAAATGTAAAACTCTACGATGATTCTTTATCAGTTAGTGCAACATACCTTATGTTTCCAGGTATATTAATGAACGTCTGTATTTTAATACATTCCCTCCACAGAAACCAAAGGGACTTCTCTGACTTTCATGAAATTCATTTTTATAACCTTTCAAAAAGGTGATGAATCTGTTTTGATAAGAAAATAATGCTTTTTAAAGATTGTGATCAGTATGTACAAGAGAACACTGGGATTACCTATAAGGTGTCTTTGTCATCTTTGGGCATATTCTGTTTTTTAAAAGTGAGACAAATGAAGGAATGGTCTTCCCTCTGCACGGAGGAGCTGTGGGAAGCTTTTGCACATGCAGCTGTGTTGTTGAGTTTGGAACCTATGCTGAGAACTGGGCTGTGATGATAGGGCTGGAATTTCTTCTCTCTCTCTCTCTCTCTTCGATGTTCCTTCACAGCTGGAGATAGTACTATTTGCTGTTACCAAAAGTGATTAGGTTATTTTTATTGGTTAATTAATTTCCCAAGTATTTGTAAAGGCATCAATATGAAGATATGAAGAAGGTTTATTGGACTCCACTGTATTTTGAAAATAAATCTGTATATTCTGTTTTTTGGAATCAGGAGCCTTGCCTTTCTGGATGGGTAGATTCCACTTTTCTTTATTAGACTTCGGATACATTTTAGATTTGTATTCATTGTGTGTATGCTAACAAAGCTGAGTTTTGAGTGCATTGAGCTAAAATAAGAATAGAAAGAAAATCATGGTGTCTAGCAGAAAGCTTACTTGACAGTTGAAGTGTGGGGCATTGCCTTTGGGTGGAGGCTGTTTAAATAGGTCTGCAGATCAATATTGCTTCTAACCCTGTAGCCAAAAAAGGGCAGACATCCTTCTGCTAGCTGTTCAGTTTGCTTCAGGTTACCTTTCAGCAAATATTTATACATTGCAGTGACTGTAGTCAGAAGATTTCTATTATCACTCCTGTGAAGGGCCCTGCAATATATTTTTCCAAGGGCAAATTCATTTAAACAAGAACAAAAAAATTCTTATCTTCTATATCATTTCATAATCATTTTAATACAACGAAAGTCTATATTTGACACTATTAAAGCAAATAGTGTCTCACTGAATACCTTTGCTCAAACATACTCATAACCCAGTGACAGAAATCAATAGTGAGAACTTGAATTATTTAGACATTTGGTAATGTTACATAAGTCTTGTTAATGTTGCAATAAAAAAAAAGTAGCAGAGTTAGAGAAGAGGGCTCAGCAATTAAGATGCATACTGCTCTTGCAGAGGGCCTGAGTTCTCTTCCCAGCACGCGTATCAGGTGGCTCACAATTGATTATGACCCAGATCCAGGAAGGTCTGATACCAGTAAGGTCTGTGACACCCCACACACACATGTGGCATACATTCACACACACACACACACACACACATTCACACACACACACACGTGCAAGTAGAATAAAAATGTGCCTTTAAACAAAGGAGGTTTTCTTTATTGTGTTTTGATACTAGTTTTTAAGATTTATTTATTATATATACAGTGGTCTGCCTGTATATATGCCTGCATACTAGAAGAGGGCTCCATACCTCAATATAGATGGTTGTAAGACACCATGTGGTTGCTAGGAATTAAATCAGGACCTTTGAAAGAACAGCCAGGGCTATTAACCTCTGAGGCAACTCTCTAGTCTCTTATAATACTTATTTTTAAAAACACTCATTTATTTAGGGCTGAAAGTGTGACTACATGGTACAGTGTTTGGCTTGTGTGCTCCAGGTCAGGGGTTCCATCCATAGCACCAATATTAGAATAAAGTCAAATGTATAACATCTCATTCATTTTCTTACTGGAAAAAGGTAATTTTACTTTTACAAAAACTATTCTTGATTACAAATTCACCAAGAAATCCATCCAATTCCATTACTAACATGTGTCAAGCTAATCTTAGTTAAACTCTATTAAGATAAACAGCAAAATTGACCCATTGGTGGAGAACCAGTTGAAATTCATAATGAACTGTGATATTATTCATCTTGATTTATAAATTAACAGGCATTAGAAAGAACTTTAAAGTTGTCATAACACACACATATACATCATCTTTTCCAGGGCATGAATATTTATTTATTGACATTAGATATATTCTGGTTCTACAGTAGATTTATGAGACCACATTTGTTGCCAAGAACTGTGTAAAACTATTTTAGTATTTTCACAATTATCTGGTTAATTAGTGTGACTATTTAAGAAGGAAGATGGCTAAAAAATAAACCTCTAACACTAGGTCATTTGCTTAGTGTTCTGTCAACTCCTGGAATAGATACTCCACAACCTTAGTACATATTCCATCAAGGTATTTAGGGCAATCCTCACATTCAATAAGAGTTACAAACAGCTAATGCCTGCCAATTATCTTAAATCCTATGTCAGAGCTACTAATCAATATCAAGTTTATATCTAATAGGAAATTGACAAACTATATTGATTTAAAATGTGCAGAGTTGGATAAACAGATTTTTAAAATAATGTCAATAATTTATTTTTTGCCTTATGAGTTGCTGACTGAAGGAATGCAATGAAAAAATTCAGCCAGATTTTGAATTTCAAAAGGCAGTGTTAGCTTAAACCTGTTACAAAATACATTTGCCTCAGTATAAAAGCACAAATGAGTTGAATATTATGAAGACAACCAGGTGATTTAATTGTGGCAATTTGACTCATTCTGAATGCTTTGAAATGAAAATAATCAAAGCTTAAGAAGTTTATTGCTACCTTATACTCAAAGTATACCCAAAATATATAGGTGTGGTTATTAGTCTAAAGGATGGATGACAAATATAAGAACTGTACTTACTAAAGTATTCATAAATAACCAAATTGAACAAAAAGTAGATATGGTACTACTTGGTTCTATTGATGCTTATAGAGTCCTTACTAATTCTAATACAATATTATAACTTTTTTGCCATAGTTCAACAACATTCAACAACTCTAAAATAACTGTTTTTGGTATTCTTCGTTCCATGGGATAGTTTTGACATAATTCAAAAGAAGCTAATATTGGAGTCATTCTCCAGAAGTATCCATGCTGGCTAGTTTCTAGCTACTTCTACATCAGTATTTATTTGTGTGTATTAAAAAACCAGTTAAATTTGGTATATAAGTTATACCATTAAGTGACAAAATTTTATTACCAAAATCTAAAAAGGTTGAAATACTGTTGACAGCATCAGAAATTCATGTAAACCAGTTCAGTATGCACAAGAGGTTTAAAGCTACTTGACTTGTCTTTCACAATTAAAAGGTACTGTAGAAGGCCCTTGGTCTCATCAGAAGAGGCGAGCATCAGCATTTTATTTTCTTTAAGATACCTGGGAAATGTGTGGGAGGAAGTGGGGAGTCAAAGTTTATTGCTGCTGTGAACAATATCATTATATCCTAATTCTGTGGCATTGGTAGGCAGCAGTGAGGCCCTAACTCCAGAGTGAGAAATGATGCAGAGTCCTCCTTGTCTCTTTGTTCACTTCTGGTCTTCCCGCCATCTCCTAGCCATGCCGGTGACAGCATGGTGTTATGCACAGCAGTTACATATTTAATTTTTCAGAAATCGGAAATGGAGTCTTCGGTGTCTGATATGAACACATTAAGACAGAAAAAAAGGCATGTGTGTGTGTGTGTGTGTGTGTGAGTGAGTGAGTGAGTGAGTGAGTGTGTGAATGTACATGCTAAAATAACTTCTATCTGTGGAGCTGAAACGCACCCTGAATGGCTGCAGCAAAGGCAGCTTCTTTTGCTTTATGAAGAGTCCCTGCACTGAATTGTGCCACTTTTGTGGCACTTTCCATAAGGCGTCCTGTGTGGCACTAGAGAGAAGACCTTTCCCAACCAGAATTCTGTTGTCAGGCTGCCAGCTGTGTTTTCTTCCAATGCTACATACAGGGCATGCCATACTTTCTGCATTCTGTGTCATCTCTTGGAGTGACCACAGTGAATGTTCTGGTTATTGTGTGAGTTCAGCTAAGGCTTTGGGCAGTGGTTTAGAGCTGTCAAAACAGAAAAAGTAACTACAGACCAGGGATAACCACTTAGAAATACTGAGGCAAGTCTGTAAAGTTCCACCTCAAATCACTAATGCTAATTGCTCCCCAAATAAGAAACATTTGCAGGAGTACCTATATGTTACAGCGTTTCTGTCCTGACTGGTCCCGTCACCCTTGGGTCCCAAATAAACACAAGATGCTATATTAATTATGAAACTGTTAGCTGGTGGCTAGGGCTTCTTATTAGCTAGCTCTGTCGTAACTACTAACCCATAACTACTAATCTATGTATTTCCACATGATCTTAGCTTACTGGAAAATGCTGGCACATCCTCTCTTCCTGGTCTCACATGGCATCTCCTATCTGCCTACACTTCCCAGAACTCTCCTCTTCCCTAGTACTGCCTATCTCCCTGCCTTATTGGCCAACAGTGTTTTATTCATCAACCAATAAGAGAAACATATATACAGAAGGACTTCCCCCATCACCTGTAAACCAGCAGGCAGTTAGACTTATTTTTTATTTGAACAGATCACTGAAAATCTCAATAGAACAATAATATCCTTATTGTCTGTCTTAGGGTATATTTCAACAGCAGCTTGATTGTGTATAATAATGAGAAAAACTATGAAAGAAATTGGGTCAACATAAATAATATTCTGATGAGATTGGTAATCACAATTCAATGTTACTGAGATGAATGTACACTTATCACATGTCTTACTGTCTCTAAAAAAATAATGTGGTATCATGGAAAGAGCCTGGTCCATGAGGTAAAGGAGTTGGAATGCCTGCTCTACCTCTTAAAGACAGAATGAATTGAGTTCCTCCTTAGTTTCTACATGTACTTTCAGTTTATACAATCAAGAAGTTTGAGGAAAGCTAGGCCACCTGCTGCCAGCATTCTGTTCTTCCAATTCCTGAGGATGCCAGAGTTTGTTGAAGATCAGCAGATGGTAACAGCATTGGGATTTATCATAAGAACACTGCAGGCAAGAAGAGCTGTTGTTGGGGAACTTGCTGTAGTATGGTTGGTCAGTGGCCAGGTTTTCTGTCTGCAAGAAGAGCACCTACACTTGGCTGGCTAGGGAAGGAGAGCTCTTTCCTGCCCTGTAATACAAAGCACACTGTCCTATGACATTGCTCTTTCATCTGCAAAGATTTGACCTCAGTAGGGTCACACTATGCATTTATACTAGTTTTCCTATTGCCCTAGAGTTGTTTGCTTCATTTTGGGAATCATGGCATGAGGTTAGGGGCATGTAGAAGACAGTAGAAGCTATATAGATAAGAGATTGTCTTGCAGTTTCTGAAAGGCCCAGGCTTTGAACCTTTGAATTCATGTTGGGTTATAACAGACTATATCTCACCCTTTCTTACCCACAATGTCCTGCCTTTAAATAGCAATGAGGTAATGAGTAGTACCGCTGTTTGACTCTACTTTCTTCTCCTAAGGATTTCTTCATCTTAAACTTGGTCCCTTTGCAACAGAACTGAAATGTAGTGGAAGGGCCTAGTAAGAGGTCATTGGTCTCACACTCTCAGTCTTGGAAGGCCTGAAAGCCATGAGCTAAGTGACCTCTTTTATTTATAAAACAGCTGACCGTGGATATTTTGTTAGAGCGATGGAATGTGGACTAATCTTGTAGTTGTTTAGACTGTCAATGAACATAGTGTTTTTGTCACTCTGGGTTTCTGCTTTAAATAAATACTGTGTTAGAAAAACAGTGCTAGAGTGCTATCATTAAGCTATAGTGTGCTGAGCACTACGACACCATTTAAGCTTCTGAAATGTAAGCATAGGTCTGATCTTTGAGTGGCTAAGTTTACAAGAAAGGGGAGGAAGCAACCATGTAAGACTGTATGGTTTGCACACTGGTATGGACTGGGGATGGAGAGATGTCTTGGAGATTAAGAGCACCTGCTTCTCTTCCAGAGGACTTGGGTTCAATTCCAAGCACCCACATAGTGACTTACATCTTTCCGTAACTGGTGTTCCTGAGGACCTGACACCCTCTTCTGGAAAAAACAAAACAAAAAAATGAAACAAAACAAACATACAAAATACTCAGACACATAAAATAACAATAAATAATCTACAAAACAAAATCAAATAAGCAAAAACAAACCACCAAATTGTTTTGCAAAATGTATGACTGTGATTGACAGCAATAAACCATTTTGGGCTGTAACTTATTCTAAAATAAGGTGCTGAGCCGAGTTCTAAAGTTTTCATAACATTTCAAAATGAATCTTAATTATTTCTCATGTTTGTTTGGTTTGGTTTGGTCTAATGCACAAAGAAGGAATGGCCTTCAATTCCCTCGAACATTAACAGTTTGCCCCTACAATCTGTCTGGGTCTAAGTGTGAAGAAGACAATACCTTAATTTCCCAGCTTTTGTCACCTTCCATAAGTGGTCCCAGTGGATTCCTGACATGTTTTCTTTCCCAAGCCTCTGCCATTTTCAACTCAACTTGCTTCCCCCAGGTCAACTTTATTTTTTCTTGCTCCCAGGCTGAAGTGTCTCATTGGCATCCTATAGTCAGTAGATTAAAATCTACTTCTGCTGAGAAAGCACATATGACCCTTGAAAACATTCATGTTTCACAAAGCCTTTCCTTTTCACCCTGTCCATACTGTGCTCAAAAGAAGTAGCTTTTCTCCCCAATCTTTAGGCCTCTGTGCTTTTATTTTTCAATCTCTGTCCATTTTCTCACATCTTGTCTTCTAGTTGGCAAACTCTTGAAAGCCTTTACTACCCCCAAATCCTTCAGAACCTCTGAACCTCTTTATAGTCCCTGAAAACCTTCTTAGTCTCCTGAAACCCTTTACAATATTCCCCTAACCCTTCATGCCCCCTCAAGTCCTTCATGACTCCAAAACCCTGCACAAATTCACTATCCTTTCTTTAAAAAAAATGAAAGAAATAAAATAATGTTTACTAATTCTTACAAATATTAGTGTTTTTTTTAAACAATCTTTTTTGGAGAACATTTTAGAAAAAAAATATTCCAGGAAGTACACATGCACAACATACAGAATTTCTGCCATTATGTTTTTTTTTAATTTCCTATGAATTTGAGGTTGAATTAAGTTGCTGGAAGTTAAGGTATCTGAGCATATGAATATTTCCATATATGTGTGTTTGTGCTGTGTCTGTGTGTGTGACTTTCCATCTCCTTCCTAGGTCTAACAGTAGCTTGTCAACACTCTCACACCATGTCCAGGCTTATTTTGGAAAGGGCTCCTGGGGTACTGTGGGTGGCTATGTTAATGAACCACAGCAGTAGTATATTTTGAATTAGAAACCATTTAAAAACCCATTGACAAGTCTAGCCTCCTAACGCCTGCAGCAGGAGGCCGCTAATGCCTACAGCAGGAAGCCACTAATGCCAGCAGCAGGAGGCCACTAATGCCTGAGCAGGAGACATTGCTTTTGCTGAGGCAAGCACAGGAGGGGCAGCTTTCTAAGTGTTCAGACAGCAATGCATGGGTCAATCATGCTACCTTAGTAATGTCTTTTAGAAGGTGCTTAAAATGCAGTAGTAGTATCACTTTAAATCACTTTTTTTAAAAGCAAATGATGAACCTTTAAAGATCTGTGTGTGTGTGTGTGTGTGTGTGTGTGTGTGTGTGTGTGTGTGTGTGTTGGGGTGGGGTGGTTCTAGACAGGCTTTCTCTCTGTAGCTTTGGAGGCTCTCCTGGAACTCTCTCAGTAGACCAGCTGGCCTTGAACTCACAGAGATCCGCCTGGGAATTAAAGGCATGAGCCACCATTGCCTGGCTGAAGGCATTAAAATAGACATTGACCACCTGAAAAGATAGTGAGTAACAAAGGGATCATGAATTGGGGGAAGGTCATGCGAGGAATTGTAGGGGTGAGAGGGAAGGACAGGGATAAGGTAGAGGCAGGGCTCACGTAGTCAATTCTCAAAAGATAAAATTATTAAACAAAAACTTAAAGTATAAGAAATATCTTAAATAATCGTGTTATAAGCCGTTGAAAAGTGAAGCATTAAATATTGAAACCCATCTTCTCTTTGGGGATGATATTCTAAGAAGTTCTGGCATCCACATACTAATGGGAACCCACACAGTGCTTAGAGAATGTGAAGCCTAGCTGTCTGTGCTCCTTGTGTAACCCCTAGTGTACACTGGTAGGCGTAAGGTTCACTAAGACCTGGGGCTGCAGGAGCTGTATCTAAGACTGGAAATCTATGGCAGCCCTTTGCAAAAGAAAGTAAAGCCCTGGTAAATCTGCTCTGATCCTAAAACACTGAGGTCTGTTGCTGAGCTTTTCACTGTAGGACAGACCTGTAAACCAGTGCTAGGCAGACTGAGACAGGGATTGCGAGCATAACAATTAAGAAGTTGGAGAGCACTATGATAGGGCCTGGTTGATACAGCATCTTACAGACAGCCACATATCAGCATTGTTCTGTGCAGCCCTGCTGATGTAGACAAATGATTAATAGTCAATCTGCTCACTCTGATGAGTGCCTTGATTGGATAGCAACATCTATGGTGTCCCTGTTTTCCTTAAAACAATTGCATTAATGTTAACTAGTGTTGTTGATAGCATAGTTCTAGGCCAAACAGAAACATAAACCAGAAATTGAAGGGTTGAGTGGAAGGAGAGATTTTTAAATTTTTGAGCAGTAGTAGAACTCTATGGGCTAAAACACTTTATTAATTAAAGTATACCTTCATGTTAACTGTCTAATTTGGCCCCTGCCATTGTCTGAGATTTAGGGAAACAGTAATACTACATTTTGTAGCAGATGGAGATGGGGGACAGGCTTAGAGTATTGACAAGGCTTCTTTAGAGTCAAAGATGTCCAAATCAGGAATGTTTTAAACTAGACTAATCTAGACTGATAAGGAAATCTGATAGGCGAGGGTGAAGAGTGAGATCCCTAAACAGGTTTTGCCTGCTGTGAGAAATTTGCATGTCACGCCTCACAGAGATATATTAAGTAGTGTAAAAACTTCTTTGAATATATATATATGTTGTCATGGCAGACAATCTGCTGGAATTCTAAAGATAGTGATCTATCCATCAAGGCAGAGGTAATAACGAAAGATGATTTTACTAATGCAAAAGTGGTAATGTTGGGTTGCCTTAACTTTTACAGTTTTGCTTATTGCAATTGGTGATAATAAGACACAGATGCAAAGAGCTTTGAGAAGCACTACCCAGGCATTGGGGTAAGTGCTCTTTCACTGATGTCACAAATGATGGTTGATATCAGAGGGTCTCAGACTTCAACCTAAAGGAGTATGATAATAAGCACTCATGACAGGGCTTCTCAAAAGAGCTAAGAACAGGGCATTAAAAGATCTTACATCATTGGTTCCTTGGGAATTAGTTAGTCTGAGGTTAATCTGATGTTTCCATTCTGAACTGGTACCTTAAGAAGGGTTCATGTGTGACCTCTATGCTATAGTCTAAGAAACCTGCCAGGAAGTCTCCAGCTGCTGCAGTCTGACATGGAGAGAGCTGAGCAAATGATACAGTTTTCTAAGGACCTCGTTAACATGGGAAATCCTTAAATTAAAAAAAAAAGATAATCCTAATGCTAGAGATGTGAGGTAGTTGATAAGTGAGACGGGGACAAATTTACTTATTTTCAATTAAAATTTAACCCTGATGTTGGTCAGTGGGAGGAATTTTCATGAGCATCATGCAGATTAAGTATAAATGTCTCCTGTGTACAGTGTGTTTTGCAGAGCTAATGGTGAGTAATTAAAGCAATCTTTTTTGTAATCTGATAGCAATTTCACAAAAGAGAAAATAAGATACAAAAACACAATGCATACCCCCTGTAGCCAGTGGATATAGACTCCATTATCTCAGAGCACTGCTTTGATGTGCTCTTCAATGAATACCTTGAAAGGACTCCCTAAGCCAAGGGAGAGACAGCTGAAGCAGGCAATACAGGTAAGTGAAGCCCGGAGAGAGGTAAACAGAGACATGAGTCCAAGTCTGGACAGTAGAAGTCCCTTTTAGAAGCAACGCTGAGCACTGATTCTGGAAGTTTTAGAGGTGAAAATAATTCTCCTATGAACTGGCCCTACATACTCATTTCATCTACATGTATTATAGTTATGTGCTTTCATTTCAGATTTCATTGTACATGGCTAGAAAATTTTTATACAAAATACTATTATATCTGACATATCTATACAGAATATTCTTTTTAATGAGAAAAACCTAATATAAGATTTAGTTGCATATACTAAACTAAAAACAATATCAAATATTTTAACTAATTATAGCTCTTTAGCAAATACATATCATATGATTTTCATTTAACTTTGTGATAAGCTTAATGATTTGGTTAAAAGTGAATGTCTTAGGTTAACCTGATGTTACCCTCAACTTAAGGGTAAAAACAAATGCTTCTCAGTTGAGCATTCCTTTGCAGAAGCTATTTTGTGTACATAGACACGGCCTATACCTCTCAGGGTTGGAGGTGGGCTGACAATGAAAGAAGACTCAGAAGTGCTTTAGTGGAAACTGAAACTATGAGCTAGCCTAGCCAGAAAATCAGAGGCACTAACATCTGGAGGGATGTGATCACTGCCTTGTGTTTTTGATGAGTAAATAGGCATTTAGTCAAGATGGAAGACAGAAGCAGCAAGGAGAAGAAAATCAGGTGGCCTCAAATCTCAGAACATACTCATTGTAAATCTCTCTGGTGAATATTTTAGTATGGAAGTGGAGATCAGGGAGGAAAAAAATGACCACATGGTAATACCTTTGGAGTTGACTGAAGCATTCTTTCCATTGGGGAGAAGCCCAACTTCTTTCCTAATCAGTTTAGTCCTGGTCCTCCTTAATAATACTAATCTTAAACTGCACAAATTCTTGTAAATTGGATTACATGTTAAGTAAGTTGTTGAAGCTGCTAACTGGCAGACATTAACATGCCTGGAGGGGATGTTTTTCTATTAAACACACACACACACACACACACACACATTTCATTAAGTTTAGGAACTAAGAGATGACCTTGATATAGCATAAAAAGCTAGCTCTAGCTGTGTGCTTATTTTCCATAAATGCATTACTTTTCCTGGAAGGAATATTCCAAAGCCATAGCATTCATGCCAAAGTTTTCATTAGGAATTTCACATATGTCAGGCATAACTTCTACATGATGAATCTTGGGCTACTGATATACTAGATCACTCAATGGAAAATCTCTAGAGCTCTTCTGTATGAGTTTGAACCAAAGACTAGTCTGTGTCTACTTTAATGAGTACTCTGTATGGGCCATTACTATCTATAATGGCAGCCATTCCAAATGTGATTGCAGAGGACAGACAGTTTAGATAAATGAATGTATAGGAAGGAATAAGGTGAGGCTGGAAGCCACACTTAGAGCAAGCAAAAGGATTTCATGTTGCTTGCTGTGTTTGTACAAAATCTGTGTTTATTTACCAGGATTGCCATAGCAAAGAACCCAAGCTAATTGACTTAAGAAAATGCTCACTGTTCAAGATGCTGTAAATTCAAGATCAAGGTCTTGTCTTATAGATTGAATTTTTCTGAGTGAGACCATTTTTTTATTGTTATGGGAATGCTACCTGTCAGCTTTGTCATCATCTGAATATTGAAAATGTTTAACTCTGTCCACCTTGTCCCACAAAACAGATTTCATTAGGGTTCACACAATAGTTTCATTTAACTTTAATTAGTAGAAGTTGAGATTTTGAAAAATGAAATTTTGGAGGGAAATTAACCACTAGCTCAGTGGTGAAATACCACTTGCTATTCTTGCAGAGGATCAGAGTTTGGTTCCCAGCACTAGTATCAGGCAGCTCACAACTTCCTGGAACTCCTGATGGAGGTGATCCGATGCCCTCTTCTGGCCTCTGTGAGCATTGCATTCACATGTGCATGCACATGCAGGCAAATAAAAAGTAAATCTTTAAAAGAAAAAATTAATGATGTCTTGCCTCTATGAATGTCTCAGCTTTGCGAATGGTGTCCCACCTCTAACTTAAATATTGTTGGCTAGTGCACCCATAATTTGGAAGGAAAGAATCTGTTTTATCCAGAGTCTCAATATTCCTATGTATTTTATTCTGAACACAATTTTTTCCACATTGCTCTATTTTCCTTCTGGGCACACTAGGTTTCAGTACCCTGTATCTTTGTCATGGAAGGGGGGGGCATACACCTTTGTTCTAGGCACAGGAATACAAACAGGCCTAGCCTCAGAATGTTGTGCTAAATGTCACTCCTTTCCCAACTCCCATTTCTTAGGCCATCCTAAGAAGACAAAGGAAATAGAAACAGGGATGTGTGCCAGAAGGAGATAGGATTCTCTCAGGAGAGCTGCTGGGCCAAGAATGCCCATGCCATTCTTCCATGATTTGAGTTCATGTGAGGTCACTGAGGGTTGTTGGTGACAGCATTTTGGGGCTAACAAGTCTTATCTTTTTTTTTTTTTTTTTTTTTTTTTTTTTTGGTTTTACGAGACAGGGTTTCTCTGTATTGTTTTGGAGGCTGTCGGTCCAGCCCGGCCTCGAACTCACAGAGATTGGCCTGCCTCTGCCTCCCGAGTGCTGGGATTAAAGGCGTGCACCACCACCGCCCAGACTTATCTTTCTTTTATTCTTCACTGTCCAATTATTTTATGGGTTCTGAGGAGATCTTTAGCACACAACTAATTTGTAGTTCCTTTCTTTGTGTCTAGTCAACTTAAGAGACAGCAGACCAAATCTTTAGTCTCATCTTACCCTTTTCCATTTGGTCTGCCAAATTGGGAGTTATTTCAATGGATATATTTTGCATATCTTTTTCCATTGTAATTCCTCTCATTATTGGGTACGTTTTCTTCTGGGCAGAAAAATCAGCTTTAATTGCATGTCTTACCACCTACAACAAAACTGATGCAATAAGTTCATTGGTTTTCTGAGTTAAACATTAGTAGAATAGTTACTTCATTCTGTCACTAGTGCCTTTTGCAGGTGAGTTATTGCTCTCACTTCCCTAGTAAAAGTCATATAGCACAATTGGTGCCTGAACAAAGGTGAACAGAACCAACCATGTACAACCTGGTAGGCAGAATCCTGTGAATCTTGTAAGTTTCAGTTTTTGAAACTTATAAATTATGATTATCTCCTCAGTTTTATGAAGTCTCCCTCCAGGAGAGTTCTATGCAGAGAAAATTGCTACATAGCACCCAATTATAAATCCTGTTCAGATAGCTGTTCTCTATCCAGATTGGCAGAATCATTTAAAACCTGTAAACAAATGCATACAGTTTTTCAGGGACAATAAGCAATTTTCAAATGATCTGTGTAACTGTCTGATGATGTACTAGCATCCCCAGGATCTCTGCAGTGGCATATTTATATACAATGTTTACTGCTTGGTGTTCAATTTACTGTTGCCCACTCCTCTCCTCTGTAATGTGTAGCAAAGACATAAAATGGAATGCAGCAAAATAAAACAATGCCTTAAACATGCAGAATACACACCAGGGTGGATAGCATGTGTTGACATGTACTGAAGGTATAATTGCTTTCAGAGAAATGTTTTCCAATAGTATTTAGTTGACTGGTTAATGTCCATGAAATAAAGTTGTAATTTCATCAGAATGAATGTGGAGTTGGAACCCTGTATCTGTGGCATATAGAAATTGTGACCAGTACTTCAAAGCCTGCAAGAGCCTAGGACCAATATTTTCTAGGGTTTCTCTAGCTCGTTAGACAGTGGTGGCCTTTCATTACAACATATGCCACCATGATCATTTTAAATTACAGAAGGGGCATTTATAAGGGTTTATTTAAAGGTGAATTTTAATTGAGGAATGGAGCTGGAGTCAGACTTGCTGACTACACAATTCAAGACTGTTCACAATAATATCAGTGTTCTATGAATAGTCTGTTTAACTTGGGTAGGATAGGTGAAAAGATTTCTCTCTGGTCTCAAATGCCCCTGGATAGGAAGCAGTGTGCTGTAGGTTAAAGGGTTAATTATGGGTGAGGGCAGGAGAATTTTGTCTTCCTAAGTGAAAAAGAAACCTCTGTTCAGGATAAGTCACACAGCACACTGTGAGGCTCCAGGTTTTATGAATCCGGCTATTGTAATGCCATTGAGAATCGTAATTGTGAATTTTTGTAGTGAGAAAACAAAGTTCTGATTAACAGCTTCCTTTGAATTTGTCAGAGAAGCAGTGCTCCTTGAAATATTTCAGGGAGCCATATCTATGAAAGTTAGTATTATGAGAAATGACATGAGGTGATTTTCTTGGCCTCTGTATTTTGTATGTATGTGATTTTCTTCCAACAAGATAACATCATATACTGTAGAAACTCAGGCTAAAAATATCCAGTGCATAAGGCTGGTCTGTATGGGATTTAACATCTAAAATCAAGTATGACATCCTTCTTTGCAATAACCCATTGTTTTTTCCTCCCCAAATGAGAAGTAAGTCTATTGTCAGGATCCAATTGTGCATTACACAATGCTTTATAATTCTGTTACTTTATCCATTGATCTAGTAAAAATTATTGCACCTAATGTTGGTGATAAAATCTTAGACAGATGATCTGGACTTCACACATATTTTTTTTCCAATAGCCCCTGCACAGCACGCGATGATGGGCCGCTCCTATGGCTGTTCCATAAATGAAGGAAAAGTTAACTACTACAAATAAACATGCAGTGCCAGAGATGAATTTTCTGAGGATTCATAAGAAAAAGTGGCAATCTACATCACAACTACGATGTCTGCTGCTTTCTTACACTCAGGAAGTCTCCCTTTCTAGTTAGTTTGGTGTGGATAGCCTGATAGATACGCTCCTTGGGTTGAGACTGACCTGGCAGCCTTAGACCCTTTTCCTTTGTTCTTGCCTGCTGTCCAATCTGTAGTAATTGTTACACTTCAATTTCCACTTTTTTCTGCTTTCATGTTGTTCTTTCAGATCACCCATAACAGTTGATATCAAGGTTTGTAGTGCTATTGTTGTTGTTGTTGTTTTTTTTTAACTGTAATCTTCCTTGTCCCAAGCTTCAGAAGCTTTGTAACTTCTCAGAGCTTGAGGAACGAGAGATTTCCCACTTTAAGCATTTTTCATGTCCTTGAGTTCCTCTGTAAAGTCACCAGCATCCTCTGTATTTATCACTAGAAATATAACCTCATTTCTCAGGCTTAGAAGCACAAAGATGAGCCACCTGTGCACTTCATGAAGGAAGAATTTTGCTGTGTACTGATTTTTATGAGTGTAGCAATTTCTCTCAACATTTCTACAAATGGTTCTTGACAGAGTTGGTTTGTGATTTGATTTTTATTGCTGTTGTGGGGAGCTCCTGATAACTCAACCTTAATCAACCATTCCCGTCAATCTGAGAGGTGAGAAATAAAAACTTGATAATATTTAAATCCAGTGGACATTGCTCCTGGGAACAACAAACTATGCGATGCTACTTATAGTGAGAACCTATTTATTTTAAGTTGACAAGTACATTAAGTTCCTTGGTTTCACGTAAGGGCAGCATACAGGTAAGGAGCCTTCCATTAACTGGTATGAGAGACACAACTGTGATTATATCACTTGACGCTCTAAGGGCCCCCAGAGTCTTCCTAGATTGTTCTTGGCAGCAGAGCTCCAACGAATACTAATTATCTTGAAGACAGCATCATTATGAGGGTGCATCTTCCAAAATGGAACATCAACCTCACACAGCGTACATTTGGGAATGCTTGTCATGTCTGGATCAGCCAACAACACACAGCCAGCTTAGCTTCACTCTCTGACGTGGCATAGTGCCAAAACACTCATCATTGCTACAAGTTACAATTGCAGTAGTGGAATTCATGCCTTGGAAGTAACCGACAGTTCTCTAGTTAGAATTTAGGGAATATTCAAAAGGGAAATCATGCCAAGTACTAACTAAGTAACCAGGGCTAGTGAAGCCATGGATCTTGGAGGAGAACCTATAATTGCCAATTTACCAAACCAGCATTGTTTCTAACTACATTCTACATTTGTGGGATTTTTTTTTCTTCCTGCAGTAAAGTATAGTCCTCACCCTTCACCAAGGAAATTTCTCTTTACAACAGAGAAACCTTTACAGAAAATCACAACCAATCAAAATACAGAGATGTAAGGCCCATTCCCAGTTGATACTTCTACTACACAACACCTGCACCTAAGGCTCAGGGGTCATTGCGGAAGTAGGGGCAGAAAGATTATAAGAGCCAGAGAAATAGAGAGTTTTCTATGAGACTGTGTCTCCTAGAACTATCAGAAGCTATACCCATGAAATCTCACCATTATGGCTACCTACACACGACCTGAACAAAGTCTACCCTGATAGGTGTGCTAACGTGGAAGGAGGAAAGGAAAGCCAGGAGGCCTCCACACTAGACTGAAACTACAGGTGACTAAGGAGTGCCTAGACTGGGAGAAATAAGTCTTCCCCAAGGAAGAGCTCCCAAACTGGTTACCCAGTGCCAAGTGGTCAGCCCTGAAAACATACAATTAGAAGTAATATTATACAGATCAAGCAGGTTTATATTTAGATTTTTATATAGGAACACATAACAACAAAGTAAAAGAGGTCATGGATTTGGAAAAAGACAATACGTGGAGGAGTCTTTGAAGAGATAAAATGGAAGGGCGAATTATTATAATCTCAAAAATTAATATGCATATATAGTTAAAACAGAAAAGGTAGAGCATAAGAAGAGCATGTTGTAATAACCCAGTGAATAAGTAACACCCACCACATCCTACCACTTTAAAACTGCGTGATCTAAGTGGTTCTTTATCTTATTTGTGAACATGTGGATGAACTCTCTCTTTCTCTTGCAAACTACATTAAAACAATCTGTGGCATTTGAAATGCCTGCAGAGAGGTAGGATTTTTAGTTTCATTTCTAATATTCATCTGCAACAATCATATATACAGCACTTTATCTCAGCAGAGAGAATTTCTCCAGAAGACAGGAAAACTGCCTTCACTCACATTACAAACATAATAACATCTCTTTGTTTTGTTTCTGAGCTGTCCCATGCTGCATGGGCACAATTGATTTAAAGCCATTCCTGTCACTTCCCCCCCATGGTTTAATACAGGGTGGAGTTGTGCTGTGCTGTCATGGGTGTCATGAAGACAAAGATGGGGATGTAGGACAGAAATCCATTCGTGACTGCACATTGTCTCATCAGTGTCACATTCATTTGAAGTGAGAAACCCTGACTAGTGGAACACAGGCATGGGAGTGAGGGCTGGTTTAGATCTGTTATCTTGGAGCAACAGGGTTCTATTATCATTAATTGGTTTGCAAATACCTACATGGCTTTGGGGGGGAATTACTAGGGAAAATATATGAATGTTGAAAATGTCTTCATGCCATCAACATTAAAAACTCATTTGTTGATATTACATTGCCTAATTTCCCAGTGACACCAATTATTGCAAAAAGGATTGGGACACACACACACACACACACACACACACACACATATATATACATATATATATATATATATATATATATATATATATATATATACAAAAACCTGCAAAGTAAGCTAACCAATTTGCTTTGCTGATTTCCTTAATTTGACTCCTGTGTCTTCAGAATGGTGGCCTCATGCAAATAGGCTCCCTGGAGATGTGATTATTTCACAGTGATGGCGATGGTGACCCTAATCACATGCTATGCATTCTCTTGGGATTTATAAGAAATGACCTAGTCAGCTTTGCTGTTTTGAATCTGTACTTTGTTCACTCTGTGCTGAAGACAGAAAATTCAGAAATGATGGTTACAAGAACCCCAACCCAGATGCTGCTCAGATTAGCCATCTGTGGCAATGAGAGAAGATGTGGGGAATGGTCAGTAAACACATGGCTCCATAAAAGCCTCTGTGTCAGAGTTCCCAAAAGAGCCAGAGAAGTACAGAAACATCTCTGGAGTCTGTGTCATCCCTCTCAGCATCAGGCAGTAAGAAAACACTGTTTCATGCTGTCTTCACACCCTTAGACTCTGTATGTACTGTTAATGGCAAGGGGACACATGATCACCAGTGGTCAGGCCTAGTACACAGCTTCTAAGTGTGGCACACAGGGACACAGGTAACAAAGAGACACTTGCAGTTCTAATAGGACCAGTGACTAGAGCGAGCAGTGCAGACCCTTAGGTAATACCCACGTACCCTTTGGATAATACCCACATTCTTTAGCTTAGTGATCCCTAGTAAATGCAATCCTTAAAAAAGCCAAGCATGGAATACCTTTCAAGAGAATTTGCTTGACAGTGTTCCTCGCTCTCTGCTTTCATTTTAAACCTCTCAGATTACAGAGTTTCTACTGCTATGGTTCATGTATTTTTTACAAACTCACTTGGCATGAGCTGGGACTTGTAATTGTTTTTCTTTCAAAGATACATAAAGACAGTAAGTCTCTGAATTTATATAGCTAGGTTTCTCATTTAAATTACAAATGTTTATGGTCTGATCAGGATTATCTTGGGAAGGAAAGTCATCCTAGAAAAGCTCAATGTAGAAAGGGCTTTTTGGATGTTCATTAAAACAAAACAAAAGCCCCAAGCATAAACTATAGATGTGTTGCATTCAGAAAGGGGACATCCATAAGCACAATTGGAAGAACTGATGCAAAGGACTGGGTGTGTATTTCATCCAATTCCTACAAACATCTCTCCAGGAAGACAGGGTGGTGAATGGCAGCATCCGCATCTCAGGGCTGGGATTGGGGGGACTGTGGTCCCATATGGACATAGGCTTTTGAGGCTCATCTAAATGTGCAGGTGTGTCTTGTGTGAGATTGAATGTTTATTTTCACAGAACCCCAAAGGGACAATGTTTTCTTTTTCGGGTCATCTTTACTGGTGATATGAATGGATCTTTACACACTGATTGCGTCAGAGCTGTATTTTCTACCTTAACACTCTAGGAATCAGAGTTGGGTATTTAAGCAAGTGACAGAAGGAGACAGCCTGTCTCCATCTTCAAAGATACAATGTGAGTGTGCACATGTAAGTAAAAATGAGACTAATTGAATTGGATTGATGGAGAGCCTGAGGAAGGGAGCATGTCACTCACTGCTCAGACCCTGGCTTTGAAGCCAGTCACCAGGCTGTGCAAATGATTCCAGCAACCTTCACGTAAAGGGCTTAGAAAGTTATGAGAATAATCTTTCATAAGGTGATTAGAAATACCTTTAGGGAGCTGGTGTTCCCGCGCATGCCAGTTCAGTCATGCCGGTTATAATGTTGGAATGAAAGAATGCTGGTTTTAAGACAAGACTGTGACTTTATACAGATAAACATCTAACGTGTAATCAAATGTTAACCTTGTAGTCTGACAGCAGGAACAGCATTTCAGGCCTTCAGCTTGAGTTCATTTGATGTGTCAGTATGTCCTGTGTCCCTTTCCCAATACTATCCATTTGTTAGGAAAATAAAAAAAGAGCCTACCGTGTTTAAAGTCCAGACTTTAAAATTTTATAGCATTTCATGACACATATAAAACCATGAACACACATTTAAGAAGCTTCAGGAAGGGCCAGGCAGGTTATACATATAGAAATCCGAATGTGAGTCCATAGGCAGTCACATGCTGTGCATCTTGGTATTGATGCACACACAAATTAATACGCATATGGCCCCAGATATTCTATACTAAGGAGTCTTTAAAGGAAGGTAGTAGTCTAATTTGTAAGTAAGGTATCTTGGCTTTAAAATGTTGGTTCAAAAGTTCAAGCAATCTTCTGTGAGCCACCCCCCCCTCTCTCTCTCACACACACA
Organism: Mesocricetus auratus; assembly: GCF_017639785.1. Classification (NCBI taxonomy): domain Eukaryota; kingdom Metazoa; phylum Chordata; class Mammalia; order Rodentia; family Cricetidae; genus Mesocricetus; species Mesocricetus auratus. The sequence continues at coordinate 73,057,874 of NW_024429194.1, read as the reverse complement.
CACACACACACACACACACACACTAGTTGTTGTGGACTGTGGACACACAGACAACCAGTTACAAGCACTGGTGAAATGTGTACATGTGCAGACACACACATGGGTATAGGGGGCCCTCCAAAAAGGTGGTTCCACTAAACTCCATCTAAATTTCATTTTCAAATGTATAATGGGCATTTTTAAGTTATTAAACTTTCAGTAGTCTAACTAAAGATAAGTGCCATATTCTGCTGAGCTAGTAGTAATCATTAATCCCAGAGCAAATAAACTCTGAGGCAACTTGAAATCAACCAGCATTTGAAAATAGCCCACATATGCTGAGCATCAACATTTAAGGGAATTGAGGAAGTGACCATGGTTCCTAACAAAGAGGGAATTTTACTGCTGTGTGTGAGAAAGATTAACTTTGATGTTATGTGCAGAAAAGAAAATTATGAGAACAAATAACTGTCTCCCCTGGGCTTTTATGCAAAGGTAGGAAATAATTATATGAGAGAATGAGACACTGCGAAATCTGGGGCCAGTGGTCTCTCTGTTTTTTGGCTGAAGCAATAGACATAATCTGGCACGGCTAGTGTATCAAGGAACCAGGGTAGGGAAGAGGTGGGAGGTTACCTTGAGGTAGTATTATAGTGAACTCTGGATGTAGTATCGGAGTGTTCAGAGTTCATTCTTTACAGAAAATAGTCAGTGTACAGTGAAGCCTAAAGATAAAGGCAAAGTGATCATTAAAAAAATGTTTCCGTCTTTTAGGCACCAAGGGGTAAACTGAAAATGGGCTTCAGGACTCTGTTGTGTGATATTTTGATTGTTCTCTGATACTCCCAAGACTGACCATAAAGTTTTTTATTCTTTTTTAATCAGAAGGCAGAGCTAGCTGCTAGCTGGCCAAACTTAACCATAGATGTTTTGGAAGACTGAGGACAGACAGACACAGGAAGTAGTAGGACTTAAAGACAGTCTTGGCCCTTTTGGATGAAGGGATTAGAGAGTTGAGAGGTCACTGGTTACTTCTCTGCCACTTTTATGATCTTTCAGGTTCTTACCCTAATATTTGACTCGTGAGTTTTTATTGGTAAAGAATAATTAGGTAAACATTTTACCCTGGTACCCAACATGGGATGCCATTTAAGGCAGACATTTTCTCTCTCTCCTTCCAGCTTCCAAATCACAACATGGAGACTTCTTATTAATTATGAAAGCTTGGCCAGTAGCTTAGGCTTGTTTCCAACTAGCTCTCATAACTTAAATTAACCCATATTCTTATTGATCTACATTCTACCACATGGCTTTTACTTCTCTCCCATTTTGTGTGTCAAACTCATTCCGCATCTTTCTGGCTTCTCCACCCTTCTTCCCAGCATTCTCTCTGCTCCAGAAATCCTGCCCAACTATTAATCAATAGCTTTTATTAAACCAAAGGGAAGGCACCTCGGCAAAGACACATCTCTACATTGTACAAAAAGATTATTCCACAACAGAACTAACAAGAGGTAATGGACTGAGGTGTCATATTGGATTTGAGTCTAGGATTTGATTTTCTTTTCTCCCAACAATGCTTCTCCCAACAATGCATGTAGAATAATAAGACTTAGATCTTCTTTTTCCTGCCACTTCTGTAAGCTCACCATTTTTCTAATTTTCAACATAACCACTAGAATGTTTCTGGTCAGCTAACCAGAGCCATACATCTGAGAAGGCTATATGAAAACAGACACATTCTACACACAAGGAAGCCAGAGAGTGAGAGTGAGTTTGGAGCTAAGAGCAACATCCATTTTTAGATTCGGAATCTATTTTGTTTCTAAATGGGCTTATAAGGAGGCAGAGACAGAGAAAATTAGAAAAGGTTTTATAAAATTATGTTCTGAAAGTAGAATAGTGGTCAGATTTTATGTTTTCACTAGTAACATTTAAAATAAATAACAAAACAAGACAAGAAGGATTAGGTTTTGCAAGATGCCCTTGGATTATTGGAAGAATAAAACATTAAAGTGAAAACAGTATGGTGACATCCACTTTAATAGTCACAATAATAACACATTGATGTTGTTAATGTCTTAATATACAAACAGTATACAAGTCAGAGTCGATTGACAAAATGAAACAATTATTCATAATAGTTTAAAATTAAATCTGTTTTCCATTTTCCTCATGACACAGACTTATAAAATATCTGATACCATTTTCATCACCAAATAGTGACATATTTACCACAAATACCTTTTAGATCATATCTTGTCCCTGTAAAATAAATGGCACACTTGTTGAGGGTATAGGTAACTGTTTATTGTAGAAATTACTTACAAGAGAAAACTGGTAACCCAGATGAGTCAAGTAGCCTTCGCTACCGAACCAGAAGCCAAAAACAGAGTGAATGTGGGTCTGCTGCAGTCTTTTAGAAGAGCCTCCGTACACACCTCTAGCCACGCCCAAAAGTGGGCCTGGCTAGTGGAGTAGTTCACTGCCCTGTCTCTAGTCATGCCCAAAGTGGGTGTGGTTAGTGGCAAGGTTCCACCCTTTCGTTACCACATCCATATGCACCTCTACAGCACCACGTGGCTAATGGCACAGTACTAAGTTTCCTCCTACAATATCTCATTTGGCTATGCTTTTTCTACAGATGATCAAATAAATATCTGAACTATTTTTGTGATCTTAGTGCTGTTACTAGTATACTACTTTGTATATATACTAGAATAGTATTTTGCAATGCATGCGATAATAATTTAAAGCTTAGAATATATGTTGAACATCTTTTCTGCTTCTCAGTTCTGAAACAGTGTTTGGCACAAGAAAGTTAGATGATCTATGTATCTAGTGTTTAATTCCTACACCAAATAAACCGAGCACCTACTAGGCAAAAGGTGATTGACACATACTGTAGTTCCCTACAGGGCTTGGAAAGATGACAAGAAAACCACCAAGCGGGCAATTTTCTTGACTTTTTAATTTTTAATGAAGCTCTTCAAAGTCAAATTAACCTTGATTATAGTGTTTTCCATCTGTTAATTCACTAAACCAAAGATGTCCTGATGGGAAGGAATGAGATAAAGAGTTACATTATTTTTCTAAAATTTCATTTATATCTTTCTTGCATCTATTTCTATGTACAATATGTACACAGTGCCTGTGGATGCCAAAAAGGTGCATCAGATCCCCTGGGACTGGAGTTACAGGCAATTTTGAGTTATCATACAGGCACTCGCAATCAAACCTGGGTCTTCTGAAAGAATATCCAGTAATTTTAACAGCTGAGTCATCCCTGATGCCCCATGATTTTGAATTTTGAAGGCTACAGAAATCTCTGTCTAGGCTGATTAGATGGCACAGCAGTAAGAGTTTTTGCTGGTCTTTCTGTGTACGAGAGTTCTGTTCCCAGCATCCATGTCTGGCAATTACACAACCACCTGTATCTTGAGTTTTAGGCAACCCAAAGCCCTCTTTTGACTGAAGCACCTCTCAACACACACAGAGAGTAGATACACACATAAGAGATCAAGACCATGCTGGGGAAATCCACAGAAACAGCTGACCTGAGCAAGTGGGAGCTCACGGACCCCAGTCTGACAACCTGCATGAAACCTGAACATGAGTGTCAGTTTGGGGGCCGAGGCAGTCTATGGAACCTGTGGCAGTGGAACCAGTGTTTATCCCTAGTTCACAAATGGGATTTTGGAGTCCATTCCCTATGGAGGGATACTCTGTCAGCCTAGATACACAGGGGAGGGCCTAGAACCTGCCCCAAATGATGTGACAGACTTTGAGGATCCCTCACAGGAGGCCTAGCCCTCCCTGAGGAGTGGATGGGGGTGGGATGGGGGTTGGAGAGGGGAATGGGAGGATGTGAAGGAGAGAAAACTAGGATTTGTATATAGAATAAGATTGTTTTAATTTATATAAAAATAATTTACAAAAACAAAAAATTTAAAATAAATCTTAGGAATTTGAAAAAAAACTTTTAAAAGGTACTTGCTACAAACAGAACCATGAAAAGGACTGATCCTCAGAAGTACTCATAAGAAAGGGGGTTTGACAGTGTTTAAACCTTGATGTATCCCTATGGAAGTCTGTTTCCCTCCTAAAGAATTCAAAGCTTGGCTTTTATTTATATTTTGTTTTCTTTTTAAATGTGTGTGTGTGTGTGTGTGTGTGTGTGTGTGTATTGCACATGTGAGTGCACTACCCTTTCAAGGTCAGAGGAGGTGCTGTATGCCCTGGAATGGGAATTAAAGGTGGGTGTTAGTCACTCAACATGGGTGCTAGGAACCAAACTAATCATGAAGAGAAGGTTTTCAGAACAAGGCTGAGGTCTGCACTAATTTCTAGGCAAAAACACAAATATTTAGATGGCAGTCTGACAGCATGTACCATAAGGAAGATGACAATGAAAGGTTTCCCTTTAAGGCTTATGATGTCCTCGGCCACACATTTTTCTACCAGGTTTAGAATACAAAGCACAAATGAATTCCTAACTGTGAAGCAGACATCAAATCCAATCAGAAAGTTGTGGCTACCTCTGTAATGGTCATGGGCCTATTGTTCTAGTAGGACTATGCCTGATAGTGGCGCATACAGCATCCCCTGTTAGATGATTCCACTGATAACTTTTATTCTCCAGCAGCCTGCATTGCATCTTCTGACACTGTGAATGCTATCCAGCACAAAGGAAGTTTCCCTGCAGTTCCAATTTTTTTCTCTATGTCCTGCAACTCAAATGCCTTCTATCTTCAGCAATGTGCACTTACTATCTACTTATGGTGGGCAATTAAGAAGGGCAATAGCCTTTGCTATATTTGGGAGTCTCTGGGGCTCTCTTGGTCAATTGCTTGTAGGGAGCTATCCCCATGCCTGGCACAAACTTTCATTTAATCATCTGTCACTGAAAAATAAACCGCACGCTTGATGAGGGGATAGGTAACTATTTATTGCAGAAGGTACTTACAAGAGAAACTGGAATCCCAGATGAGTCAGCAGCTTTCCAAGAACGGACTGGAAGCCCGAAAGCAGCCTTTTATTCACAAGTCTGTATGCACCTGTGGCCACATGCAAAATGGGCATGGTCAGCAACACAGGTGTCTAAGATCTCTCCCTACAATTCCCCTTTTAGTCTAAAGAAAAGAGTCTTGAAACAAAACTAAATTGTGTCAATATACAAAATGTCTCCAACATATGTAAAGCATATATACATAGAAGATGATAATGATATTTATGCATAGAAAGAAGACTTTGCACAGTATGATAAATTGTGATAAACAAGTTATAATTCACCAGAAGATATAATTACCTATATCCCATCCTAAGCATATCTAAACCTAAACTTATCTGAAGGAGATGCTGAAGTCTGAACACCTCCTTCCAATCCCAAGCCTAAACAATTGAAAACTGACTCTAAACAGGTGTGAAGTATCCTGTAATGTCAACAGTAGGGAAAGGGGACATAGTATTCTCATAATTACTTCCTGCTGAAATGGGATAACGATAACCTCTTGGGATCCTGTAGGAAGAAAATGTTAGAGTAGTGAAAGTCTGGAGTGGACAAGCTACAACATTTGTATCCAGTCTCTGTTTGGAGGGAGATGCTTGATTGAAGTTCTTATCTTGATTAGAGCTCTTGTCTGAGGCTCTGGCCTGAGTGTAAAAGATGTACCACATCAGTTAATTAGTCTGGAGTTGTGTAGAGCGATATAGTCCCAAACCGTTTTCAGGGTGGTAATTTTCAGTTCAGATGCATCAAGTTGGATCAGATGGAATCGATGAAGTGGGGCCCCATTTTCTTTCCAGAGTGTTTGAAGATTGCTGTTAGGAAATTCTTTGTTCTCTGTGGAAAAACTCAAATGTTAATGTCAACAAGGAAATTTCAACTTTTATATGTATGCATACTGGGAAAGGCAACAATAAGGAAGATGGTAAATGTGAGGGAAATTAGACTTTCAAAGAAAGAACAGAGTATAAACAGATGACAGTCCCTAGAGTTTGTTTTCTTCTGTCTTACATCAACTGGTTCCTTGATATAATACAGAAACTCTGAGTTTTATTTTAACAGCATGCTTGGATTTAGAGGAGGAAAGCCAAATCCAACTCCAAAGTCAGCATTGATTTAAGTGGATTGGAACCAAAAGAGTATTAGGAAGCAAAGAGAAATAGATTTTTTTATCATTTTTTATTTTAATTTTAAATAGCTTGTTTTACATGACAATCCCAGTTCCCTCTCCCTCCCCTCTTCCCGCACTCTCCTTCCCCCCCACCCTCCCACCGTATTGCCAAATCCTTCCACATAGGGGATATCTAGAGTCTGTCATTTTACTCTGGGTAGGGTCCAGGCACTCCCCTAAGAGTCCAGGCTGAGAGAGCATCCCTCTTTGTGCTATAGGCACACGAAGACGGTTTGTATACCAGGGATAGACACTGATCCACAGCTCAGGGCCCCATAGTTTGCCCAGGCCTTCTCGCTGACAATCACATTTGGGGGGTCCAGATCAGTCCCATGCTGGCCTCCCCACTGTCGGTCTGGGGTCCAAGAGCTCTCCCCTGTTCAGATCAGCTGTCTCTGCTGGTTATGCCAGCCCATTCTTTGCCAATTTGCTCATCACTCCTCTCTCTCTGTCACTGGGTTCCTTGGGTTCAGTTCAGTGATTAATTGTGTGTTTGCCTCTGCTTCCATCTGTCACAGGATGAAGGCTCCTGGATGGTTATAGACATCAAGTTCATTATCAGGAATGGGCATTCGAGGTGGTCTCTCCACTATTGCTTAGCTTGCCAGTTGACGTTATTCCTTTAGATCACTCGAGGTCGCTCTGGTGCCTGATCTGTATTCGATCCTATGATTCCCTCTTCCCCCTATTCTACCCCCACCCCCTCAACTTCCTGTTCCCCATGACCTACTCTCTCTTCCTCTTCTTCCCCTCTCTTCTTCCCAGGTCCCGCTCCCCCCCACCCCTCGCCGTGATCCCCATCCATTCAGAGGATCTTGTCTCAATCCTCTTCTCTTGGGTACTATGCATATCTGCATATCTTTTAGGTTCTTTCCTGTTTCCCAGACTCTCTATCAGTGGCAGTGCAGACTGGCACTATCCTGATCCATGTCGAAAATCCATATATGAGTGAGTACATACCATGTTTGTCTTTTTGCGACTGGGTTACCTCACTCAGGATGGTTTCTTCCAGTGCTATCCATTTACCTGCGAATTTCAAGATTCCATTGTTTTTTTCTGCTGAGTAATACTCCATTGTGTAAATGTACCACATTTTCTCTATCCACTCTTCAGTTGAGGGGCATCTAGGTTGCTTCCAGGTTCTGGCTATTACAAATAATGCTGCTATGAACATAGTGGAGCAGATGCCCTTGTTGTATGAACTTGCCTCATTTGGATATATGCCTAAGAGTGGAATTGCTGGGTCTAGTGGTAGATTAATTCCCATTTTCCTGAGGAATCTCCATACTGATTTCCAAAGAGGCTGTATGAGTCGGCACTCCCACCAGCAGTGGAGGAATGTTCCTCTCTCTCCACATCCTCTCCAGCATAAATTGACTTCAGTGTTTTTGATTTTAGCCATTCTGACAGGAATAAGATGGTATCTCAGAGTTGTTTTGATTTGCATTTCCCTGATGGCTAAGGATGTTGAGCACTTTCTTAAGTGTCTCTTGGCCATTTTAGCCTCCTCTACTGAGAATTCTCTATTTAGCTCTGTACCCCACCTTTTAATTGGATCCTTTGGTGTTTTGGAGACTTGTTTCTTGAGTTCTTTGTAAATTTTGGAGATTAGCCCTCTGTCAGATGTAGGGTTAGTGAATATCTTTTCCCATTCTGTGGCCTGCCTTTTTGTCTTTTTGACTGTGTCCTTTGCCTTACAGAAGCTCTTTAGTTTCAGAAGGTCCCATTTGTTAATTGTCGATCTCAGTGCCTGTGCCACTGGTGTTATGTTTAGGAAGTGGTCTCCTGTACCAACTCGTTGAAGAGTATCTCCCACTTTCTCTTCTAAAAGTTTCAGTGTGGCTGGATTTATGTTGAGATCTTTGATCCATTTGGACTTAAGTTTTGTACAAGGCGATAAACATGGATCTATCTGCAGTCTTCTGTATACCAGTACCCAGTTATGCCAGCACCATTTGTTGAAGATGCTTTCTTTTTTCCATTGTACAGTTTTAGCTTCTTTGTCAAAAATCAAGTGTTCATAGGTGTGTGGGTTAAAATTAGAGCTTTCGCTTCGGTTCCATTGGTCTACCTGACTATTTTTGTGCCAATACCAAGCTGTTTTCAGGAATATAGCTCTATAATAGAGCTTGAAGTCAGGTATGGTGATGCCTCCTGAAGTTCCTTTATTGTATAAGGATGTTTTATCTATCCTGGGCCTTTTGTTTTTCCATATAAAGTTGATTAATGTTCTTTCCAGGTCCTTGAAGAATTGTGATGGAATTTTGATAGGGATTGCATTGAATCTGTAGACTGCTTTTGGCAAGATTGCCATTTTTATTATGTTGATCCTACCAATCCAAGAGCATGGGAGATCTTTCCATTTTCTGGTATCTTCTTTGATTTCTTTCTTTAAAGACACAAGGTTCTTGATATACAGGTCTTTAATTTCCTTGGTTAACATTATACCCAGATATTTGATGCTGTTTTTGGCTATTGTAAAGGGTGATGTTTCTCTGATTTCTTTCTCAGTCACTTCATCATCTGTATATAATAGGGCCACTGATTTTTTTTAGTTTACCTTCTATCCTGGCACATTGCTGAAGGTGTTTATCAGCTCTAGGAGTAGCCTTGCGGAGTTTTTTGGGTCACTTATGTAAACTATCATATCATCTGCAAATAGTGAAAGTTTGACTTCTTCTTTTCCTATTTGTATCCCCTTTATCTCCTTTTGTTGTCTTATTGCTGTAGCTAGAACTTCAAGTACAATATTGAAGAGATATGGAGAGAGTGGACAGCCTTGTCTTGTTCCTGATTTTAGAGGAATTGCTTTGAGTTTCTCTCCATTTAGTTTGATGTTACCTGTTGGTTTACTGTATATTGCTTTTATTATATTCATGTATGTTCCTGTTATCCTTGATCTCTCTAGGACCTTTATCATGAAGGGTTGCTAGATTTTGTCAAAGGCTTTTTCAGCATCTAGTGAGATGATCATGTGGTTTTTCTTTTGCAGATTGTTAATATGGTGGATTACATTGATAGATTTTATAATGTTGAACCATCCCTGCATTCCTGGGATGAAGCCTACTTGATCATGGTGGATGATTTTTCTGATGTGTTCTTGAATCCGGTTTGCGAGTATTTTATTGAGTATTTTTGCATCAATGTTCATGAGGGAAATTGGTCTATAGTTCTCTTTCTTAGTTGTGTCTTTGTGTGGTTTGGGTATCAAGGTAATTGTAGCCTCATAGAAAGAGTTTGGCAGTGAGCCTCCTGCTTCTATTGTGTGGAATACTTTGAGGAGTATTGGAATTAGCTCTTCTTTGAATTTCTGGTAGAATTCTGCACTGAAGCCATCTGGGCCTGGGCTTTTTTTATTTGGGAGACTTTTGATGACTGCTTCTATTTCATTAGGGGTTATAGGTCTGTTTAGATTGTTTATCTGTTCTTGATTTAGTTTTGGCAAGTGATATCTATCCAGGAAATTGTCCATTTCCTTTAAATTTTCAAATTTTGTGGAGTACAGATTTTCAAAGTATGCCCTGATGATTCTCTGGATTTCCTCAGAGTCTGTTGTTATGTCCCCTTTTTCATCCCTGATTTTGTTAATTAGCATGCTCTCCCTCTGTCTTTTGGTTAGTTTGGACAGAGGTTTATCTATTTTGTTGATTTCCTCAAAGAACCAACTCTTTGTTTCATTGATTCTTCCCAGTGTTTTTCTGGTTTCTACTTGATTGATTTCAGCCCTCAATTTGATTATTTCCTGGTGTCTGCTCCTCCTGGGGGAGTTTCCTTCTTTTTGTTCTAGAACATTCAGCTGTGCTATTAATTCTCTAGTATGACGGTTCTCCAGTTTTTTCATGTGGGCACTTAGTGCTATAAACTTTCGTCTCAGCACTGCTTTCAAAGTGTACCATAAGTTTGTGTATGTTGTGTCTTCATTCTCATTGAAATCGAGGAAGTCTTTAATTTCTTTTTTTTATTTGTTCCTTTACCCAGGGATGGTGCAATTGTGCATTGTTCAATCTCCATGAGTTTGTAGGGTTTCTGCGATTTGTGTTATTGTTGAATTCTAATGTTAATGCATGGTGGTCTGGTAAGATGCAGGGGGGTTATTCCAATTTTTTTGTATCTGTGGAGATTTGCTATGTTTCCTATTATGTGGTCAATTTTAGAGAAGGTTCCATGTGGTGCCGAGAAGAAGGTATATCCCTTTGTATTTGGGTGGAATGTTCTATAGATGTCTGTTAAACCCAGTTGGGTCATAACTTCTATTAGTTCTTTTGTTTCTTTGTTAAGTTTCTGTCTGGAGGTCCTGTCTAGCGGTGAGAGTGGAGTGTTGAAGTCTCCTACTATTAGTGTGTGAGATTTTATGTGCATTTTGAGCTTTAGTAATGTTTCTTTCATGAATGTAGGTGCCTTTGTATTTGGGGCGTAGATGTTTAAAATTGAGACTTCGTCTTGATGTATTTTTCCTTTGATGAATATGAAGTGTCCGTCTTCATCTCTTTTGATTGATTTTAATTTGAAGTCTAATTTGTTAGATATTAGGATTGCTACACCTGCTTGTTTGTTGGGACCATTTGATTGGAAGATCTTTTCCCAACCCTTTACTCTGAGATAATGTCTGTCTTTGATGTTGAGATGTGTTTCTTGTATGCAGCAGAAAGAAGGGTTCTGTCTTCGCATCCATTCTGCTAGTCTGTGTCTTTTTATAGGCAAGTTGAGGCCGTTGACATTGAGGGATATTAATGACCATTGATTGGTGATCCTTGTTTGTGCTTGATTTATTGTTAGTGAAGTTATTTTGTGTAGTTTCTCCTCCCTTTTTCTTTTGGTGTTTTGTAAAGAGTGATTATATATTGCCTGTGTCTTTGTGAATGTAGTTATCCTCCTTGGCTCTAGGTTTTCCTTCTAGCATTTTCTGTAGAGCTGGATTCATGGATACGTATTGTTTAAATCTGGCTTTGTCATGGAATATTTTGTTTTCTCCATCTACGGTAATTGAGAGCTTTGCTGGATATAGTAGTCTGGGCTGGCATCCTTGTTCCCTTAGCGTTTGTAGGACATCTGTCCAGGATCTTCTGGCTTTCATCGTTTCCATTGAGAAGTCAGGCGTAATTCGGATAAGTCTGCCTTTGTATGTTACTTGGCCTTTTTCTTTAGCTGCTCTTAATATTTTCTCTTTACTCTGTAGGTTTGATGTTTTGATTATTATATGGCGAGGTGACTTCTTTTTCTGGTCGAGCCTATTTGGTGTTCTGTAAGATTCTTGTACTTTCATAGGCATATCTTTCTTTAGGTTAGGGAAGTTTTCTTCTATGATTTTGTTGAATATGTTTTCTGTACCTTTAAGTTGAATTTCTTCACCTTCTTCTATACCTATTATTCTCAGGTTTGGCTTCTTCACGGTGTCCCATATTTACTGGATATTTTGTGTTAAGGATTTGTTGGTTTTGAGATTTTCTTTGGTTGACGACTCTATATCCTCTAATGAGTCTTCAACACCTGAGATTCTCTCTTCTATCTCTTGTATTCTATTGGTGATACTTGCATCTGTAGTTCCTGATCATTTACCCAGGTTTTCTATTTCCAGCATCCCTTCATTCTGTGTTTTCTTTATCGTTTTTATTTCAGCTTTCAATCCTTCAACTGTTTGAGTTGTTTCCTTAATATTTTTGGTTGTTCGTTCTTGGTGCTCTTTAGATTCTTTGAGAGATTTGTTTATTTCTTGAATTTTCCCCCATTTCATGGATTTTTTGTTTGTTTTTTCTTCTATTTCTTTAAGGGATTTCCTCGTTTCTTATTTGAGTGTCTCCATCATCTTCATGAAATAATTTTTAAGGTCTGTCTCCTCTTCTTCGTGTATGTAGTGCTTTTCGTGTCTTGCTGGTGTTGGATCCCTGGATTCTGGTGGGGTCGTGTTGGTGTTTCTATTGCTGAGTGATCTCTTATTCTGTCTTCTTCCCATCTCTTCTTTCAGTGGGTGCTGGTAGGGTCTTTCCGTCTCCACTGGTCTCCTTCCTTCCTGCAGCTGAAGCTGAGGATGCTGACATGGAGTTTGGGTCCTGGTAGGGCTGATGTCTTTCCTGAAGCTGGTCTCACTGGGGTTGGGGTCTTGGAATTGTTGACTTCTTTGCTGTGTGGGCAGGTCTCCTGAAGCTGTACTCGCTGGGGTTGGGGTCTTGGAAGGGCTAATGTCTTTCCTGAAGCTGGACTCGCTGGGGTTGGGGTCTTGGAAGGGCTGATGTCTTTCCTGTGTGGGCGGGTCTTCTGGATGCCAGTTGCAGCCCCGAAGATCAAGGAGCCTCTTCCCTTCCCCATCACAGACACTTTCTAGCTTTGTGAGCTCCATAGATACCCCAGGCTAAACATACAAATCTAAAAATTCAAACCTGATGTCTACATATGAGTCAGAACATGAAACATTGCTATCAGCCTATCTTGGCCTGGGTGACCTCATTAGTATAGTATTTTCCAGTTTTATTCCTTTTCATATAAATTCATAATTTCATTTTCCTTTACAACTTAAGAAAATCACATCACATATATGCATCACATTTTCATGACTAATGGAGGAGAGATAAGAATCTAGTTTCATTTTCCTACATGGAGGTACCCAGTTTTCTCAGAACTAATTTGTCAAAGATGCTATCTTTTCTTCAATGTGTGTATATTAGGATCTTCATCCAAATCAGGCAGCTACAGTTGCATTGTCTTGTATCTGTTCCTCTATTGCATGCCATTGACCTATATTTCCGTGTTGGTGCCAGTGCCACAGAGGGAGAAAGGCCATGAAGCAGCTGACACAATTTTAGGATATTACTATGTAAACATATAGTCTAGTTATACTTGAAATCAGGTTTAGTGATATTCCCAACAACGTTATTTTTGCTCATATCCAGAGCATATTGCATCTTCATATTAATAGTAATATTTTCCCCTTCATGAATGTCACTAGAATTTTTATTAGGAATACATTGAATCTATAGACTTGTTTTGTTAGAATGCCATTGTCACAATATTGTTTTTTCAAACCTGGAAGCATGGGGATCTTTCCACATATTCCCTCTGTTTGTTTCTTCAGTGTTTTAAGTTTTACATTATAGTTGCCTTTTATACCCTTGGTTAGAGTTATCCTAAGGCTTTAGTTTGTTTGTTTTTAATGCTATTGTGAATGGAATTCCCTGATTTCTATCTCAGTGGGTCTGTCATTGGCATTTAATAAGGCAATTGATTTTTGTATGTTAACTTGGAAACCTGACTTTCTGAAGGTTTTCATCAATTCTGAGTTTTCTGGTAGGGTCGTATGTTGCTCTTGTCTAGGATCATATCACCTACAGATAGAGACACTTTGACTTCTGTTCCTCTTTATATCTCTTTTATTTATTTCTTGTCTTATTATTCTAAGACTTTTAGTATTATATTAAACAAAAGTGGGGAAAATGAGCACCCTTGTCTGGTTTCTGATTTTAGTGGAAATTCACTGTATTTTACCCATTTAGTGAAATGTTGGTTATTGCCATATGTTACCTTAATTGTATTGAAATATATTCTATCTGTTCTGTGATTCTTTAGAACAACTTGAAAGGATGTTAAATTTTTTTTTACTGTAGCCCTTTCTGTATCTATCAAGGTTAACATGTGGATTGATGTCTTTGAGTTCATCTATGAACTTCAAACATTTATTGTTCATTATATTGAGCCATCCCTGAATCTCTAGAGTAATTCCAATTTGGTTATAGTGAGAAATCTTTTTTGTGTGTGCTCTTAAATTTTGTTGCCAAGTGTTTTGCTGACAATTTTTGTGTGTATGCTCACCAGTGAAATTGATTTGTAATTTTTGATAAGTCTTTACTGATTTTTCATAAGGCTAATGCTTGTTCTGTAGAAGTTGTTGGAAATGTTTCTTTTCTCTGGGGTAGTCTGAGAAGCACAGGAGTTAGTTCTTCCTTGAGTTCTGGTAAAGTTCACTATGAATCTAGCTTAGCTGGACATTTTTTTTTAAAAACTAGGAATAATTTAAATTACTGCTTCAATTTCTTTACTTGTTACCCCTATGTTGTTTAAATCATTAGTCTCATCTCAGTTTCATTTCAGTAAGTCATGTATACCTAGAAATTCAACTATTTCTTTTATATATTCCTATATATTTAAGGCAAGACTGTGTTTACTACAGTGTTTGGATGGAATAGTCTGTGTGTGTGTGTGTCTGTTTAGTCCATTTGACCTGTGATACCATGTGATTCTTGCCTTTCTGTTTATTTGGAAGGAAGACTCAGCAGTTGCTGAGATTAGTGCAATGAAGTCACTGCTATTGTGTTAAGATTACCTGTGGTTTTAAAACTGGTAGTATTTGTTTTATGAAATTCAATACACCTATGTTTGGGGAATTTATGTTTAGAATCTTAATGTCCTCTTAATGTATTCCCTTAATCAGTGAGAAGCGAACTTTGTTATCTTATTTGGTTTGAATTCTGATTTGTCAGATACTAGAACAGTGAAACCCACTTGTTTTTCCTAGGTCCATTTGCTGGGAATGGCTCTCCTTCATTTCACCATGATGTGATTTCTGTGGTTTTTGGTGAGGTGTATTTCTTGGAAGGGACAAATTATTCTAAATATCAGTGATCTCAATTATCTAATCAAAAGACACAAACTAGTAGAGTAGATCAAACAAACAAAAAGAAAAATGGGATCTGTTTCTTTGCCCCCTCTGTGATCTGGTGTTTCTCTCTTGCTGCTTTCAGTCTGCTCCTCTGTTCTGTATACTCAGTGTTTTAATCATGATATAAAATGGAGGTTCTTTACTGGTTTCATCTGTTTTGTATCTAAATGCCTCTATTATTTACCTGGATTGACCTCTGTTTTCCTCATTCTGGGAAATTTTCTATATTTTTAATGTTTTCTGTTCCTTTAGAACTAAGTTTCTTCTCCTTCTATGCTTATTATTCATAGAATGAGTGCATATCTTGGGAGTCTCATGGCATGTTCTTTTTTTGTTTTAATTTTGCCCTTGCTTGATCCAGTTCCTCCACCTAATCCTCTGTCTCAGATATTCTGTTTACTTTGATCCATTCCATTGATATGACTTTCCAAGAGATTTTTACTTGGCTTATGTTTCTTCTTCCAGTATTTCAGGTTGCTTCTCTTCAGCATTTCTGTCTGTTGAATTCCTTTTCCATATCTTGTATCTCCCATTCATCATTGAGCCTATATGCTTATGATCTAAACGAGGAGTTTGTTTGCTTCTTCTTTTTTTGAACATAATTATAATCATCTCTGGTGTTCCCTCTCCAAGATTCCATCTAACTTACTCTCTCTAGACATCATTACCATACAATTGGTAACTTTTTGATGCATTGTGTTGTTTTGGCTTTTCATATTTTGTTGTATGTTCCTTCATGGACATTTGCATATTAGGGATAATTTTCCTGTATCATTTCACTTGGTACGTGTTAAAATCAGCTGTATTCTTTCAGTTAAAATATTTCCCATGTTCTAGTGGGTCTTGGATGTCATAGAATTGAGGTATGTAGTTCAGAAAATAATCCCTTGATCCAGGAGCTCAGGGTGACTGATGTAAACTCTACATTACTCCTTAAGTAGAATATTAACTTCAAGAGCAACCACAGCTGTTGCCTATTGCCACTGTGCAGATGGTGTACTAGCTATCAAACCACAGTGGACCTTTCTCCCTCCCTAAGTTAGTGTCTATCTTGGATGATGAGGTGCATTTCTTAGAGTAAGCAAATAGACATTTTCCAGCATGACTTATTTCTTCCTATAACCCCAGTGATGTGTTTTTCTTTCCTTTCAGCTTGAGGGATTCCTTCTGGAGTCCTGGTTTAACAGTTGGGAATTATACTATTTTTATCATAGAAAATCTTTCTTCCTTCTTTGGTCATGATGGTCTGTTTTGCTGGGTATAGTAGTCAAGCTTGGTAGCTGTTGTTGTTTGGAGACTGAGATACTCACATCCTCTTGGCTTTAAAGTACCTGTTGTAGAATTGACTGTTATTTGATGCACCTGCCTTTATATGTGATTTGGTATTGCTCTATCAGTTTTTCAAGTATATTATTCATCATGCATACTGAATATTTAAACTATAGTATGAGGTGGGGAGTTTCTTATTTGGACCTTTGGTAGCTGCATGGGCATCTCTTTTAGTAGAAGTGCTTACCATCACCTCAAGAGAGACCAGGTTGTAGTGGGTCCTTGAGGTGTTGTTTGCATCTGCTACACTAGCACTTAGTCTCAGTCCTCAGTACTTTCTTAAGATTAGAATAGAGTTGGCTTACAAAAGCTAACCTTGACTCTTTAGACATTGTCATTCAGGGCTCCCAGATACCTATTGCATGACTCAGGAGTCCTTTGAAAGTTCGTATTTTGGTTATAGATGCTGGTTACACCTCAGGGTTGTTGCTCAGAAGTCTTGTGGATGATATACTTGCCTCTGTGAGGTCCTTCCAAATAGTCTGTCAACAGGTGCACCATCTATGAACATGTCACAGATGTTATTTCTCTGGACCATCATTCAGGTGTCAAGTTGGGAAAGGTCTACCCCTCTGCAATCCTTTGTTATGTGGGTCACCACTGAAACCTGGGTCTAGGTTCCCCTGTAGACTCTAGTCCCTGTCAGGCTTCATCCTCACTAGATGTTGTGATTTTTTTTGGTGCAAAGTTTCTTCCCCTAATTTAGAGAAGATCTTCTGGGTATCAAGGGTACTAAAAATGTCCAACCACCCATCCAAACCCAAATCCACAGGTCCAATTGCAAGCACACAAGAAACAGGCAAAACCAAGAAAACATTACTCCTCTAAAATTTACTAATCTTATGACAATGGATGCTAATGATAGAAATATTATAAGTATGTTCAAAGATATCAGAGGATACAAATAAACTTCTGATAGCACAAACAGCTGACTCATTCCACTTTTATATCACTTATATCACATTGACCTACCCAATTTCTTTCTCAGCATATATTTTTTGTTTCATGGTCATGGTCTCCTACTTTGATAACCTATGCCCATAGTCATTCCCACTTATATATAAATGTTACAGACTATTAGGCACTAACTAGGAGAGATAACATGGTATTTTTATCTTTTGAGCCTAAATTATTTTGTCTATATTATGCTTTCAAGCTGTATTTATTCCCTTGCATATTTCATAATTATATTTGTTTTTATAGCAAACTGAAACTTCATTGTGTGTATATATACTATATGTTAACCATTCATCTATTGATGGACGTCTATGCTGGTTATTTCCCTTGCTGTGATGTATAATGCAGCAATAAACATGAATGTATAAGCCTGGGATTGGTAAATTAAGGTAATATGGTAGTTCTGTTTTCAATTTTTCATAAACGTTCATATTGATTTATACAATGGATTTACTAGGTGTTATTCTCACTTGTATCTAATGAGGGTTTCACTTTATCTACTTCCAGCATTTTTCATTATCTTCTTTTGATGATAGCCATTGTTACTGGTGTGAGTGGAATGAGATTGAATCCCAAAGCAGTTTTCATTTGCATGTCTCTAATGGCTAAGGATGGTGAACACATTTTAGTGTACTTATTGGGCATTTGTGCTACTTCTTTGGAGACCCATATATTCATTTTATTAGCCCATTTTTATATAAATGTTTTGAGATTATAGTATAGTTACATTTCTCCCCTTTCTTCATTCCCTTCAATCCCTTCCATATATTCCACTTTGCTCTCTTACAAATTTATAACTTCTTTATTGTTTTACATACCTATGTGTATACACTTACATATTCCTAGATATAACTTTTTAATCTTCTCATTGCTGCTTGTATATATGAATGATCATTTGGTAGTAGATAACCCATTGGTGTGCTCTTCCCTGGGGGAGGTCATTTGACAAGCGCGAGAGAGAGAGAGAGAGAGAGAGAGAGAGAGAGAGAGAGAGAGAGTACAGATGTGTTTGAATTTTGTAATTTTTTTAAAAAAAGTATATGCTAGATAATGCCGTATCTGATGTATAAGCTGGGATAGATTTCTTCCCATTCTTGACTCTGTCTGTTCAATATCTTGATAGTTTCCTTATAGCTATTTTAAATTTCAAGAAAAATTAGCTATATATTATAACATGAGACACATAAAATAAATACAAATGCAAATTATTATTTGTTTTATATATAATCTGCTATATATACATATATATAGCAAATTACACATACATAACATCTGTAAATTTTTCTATTTATTAATTTGGGGAAATATTTATTGTGATATTGGAGTCCCAATCAGAAAGTTTTTGTCTATAGCTATGTCTTGAAGTGAGTTCTAATGTTTTGGGGTCTATTTTTACGTGTGGGCTTTTTTTCAAGTTTTTGTTAGTTATTTGAAAATTTCTTATTGTGTACTTTGATCTTAATCACCCTCCTCCCCTGGCTTTCTCAACTCCTCTCAGATATAGCCTCATCTTACCTACCCTTACAACATGGAATCCTTCCCTTTTGTTTCTAATCCTACTACTCTAGATACTTCCCAAAATATCCACATGCACACACATAAAAATAATTAAAATATAGTCATCCTACAATGGGCAATAAAGCTCTGACTAGACACTGAGGTTAACAAAAACTCCAGGGCCAGGAATGGATCACTTCTTTTGAAGTAGCTAGTCAGTGAGGTCCCATATACCTCAAACATTACAGGCTATTGCCAATGTTCTTTGTTGCTAGCCAAAAACTGACAACAAGACCTGTTGTGAAAATCCCACACACTTAAGTTATACATGGAGAAATCAAGTTAATACTCACCTGGAAACTTCATTCCTAATGGCTAGCTGTTATAGTGCTGGAATCTGCTTTGCATACTACTAGAGAAGAAAATTAAACATCATAATTATCCAGAAGCGTACTTGAGAGCTACAGTGTTTACCAGTCTGATAAGATGTGTCCACTGATGCAATAGGGGCAGGTGCATTGGGCAATAATTAATCACTTTCTGATTGGATTTAAGGTCCATTGTATAAGATGAAATCCATAGCTGGCATTGTTACTGGGGTCAAGAAACTGTGGTTTGATAGGACTTAGATCCTGGGAAAGAGCCTACTACTATTATTCTGTTAAATACAGTATTAAATCAACTAGTTATGTTTACATGTTAGTACATCTCTTAACCCTCATCAAAGAAGATTCTTCTCTTCAACAGATGTCTATACAGAGACCCATGATTAGCCAAAGGGAATAGATTAGGATACTGCAGAATGCTTAGCCCTGAATGAGTACCATCTGTACCACACCCCCTTCC
Organism: Mesocricetus auratus; assembly: GCF_017639785.1. NCBI lineage: Eukaryota > Metazoa > Chordata > Mammalia > Rodentia > Cricetidae > Mesocricetus > Mesocricetus auratus. Next base: position 73,038,443 of record NW_024429194.1, on the reverse strand, counting down.
TACAAAGGCTCAGGAACCATTGCATAAGAGGAGGCAGGAAGACTGTAAAGAGCCAGAGGTTCAGATGACTGTTAGGATAGTTTCTGAACACAGCAGAGCAGTCACACATATGAACTCCCAGCAGTAGTAGCATCATGCACAAAGGTATGGGCAAACTCAAGCCACACAAAATCACTGGAGAGTAGAGATGGCCATGAAGCCCACCTCTAATGGAGGGGCTATTTCAATTAATAACTCCTGGGAAAGGGAGCATCAGTTTTTTAAAATGTGTGACCACTGATGAATGAACTATGCACCAGTGAAAGGCCGCATATCCCAGAGTAAATGAGCAGCACATTTCGTATTTTAATTAAGGTCTTTTTGAATTGGTATTTTTGTAAGAGGTGAGATATGGATATATTTCTGTATGTAACTATCCAGTTTTAACAGGACCATTTTTGTATTGGTAGTCTTTATTCCTTCATATGATTTTTGGCTTATTTGTTCAGATTAGGTGGTCATAGTTGTGTGTGGCAATTTATTGTTAGGTACTCTATTCCATCCGTGGCATGAAATGCCATACTTTCATGGACACTATGACTCCAGTGTTACATGAAGTAAAGTGTTAATGATACCTCAGGCAGTGTTTTTCTGCTAAAGATATCTTTGGCTATTCATAGTATTTTTATTTCCATAAGAATCTGGAGATTTCTCTTTTCTAGTTCTACGAAGACTGTCACTTGAGTTTTTATTAGAGTTGCACTGAATTTGCAGATTGCTTTTGGCAGTATAGTCATTTTCTCAATATTAACTCTGCCAACCCAGTAGGGTGGGGTTTTTTTCCATCACCTTCTATTTCTTTTTTTCCTTTCGGGTCTTAAAGTTCACATCCTCTGTGAGATTTATTCATGAGTATTCAGAATATTTTTTTAATTTGTGTGTGTGGGGGGTAATTAGATAGATATGTATACGAGAGTGCAGGTACCATCAAAGACCAAAGGCAATGGATTCCCTGAGTTGGAGTTATAGGTAGTTGTGAGACACCTGACACAGCTGATAAGACTCTAACTCAGGTCCTCTGGAAGAACATCTCACCAGTCACATATTCATAGGATGTTTGGAACTACTATGATTTTTAATTTTTTTCATTATTATTCATATGAAAACTACTGATTTTGTATGTTTTTTCCTGAAACTTTATTGGAAATGTTCTAAAAGTTCCTGGTTAGAACGTGAAAGGTCTTTTAATTATGAAATCATATCTGCAAACATTAATAACTTCCTCTTTGTCTACTTTTGTATCTTTCCCTTCTCTTAATTCTCTAGCTGAATTTTTCAACACTGTGTTGAATAGGAGCGAATAAAAGATATTTCTGACTTTAAAGGAAATATTCATAGGTTTTCCATTTTAATACACTATTGTCTACAGGTTTGTCAAATGTGGCCTTTACTATATTGAGGACTATATTGTCTACTCCTAAAATCTCTAATACATTAATCATGAGACATGGTAAGCTTTGAGAAATGCTTTTTCTGCGTCTATACAGATGATTGTGTATTTCTTATCGTGTTATGTTTATTGATTTGCATATGTTGAATCAAACTTGTGTCTCTGGCATGCAGCTCACTTAGTCCTGATTCATGATCTTCTTGAGAGGTGTGGTGGTTAGAAAGAGAATGCTCCTATAATGTCATTTGTTTTCAGTTCTGTTTCATCAGAAATAAGGATATTTTAGGATGAACTCAAATACTTAATGAATCTTCTCTCCATAGATTTGACTTTCTTTTCCTATTTATTTTTTTGTTCACTTTGGAGACTCCATTGTGAAAATCTTAGGTTTTATTAGTTGGTACATTGACTTGTTTTAGAATTTTATATGGCCATTCCTTTTGTTAAAGCAGGCATCTGAATTTCTTCTTAGATATTTCAACTATGTCAGTGACTTTGGCTTCTATTACAGTATAGTTACAGGATTTGAAATGGGTTATGCATGATGTATCATATTTTTGTGATTATTGTATTTTGTGCATCTGTTAGGATGGTTTGTCTTCCAGTTTTAATGCTACCCTTTTCAACCCCTACTTGGTGGTTTAAATTTCTCTGAGTCCTGCGTAAGGAGTTTACCATAAAATAGAATTTCCTGGAGATATTAGGGGGAGATGCATTGATGTCACACACTTACTTATCTGCAGTCTTGGCTTTGCCCAGCTGTAAGACTCTTTTGCATTATGGTTGTTATGTTGCAGAGGAAATGGTGATGTGCCACTTTTTGGAGACAGTGTGGTATGGAGAATGCAATTAGAGCAAGGGGTATGAGCACTCAAGCAGATGAATGAAAAAGAGATGGGAAAAGCTGCCAGGAGGACACAGCATGAATGAGATGGGAGGACTATGAGCCATGAGCATGAGGAGTAGCAAGAGTCCTATCACATAGCTGGAAACAGAAGAAAGGACTTTTGTGGATGTAGAAAAGTGAGGGACAATTAGCTGGAAAATATCTATTCTGGTGAAGCAGAGGTTAGAACACAGTTGGTCAAAATGTACAAAACTGCAAATAGTTGCATAAGGAACTATCAGAGAAACTATACTACTAAAATATTCAAGGAAAAAACAAGAAAAGGATGCAACATAACAAAAATAAATAAACCCAGAGTCAGGATGTAAAAGATGCATGGATACCAATGAACTAACCAGACAAAACCCAACAAAACTCACAGAGCAGACCAACAAAATGAAACAGAAAATTAATAGGAGGTAGAGGTACCAGCCTTCTTCTCATCTGTGTTGTTTGTATATATTTCAACTCAAGATTCTCACACAGGCTGACATACAATGGTGGTGAGTGTGAGCATTAGGGTGGCATACCCAGAAAGAGGCCAACTCTAGCGTCCGTACTCCTGATGGTTCATTAATGATATCTGAACATTTTCCTGCAGTTACAATTTTTCTCCACCTTCATTCTCTCATTGCCTGTCCTCATGGCTCAATTCCAAACTGTCTATAAGCTTGTACTCATTCCTACTATGTGAGGTCTTCACCCAGACATTGGTGTGCATTTGTTTGCTTTAAGAGGCTTCTGTTGCCCTTGGACTTAGTATACAAAATTGACTCACCTGGAATGGAAGGAGATGATAGAGTGAATCTTTATTGGATTACAGTCGTTTAAAGAAAAATGAAAATTGAGATTATTATCTAGGATAAAATATTAATGCTGGCAAAGAAGAAGAATAAGTCATCATTAATTTTGTGTTCAAATTAAGTTGAAAATCTGATTACTAGCTCAAATCATGCAATAAAATATTATAATCAGCTATCTTAAATCACATGAAGAGTCACCTCCCCTCCCCAAGTATTAACACTGGCTGTTATCTATCAAAATGCTGCTGTGTCTGCAATCAAAGTGTTGAGTCAGACTATGGTGCTCGTGTACACACACACACACACACACACACACACACACACACACACACACACATGAAAGGAAAGGAGAAAGTGAAGGAGGGAGTGAAGAAGAAAAAAAGAAAAGAAAAACCTGACTCTGTGAAAATCATACCCATGACTTAGTATTCCAATCCTGTGATTGAAGAACTACTTGAGTAAAAATATAATTAGCAATATGTTCATCATTCAATATGTTCAGGTTTGGATAAAGATAAAAAAATTCATAAACTCTGTCAAAGCAAAGAATATCAAATGACTCTCACCTAATGAAACCCTGCTTCAACCTGAGTGTACGCTGACTTTTTAAAACCAATTATCACATCAATAGGCTGTTAAGTAGTGAGGAATACGGTAACATGATGTCATACCTGTAGCAATTAAGGCAAACTTCATAGTCCTTGCAGACATTTGCTGTTTGTAGTGGTGCAAAGAATCCGTTAGAGGGCGGTATAATCTTGCCTTAAGCTAAGCAAATGTAAGTGAAAGGCCGAAAATGCCATTCCTTTAGCTCTGTGTTCCTCATTTTTCTGCAACACAAACCTCAATATGAATTGTAAGCCTCTGTTATCTTGCTGAGGAGTTATAAAAGACACTGAACTCAGTCAGGCTTTCTATCTTATGCAGGTGCTTGTGGTATATACAAATATATTATGTAGCAAAACCCTCAAATTTTATTTTAAAATTATGTATTTGAAAATGTATAATTGAAAATATATTTGTCATTGCAAAGCCTTTTTATTCGCAGCTCCTACCAAGGGGCGAGCTTTGGTGCAGTATTATATAGTATTTATTTTATGGACCTTTCAATAAATACTCTTTCATTTTTACTTGATGCTGATACCAACAAGAATGGAGAACCTCATTTTACATGTTAATATGGACCAAATTGCCATTTACATTTTAAAAAATTGTATTTTTCCACTTGTTTCCCTGCCCCTTCTTGCTGCTTGCTGTTCTGGTCTCTCCCTATAGTTCCCCTTCTGTTTCTAGCATGCCTCAAAATAATTTTTAGGATGGGTGTTGGTGGTGCATGCCTTTAATCCCAGCACTCAGAGGCAGAGGCAGGCAGATCTTTGTGAGTTTGAGGCCAGCCTGGTTTACAGAGTGAGTTCCAGGACAGCCTCCAAAACAATACAGAGAAACCCTGTCTCAAAAAACCAAAATAATAATAATAATAATTTTTAGCTTCCATGTAGCACCAGAAATGAAGGATCCTATGAAGCAAACTGGGAGTTGGTGTGGAGGTGGCAAGCAAACTGTCTAATCACATGGATGGGCAGATTAATAGAATATGGATATGATAATATGGAATTTAAGTGGTATGTTACATAAAGATAGCAGCATTTATTAATGATGTGAGATTAAGATCTAATCCTCAAAAGGCAATTTACTTTCTTAGAATGATTTTTCTCCTTTAACCTCTGTAGGCCATATTGACACAAGCAAAGAGATCTCTGGAAATCCATATCCTGATGAACTGGATATAGGAAGCTAAGTAATATTCAAGACAGCTGCTATCTCTGTGTGTATCCTTGCAGCATTATGCTTCCAGCCTTTCTTCTCTGGTTTATGTATTTCTAATGTTTGCCATAGCCTTTGACTCAATGACATGTAGAATTGGTAAGTGGGTAATTCTGTGTAGCATGAAGGCCAGTGTTTACTTCTGTGGAGACTGAAGACACTGGGTCAGGGAGCATTTTCTTCCTTAGCTATCCAGCTTGCAGACAGGATTCTGATGGATCTACTCAGAGGGTAAACATGAGGGTGTGCATGTTTTTTGATGATTAACTGGTTCTTTTCTCCAAGTGAATTTCTGGCTTAGGTTGAATGGTAATCTCCCATCACGCTCCCTGCTTCGTGCTACTCAGAGGGGCAACATGTTGTAACTAAAAATGTAAATAGAATGTGGGGCACGACTCGATGAGAAAGAGCACAGGCCACCAGACCTGATGATCTGAGCTCAGTCCTGGAGTTGCACCTGCGGGCATGCCGTGGCACACCTGGTAATGCTCTATCATGTTGTTACTCCTTCAGCAGCATCATGACTCTGTCTGGGAGAGGTAAGCAGGCTCACTCTGCTTACCTTTCCCAGAATTCACCTTGTCTCCTAGACCCACCTATCCTCCTGCCTCATTGGTCAAACAGTGTTTTAGTCATTAACCAATAAGAGAAATATATATACAGGAGGACAACAGCATCACAGCTGGAGTGGGATTTGGGTAAGGATTGGAACAACTTGATATACGTACTTCAATTTGCCATTCCTGGGCTGTGGCAGGCATAACTAACTGATCATTCCTACTGAACCTGTTGAAAATCCATCTCTAGACAGTTTGCAGAGAAAAAGTAGAAAATGGTAGGATACTGTGGTGGTTTGAATGAAAATGGCCCCCATAGACTCATAGGGAGTGACACTATTGGGAGATAGGGTTTTGTCTGAGTAGGTGAGGACTTGTGGGAGGAAGTGTATGATTGTGATAGGTCTTGATGATTTAGGAGCAAAGCCAGGCCCACTGGCACTCTCTTCTTGCTGCCTGCCAATGGGGATATAGAATTCCTAGCTACCTCTACAGTACCATATCTGTCAGTGTACTTCCCAACATGATGACAATGGACTAAACCTCTGAACTGTAAGCCAGCACTAATTAAATGTTTTCCTTTATAAGAGTTGCCATGGTCATAGTGTCTCTTCATGGCAATAAAAACCCAAGAGAGAAGTTGAACAGTAGAAATTGGCAAGTCATTTGAGCTCTCACAGTGGACCAGAAGCTTGAAGTTATTTCTTTGTGCTGAAGAAAATTGGAGTAGTATCAAAGAGAGAACAAGATGATGTGTAGAAACACTGATGTATTAATTCATTTACCCCATGAAGAAGAATGCCACACAAGTGCCTGGTTACCCAGCTTCTATATACAACTCAAGACCTCTACTACAGGCTATTCCAAGATTATTAAACTACACCTAACCATTTTGTATTATGTGACATTATGCATACTGGGTACAAGCTCCTACTTTGCTAAGACTGTGGTGAGCACAAAAGAGCAGTCTTGAATATTTAATGCCTGTGATGTTGTGTTAGAGGTACTATCCCAAATTGTTAGTCATTTTAGTTATTTTAGTTAAACCCCCAATACCTTCCTGTTGTCAGCTTTACATAGGAGAGGAGACCCCAGGAAAGTTAAAAATATCAAAAATCAAGCAGCTGAGAGTTGAGACTATGTCTTGCACATTCTATTAATTCACACAGCATTGCCTCCAGCGGCCACTCAGACAGGAGGCCTCATGTGCCAGTATGTTTCTGAATTCATTTGAAGCAGCAGAAATGGGAAGAGGGGGCAGCAACTGCCCCTTGATGGTCCTTGTTTGAGACACAGGCTTTCCAACGGAAAGGGGCTGCAAACAAGAACTAGAAAAATGAGTAGAGGCTGAAATCCCTATTCTGATCTCATGGCTTTGGTTTCATTTATTTCTAGGTATGAAAACTTTTCTCTTGAAAAATTTTTATGTGTTAAAATATTGTGACTGTTGTTTTGGAGATAATAGATAACACGTCAGGAAATCACGCTCACTTAAACACCCCATTCTTCCTCATAATAGAATTTGGAGTCAGCAAAAGGAGAGCTCCACTGTTATTTAAAATGATACTGTTATTTTGATGGAGTGCCTTACATCTTAAAAGCTGACATATTTTCCAAAGTGAAAAAATTAAACTGGAAAAAGGTCACATAAGAGGTGTGTGAAGAATGAATCATTAAGGATAAACACAGAGACAATTGCACATTTGAAATTTGGTGCCCTGCCTTAAAAATTATCAGCTGGACAGAGAGATTCAATCTAGTCAACCTGTGTCATTAATTTTTGAGTTGAAATGTATTGTCTACTTCACCTTGAGCCTGGGGAGCAAACATGGATATTTGAGTTTAGCCTAAAGCGTTGTGGAAAGAGATGGAATAAAATCTCTAGAATTCCGTGTAGCTGGTGGCCTACAGCAAAGAGTTGAGGTTATAATGGTTCTAAGGCTCAGAACAGTATTGCAAGTGTCCAAGAGAATGGAAAGCGACTATAAAAATGATTGACATGCTCTATAAAGTAGACTTCCACTGCCAGTCATCTAAATATGATTCATTAATCATACTATAAGCGCCTGACTGCTGACTGACAATAACAGATTCTCCCCCCGAGAAAGCTACCTAGAAACTTAAAAGCAGCTTATTAATGTTGATGCTGTTAAAGCTTCATGCCATGCATCTTATAGACGGCCCAGAGCTTCTTTCTGCCCAACATAATTGATTCCAGCAGACCTTGTTACCATAGTGCACATTACAGGCTTCTGATGCTGCCCCAATTACAGGGGGCTGATTGGTTTCACAAGGGAATGGAAAACTTAAACAAGGAAGACATTTTGATTTAAATTACCCAAATTACTAATAAGAGACTTCCATAAAAATAATTTTAATCTTTTTCTCCAACTTGAGGACCTCAATAGTCAGGTTCTAAAAAACGTTGTTGCGTGTCGGTGCCTCCACAGCTGTCACAGACTTCAGGCCTTTGTATGCTAAAGTTGAATGTTTTCCACAGCAGTATCTTCTGCATCTAGCTTACTGTTTCCTGAGATAGCCCAAAGAAAGGAGAAAAGTCAAGAAATAAAGCCCAAGATGAGAAGATAAAGGGTCTAAGGACTAAATCTACAGGTTAAATTGGAGAAGACACTAAGTCACTCCACAACAAGGTTTTGAAATTTATTGAGGCTTCGGATACACAAAAGCTCTATGACTTCACAGCTTCTAGAATGACTGTCAATGCTTCCCAAGAGGACATGCCTCTGAGTCCCTCTCTCTATCATCGTCCAGTGTGTCACCCTATCCCATCTCCCTGCAGGTCCTCATGTCTCTCCCAGATCTCTGGTGTTCCAAACTGATTCTAATGGGCTGGGAAAAAAAGGGATAGGGTTTGGATCCTGGTTTCATCTTTGCCCAGTTAACAGCTGAGGCTGAGCGAATTAGTTGTCTCTAAAGGGATGCTACATATATCCTGTCTCCGGGATGGAATAATTTATGTGCACACACAGACATAGAGGGACCTTCTGATCAGACAGTATTGTTAATGTTAGGATTGGCTTTGGATTGTTACTACTGTGTGTTTAGAAGTAGACTTTTTGATACGTGTAATCTGGCCATTATTGAAGCAACAGTTAGGAATTTAGACGGAGAAAGTTTCCCACTGAAGTGGATTGTTAGAGGGAATCGAATTCTTTAGTTCAACAGCAGGGAAAACTCAGTTACAGGCACTCTTGATTAGCTTGCTTTAGAAAAAAAATGTACTTTTGTAACTATAAAAAACAAATGTATTGAATGTGGACTCTACAGTGGCTGCTTGCTCCTTTTTTTTTTTTTTTTTTTTTTTTTTTGGTTTTACGAGACAGGGTTTCTCTGTATTATTTTGGAGGCTGTTGGTCCAGCCCGGCCTCAAACTAACAGAGATCTGCCTGCCTCTGCCTCCTGAGTGCTGGGATTAAAGGCGTGCGCCACCACCGCCCGGTGCTTGCTTGCTTCTAATGAAGGCTGTAAAGTCGAGGCTATCTATGTACTCCCATCTTGCCAACTGCTCTTGGATAATTCATCATTCTGTACTAATTGATTGGATTTATTTTAAATGTGTTAACTGCTATGGTAATTATTTCCTGCTGTTGTCATATCTCAGTATGATAAAAAAGAGTCCTAGCCTATTGGAAAACCAGTATACAAAAATCACATATTGACGTCTTCAAGGAAACTGAGAAACAGAAAGTATTTGTTGTCACAATAAATATGTCCTTGTACAGGAAATGAAAACCCTCTCCTACAGTGATTTAGTGGTAAAATTATACCAAATAAGAGGAATATTTTAGTAAGACTGATCATTAAGTGGTTCAATCATTTGCATCATTATAAGTTTAAATTATTATTTTTCAGATCTGAAATTTAAAGTCTTCTAGCTTCATATGGAGGATTATATAACTCATGCCACCCGACTTAGAGAAATTGCTTTTTTAGACCTTGTACCTTTTGTGGATTTTGTTATATACACTTCAAGGAATAATATATATATTCTCATCTCATCAACCTCAACTAATATACCTATTTTTTTTCCTTGAGTGTCTTTATGGGAATTTTTTTTAGAAACTGATTTAATAGATACAGCTCCTCCCTCAACACAAAGCCCAGAGCCCAGCAGGAGCCATTAAGTACCTTGTGAGTTTATTGTTTTATGAGTAGCTGATTCTCATTATACATAGCCAGCTCCCCCTAGGTGCAGAAAATATGGGTCAAGTCCTATTTCCGTGGCCTTATTAAGTCAGGTAACATTTTTAACTATCGATGGCACTGTTTTCAAGATGTTTTCCCCAAAGAAGTTTTTTAAAAAAAGCCACTTTCCCTGTATTTTGCATAATTGTTTTCCTACAAACCTCAGAATGTTTAGTCTGTTCCTCTGTAAGCATTTTGCATCTTGCCAATTAAAGTGCTAGCCTCTTGGCCCCAGCTCCCTTTCCCTGCTTCACAGGAGCATCTGTTTTCGCCACATTCTTGTGTAGTTTAACTGGAAATGCCAATCAGTGATGATTGATCACACTTTCAGACAACAGCGTGAACCCTGGTTCGGCATTCCACAAGCATTTGCCACTTTGATTAATGAACACGAATCAGGGGTGACAATTCACATTTGTGAGTGGATGAAAAGAATGATCAGGAATGCACGAGGAGAAGCTGCAATTCCTATTGCAATAGCACAGAAAACAAACAGGCTGCAGAGACCCTCTTGCCTGTCACTGGGGAACATCTGGAATGGGAAATAAAGCACAGTCTGCTCTAGCCCTCTTCCAGTATCTTGATCTCATGAAAGATCTTTACGTTTGAAAGCACAGAAGCACCAAGTGATTCTGAAACATCATTTCTGTGTTACACACACTCACAGAGGCTATTTCCTTCACTACCAATCAATGTAGTCCTAATAATTATTGTGTAAAAGGGAGTGGTAAACACATTTAAGTGTATTACCTTAGTTTACATAAACAATAAAAGGTAAGTATTTCTTTGGTGTATAGTTAATGAATTTATTTTTTTCCTTTTACCAATATTGTCTTTAATAACATGAGCTCATCAATAAATAACCCCTTTTAATATTGAGGTCAATGTAACAGTGACATGTGACAAATAAGTCTAGCATTATATACTAGGAGCATCTTCTTTTGCTTTGCATATGAATTTCGCTGGCCCAAGTGGGACTTGTAGGTTTGAGTCTTCAAATGAAATATATCCTAGGTGAAATGCAAATGTAATTTGTAAGTCTTATGTATCCATTCTAATTGACTTGCTTGACATTTATTGTTGTTTAGTCGGTTGGTTTTTATTGCTATTGTTTTAGGTTTAGTTACTGTTTTAGATGGGTTTTGCCATGTGACCCAGCTAGTCTAGAATTGCTATATAGACCAGGCTAGACTTGAACTCATAGATATCACCTAACTCTGCCTCCTGATATTAATTTTTAGATAGTTAAAAATTATTTTTCATTTTACATACCAACCCTAGTTCCCCCTTCCTCCCATTCTTCTTCCCCCTTCCCACCTCATCCACTCCTCAGAGTGGGTAAGGTCTTCCTTGTATGCCCAATATTATTTTTAAAACACCCTAATTATAATGATGCAGTCTCTCTACTAAATGAGTATTAAATCTCTATAATTATGTAAAACTGTTTGAAACAGCTAAGGATCTCATTGCCTCAACAAAGATACACCTGGGCTTACCAGTTTCTTCATCTTCCTCCATACAGAGGCCCTACTGCTTAGTTAAGTATTGCCACTCTGTTGGTAAAAACATAGGCCTGAGTTCAAAGAATATGTCCCAATGATACCCAGAAAATTTTCAGAATTTTATTACCACTTTGAAGTTTATAAAAAGGTGTCATTCTCAGAGTTTGTTTCTGTCTTTATTTTATCCTATTTCCCTAGAAAATGGACTATTTCACTTTTCCTTTGTGGTTTAACATTCTTTAAAGGCATCTAGAGAGAAACCACTCCAAGAGTTGGTTAAATCAGTATCCATTTGTTGGATGGTCATCTGAATTTCCAGGAGTATCAACAAAGTCCCAAATTAAACAGGAAGAAATGAACATTTATAACCTACATGACTCTAGTATCAAATGTCATGCAATCTCTACTTTCTCAGCATGTTCTTGAACTTGTCTGGGCCTCAAATTTTCTAGTCTAAACTGAAGCCAATGCAGATGTAGAAAACGAGTGGTGTGTTTGGTTTAATGCTTCTCAAAATGTATTCTTGTGAGACAATGTACTAGGTGCTGGAGATACATATACCAGAGAGAAATATGACAAGGAGATGAATAGAAATAAATGTCTGATAAGATCCTTACAAGAGCAAACTCAGGTGTGAGATTATGTTTAAAAAAGTCACTGGAGATAATGTTCCTCAGAAACATGTAGAAGGAAAAGGCAAAGAGAGGTTGGAGAGGAATGAAGTAGTGTGGAGATCAGCAACTACAGGACCCTCCTCTGCAACTGAGTCACATGGCAGAGACGGGTGGAGAATGCCAGGTGACGCTCACAAGGAGTTCCCATGATTGGAAGCATACACATTGTGCTGTTTTAAACATTTCCATGAAGAAGTATACAAAGAAGTAATAAATTTGTGACTTCCCAGGATATGGAAAAAGGCATGAATACAAAATCTTATTTTATAGACTGTTTTGTCAGGATTACTCACCAGCAAAAGTGTAGTTGATTGCAATTGCAACAGAAAACAATTAGATATATGCAACTGATGGTTAAGTTTACCTTCAGTACAGCAGATACCAAAGCACTAGGTTCCCAGATTGGCTTTAAAGTCATCCCATTGCTCCATATCACTTTTGCTGATGTATCAAGACCTAAAGTCTAAGTGCACAAAGACAAACATGGCCATCACCTATAGAATCTGAAGTTTATCTTGCCATTGAGTAGCCTTGTCATAAAAGGGGCCTTGCCTTCTTACACATGGAACATAGCTTTTAAGTCAAACTCATAAAATTTTGTGAGTAAATTAAAAAAGTTTTTCAAATAAAATAGCTTCATCTCCATTAACTGGTGAAATTAATTGTATTCATTTGTCAGAATGGAGGTCCTCCTAATGAGTGTCTATAGAACAGATATTTTCCTGATAGTGAATATCAGGATTGACTCTATTTAGAGTATTTGGTAATACTGGCTTTGGGCATTATGGTGTTAAAATCATTGACTTTATAAGTTCTTTACTGCCAAACAATTATGATAACTGATCCTTGAAAAGATGACAAGACATCAACTTACAATGCCAGTGGAAATGTATAGAATGTGTAACTATCAACTGATAGCTTTTCAATGCTGAATGAGTCCTTTTTGTCATGAAATAATCTCTAGTGTAAGCTGGAAAGAAAGATGCTCCTGAGCTGGTTAAAGTTCTGAAATCAAGGCTTCCTCAGAAGCACACTCAACTCTGAAGATTCTCAGGAACATACTTGGAACACCACACACAGTAAATTTAATGGTGACTTACACCTTCTCCAATTGCTGGCTCCAAAAGTCCACAAAAGCTGGAAGAAGAGATCAGTTGAAGCAGCCCAGAACATCTCCAAATGGCCACACTACCAATATTTCCTTATATTTTGACAACTCTGTCTCTTTATAACTAGCATTTTCTGGACCAAATTTTACCCTCTATAACTACACGGTGTATGCACTTCAAATACCTGAAAGTGCTTAAGATTAGTTCCCTTCCAGTTTTATTAGATCTCTAGACTAGCGGTTGGAGAAACTGAATCTAGCCACTGTTTGTAAAGTCTCTCATTGAATTAGCATATGCACACAGAAATGCTGGCTAGTCATGTAATTCTGCCCATTGATAAACAGGAACCAATGTTGTCAGGTTGACATGTCTTGGCAATGCCTTTATTGCATCTCTGGAATCTGTGCTACATGGGACTGTACGTCAGAATAAAGTGCCCTACAGAATCAAAACGACTTCAGAAAATGGAAAGTGTATATGATTGAAGACAGTCAGGCAGAACACCGTATAGTGTACATTTTTAGAGAGCCCATCTTTGATTTAAGAGTACACATTTCAGATAGTTTGCTTCCCCTTATACAAATTACCATTCTCCCCCATCATAGCTGTCTTATTTTTCGCCATAGTATTTATCACCTGTTTTATATTCATCCCTTTGCCTGAAGTATTTTACTAGAGCATAAATCGCAACATTATTAGTTCCCACTGCCAAAACTTTAAATCCTCTGTTCTCCCTGCTAAATGATGTTTGGCCAGATCTCTGTCATGAGTTTGGCATGATTCAAAGAGTGACTGTCAGAGAGGCAGGAAATACGTTTCTGCTGACACACATCCTTACCCGCCCTGTGCTGGCATCAGTACTGGCTGCATCTTTGCTGTTACATATCCCACCCTCCACACGTAGTATAGAGAGCTTAGTAATTAAATGTGAGAAATAATTATACATAAAGCCATAGACATTCAGTAAGTGGAGGAGATGGGATTCGAGCCCAGAGGAGACTGTGAGGCCAGGGAAGAGCTTTACTGTTTAATGGGTCCCAGGTATGTCTAAAGGAGGCTTTGTTGGGAAAAACAAAGCATATTTGGGACTAAGGAAATGATGCTTGGGAAATGTACAGGCTTCTGTGGAGACTGAAGGAGGCCTCAGAGAAACGTGGAAGTTAGATTACACTAGAAGAATTCATGCATGTTTTAGGGGTAGAGGTTCTTGGCCTGTGGAGTGCCAGCTTTACCAGTTTCTTTCTTAGTAGATGTGCTTGTCCAGTAGCAACTCCATGATTATTCAATGGTGTGATCAAACTAGAAAACTTTTTAAGGTATATCAGTCACAACTGTGTAAAATAGTTCTTAGTTGGAAGAACGGTCAATCAATAAAGGTGGATTATTTTTCATTCAAAAAATAACTTCTCTGAAAGGAACAAAACATTTAAATATTCTAATGATCTGTGACCCTCCAAAAACAGCCTGGTATACAGTCTTTCTGTGGTATTAAATGGGGAAGAGACCCTTGTGAAATTACACAGGATCTGATTCAGGAGAGTGGAAACCAGGGAGAAATCTATGTCTAAAATAAGTTGTTCATTCACATTTTAAGGAGTCTCCTTAGTGGGCCACAGTGAATGCAGGATAGTAGTACTGAATGAATAGCTTCTGGGCACATTTAGATCTAGGTAGGTCTGGAGTTATTTTGTGTTCAGCATCTGCCATAGACTCCATTGGCTCTTATATGTTTTTGAAATATTCACCAACTAAAAATTTGCAACAAATTTATGAGAAATGTGGTGACTGTTACTAGCCACCTGTTACTAAGCACACATCATTCTAGCTTTATTATTTCTCTGAATGGAAATAAAAATACCACTTTTGCAGGTGTGTGTGTGTGTGTGTGTGTGTGTGTGTGTGTGTGTGAAAACCCACAAAAAATAGCATCCACAGGCCAGTGAGGACAATGGTAGGCAGAAAAGGGAGCTACCCTATACCCACCTGTGAATAGTGCCCTGTGCTAGTCTTGATGAATAGTAGTTCATGGATTTGGGTGCTCTCACCAACTATGTTCTTATTTAGTTCATAACGCTATTATCTTCCTTGTAGTTAGTGTGACAAATGAGACAGAATAAAGTATTATCAATGGGAATCTGGGTGGGGGAATCTGCAAACAGTGACACACTCCTAACTTCCTGAGTGTGGATGCATGTTAAACTGAAATTTATTTTGAGAAGGTTCACTCCCAGCAATGACTTACAACCTTTTAACTTGCAATCTTCCAAGATTCAACCCCATCAATTCAGCTGAACAATAAATGTCACGAAGTCTCCACATGGAAAATGCAAGAGGTTGGAACTTTCCAGTGTGCAGCCAGCAGATGGCAGAAACACCCAAGCCTCTGAAAGGGGACCTGAACTCCCGCTTCTCACAGCAAAGCTTTTCATTTTCCATGGAGTTTCAGCTCATTTATAATGCCAAACGTATAAAATCTGCTCCCTCCTAATATACGGCTCATGCTGAAAATAAGATGGGCATGAATGTGGGGTGGATGCCGCGGCTCAATTGCACGGCCTGCACCATCTCCCCCACTGAGGGATGGAACAGCTTTCATTCCGAACACTGTAGGCTCAGGAGCTCATGCACAGTCCAAGTAGGTTGTCAACAAACAGATGGCCCGTATCCTCATCCCATTTTTGTGTTCACCTGATGTTCAGCGTAGTGAGAGCTTGTTTGGTTCATTGGGAAAGTGGGATGATGGTTCTGGAGAGTACTCAGAGACCATCAGCTGTGCTGGCTTTCCTTAATAATGCTTGTGGCAGCAACTGAGGGGCCCCACCGCTCTCTGGGTGAAAGGAGAAACAGTCTGGAGAGCAAAGGGGATTCTCTTAGGCGGATTAGCAGCAGCAGATAGAATTCACATAGGAGAAGGATGGTTTTTTTCTTGTGTCTAGTAGAAGGGAAGATAATTTATGTGGGCAAATGAAAGGTTATATAGAATAAAAGGGATATTAGTTAGACATTTTAGGCCACAGCAAGGAATTTAAGGCTAATGGGTTCCATCTGATCTTAAGCCAATTATGCTAATGGTTCTCCTAGCTAGAAAAGCCACAGCCATAAGTCAACAGACACCCTTGGCACTCTGTGTTTGCATGCACACCAGAGAGCCACTTGTCTTCTTGTTTTCTGCCCATACTCAAGCTGGAAATCTCCCCTGATCTTTGATTTATTTGTGACCTCTTAGGTAATTAGACTGAAGGAGTGGGTAGTCCTACATGCTAAGTTTCACATTGTATTTAGAGGCCCTGGAAGAAAGATAGACACAGGGTCCTATGGGGAAAAATCTTTCTGTGCAGGTTAATGGTTTTCATTAAATGAAAAGAGATATTTTGATTCTTATGTGCAGAAAGTTAACAAATGTGACATGTTGGTTTTCACAGTCAGCTAAGTCAATGGTTTATTCACTTTATAAATGCTTACCTTCTGATATCCTATGAAGAGATCAGATCTAAATATGTTGTGATCCAATATGTTCTTTTCCTTGTACTTTCTCAGAACGTGGCCAGGCTGGCTAAACATTCATACTCCATGGTGATGAAATAGTCTTTTATTGACAAAGACAGGCACTTATTAGTCAGCATCCTACATCTGATCACCCTCAGACCATCTCAGTTAACCCATCGAAATTACTCTTCCTAGAACTTTCTGGAAACAGTGGGAAAATGCTTGCCTTCTCCCAACTCTAGAGAAACTCTTTTCTAACATGAGAAATTCTGTGCACTTCTAATCTAAATGTCACCACAATATAGATTCAGATGAGGCTCAGTTGGTTTGGGATGTCAGATTTCCCTGTCTGCTGTAGTAATCCAGTCTAACTCGTGTGCATGATAGCCCTTACCCCTTGTATCAGGCCCACAACTGAAATGCAAAGAGAAATACCCAATATGAACTCCTTGTCACATTTAAAACATGGAGGCGTCACATGGTAGTATGCACACAGCTTATGCTTTTATAATATGGGAAGCTGAGAATGGTACTTTTTCATAGGTTATGGGGCTGACAACGCTTCCTGGTCACCATTCTCTCACAGTTAAAGCCAGTCTAACACACTTGACCTAAAAGGCTTTCTAAAGACCAAATAGAACTGTCAGACTAGAAGGAATCCTAGGGCTCTCTGCCATTCAAGATTATTTCAGAACTACAATCAGACAAAGAAAATAAAATACTATATAGATATATATGTATATATGTAATTTCTTCTTTTGGTAACCTTTCTTCCTCTACTTCACTGGTAACATCATTGGATTGTAATTTTTAAGCCAGTCAACTTTCCAAATGTAGGCATAAAAAACCAGGAAGGTAGTCTTGTTATCTGTCTTACTATAGCTTGATTTTTTGCATTGGCTTGGGTGCAGCAATGACATATTTTGGTGTTGTGAAATGGAAACAGGTCATTATATCCAAACATTAAGTCTTTAGAAGAGAAATCTCATGTATAAATTTGCATTTTAAATTCCATAAAGGGCACTTGGAATAATAGACTAAATTAGGAGACAAATTTGAGTTCTAATTGGGGTTCTCCTAGAAATATAGCCTGGAACAGACACTAGATGGGCTCAGGCATCTAGTTTGCCATTGAAGTAGTTAAACTGAACTCCAGCATTCTGTCATCTCAGAACTACATCTATTGAATTCTTGATATTTAAAAGCAACATGGCCTTATTAAGAACATCAATTACCCTTAGATTAGTTTTATTCATTACATCTCAACTCTTGTTTGTAAATAGAACAGAAAAGGTGACCACTAACTAAAGCTATGGCAAGATCTGAATACCATTTGCCTATACAGCCTGACTAATGTAAAAAGTGAGTTACAAAATGGAAATCTGTAGAAAATGTGGGAATCAATAGGAAATCTCAGGGCTCCATCTCAAAAGTTGTTTTTAGAATGAGGCGTTTTACCATCAGGTAAGACAAGTAAAATAAATAAATAAATGAAAATAACAGCACTCTCCTTCATAAATCAACTTTGCCATTCATTATGAGGCCCTGTACATCACACAGAGCCATCATATGGAATGTAGAAGACCCTATTCCTCCCAGGAACTTAGAGTGGAAATTTCATATCTCTTGGGGTTTTCCCTCAAGTTTCTCCTTCATGCAGTGCTGACATTTCTGCAAATCTCCTCTAAATATTATGAGAGATAGAACCGGCTTTTTATTTGCCATGCTAGCTATGACTTAGGATTGCCCGGGTAACCCCTTTGGGCTTTATTGAAGCATGTCAACAGCCTGCAGCAATAACATTTGCTCCGCCTGCTGCAGTGTGATGTATTGATATGTATATAACAATGTTATCAATTGAAATAAAATATTCATTTTTTCATAATTTATCAGCATTATGACAGCACAGAGTAGTCAAACTTATGAACAACATGGAGCTCTTCAGCAGGCATAGTGTCCTGTAGGTGATGAACACAGCCTGTCCCCTGGCCTGCCAGGAGAGTTGTAAAGCAGGATGCATTACTTCAGCCTCATGAAAATAAGTCATTTTCATATGGCAGTAGGCTCTGGATAACTTTTACTCTGGGGCCTGAGGAAGCAGTGCACCATAAGGCCCTGGATATTTTCTGGAGTGTTTAGACTGGCTCCATTTCCCCTGGGGGAATGTTCTGAGTGAGTGATATGGTTAGATAACAAGTGGCAGTATTTCTCAGGTATCGATACTGTGATGTCTCCTGTTGTTTTATTGCCTGCAGTGGATGATTTTGTCCTAATTGGAGAGGTAGTTTTTCTTCATGTCTCTATTTGCAATATGGCACAGTGTCTTCTCAAAAAAAAAATGGAATTCTGTCTGTGATCCACAGCACCTGCTCTTCATGCCGCCCTGATTTCTCAGCTCTCATTGCAAGATGAGAAATCAATGTGTCCTCACTGTGAGCTCAGCCTCTTGAAAAGTACAGATGCCCTTCCAGAAGCTACTTTCTTGACGCCACAATGGCCACCAGTTCATGACAGGCAAACTGGCCTTATTAATAACAAGTTGCAATTAATTGTACATATATGATTTGAGGAAACATTTGGTTAGACGACCAAAGTCATCGGTGTGTATTAATTTCTCGTACAGCGGGGACAATGATTTGAACATGTATGAAAGACTCCAGTTTCCATTGTTTTGCAGGAGCATATGCACCTGACTTTTAACATGTAATCTCCTCATGTGACAATTAACAGAGATCTGAGTAGAAATCATGAGAAACATTCAGTGGAGAGGAACAGCTGTTCAAAAGGAGGTGATGGAAATGCTTCATTTTTGTTCATATTTTCTTTAGTCACAGCCATGTAAGCTAATTGTTAGAGAGCACTTCAGCTGTTCATTGATGCACAGCTCAGCTTACCAAATCTCTACTCTGTTGATCTAAATACTCATATATCAGGTTCACACTAATCCACAAATGCAAAAGAAAACAGCGATTTGATGTGTCTGTGGTATCATTCATTGAGGTGTAAATAACATGCATTATAACTAAATGTCATTTTAAAACTTTGAACTTCTGCCAGTTGGGACACGCCTTTAATCCCAGCACTCGGAAGGCAGAGAGGCAGGTGATCTCTGTGAGTTCAAGGCTAGCCGGGTCTACAGAGTAAGTTCCAGGACAGTGAGGGCTACACAGAGAAACTGGGTCTTGAAGAGACAGAATAACCAAACTGAAACAAAACAAAACAAAAAACAAGGAAAGAAAATCTTTGAACTTATTAAAGTCCTAGGACTATGTTCAGTGCTAGAGTGCTTGATAACATAGGTCATTGATTCATTGCCTGTACCACACATACACAAAAGTAGAAAGGTGTGGTTCAATCTATATTAAATTGGAGAATTAAGTTTCATGAACACAAATTAAAGGTTGAAAAGTATCCATGCCAGGCCCAGGAGAATAGTAAATCTGTGAAAGACTATAAAAATGACAGGATTTTTATACTGTCTACTAACCTGCACCAGCTGGGACTGAGCTTCTCATGCAAATGATACTGAAGTAGTCTGAAAGAAGATTTAGAATGAACGGGGTGGTAATAACAGTCAGGCCCATCACTCCTTTGTGCAGCTGCAATGTAGGTGCAGAGATAGATCAGAGAAGTACATCAATTGAGCTGTATGAAGATGCCCTTGTAGTCTACATCAAGTTCACTTCATTTGGAAGTAAATAGGTCACTGGTCCATGTCCACCCTCACCCCAAGTGGCTTTTGTGGCCTTTATTCTGCAAAAGCAGGTCCTCTAAGCAGCTTTGTGACTAGATCTAGAGAAGAGATTGGAAAACTGACTGAGTGAATCTTCAGTGCTACTTACAAAAGAGCTAGGAATTTTGATACCAAGCAGATAAATGCGAAGCATGAGGATATCTGTGTGTCCTGAGAAGGGAGCACAGCAAGTTGTAGACTTTCCTTTGGGTTCATGTGCAGCTGGACACAGTGATATTTGAGATCTGTTGTGTTTTGTGATGGAACCATTGCAGCCTTCCTGCTGTGAGAGAAAAGGAAACCTGAATTGCTTTTATGTACAGACTCTAAAGTAAGGATTTTAATAGGAAATATAATATTCAAAGAGAATTTTTTGGTCTAGAAAACGGAAATACCAAAGCTGGTCACTCTGTAGTATAGCACTTCTAAAATAAAATAGGTTACTGATTAATGCATTTTTAAATGAAATTTCCTTTCCCCATTTAATTTAGGAAAACATATAATAGATAAAAAAATCCTTTTCACATATGTGTTTAGAAGACAACTTTATAGAATATATCACCATTTTATTATTTCTAGGGGGAAAACAAAACAAAACCCTGACCAGGGGAATTTAAGACAGGCTTTATTTTGTACTATAGTTCAGGGGGACTTACCTGCCATGACAGGGAATCCTGGTGGCAGGAGCATCAGGAGGGTGGTCATTTTGCATATTTAATCAGGAAAAAGAGAGTGATGAAAGCTACATCTCAGTTCATCTCCTTTCCAGGATCCCAGTTCGTGCATGCTGCCACACAGAGCAAGCGTGGGCCCTCATATCTCACTAACCTCAATTCAGAAATTTCATATGAACCTTCATATGAAAGACATTTCAAATACAATCATTAGAGTACACAATGATTTGAACACAAATACAAGCATTGCAACCTGGGGAAACAGCTTGAGATAACACGTAAAATCTAGCAGTGACATCACTCGGATTAAGTAAGTAGTTGGAATAACAGCTGGGAATCTGAAGTCTAACCCTGTGAGGGACTATAATTTCATATGTTTCCCTGAACCCAGGAAAACAGATTTCAAAAGAGCCAATATCCTGTCATTTTTATAGTCTTTCACAGATTTCCTGTTTTCCTGGGCCTGGCATGGATGCTTTTCAACCTTTAATTTGTGTTCATAAAACTTATAACTCCAATTTAATATAGATTGGAATACACCTTTCTATTTTTGTGAATGTGTAATGTTGTGAATGTATCAAAGGCCTATGCTAGACAAGCACTCTACCACTGAACTATATCCCTAGCCCTTTTAAAGGATTGTTTTATCGTGGGATGGATTGTACTGACTTACCCAGTGTGACACGATCTCAGTCTGTAATCCAAGCTGACCTTGAATATTCTCCCCTCCTGAGCAGCAGGGATTAGAGGATAGGCTTTTGATTCATTTCTTAAAAGATCTTAGAACTCCATATTTGTCTTTCTGTTCATATTGGAGAAAGCTTAAATTTAAATGAAAGTATAAGAAGACTTTGTTTTTAAGAAATGAGATTTATTTTATTTGTATCCAAAATTGCCCTTTCTTCCATTCTCCAATTGACCCAGGGGACTAGGAACTCTGCAATGGAATTTGCACAACCTTGTCAAGATTTTTAAATGTGTTGTTAAAGGCAACCTGTAAAGACCTCTCTCAGATTTATTAGCATACAGGCATCATTTGACTTGGTCTCTAGGAGCATTGTGGACATAGAAGTGCAGAGCTATTTTCTCAGAATTTCCACCATTTCAAACACTCATCAAGCATGCATAAGCCTGGGGTTCCTTTACCGGTA
Source organism: Mesocricetus auratus (assembly GCF_017639785.1). Taxonomy (NCBI): domain Eukaryota; kingdom Metazoa; phylum Chordata; class Mammalia; order Rodentia; family Cricetidae; genus Mesocricetus; species Mesocricetus auratus. The sequence goes on along the minus strand of NW_024429194.1, from coordinate 73,016,409 downwards.
CCACATAAACAAGATGTGGTGGTGCATGCTTATAATCCCAGAACTCAGCATGCAGGGGAGGGGAGATAGGGGAATCAGGAGATGAGAGCCATCCTTGGCTACTTGAAATCCTGTTGCAAAAACCAGACAAGCAGTAGTACTTCTAAAATGCACTGCTCCAGTGGCTGCACCAAGAAGGTCACAGGCTTTCCTCACATGCCGAGAATCTGTGAACATGGCGGGGTTTCTTGGATGCAACCAGGACTACAGTCCTCTCAGGTCACTGCTGTGTATATATGATAAGGCCTTTATCGTGTTTTAGTTTCCCACCTGTCCGTTGGTGCAAGAATGGCTCTCAGGTTTACCAGTAGATTTAAACAGGCTTAACTTTTTTTCTTTATTTTTGTTTAATAAAAGGATGATTATTGATTCTGGGTCTTCAAAGGTCAAGGTAAGACTTTGTTCTTCAGAACAATGTGGGCATACCATGTTCATAGTTACTGAGAAAGCCTAGTCATGTGAGCTTTGATTTTCATGCTGTACGAACTTGTATCTTATGAGCAGGTGTTATGAATGTTATGAAGGGAATGTGAAACCTTGTATACACCCTGAAGAAGACCTATGGTCAAACAGGCAAACGCTGCTATTAGGCTTCCATGAGGACACCATTACATCTATGATATTTGCAAGGAGGATCTATTACCTATTACGTCAAAAATGGTACCTTGCTGAGCTTCAGTACAGGAGACCACAGTAACAAACATGGAGGGAGTCAGACAAAGCCTGTAAGAAGTCTGCAAGATAAAAAGGTCTTGTCCTCATCCATGTGACATTTGGAAGTCTTCAGAAGTAGCAGAGCAGCTTATCAATAGTCCAAGAACACAGAAGCAAAGCACAAATATTAGAAGTTAGCAGAGCACGTTAGTAAGGAATGATGCTTCTCAGGTACAAAAGAAATGCTGTACATATCTGCAGTGAGGAAGCTGTGGGCTACAATGCACAAACAGGAATATGTAGAACAGATACCACTGGACAGATTTCAGAAACCCACTGCCAAAGGTTCCAAACTCCTTAGCAAAAAAGGAAAACATGTTCTAGAGCATGGTCACTCTAGAACACACTGTGTGAAGATCTGGCTCTCACTAAAGAGCGGTCTTGGAGTCATCCATTTCTAGCTTCGTATTGATGGAGTAGAAGCCAGTGGGGAATGGGAAGAGACAATGAAAAGCTTTCTCCAACTCTTTTATGTCAAGACTCAGAAGAAGGATGTATAACTTTCATTCACATTTCATCACCCTCAAGTTAGCTACATAGTCCCTATATACAAAGCATCCAGGAAATGTCTTCCTGGTGGGTTCATTGTTATCTACCTGCAGGTGCCTCAGCAAAGTTTTACCATAGCCGTGAAAGCCTGGGTATTGTCTCCCCCATTCTCAGTTCCTCCAGTTCTGTCCTACTCCTTTTACTTCTGTTCTGGGATGACTACACTACCAACGGTTTCTCTCCACTTCATTGGACATCATTAAGAATAAATATCACAGTAAACTGCTAGATATTTGGTGTATTTCTATAGAATCTTTATAATCTCTCCTCCTGTTTGGGGTAAGTAAACTATGAACGCATGAGCCCCGTATGGCATAATCCATGTAGCAGAAATAATTCGTTTTGGCCAAAGGAAATCACCTTGGAAATTACTTGGCGATATGGCATGGTTTATTTAATGGAATGGCTGACGGTGTTTTCAGTAAAATGCAGTGTATACTGTGTTCCCTCATCCCATTTGTCCTCTTAAAATTAATTTCTGTAGTGCTTCACAGTTACCTGTTTAATTATTCATTCTAGATGTCACAGAGAATGATGCAGTACTCCCAAACAAAGCCAATAAAACACACTTCTAATGCTAACTATCAAAGCAGGAAAACTTGATGATCACAAATAAGTGAGAGCCGGCTTCCCTCTCAATAGCTGTACCATGCAACGAATAAGCATTGTTTGAATTAATTTGAGGGTGTTTACATAAATATGCTCAGAGTTTTTAATTCTTCCACTATAGTTTGTGACTGTAGTTTGTGTTTCACAGGCAAAGTGTTCAGCTTATTGTCTGATGGTCTGAAACTTCCACCCCTGTTTGCCTATAGTGCTGTGGAGGGGGCAGTGGCTTTAGCGTCACAGCCCTCAACAGGCTCTGCTTCTGTCATATTTGCTGATCAGGTTTCTTCGCATCATAAAGACTATTCCCCAGGTATAAGATATACTTCACAGGTTGCTATGTATATGTAACAAATAGCTATTGAATGAAATCTGTGTTTTTGAAACCTATCTATAGCAACTGTAGCTGATTGTCTCATATATGTCAGAATTCTCTAGAAGAATATATATATGTGTGTGTATGTATTCACTTATACATGTTTATATATTTGATATGTATTAAATAATTATATATTTGATATGCATTCAAAGGGGATTTTCATGGTTTTTAAATTTATATTAGAAACAATCTTATTTTACATATTAAACCCAGTTCCCTCTCCCTCCCAACCTCCCATGCTCCTCACCAACCCCCCCATCCCATCCCTCAAAGGGTATTTCTAAGATTACCTTATATGATAGAGTTTGGGTAGCTCAGCCATGGCTGTTTCATCCCAGAGAGGCTGAGAATCCAATAGTTTCTCAGTTTATGACACAAAAGTGTATGTATCAGCAGTCTCAACATTGGATTAAGGGCCAGGAAGATTCCTGGTAAGCTGCTGCTGCTATTCTATTTATAGTGCAAGCCCAAATAAACAAGGTCAGCAAAGGTATGCAGCAGCAACAGCAGTATGATGGGTGGACTTGCCAGCAAGAGTGAAAATAAATGGGCAAAGAGCAAAGTTTACTTTTCCTGTGTCCTTTAATTTAGGCTGCCACCAGAAGATGCTGTCCATATTTGGAAGGGTCTTGCCACCTTATATAATCTGATCAAGAATGTTGACCCCCCCCCAAAAAAAGACCGGGTGTTGGTGGCACATTCCTTTAATCCCAGCACTCAGGAAGCAGAGGCAGGTGGGTCTCTGTGAGTTCGAGTCCAGCCTGGTCTACAGAACAAGTTCCAGGACAACTTCCAAAGCAATACAGAGAAACTCTGTCTTGAAGAACAAAAAAAAAATGTTCCCCCTCAGGAATGTAGAAAGACTTTCTCTGTCTCACTAGCCTGAAATTATGAAAGCTGGCCTGAGCTTAGGCTCGTTCCTAACCAGCTCTTATAATGTAAACCATTTCTATTAATCTGTGTGCTGCCACATGACTCCTGGCGTTTTCCTCTCCTGCATGCATGCTTCCTCCCTTTTTTCTTCCCAGAAGTCCCACCTATTCATCCTGTCTAGCTATTTGCAGTTTAGCTTACCAAACTGGTAATCGTGATGTATCTTTCCACAATAAAAGCAAATATCTCACAACACAGAGGTGCCAGTTGCTCATGTTTTAGGTGCTTCCAGATCGATCCAGTCAAGAGGACAGCCAACATTAGCCATCACACTCTTGATTATCTTCTACTAGTAATTTCAGGTGAATTGTAAGTGACAAGAGAAGGGCATCCCCATCAACTGGGTTAAAAGAGAAAACAAAACATTTCATTATAGTAATCCATGAAGAGACATGGGAACTCAGTAGTGGGGTGTCACCAATGAAGGAAGGGGTGAATTCCCTACTGAAGGCTGAGTTCCATCAAGCCAGTGACATCTATGAAACCTCCCCACATTCTGCCACTGTCTATCTGCCTGATGGAGTGGGGAAAGCATTGTTTTCTTGCTCAAAAATACTTTTAATTTCAGTTGTCATTTCTACATTAAAGAAATCTAAGAAATAATTATAGAACATTAAGTCAAGAATTTTTGCACACAGGGAAACATCATAATTGATGTATTGAGTAGAATTTCAAAATCTAAATTTAAAAAAATGTTCCCAGTGACAATTTATAGTTTGCATATACTTGGGTCTTTGTATGTTCTGTGACTTGTGCATTATATAGATTTTAAGCTTATTTGTAGCCTTGTGGTTTTATTTTATTTTACTTTATTTGAAATGGAGTCTCACCATAGCCCTGGCTGGAACTATGTATACTGGAGCTGGCTTGAATTCACAGAGATGCCCCCCATCTCTGCCTCCCAAGTACTAAGATTATAGGTGTATGCTACTGTAGACAACAGCTTTGTAAATTTCTAAAAATTTATGTGTCAGACATACTCATTTATAAATTATGTTATAAGTATTGGGTGAGGAAAGGTGCCCTCTAGAACTATAATGTAAATAAGATTGAACTTAAAGACATGGAAATGAGCCAGTCTGGTGGGTCAAACTAACAAATGTGTCTCAGAAACAAGCTAGCCACCAATTAGAGCTGACATTTGAATGTCCATTGTGTGTCATTGTAGGTAGACTTTAGAATTAAGTGTTTCCTTTCTCAGGGAAAATACACTGACTTCATGGAGGGCAGTTCTTCCAGGACCCTCTGAATCCTTCTTTACCAAGTATCCCCAGCTGTTGTGTGACCACACATCCATTTGACCTTCCTTTCCAATACCTATCCTGCCACCACCCTTCCAGCTCCATGCTCTATGAAGGCTGTCTGAGTTCCTCAAAAGATCTGTGAGCCCTTGGTCGCAGGATGAAGTCTTCACTTTATAGCAGTTAGGGCTTGAATCTGAGATGTCCCAGGAAGGCATGTGTAGTGGCAAGAGGGGTTAATAGGCTTTTGAGAAATTATTGGAGCCAGTGAGCACTCTCCTAATCAATCGATTGATAAGTTTATAATATGATAGTTTAACTGGGATTTATGGCCTACTTGGGAGAAGTGAGTCACCAGAGATAGGTCTTATGAAGAAGAGCTTGCCCATGGCCATTTTCTATCTCTGTCTCTTTCCCTTTCCTCTTTCCATCTCTCTCTCTCTCTCTTCCTCTCCATCGCTCTCCTTTTCTCATATGTCTCCCACCCCCCCCACACACACTTCTCCCTCCCTTCCTCCTGCCCTCTGCCTTGAAGGGAGCAGCCTCCAGTGTTTCTCAATGTTCCTCGGAGACTGTTCAGCTACACCTGAGGTCAGAGGCAACAGGGTCAAGTCGCCTTGGACTTGAAACTTCAGGAACCACAAAACCAAAGTAAATATACATGTTTTAAAGTAGTCCTTTAAAGTGTTTAGCACAAGAGGGAAAGGCTTGACTGATATGATAACATTATAGGACAAAAAAGAAACACCACCACCACTAAAAATAATAATAATAATAATAATAATAACAACAACAAGTTTAATACACATAAAAATAGAGCCAGAACGTTCTTCTGGCTGCCTGAGGCATGATTATCAAAACTTCCTTGGAAACAGTCTTGATTTTGGTGTCATAATAGAAAGAAGGAGAGGGTAAGAGTTTGTGGTTGAACCTCGAGCGGAACTCACTTCCCATGCCTTTTTTGGGATTCAGATGGTACATTCCATTAAGCCTCTGTGATTCCTAGCACCTCAGAACTGCCCTGCTGGGCATACGTGTAACTTGGGAAATTCATTTCAATTATTGGTTCTGACTTTAGATCCAAATACATATTTTCTTCCTTCAGAATGTATTTGTTTTATAAGCCCTGGAGCTTAGATGTTATCCTTATAATGTTATTTTACACACCGTTACTCAGACAGGTTTTCTGTAAGTTTTCATAGCATGGTTCTTTAAAAGAAAAACTTTCATAGCAGTTGTTTGGATGATCAATATATAATAAAATTTTTATAATTCAATCTTTTGAGAAATAACTATAAATAATCCCACTGTGTTTCCATTTTAAAATTTCATATCTCCCTGTGTTTCAAATAACCAATATCAAATTCCATTAATAAAAACCATTTGAGACAAAAAGATGGATGTATATCTATCTATAAAACTTGTATTGTTCATATCTGTTCATCAATAAAATCTGGTGATTATTAATATTATATGATTATATCATTAACATAAATACCTTTCAATAGTAGACATATGTCACCATATAGAAACAAGCTGTATACCTAGAGATTTTTAATTGCTTAACCATTTTAATCTCTGAGTATACTTTTATTCAAAGACTAAAATGATATTTATTAATTTGTTTTCTTTCTTTGTTTCTTTATCTTTTTCTTTTTTTTTCTTTTTTTCTTTTGGTTTTTCAAGACAGGGTTTCTCTGTGTAGCTTTAGAGCCTGTCCTGGAACTTGCTCTGTAGATCAGGTTGGCCTTGAACTCACATAGATCTGCCTGTCTCTACCTCTGAAGTGCTGGGATTAAAAACATGCACCACCACTGCCTGGATTGTTTTCTTTCTTTGTTATATTTATAGTATATATATTATTACAAGCACCATTAATATATCATAAAAATTAAAATACTACATGAAAGCAATGCTCCATTTGTTTCCATATAGCTCTTTTCAGCGCTTTTACAAATATGCCTTATTGGATCTTTCTCAAACCTTTTGAAATATGCATACATATAATTATGTACTTCATTTATTTTAAAAACAACATGGGGTGGTGATAAGTTAGAAATGAAAGCCTGATAAATTCAATGCTAGAATTAAAACAGATTTTTTTCTAAATCCCAGCCTAGTTATATTTCAAATGCAATATTCAACAAGAATTTTAAAAATCTAAATATCTCTTAATAATTCCATTTGGAATATATATATAAAATATGGATATTTGAATATATATATGTATATATATATGAAGTGTTTCAATAAACCATCTGGTATGCCCTGAAATGCCCCAATTAAAATCAAACATATTCTAGAAATATTTCATAATATGTAGGTTTTATTTTTTCCCTTGTGTTCATTATCTCTTCTTTGAGAAATGGCCTCTAATAAAGATATTCATTTGGCCTCAGGATATGTGTGTATTAAGGAAATAAAAACCCCAAGAGTTCTCCCTATTATATCCATAAGCTATTTGTCAAATATCCCCAGGGCCTTTCACACGCTGGTCAGTGATTCGCAGAGATCACTGCGGAACCTCCATGTAGTTTTGCAGTATAATTTCGTGAGCTTTCTAAACTAGCACATCTTTCAAGGCATCCTTGTGCTTTATTGAAGGCTTCAGGGAAAATAAATATGTCTTCCTGGACAAGAACTTGAAATGACAGTGGATTCAAGTGATCAGGGTTAAGGAAATCTGAGTTTAATGTTATGTCTTCTGCTTATTCACAGAACTGCAGCCAAGGTGAAAGCTGCTGGTGTTATTTTTACAGTATTGAATTGTGTGGAAGGGGAGAGTTCTTATCAGTGCAGCTTATTATTGTTCAGAATTTTAAATGTTGACCTTATTTTTTTGATATCATCTCTGTCCTGTGAGTTCATAGATGATTGCCAGGCAAGGCTCCTTGACCTCCTTCACATGTGTGATAATTAAGATGATTGCTCTGTTTCAAAAGGAGCAAAAACTATGGAATGGACATTCACCTATCAGAGACGGTTGCAAGCACTCACTTTGAGTAAAGTCTCAGCATTTAAAGAATCCCCTTTGTTCTTTTGTTCACCACTGGATAATTATCACTGCTCTGAAAGGATTTGGTCTGTAAGGTACAAGGGAACATGACTATACAAAGGTTTCACAGTTTTTATAGAACATCTGAGGATATGTATACTGAAGGCTATCATCCTGATAGAAAGGGGAACTCAAGTCGTGCTGTTTACTGGGACAGCTCTATTATTTACTGCACATAATCAAGGAATTTCTGAATCATAACATAAATAAAAGAGAGCTAAGCATAAAGGTGAACTCTCTGAGGGATGGTTCTCAGGCATTCTCTTCCACGGTAGCACAGCAAAGGAAGACAAAGCGGGGGAGTAGGCAGCAGAATGTGGCCATTAGGAGGCAGTTTATCACATCTCATCTCTAAAAGAGGCTTAGCATTAACTTCCATGTTTGCTCAGTGTCATTATTTTTGTAATGTCCTTAAAATGTTCAGCACCAATTTTCCACATAGCTTCTGTTAAAAAGCACTCTCCTGTTTTTAATTATACAATGAACAGAATATTTCATATGACCTGTATGTTGTGTGTGTGGGGGGTGGTGTATAAGGATTCATGTGCATGCATGTGTGAGTTTGTGTGTGTGCACATGCATGTGTGTATCTGTATGTATATATAAGCATGCATGTTCATGTGTGTTCAAGCATGTGTGTGTATTGAGAGTGTGTGAGCAGCATCTGCATTATGTAAATATATCATGTCTTATTTGGAATACTCAGAGCGACCATGATGACTCTTTAAAGCTGCCGTTCATTGTAAAAACTTGCTTGTATTTTTTATTTTACAAATCACCCTGTATTCATATATTAAAATAATATTATTTACTCACCACTTTTTCAGATAAAATTGTACATCCCAAAAGATACATTTGATTTTGTGGTTCCTTTTTGCCTTTTATTAAACACTGAAGATCTAAGTGCAAATTCCAGTTTTCAAACCATGCCAACTTGTATTTTGAAGACAAGGGTGGCCAGAGGCTTTTTACAAAAGAAATGTGAGGATGTAAAGGACTAACGATGTACTATATTTCAAGAGCCATGGTACCCTATAATACACCCCTGGAAACTTAAATTTCTCTTCAGTTGCTGCAGAATCAGTTTCTTAATTCTGAAAGAAAGAAAACCTCTTTCATTCATGCTGACTTGAGCACCATAGATTGCCAAGACACTTACTTTACATTGTTGCTTTTTTACAGTCAGTATTACTACCATGGCAAAAAATCCTCGGTAGCTTTTTTTAATAATTCTTGTTTTGTCAGTTTCTCATTTTTCATTATTCCCAAATCTATAGTGGTGTCACAGAATACGACTCATCACTTCACTTCTATTGCCTAGTACAGTGGTATATTTTACATTTTTTACAGGTATAAAACCGAATGAGTAAATGTTCTATTTGAAAATGATTCCCTAGTTCTTGGGAAATGCAATACCAAGATAACATCTGTCTCAAGAAATTAAACAAAACTATAATAAAAACAGAAAGAAAAAATAATATAAACCCCATGTTGAGAACATGAATGTTATTTTCCAGAATGAAGCTGTTAGTTTTGGCCTGATTGCATCATGGCCCAGGCTAATGGATACAGATCAGCATATGTAGGCATTCATGAAAATCTAAAGCTACTGTTAACCCATAATGTTGGCCTCAGTGTACACAGAGGCTATCAGCTGTGACTTGTAAACAGGAGAATTATTCACGGGAAGCTACAAATTCATGGCAGGATACAGACAGTCTGCAGGGAAGCCTCCACAGCAGTTACAGTGATTGCTGCAAGCCCTCCATTTTCATAGCACTGCCCTGTTGCCTAGTAAATCAGCAAAACTACCAGTCAGATCATGCCCTTGGCAAAATAGGATGCAACATGGCATAATTACATAGGAAATGGTTGGAGAAAACTCTCCAGAGTCCTCTGAGCTCAGTGCTTCAGGGTAATTTCCTGCTTGCCTCTGATTGGATCCTAGTCACATAGCATCATGCCTAGAGATTTCTTGGTGTTTCCACTATCCCAAAACCATGTTCTGAAACTTTTGCATCTCCTTGTAAAACAAAGATTATATATGTTCAGTTATAAAATGCTGTTCATAATAAAAAATATTGAAGAACTCACCTATTATTTTCTCCAGAATTATTCTTGCAACTAGGTTTCCACAAGGTTTGCTCCCATCAATCATTTCATACACTGTTATTTAAATGTATATGGTTTCCCTGCACTTAGTCATTGTCGTGATTACTTGGAAATAATGCTGGCACCAATACTCCTTGAGCTTGTGAGAGGAAAGATGACAGCAGAACTGCAGCATGCTCCTGTTGCTCCTCATGTCCACCAAAGTCAAGTTGGCTTCCCCAAGGATAGCTTTGTTGAGACTGCATAAGCCTGGAATTCTTGGTACTACTATGCTGGGATCTTCACTGTCACTCCTAACAGTAGTCACAGAGGAATTTGGCAGGCTGTTCATCAAGGCAGATGATGCTTGGGTTGTTATCATTCCCTTGATTTTCATCTAGCTATTCACTATGAGCAAGATGTAAGCTCTAGACTCAGAATGGTCATACTTCCATATAAGTACTAGAAAGTACAGACTTTTCCCTTTATATGATTAAGAAACTATCACAGAACCCAGAAGGTTGTAGGTTAATGGATATATTGGATGTTGCAGAATAAAACGGGTAAGGATGAGCATTATGGGGGCTAAGTCTCAGATTACTGTATATAACCCTGCTGAAAGATTAAAGTGCAAGATGTGTTATGTAACGTCAATGTCACATCCAGTGTCAGGGTCTTGTACATTATATGCATAAGTATTATATACAATCGCCCATATAATAGTCATCAGACTAGAGTTTACATTCATTTCTTCCTCAAAAAATCTATGACTGGATACTTATATAAAAGTTATGTTTCTCATAGTTTTCATTATTCAATCTATAAAGCTTTTTAGACATTTCTTTCTCCATTGTTCTCTTCCAATACATCAGCACCTCAGATGTATTACACATATGTGCTGCACTGTGACTTTCAGATGCACTGTACATTTGTGCTGCACGGTAGCTCTTTGGAACCACATCCTTTGTAAGAGTTGAGTTTTTCATCATCTCCCCAAGGACAGGATTTGCCACCATGAAGATGATATCCATTTTAGTGAGAAATCATGACTTGAACAGTGTCAGATGCCAGAAATATAAAGATTAATGGCGTGGTATCCCTTTTCTGAATATCTTCAATGACTAATGGGTGAGAAAAACAGGCAAACACCCTTCTAGAAGCAAATAGTAATTTCCATTTGGTCAAGACAGAAAGACAAGAATACATGAAACTCTTCAGCTTTGCCTGGAACAGTGTGAGAATAGTCTAGAAACTTCACAGATACTGGAGAGCTGCATGCTTCAGTGCTCCCACATAAGGAGATGGGCAGAGATCAAGGCTGGCAGGTAGACAAAAGCAGCAGAGCATGATAGACAGGTACAAAGAGCTTGTTGAAGGCAATGGAGGGAAAGAAATATGGCTATGAAGAATTTAGGAGGCAAGGCTGGAGCAGTAAGGCCCCGTGTTGTAGGCTGCACCATAATTAATTCTGTATTTTAGAGAGATCACTCATTGTTTTACTTTTTGTTCAGGTAGCTTAGGAAAATTAAGTTTTTCTTCCTTTTTTCCTGCTAATTACTGCCGAACTCATATGAAACAAAATTGTTGTGTACCACTGGATATCTGGAAGGATGCTGTATTTGTTCACTTTTTTTTTGCATTTTTTATTTTTCAGTTTAAATTTAGATTAGAAACAAGGTTGCTTCACAAGTCAGTTCCAGGTCCCTCTCCCTTTCTCTCCCATCCTCCTGTGCCCTCCCCCCAAACCCCCCATTATCCCCTCATTTCCCCAGGGAGGGTGAGGCCCTCCATGGGGGGTGTCTATAGTCTGTCATTTCATACAGGGCAGGGCCAAGCTTTGTAAACTATAGCATGGGGATTTATTTAGCTCAAAGTAGCAGATACTTTCAAGATTAGGCAGCCTCATTCGTTTTGACTTTGGTCAGGGCCCTTCAGCGATGGCATCATGGCAGGACTCTACAAGGTGCAGGAAGCAATGAGCAGGGGTAGCATATCAACGCTGGTTCATTTATAAGAATCCTGTCTCAAGAATTAACTTGGGCTTCTACAGGCTATGCTAATCCTTCCAAATTCAAACCTCCAATAACTTAACCAGCACCTACTAACATATACCTGCAAAGTTTTCACAGCACCTTCCCATATCGTCCCGCCGGAAACCAGGTAAGGGACCCATGTAAAACATATCCAAGCCAGAGATGTTACCACTGGAGTACCACATGACAGTGCCCAGGCTCTGTCAGATGTCACTGGTTTGTTTAGTTGGCTTGGGGTGCCATAACCAAATTCTGTAGACTGATGGATAAAACACAAACTTCTTCCATAGTTCTGGAGGAAGGAAAGTGAGACCAAGGCACCAGGAGAAATCGTATCTGATGAAGACAGTTTTATGGGTTTTTCTTCCTCTTCCCCTTATAAGAACACCAACCCTGTATTTAGGGCTCCCCACCCAGGGCCTCAGCTACATCCCAAAGGCCTACTTGAGAGTTAAGCCTTCAACACAGGGTGTTGGTGGAGATACAATCTCTAAGTGTTCTATCCAAGGCCTTCCAGATCCGTATCCTTCTCTAATGTAGAATATCACTTTTTCAATTTTTTATTTTATTTAAATTAGAGACAAGCTTTCTTAACATGTCAATCCCAGCTCTCTCACCCTCCCCTCTTCTCCTGTCCTCCCAATCCTCCCAACCCCCCACCCTATTCCCCCTGCACTCCCCAGAAAGGGTGAGGCCCTCCATGGGGAATCTTCAAAGTCTGCATATTACCCCCAGCAGGGCCTAGGCCCTCACCCATGTGTCCAGGCTGAGACAGTATTCCTTCATGTGTGATGGGCTCCCAAAGACCATTTGTACTCCAGGGCTAAATACTGGTCTACTATCCAAGGACCCATAGATTGCTGAGGCCTCCTCACTGACACCCACATTCAAGGGGTGTGGATCAGTCACATGCTAGCCTCTCAGTCACCAGTCTGGGTACAAGAGCTCCCCACCTTGTTCAGGTCAGCTGCCTCTGTGGGTTTCACCAGCCAGGTCTTGACTCCTTTGCTCATCACTCCTCCCTCTCTGCAACTGGTTTCCAGGAGTTCAGTTCATTGTTTAACTGTGGGTGTCTGCCTCTGCTTCCATCAGCCACTGGATGAAGGCTCTAGGATGGCATATAAGGTAGTCATCAATCTCATTATGGGAGAAGGACATTTAAGGTAGTCTCTCCACTATTGGTTAGTTTGCCAGTTGGTGTCATTCTTGTAGATCTCTGAAAATCTCCCTTGTGCCAGATCTCTTCTCAAGCCTATACTGGCTCCTTGACTCAACCTTCCTGCTCCCCCACGTCCTCTCCTCTCCTCTTCTCCCCATCTCTTTCTCCAAGCTTTTTCTCCCCTCCTCTTACCCCATGTTCCCAATCCCCTCAGGAGATCCCATCCCATTCTCCTTCTCTGGCTCCTCCCTGTTTCTCAGACTCTCTGGTGGTGAGGTTGTAGGCTGGCAATCCCCTGCTCCATGTCTAAAATCCATATATGTGTGAGTACTTACCATATTTGTCTTTTTGTGACTGGGTTACTTCACTCAAGATGGCTTCTTCTAGTGTCATCCATTTGCCTGCAAATTTCAAGATTCCATTGTTTTTTCTGCTCAGTAGTACTATTATCAAATGCTAGCTAGTTTACCCTGGTCAATCTGTGTTTTTTTATTTTATGTATAATTTCAGTGGTACATTAGCAGGAGGAAAAAAGAAATGTGTGGGCTTTTCTCAGTTACCTCAAGCATAATGACCACAGTTTATCTGTTTGTTTATTTTAATTAGCTTATAAAATAATAGATTTCCTTAAGACATTTTCATATATTCTGCTCCATCCAGGCTCCTATCCTACATCTCCCTGCTACACCCCTGCACCTATTCCTTCCACTCTCTTTTAATGTGTTCTCAACTAGGCATTATTTAAACCAAACATAGCCATGAGTCCATATCAAGGCAAATTTCCGTAGCTAAGAATCTGTGAAAGCCATAGATTTGTGCTTTCAAAATGCAATGGTACGCCTGGTATGTGATAGACTTTTTAGTTACCAGAAGCAGACATTAGAAAGAAAAATGGGTAAAATTTAATAAATTAAATTTCTTGAGATCTTAAAGCTCAAAAATAACCAACTTTAAGCAATACTCAGTCTTTCATGCCAGCTGAAGTCATGATGTCACCTCTACATTCAGTGAACTACACTCTCAAGAAATGGCTTTGAGTGGAGGCCCTGGCTCCACCATGGCTCTTGGGTGGGAGTGTTGTACCTCTGACTCACTGTTAACTTCTCCTCACCTGCTTTGATCAGGGTCTTCCCAAGCAATGTAAACAGAAGTTCTGATGATCTCTGTATTCCGCTGGAGCCATTCCCCCCTTTTCTTGAAGAATTGTGCACATTTGAAATCTGAGGGGTTTTATCATCCTGTCCTACAGATGTAAGAAGTCTATGAACCATTTTCATTCTGTCCCATTTTCATGACTCTCAATTCAAACCGGCAGCATTTCAAATGGGGTGGTTAATTAGGTCTGTGTCTCAAACTCCTACCCGTATTCTTATACAGTGGTCCGTCACTCACCAGCTTATTATTCTCTTATAAACATATTCTTTCATTTTCTGTAATACAGACAGGCTGAGCACTTACCGAATTTTCAGGCCCTCAGTTCTTTTGTTGACAGTGACCTCTTTGATTCATTTCTTGCTTCTTTGATTTCATATAAGCCATCAGGAGGATGCAAGGCACTCCTTTATCACTTGGGTGAGGAATGTCCTTAGTAAGTACCATCACCCTCATACTTTTGAAAATACGACATCACAAGGACAATGCAGCCAAGTTCTTTGCTGCTTCATAGCAAGTGTAAAGTTTCTCCATTGCTCATATGAACAGAAGTTTGTTAGCTCCTAGATCTGGAGGTTAGGCAGTCAAGATTTTAGGACTAGCTTATAATGACAACCTTTTTGCTGTTCCATACCATGACTACACAACAGAGAGTAAGCAAAGCAGAGACATGTTAATCCCCTCCTATGGAACACACCCACGCCAATAATGAACTCCTCCTACTCACAGTGATGCTAGTTTCATATGTTCTACTCCAGTGATTGATCAACTCCCTAGGTCCCTCGACTTTTAACAGGGTTGATGGGCCATGTTTTCTAATATACGACTTTTAGAGGAAAACCAGAAACAACTGTAAATAAAACAAAGTTTTAAAATATAATTAAAAGAGAATCGTTTGAATGGGGAATAACAGGTAAGGTTAATGTTTGAATATCTAATGTAAATAAATGAGGAAAGTTAATCCAGTGATTCAGGCAAGGACTGAATAATAGTAAAAAGATTTATTTTTAACCTCTGGTGATGATGATAAGGAAATTACAATTAGCAAACTGACAAAGGAAAGCAGAAAAGACAAACATTGAGGGTGGAGAGAAAATGAAAATCCCTCAGTGTTTGAGAGGCAGATATAAACTGTTTTGTGTGTGTATGTGTGTGTGTGTGTGCATGTATGTGTACATGTGTGTGTGTAAACTGTTATTATGACATGCATATTTTAAGTGACCATTCACTAATTAAGCACAATAAAGTGACAGTCTCACATATTAACAATATCTACAATCTTCCAAGACCACTCTTGTTCTTAACCTCATTCTCTCCTATTTCACCTTGTGGCTTCTGCTACCACAGAGATCTGTGGTTGCTCTTACTCCTTCTAGACCTCCAAAGAGGATTTAACGGGGATCATAGTTACATTTGCAAATGCCATCCTCAGGACCTAAGCACATTTTAACAGCATTGACAGTTCCATTATCACAGCTTGACCATGCCAGGCTTTAGAGCATTGCCAAGCAATCTGTGTCAATTTTTGCTCTTGAGAGTAGAGGATAAAACATCTCTTAAGATGAAAGGAAATCTGTATAAAAAGAAAAAAAAGGAAAAGCTACCCCCACACATAGTATCCTATCTTTAAAACACTACTAAATTGTAATATTTTATTCACAAAACACATTTTTTTCTAATACTACATTTCTTTCTTCAGTAACTTTGCTGTGGAAACTAGTTTTGTTTAGGGCAAGCAGTTCTAGCAAACATAAAAGGAATCTTTGCGTGCCTGCATGTCATGGATTCAAATAGCATTAAGAATAGTGTGTAGATCTAATGGCTGGCACTCAGGAGCCTCTGAACACTCTGCAATGAGCTTCCTCTGATCTGCGATGCAAATTAGGCCTCCTGCTAATAGTATATTTACTTCAGCACACATAACAACTATTAAAATCATTTTATACATCTGTAAAATTCCCTGTTCTGGAAAAGCACCAAAAGTAGATGAAAGTATTGAACAGTTTGAATGGTCTTGTCAACAATTTAATATTTTTATGTGATTTTTCTCTGCAATGAACCCTCTGATGCTATTTCATTATAGAGCTTCATTTGGCTTCAATGATTTCTCAAGTATCACATCAGTTAACACACACATATATGTTCAGTCTAATGTGTGTGTGTGTGTATGTGTGTGTGTGTGTGTGTGTGTGTGTGTGTGTTGGGGGTTAAATAGAAAGAAAAGTAGCACGAGGAATTATACTCTTCATTATCGAAGATAATTGGCAATAGTCACACACTGCACATTACTCAGGATGGGGCAGGGCAGTGTCCTGTGTTAGAATCTCCAGTATACAAGGACACTTTATGACTTCCATCAATTCATGTGAGTTTAATAACATTCTAAGGTTCCACAAGGTGATTTTGATAGGCACTGTGCTTTGAAATCTACTGCATCTTAACACATTAAAAAGACATCATTTTGAAGGAATAACAATGATACATTAAGTCATTAGTACTTCAGGAATCTGACTTTTCAATTTACTACCTACTTGGACTGAAGATGACATATCTTCATAAAATGTCAAAGTCTTCTTGGTCCTCTGTTGGTATACAGAGCCAGCATTCATATTTAAGAATATGTATGCATCTGTCACAGTTTTACTTGTTATTGGGGTGATTAATGTCCCGTAGAAACAGAAATAAATTTGAATCAGATGAAGAAATATGTTCATTTGACAGCAACAAGAGGAATAGGATGACTTTTAAAGGAACTTATTGGAAATGATGGTGAGCACGATGAAGGAATGCTTAGCTTTATAAAATGTTATTGCAATTTCTGTTATGTATAGTCCTTATAAAATATTCAACTTGGAAAGGAGAAAGCAGAAGATTTTTATTTTAAAGAAAACACTGCTACTGTGTGTATGTAATACTTTTTAAAATTAGTATACTCTCACTTATTTCTTTTTTAAATTTATTCTTTGAGAATTTTGTATAGTATACGAAGAGAGATGATCATATCAACTTCCAGTTGCTCCCATTTCTTCCAACACACTTTTACTCTTCTTCTCCTTCTCCACTTCCTCCTACTCCATAACCCAAAGAGTCCAATTAGTGCTGTTCATATGTAGATGAATATGGGGCTGTCTACTACAACATGAGAAACCAGTCAGGAGCCAAACTCCTAAAAAAGAGTTATACCTCCTGCCCCAGAAACTATCTTCCATCAATAATGCCTCAGTTAAGAGTAGTGTTTTGCGAGCTTCTGATCCATCCATATTGTAATTGTGACTGGCTTTACCTTTCTTAGATCTTGTGCAAGCAGTGAGAGCTTCTGTGAGTTTGTGAGTGCAGAAGTCACGACCTGTTCAGCAAACAGCATTTCACAGCACCCTTGCAGTCCTCTTGCCTTTACATTCTTTCAGCCCCCTTTTCCACGCTGCCCCTTGCTTCTTGTGCCTTGTGAGAGGCAAGGGTCTGAGGAACATGTAATATGTAGGGCATGCAATATTTAGGGTTAAACAAGAAGAGTCATTTATTCTTAGCACTTTGGCCAGTTATGAGTCCCTCTGTGTTGACTGCTGCCCATTGCGAAAGACTCAAAGATGGAAGGTGAAAGAAAGAGTAGACCAGCCAACAACTCAGTCCAGCTTTAGACTTAGAACAGGAAGCATTAAGAGAAGGCTGGAAAACTGCTCTCACACAGCTTGGTATTTAGTCTATTTTTGTCCTTCTTTGTCCTTCTTTGTCTTCTCTCTCCTTGGAGTAGAGTTATCTTTGTTAATTCTGTCCAGTATCTTCCCACCAAGACATCAGAACTCTTCACTGCATTTCTGTCACATCTCATCTTGGCTTTCTTGGTGAGTGTTTAGTTTGTCTTTAAATACCATAAAGTACTTCTTAGCAAATTTAGGTTCATGAGAAATAATTTAAAAGTCACTGTAGTCCCCAGAGAATGTTAACTTGTGCTGCCAGAGAGCACATGACAGAGACTGGAACTCATGATGAAGCATTTGCCTGGGTGGGAAGAGTGGCTTGAATTGAGCTGTAGCTCAGAATTTGTTTGCCTGCATTGTTCATTTTTCCTGTTATAATATCCATATTTCCATCTAAAAGCATGTAAAGCCCTACCCCCCAGGAAATCAGTGAGCATATATTTCATTGTGAAGTGACATTTTATGAACTCTGCCTGCCCTTGTTCTCATGCATGCCCTCTTCATAACAATGAGAGCCTCCTCAGCCAATCAGTATATGAAATTAAGTTTAGTTCATTCTTCTCTACTATCATGGTCATGACAGTGAAAAAGCCAAATGACATTTGAGGTTTTTCAAGTCTTATTTATTATATTATGAGGCTTTGATCCACACTACTGCCATTTGACCTTTGAATTTGATGAAGATGCATATGAAAGTATGAATAGGCGTAAACTCTGTAACCCCTGTGTTTGAAAGAAAGAAATATGAACATGTCTTTATATTGCTTGTTGTAATTTTGGCTTGAGTTTTAATCTTGACTAGTAAAGAATAATAATCCTTGTGCTCTTTATGTTTACATAAATTATAAATGAAGTTTTGATCTTAGTTTGTTAACTCTGGGAAAATTATGTCTCACCGGTCATAGGATTTATATCTGTTATATTCATCACTTGTGAACTATAGCAATGATGCTGCAATCATCTAATTACTACTTAGGTAAACTTCCCTTATAGTAATTTATTGTGCTCATTTATATTGCATGAAACTTGCTTGTATTTTGTGGTTATTCTTGTTTTTCATATTGAAAAGGTAGAAAAACCTTGGATGGAACTTTAAGTTTGCAACCCAGCATAAATCAAAGCTCCATTCTTCAGTCTGAAGGCACCTGCCCCCACCTCCATTCTCAGTGACCCTGGGAATGTAATCTTTTCAGAGTGAACCTTGATTCTGGTCTAGACAGCATGTGACTTATGAAGTGTGGAAGGGTGAGGTGTCTAGGGAAAGAGGCAAATCCTGCAGAAATGGGCTTCACAATAATGCATTTTCTTTCTTGGAATCTCAGTGCAGGTAGAACTATGACCTTTTTCCTATTTGATCAGAAAGCTGTTCCTCACATTTGAATGCTACTCATCCCTTGCAATATGCAAGCCTTGTAGCTGTAACAAACGATTATCATACTTCTGTTTTTTTTTCATTTGTTGACCCCTTGAGTCAGGAATCATGGGTAGGGAAAAAAAGCTTACTAAAGTCAAACCAGGAAAACAATAAGAGGTTCTGTTGCTTTTCTTAATAGTTGGAGATCTGATTACTCCTCATGAGTAGTATTCATGAAAAAGAAGTCAGCCATCATTCCTAGTGAGAATTTCTGAGATGAGTAATACACTGAAAGAAAAAAACTTTAAAAATAATACAAAATAACATATGTGGGAGGCTCGGGGAGTGAATGCCATGGACACCATTAAAAGGAAGCCATGAATTGACTCCTGGAGCCACTGCACAGAGCCAGTGTCAGAGGCGACGGGCGAGAGCACCTATTTGCACCATGTTTGCACCTGAGACACCAATCTGTTCATACTTTAATCCAGTCAGTTACAATACAGCATTCAATAATACAGGTTTGGCAAATAACTGTTTAAGGCTGTTACTTTCAATTCTTCCTCAAAATCCTTAAAAACACTGGTTCCATCTCCTAACCCATTCAAGGTATCCATAAACTCTGATTCCTCCCCAGAGAAGAAAGCTATACTTTAACCCAGTCTAAAATCATGCAATTCTCACTTGTTTGTTTTCTCTCTCTCTCTCTCTCTCTCTCTCTCTCTCTCTCTCTCTCTCTCTCTCTCTCTCTCTCTGTGTGTGTGTGTGTGTCTGTGTCTGTATCTGTCTGTCTCCCCCCTGTATGTGTGCATGTCTCTGTATGTGTGTGTGTATCTTTGTGTATGTATATCTGTCTATGTGTTTGTATCTCTGTCTCCTCTCTCTCCCTCTCTCTCTCTCTCTCTCTCTCTCTGTGTGTGTGTGTGTGTCTGTATCCCCCATGTATGTGTGTGTATGTATATCTGTGTGTGTGTTTGTGTCTTTGTCTCTTCTTTCTCTCTTTCTCTCTCTCTCTCTCTGCTTTTTCTCTCTCTCTTCATCTCTCCTCGCTCCACTCTGCCTCGCCCTTTGTTCTTTGTGTCTTCCTCTCTGCAAGTCTTGAGAGAGAGTGAACTGACTTGTGATCATTGGCAATCTGACACTGCAAAGCAGGCTGACGTTGCCAGGAATTCAAGAACACGCAATCCTGATGATCCAGTACAAAGTCATTCTGGAGCCAGAATGAAGTAGGATTTCGCCTCTTTTGCATCTTTTATTTTCCTGTAGACATATTTATGTAATTACCTATAGATAACTCTATTTGCTATCATTGCACTGTGGCTGTTCAGCTGAAATCATTACCACATCATAATAATCATTAAATTGTACTCAATCATGCTTTTGTAACTATATTTATGATTAGAAATAATTCATGTTTATTGTGGGAAACCTGGAAAGCAAGGAAGAAATTACAAATGAGTCACAGTCCCAGAATACGCCTGCCTGGGCTCCATCCTTGTGTGGAGTCAGCACACAGAGATGGATGACCCTAACCATGCACCCTGAGCCATGATCCCTCCAGGCCAGCAGCATCTGTAGCATGCTGTGCTGCCTTTAGTTTCTATAATGAAGACAGAAGATAGATGACTAATACTTTTTCAAACTAAACATACTCACATTCTGATTATTTTCTTCTACTGCCTCCTGTGGTTGTCCTCGGCACCTAGTTAGGTGACCTTCCAGGTGACCTTGGAGTATCCTGCAGAAACAACATGTCCACATAGAGACCACTGATTCTATTCTGTGTTTAGACTGAATAGACAAGGATTTCACTGAGTGAAGTGGGAAGAGACAGTATGAAAGGGAAATCTCCTCTTGGCTTTTAAATGGCCACCTATGAATTAAAACTCATTAGATGAATTAAAACTCATTTTAACAAGAAGTCTTCTGCCTACACAAATAGAAAGAAATCACATTAGCTGTTTCCAGTCTGTTGTGTGCAGATATGGTCTTGCCTGCTTGAATTTTCTAGCAGTTCTAATAACACATGTAATATATCTATACAAATATCACATACAAAATAAAGCTATCTTTTAGACCTTATACAAATTCAAGTTATTGCACTCCTAAAAGTTGTAAGTACAAGGTAAAATCTTCACTTTTCTGAGTGAAATTTTTAAAATATTCTCACATATTGGGAAATATATACTGAATCAAGCAAAAAATTGTTTAAATGCATAAATAAACAATTCCCCCATTACAGACACATTTTAAAAATAAAGGCAAAGAACTAAAGGCAACTATGAATTTTCCCCAGGGATGAATCCCCTCATTGGTTATCCAGTTCTAAGTGGAAATCCTTAAAATCATATGCATAAAAGTGACACTAAATGGACTGAGAAAGGATGTATTTATGTATTTACAGGTGTGTTATATATTGATTGTGTGCGTGTGTGCATGTAAGTGATTGTGTGTCTATAGGTGCGTGTTCACATGAGTGTGCTGTGCATGTGCACATGAGTGTGTGTGTGTGTGTGTGTGTGTGTGTGTGTGTGTGTGTTTAACGAAGAGAGAGGCCATGATTTTGAGAGGCAAAAAAGTGAGTGGTACATGAGAAGGACTGGCAAGAGGGAAGGGGAGGAGGAAATTTATGTAATTGTCCTTTAACACTTAAGAAATGATGCAAGGGAATAGATAAATGAAAACACTAATGTGGCCTATATTTTAGTAGGCTAGATATAGTACTAGTAACAGTACCTGGACTTTAAGAATACAGAAAATAATAAACTTCAGAATATTGCAACTCAGAAGGAAGGAACCCATCTGCTGTTTATGTCACAAATGCTAGTCTATGCAGATAAACAAATTGCTCTCCAGTGTTTGAGTTTTCCATCTGCTCCCTTGCTAAACTGGGCCAGTCATCAGAAAGCAGAATGCTTGGACCACATTCTCATTACACAGCTGCCCTCCCTCACTGAGGATTCGCCACTGCAATGGTTGTTTCTGATCTTGGAACCACTTTAACATAGTTCTATAATAATATCACATGTTAAACATTGCCATTGACTTATCAAATTGTCATAGAAATCTGTTTATTTTCTATGGTAAAGGGTTGCATGACTCCTCACCACAAATGGACACCTTCAATCCAGTCTCTTTGCCTTAGGCCTGATAAAGCAAAGTCAGATTATTTTAGTGATTACTTTGCCAACCAATAGCATCTACTTCTTTGCTTCATTGATTTGCTTTGATAGTTGAATGGAATCTTACCTGCCCTAATCACTATATTTTAAGTAACCACACAGCCTTATTTTGTCTTAGAAGGTAGATACTGCAAGAAAATAACCTTATGGACAAATGCAACAAATTACCTTTTCATTTTCTTGAACAGAGCTGATCATATCTCCCTGGGTGTGGTGTTTTGGATAGACATGGTTCCCATCTGTTTGACGGTTTGGCCTATAGTGAGTGGCACTATTAGAAGGTGTGGCCTAGTTGGAGTAGGTGTAGACTTGCTAGAGGAAGTATGTCACTGTTGGAGGTGGGCTTTAAATTCTTTTTTTTTTTTTTTTGGTTTTTCAAGACAGGATTTCTCTATATTGTTTTGAAGGCTGTCCTGGAACTTGCTCTGTAAACCAGGCAGGCCTCAAACTCACAGAGATTCACCTGCCTCTGCCTTCTGAGTGCTGGGATTAAAGATGTGCGCCACCAATGCCCGGCTGGGCTTTAAGATCTTATGTGTTCAAGCTATACCCAGTGTGGAACACAGAATCCTTCTGCTGTCTGTGGATCGTGATGTAGAATTCTTAAGTTCCTTCTCCAGCACCATGTGTAACCTGCATGCCACCTGCTGTGATAATAATGGACTAAACCTCTGAAACTGTAAGCTACCCCCAATTAAATGTTTGCATTTATAAGAGTCGCTGTGGTCATGGTGTCTCTTCATAGCAATAGAAACCCTAACTAAGATACTGGGCACTTTAAATCCATTGCTAACTTTCTTATTTGAACATTGGAGATTCTGTTTGGAAAACTTAAAATTTTATTTTCATGTACTATCACTGTTTACAGGATATTGAAACTGCTTTCCACTCTGGAATTGCATCAAAGTTTGTAGATTTAAAATTAGTTCTTATAGACAAATGCCTCCGAAGCCAGTTCACCAATATTGAGATCTACTCCAAAATTTGTAGCTAGATATCTGTGTCTCTCTCTCTCTGTATGTGTGTGTGCATACACACATAAGGCACATGCACATATGGATACCAGAGGTCAATATTGGTTGTATTCTTCAACTGCTCCCTAATTTATTTATTATTTTTTATTACTTTTGAGATGATGTCTTATTGTATAGTTCATGCTGTGTAGAACTTCTATGTAGAGGAGACTGGGCTCCAGCTCACAGAAATCAACCTGCCTCAGTTTCTTGAATGGTAGGGTCAAAAGGCTTGCTCTACTACTCTAGGCTCTACTTTGACACAGGGTCTCTCACTGAACCCAGAGCTCATCAATAGACTAGACCACCTGTCCATCAACCTTTGGGAGCCTCCTGTGTTTGCAGTCCTGTGCGCTACTGCTCCTAGAATTCAGGTGGGTCCTAGGGATCTAAACTCAGATATGCATGTCATCAACTAACCCATCTCTTCAGTTTCAAGATCTTGAGGGTTGCTTCTTAATAAAATTCATGCTAGAAAAGTACTTCAAATTACGTAGCTTGAGTTCATTGTTTGCAGTAAGTATACTGAAATTTGTAAAATTAACCTTTAAATTTAGTTTTCTTGAAATCCTCAGAAACTTCCTCACTTACCAGAATTCCAGAATTCCCACCACACATTTTTCTCTGTCTTATAGATTGTGAAAGAAGGAAATATTCTGTCATTGTGTGTGTGTGTGTGTGTGTGTGTGTGTGTGTTGCTCTTTTATTTCTTCCATCAGAATATCAGTTGCTAGTCATTCAGAAAGGGGATATATAGTCCTATGAGCACCTCCCTGATCATTGATTCTCTGTTGACACATCTGGTCTTGGACCACCCTAGTGCAGGCAGTGATTTAGTTTGCACAATGACTGTGTCATGTGCTGAAGATAATATTTGGCATTTCTCCCTATCATCTGGCTCTTATATTCTTTCTGCTCTCCTGCAATGGTCCCTTTGCCTTAGAGGAGGTAGCATAAATGTTGGGTTCAGAATTCAGCACTAAACTGACGTTTATTCTAATCATCTTGAACATCTACAAGTCCATGCATTTACTGTCATTCACTGAAAAGTCAAACACTTCTGATTAAAGTTGGAATAGCATTTGCCTATAAGTATGAGACTGAAGTTTGGGACCATGTCAGTTTAGGAATGGCAAGGAAGTGTGTGGTCCTTCCTATCCTGGATCTGTGACCTCCCTAGCTGTAGGTTTTGACTAACTTAAATACCAAACAGTTATTACCTCCTGTGTTTTGGGCCTCAAATCCAATCTGAGAGTGGTTAGCTTCTCCAATAACACTTGTTTCTTTATTGAACCAGCAAGCAAAACAGGCCTGATAGCTCAGCTTTGTAGTTCATAAGGTTTGTAGGTGGGTAACTTGATTTATACTATCAAAAACAGTGCTTTTAAAAGTTTTGAAGTTTGTATCTACTACAGTGTTAATGGCAGAAAGTAAGTGTTCAGGGTCCAGTACAGAAGTTAGTTCTTCATTCTGTCTGGATGGTATCCAGAGAGGCTAGGTTAACGGTGGCATTGCTCTTCTTTAACTGTTTTCAGATCTCATCAAAACACGACACTTCTTTTAAGGCTGGCAGCACAAAGTGATTACCTTGCTTTACCCCAAAGTGAACATCTCCACTGTAGCCTTGGATGGACAGTACAATCGTCTGTGGACAGGGTATGCCTTCAAGGAAACACATAAACAACTTCACTCCTCACTGTTATTGCAAGGGAAGATCCAAATCAGTTTTAAAATGTAAGTAGTTTAGCTTCTTGATATTCTGTGGAAGCAGTGACCTCTTCCTTGAATTTACATAAGACCTTTGGTGGAATTTGATAGGCATCAGAAAGAAAAAAAAAACATGTGATAAAAGAACAATGAAACACAATAAAGCCCCAAAGCAATGTGACTATTGGAATCAGATGCTTCCAGGATAAACAAGCAAACATATTATTTTTCACAAGATCAAGAGATTAGTCTTCTTATTGTGATATCAAGAAAATGAAAGTGAGAAATTATCATAACCAAGTGATAGAATAGAAAGTGTTAGAAAGAGGGTCTTCTGTATCTTTTGAAGATTCTATTATACTTTCAGACAGTCAGAAAGTGATTTCTACTATACAAAAATAGACCACTAATATAGTAGTAATGTGATGGTTTAAACTTTTATGTTTCTTCCCTTATAATGAAGTACAAAGCATCTGAAATATTTCATTACATTTTATAGCCATATATATTAATTTCATTTTATTAATAAATATGCCTAATAAATTTTGGATATAAATGAGATTTGTGTTAATTTTATGAATTTTTCATCATATGACAGGCTATTTGGGGCCAATATACCATAGTCTTAATCACTTAAAGACATGATCCAAACACTTAGCTGGTTCAGCTATTTCCTTGGCAATTACATGTCCACATCATTGTAGCTAAATTTCATTCAGTAAGTCACTGACTGAGTCTCATGAATGAACTGACAGACTATTCCAGAGAGTTTTGGGGTTTTGTTGTTGTTGTTGTTGTGACGTTTTCGTTATGGTGCCATAGTATACCTTGACACAGAATCATCACTTTAATAAAATTATCTGAATTAAAATTATTTTATTGCTGCTTCTTTCATTGCTACACATGGCACCTTACAGGTAGCAGCATTTTCTTTCATGTTTCTTTAAATATTCTCAACTTTATATCTTCATTTACAAAATAATTCTTGGTACAAATATATGTATACAGCGAAGTTAGAAAATTAGCTCATGAATTCAATTCAGTGAAGATATCTTTGATTTTATGAATAATTGTTCAGCTCAGAGAACTATTGAAATGACTGAACACCCTGTGGCTTTTTGAAAATTCTAAGGAGAGAATAAATTCTATGCTTTATATAAAGGACATATTGAAATTCAAAACCAGTGTATTCACATTCGTATTGTAACTTTTGAGATGATTATACTAATATTTTTTTTCTGGTGTGAACAGAGATTTCTGTAACATAGCCAGTGACTTTTCATAGAGCTAAACACTGATAAGAGCTAACTTTGAGGTAAATGTTCATGACCCAGGCCTTCTAAAACAGCAGTCACTAGCCATACTTGGCAGTTTAACCATTAAATGATGAGTTTGACTTGAAAAGTTATAGATTCAAAGGCTTAGTATAAAAGATGTTTCAAATGTATTGAATTTTGTATTGACTACATGTTGATTTGAGAACATGTAGGGTTAAAATATATTATTAGAGTTTATTTCACCTCAGTTTATTCATTTTAAAATTAGACACACTAAAATACTAAAAAGTTCAAGTTACATATATAGCTCCCATATCTACTGGTCTAGATATCAATTTTATAAGTTAATGTGATAGACATATCTCCCTCTCTCCTGTGTGTGTCTGTGTATGTGCACATGTGCATACAAATATGTACATATGAGCATGAGTATACACATTGGGTATGTGTAGATCTAGCGGCCAGATATAAATATTGTGAGTCCTCCTCATTTGCTCTCTGCACTATGTTTTGAAACTTGGTCTTTCAGCGAGTCTGGGTCTCTCCAATTTAGCTGTATTAGCAGGCCAGCAATCCTCAGGGATTTTCCAGTCTCTGCCACCCCAGCACAGGAGCACATCACTGTGCCCAGCTCTGTGTGTGAGAGCCAGAGGTTACACTCAAGCCCTCATGTTTGTATGTAGCATTTTAATTACCGAGTCATCTCTTCAGCCTACCTATAAAGAGGATATTTAAATGAACATAATTACCATTTATGAAAAGCTATTTAAGTGCTATCATATCATTAATGATTTAACATCTAATTAAAATATAAATATTCTGGTATCTGAGTTTTGTTTATATGGCATGCCATGGTCTAATAATACAGTGATATTTTATCCTTTCTTTTAAAAAATTAGAAATATATATATAATCCTTTCTATGCATATTATTTGCACAGTGTGTTGTTCTGTGTACTGTAGTTTGTGGGTTTTTAGACTGCAATGTGAACTAATTTTATGTTTGTATGTCCCATTCATAGTCTTGATGCTTACTGCCTTCTTTACCAGGCTTCTCCAAAACAATATTTAATGCAACAAACTGTATGATCAGCTGAGGGAATGAACTTAGGTCAGCTGTACTAGGACAGGGAACCCTGGTCTTGGAAACTCTTCTCAGCAGAGTCATGACAGTCCAGTATAAGACTTATTATAATAACGACAGCCAGAATGGCCCCTTGTGCAAAGTACTATCTCAAGAACCATACCCAAGTCCCAAAATTCAGTGTGCCTCTCAATGATCACCAGAAAGTCTGACCCTTGATCTGTTGCATTTAATATTCTTATCAGAGTGTAGATTTTAAGGGTGCAGAAAGTCATGGTGATAAAAATCAGTTTTATTTTAGCCATCAAGTGTATTATCCCTCCTGTGAGTATATATACTATCAATTAGATCATAATAAAAACTAAGTAGGTCTAAAGTACATCACTTACCAAAAATGAGTATAAGACATATACATGAAATAAATTTGGTACAGGACAAATGAGTACAGTATGGTCTCACACATTTGTGGAAACAGAATATGTTGACTTTGATGCAGAGTCATAGCTACTAACAGCAGAAAACAAGTAGAGTGAAGGCTTCTGAAAAGCTGGTCAATGACTACTGTTAGGCTAGTTATAGATAACTATAATGAAAAGTGTGTTTTATTTTGATGCTTCATTTTTAAGGCTAGAAGAAAGGAATTTGAGTGTTTCCAAGAGAAAGTGTGTATAAACTTTTGAGGAGATAGATGCAGTGGCTTGAATGAGAAATGTTTCCCATGAGCTTGGGAATTTGAACATTTGGTACCCAGTTGGTGATGCTGTTTGGGGGAGGTTATTACATCTTTAGGAGGTGTATCTTAGCTGGAGAAAGCACAACACTGGGGATAGGCTTTGAGGGTCTGTAGCCTCAACCAAATTCCAGTTTGCTTTCTGCTTCCTATGTGTGGTCATAGATGTGATCTCTCAGATTTCTGCTCTGATTGGCTGCTATCTTGCCTGCTCTGCCCTCACCATTGCGTAGTCTCCCTGTGGACCCGCAAGCCAAAGTTAACTCTTTCTTCTATAACTTGTTTTTGGTCATGGTGTCTTATCACAGCAATAAAAATGTAACCAATACAGTGGTTATTCTAAATTCATCAAAATAAGCACCCATGAAAGAAATTTGAAAAGCCTGTAGAATAGTTTCTGTGCATGACTTCAGTTTTGTAAGTAAGCATTACTCTACATAGTAGCTTTCAACATTGTCTGATCATGACATAACAGCACTGGCATGGTCACATAGTTATATTGAGCTGGAAAAATTGTTATTTTCTGTTATATTCTATTTGACTGAATTTTCTAGGTATGATTTATTAAGTATACTCCCAATGGCCATTAAAAACTTGCCTTTATTTGAAAACCAAGTCCTCATCTTATTCTTTGTGGATATCAAGCAGCAGGAAACGTGGGTAGGCTTGAAGGTCAGCATCAAGGGGCAAATGGAAATCTTGACTGTGAGCTCTGGCCACCCTAGCTATAGTAAGGGTGTGGGATCAGAAGGCTCCAAGAAATCTGTGTCTGTTTCTCAAGTTGAACATCATGGCAATACAATCTTCTACCCAGTAAGCTTTCTCCCATAAACCTGCAAGATCTCCAACAGATGGGAGATAAGACGATCTTTATTCCTTACAGTCAGAAAACACAGTGACAAAACCAAATCCCCACAAAACACACTACAGCTGAAAGTGTAATGTAAAAAGCCAGCTAAACTGAATGAACCATACACAGGATGACTTAGGACATTCTGCAATTAACTAAAGAGGGAGACATGGAACTGAACCCAAGGAACCCAGTGACAGAGAGAGAGGAGCGATGAGCAAATTGGCAAAGAATGGGCTGGCAAAACCAGCAGAGACAGCTGATCTGAACAGGGGAGAGCTCCCAGACCGACAGCTGGGAGGCCAGCATGGGACTGATCCAGACCCCCTGAATGTGAGAGTCAGTGAGGAGGCCTAGGCAACCTATGGGGCTCTGGGCAGTGGATCAGTGTTTATCCCTGGCATTCAAATGGACTTTGTGTGTCCATAACACAAAGAGGGATGATCTCTCATCTTGGACTCTTAGGGGAGTGCCTGGACCCTGCCCTGATTGAAATGACAGACTCTAGATATCCCCTGTGTGGAAGGAAGTGGGGATAGGGTGGGAGGCTGGGGGGGATGGTGGGGAGTGCGGGAGGAAGGATGGGAGAGGGAACTGGGATTGACATGTGAAACAAGCTATTTAAAATAAATTTTTAAAAAGAGGGGGACATGACTCCGGTTAAAGTGAAAGCCAACTAACAATGCTGAGTGAAGACTGACTTGGTCTGGGGCATCCAAGTTGTTATTTTCTTCCCACCTTTCCAGTTTGGTTCTCGGTGAGAAAATATACATTGATGTACAAACTCCATTTCCCCTGGGCACCCCACCCCCACCTCCATCCCTGCTGCCCTTGGTGATCTCTTAGGGATTGGGCTTTAACTCTTTGTAGCTGGAGAAACCTTTCTTCTCTGGCACCTCAGGGTGTTAAGGGCAGCCTTGCTCTGGCATTGTGCAGACCACTGCTTCTTCTTTTTTTTTCCTCACAGAGCCTTTCTTTTCTACTCCTCAGCTGTTAACCCCTGGCCTGAAAGCCTGAGTGCCTCCTCATATGAGTTCTTCCTTAGGGATTTTCTTTTTGCAGTTAATCCATAGTGCAAACACACAAGCCATGTGTGCACATTTGCTGGTAGTTCTTTGCTAAATCTTTACCCCATCCCCGAGATAACTGAACTGTAGCACGTTGGTTGAAATTTAGGGGGCAACCTTTACTACTTCCCCAGTGAGCGCCTTGGTTTCTGTTGCTTTAATTTTGAGGAGGCTGTTCTAGCTGGGAACATCAATCTACCAGAGAGGCTTGTAGAATTTGTGTGGCTTGAAGAGGACAGGCAAATAGTGGCAAGCCTGTAAACTCTTACCACATCCCCAACCAAAGGAGAAGAATGAGAACTTAAGGCTTGTCAGAGTGCTAGCTCCTCATATATTAGTTGGTAGAGGACGCCACATTACCTGCAATATTCCCAGTGGTCTTTCCCTGAAGATAAACCTGCCTGCTGTACAACTGGGCTATAAAGAAATTAACTTGTATATGTTGCTGTAAATATGTGTGAGAATATATAGACTTCTGTATACAAGAAACATAGCATAACTTTCTATATCCAGTTGTTCATTTAAATATATTTGGTTTAGCCAGTACAATAGTCAAAATGTCCATAACTGTATGCGTGTGCTGAAACACAGTTGATATTAGCAATATTGTGCTAGAATTTCTAATGTGAAGAAGAAAATCCTGCCTGGTAAAATTAGAAATACAAACTATGTAGATTGGCTCAGAACAGTGTTTTCCCAGCTGTATCAGTTGCATATGTTTAAAAAAGACATTAGAGCTGGGTGGTGGTGGTACACACCTTTAATCCTAGCACTCCAGAGGCTGAGACAGGCATATCTCTGAGTTTCAAGCCAGAGTGAGTTCCAGGACACTCAGGGCTACACAGAGAAATCCTGTCTTGAAAAAACAAACAAACAAACAAACAAACAGAAAAACAAAACAAAGGGGACAGCACAAAATGAAACTACACCCAAATCTAACTTTCACTTGTCAATAAAGATTAGCTGTTTTTAGTCTCCCATTAACATCATTGATGTACAAGATTCAAAGTAAGGTTGTTTGGTGTCCTGCAACACATGCTGGTGGTATACTAGATAAAATGTACCCAGAAGAAAAAATGAATTATATATATAACACAAAAATACAGGTTGTAGATTTTAAAGATTTTTTAAATAAAAAGGTTGGCTTTATTTTAAAAATTAGATACAAAATATGTTTGTTTTCCTGGACTCCTTCTAAGAGGATGTATGCACACTCCCTCTAGAAGCCCACAGGATGGTGATGATTCCATTGGTAGATTTGTTATTTTCAAGTCACAATATTATCCTCAGAGAAGGCCACAACACAGCTGGGATCTTGTGTCTTATAGAATGCACAGAAACAGAAGACAGACCAATACAGTTGTTGTGAGGGACATCTGGATATAGCTGGGTGAACATTGTTTGGTGACTGGAAGTACGACTTTTGTGATTTGTTGCTTTGTCTTTTTTTAAATTAATATCTAAATTTTTTATTTTAATTTTAAATAGCTTGTTTTACATGCAGAGTATTATCAAAGCACTAATAATGTGTTTCTTGAACTTGAGCAAATCTGGGGCTTCCTAAATATATGGAATCATCCTGATGGAATACAGATGGTGTCTTCTCTTTAGGTATTGGATTTGTTCCTCACCTCTATTTCAGCAGTTTAGTTCTTCTGCAGATAAATAAAATGCCCAAGTTAGACCTCTACTCTACCCTCTCTGTAATATTCTTCTGTATATGGTTTAGACAGGAAGTGTTCCTCTCAAAAGCTCAGGGACTGGGGCTTGGTATTTATTTGGTGGTGGTATTTTAGAAGCTTCTTGAAATGTTAGGAGGTAACAGACCCAGCTGGAGGAAGTAGGTCACAGAGGATGTGTGTCCTGGGAGGCATTGAAAGGGCCAAAGTTAGCCTGTAAGCCCCACCTACCCAAGGACAGACACTTTCTGAAAAGTTGGTGGCTATTGCTCATGGGAGGTAACAAGCCACATGTTTTCACTCCCCTAAACTAGTTTGACCCAACTGGAGATGCTTGATTGGATATAGGCAGAAGGTAAGTGAGCAGGAAATATGTCAGGATATATGCTTGCCATTGATTGGACCTGATTGGAAATAGGGTGGCCTTGTGGGTTTGCCTTTTTAAGCCTCTGCAAAACATGACTCTGTGCCATTTTCTGGGAACACAGGAATGGGCATGGCCAGAGTCCATCATCCTCACCAGGATTTAATTAAAGCTTGCTTCAGAGTTGACTCAAAATTGTGGAACTGCTCTTTCTCTCATGGTTCTCAAGTTCAATGGTATCCTGTCCCTTCTCCCTTCCTACTCCTGTTTCTACTTCTTGACCTATTGTGTCTTTCTCCACCGTGGACAGCTAAACCCTCTTAAAACATGAAACAACATTAAGCCCTTCCTCAAGTGGTTATTTATGAATGGGCACAGCTACTAGAAGAACAAATAACATGTTTTGCTAGTTACTTTGTATTATGATATGCTGTCTGTTTGGTGGGCCTGAGACATGCAATCCTCCCTTATCTTACGTATCAATGTTTCCCATATAGGTAGGACATTGAAATATATTTTTAACATAATGCTTCATGGCTAAAGTCACCTATACTGTCTGTACATTTGAGGCTAATACTTTCTACAAGGTATTACAGTTTTCTCTGTATCGTGATCTTGAAAGAAAGAGTTCCTCAAAGAGCATAGATTTGTCCGAGTCCTTGTTTACTAAGCCCATGGCATTTAGTAAAATTTTCTTCTGCTTAGTTAATTCAGTCATCTCACTCACTTTCAATCTGCCCCCAGTCCTGGGTCACTTGGCAGGCTTTCCATGATCATTGATGCATCTGTTGACATTTAGTAACATAGCATTAGTGCACCCTCTTTATTATAATCGTTGAAGAACTCTAAGTTATGACTAGTAAGTACAGGCAAAATCAGGTTCTTAATTGTGACTAAATTACTTTTAAATATTTTATCTGCCATTGCTTCTATAATTTCAACTCTGCTAAATGTATGAAAAGTCACATAAAACCATCAGGCAAATAAAAGTTGTTAGTAAATCAACACTTAAGTCAAGTGTTCTTGTCACTCAATTTGCTAAGAGCCGATTCAGAGAGTTGACACTCAGTCCTCCCTCGGAATCATTTGTACTATTCTCTCCCAAGCAACAAGACTGTCTTTGCATGGGACTGATGTTTGATTAATCATAGAATCATTGCAGAGAGATAATGCCCTCTTTTAAGATTTCTCAAGAGATAAGCTAGATCATTTCAAAAATCCTTTCTATTTTTCAGTAGCATTGAATTGTTTAGAACTGTTATGTACTATTTAAAGAATTACTTTATTATCTGGCTTCTAAAGTTAGCAAAGTTGGTATAACCCTGGGGGACTGAGTACAAAGAGTTATCTAATCAACTCTGAAGCTACAGAGCCCTTGGCAGCCCTGTGCTGCAGAACTCGAGTTCTTATAGATCAAACTTTCATTAGAAACTTGGTAAGAAGGGACTTCAATGTTCAGCACATTCTGGGTTTGAAATCTTTCCAAAACTCTAATCACACAGAGCTGAGTGAGATGAGATGTAAGCTCAACTTCACCCTCCTAGATTTTAGAATCCTCATCTGCAACATGGGATACCAAAATTACTATGCATCATCTAAAACTACTATCCCTATCCCTGAATGGAGGTAGCAGGAAAAGACAGCTAATTTCATGTGAACTATCTCAAATAGTACCTCTTCTACTGGCTCATGAGAATACCCAAAGAAACAACTTCTGTAGGCTTGTAACATGGTGCTAAATATGCTGTGTAAACAACTTCTGTCACATTTAGTTACTCTTTTTTTGCATGAAATAGCTTCTGTTCTTGCCATTCTTCTATGAACATTATTCTTTTTAAATAAGAGATGGCAAGAAGTATGTGGTTAATCTGAGAGCAAATAGCAGACATTCAATATGTAGTATGATTCCCCAGCTCAAGCAACTCTGGGGAGATAATGCACCATCCAAGTGCACAGGGAAAGAACAGCATATGTAAATTTGCATCTGAAAAGAAAGTGTGGCAGGATACCCCTACCCTATAAGCATTCATTGTATTAGCCAATCAAGAAGCTGCTCTTCATCGACACACAGTATTTTGGATACTGCATTTAGTCCATCTTGTCAAAAGATTTTACTATCTGATTTTGAATTATAATACAATGTGAAGTGATTTTAAAGTCCTACTATCTACCACAACAATTGAGGCCAAACACTTGAAGGAATAGATGAAGTGGACTCAAATTCAAACTACCTGAAATAGGAATAGATTTGGAGAATGCTAACTTGTCAGGTTTTAAGTTTCACAATTGGTTTCAGAAGCACAGTCTTTCCCATGAATATTCAGAATAAATACAGGGAACATTTAAACCTTGAAAACTTAAATGTGATGTTTGTGAAAGTCACAGACATACTGGTATATTCAGAAAACTCTTAATTTTTCTATTCTATCAAGAATCATGTCAAATTTTTAGAAACATTAAAGATTCTAAATAGTTTCTACTATTGCAGCAGGTCTATCTGTCCATTTTTATTGGACCTGTGTATATATTAATATGGCAGAGACCATACAAACTTTGAAACTATCACATCCCCCTAAATTTTGATATATTTAAGTGGACAATACTACTGGAACTGACTTAGAAATGAAGGACTCAAGAACTCAAATGATAAGCTTAAATAGCATGCATGCACTTGTAAAGTAATTCGATATTACTTTTTCTTATACATAAAATGCAGACAGGAAGAAATATGTAAGTTTGTAAATCTGATTTAAGGAAGCTAATATCTAGTTATTTCTATTTTTAAAGTAAAATAAAGAGATTGGACACTAGCTCTGAATAAGCTGAGGAGCTGGAGTACAGGAAGAAGATCACATATAAAATAGTCATCAAGAATGTGGAGGTATATTCTCAGTAGAGGAGTCTAAAATGGCTGAGAGACACTTGAGAAAGTGCTCAAAGTCCCTAGCCATCCAGGAAATGCAAATCAAAACAACTTTGAGATACCATCTCACTCCTGTCATAATAGCTAAAATCAAAAACTCCAACAACATTCTGTGCTGGAGAGGATATGGAGAAAGGGAAACAGTCCTACACTGATTGTGGGAGTGCCACTTTGGAAATCAGTATGAAGATTCCTCAGGAAAATGGGAATCAGTCTACCACAAGACCTAGCAATTCCACTCTTAGGCATATACTCAAAAGATGCACATTCATACAACAAGGACATCTGTTCCACTATGTTCTTAGTAGCAGCATTATTTGTAATAGCCAGAACTTGGAAGCAACCTAGATGCCCCTCAACTGAAGAGTAGGTAGAGAAAATGTGGTACATTTACACAATGGAGTACTGTTCAGTTGAAAAAACAATGGAATCTTGAAATTTGCAGGCAAATGGATGGCACTAGAAGAAACTATCCTGAGTGAGGTAACCCAGTCACAAAAAGAGAAACATGGTATATACTCACTCATTTGTGGATTTTAGACATGAATTAGGGGGTGGCCAGTATACAATCCCACCGCCAGAGAGTCTACGAAACAGAACCTTTATCCAATGACTGATGGAAGCAGAGGCAGATACCCATAGACAAACACTGAACTTAACTCCTGGAATCCAGTGTCAGAAAGAGAACTGATGGGCAAAGGAGTTAAGACTGGGCTGGTTTAACCCACAGAAACAGTTGACCTGAACAAGGAGGAGCTCTTGGACTCAAGACTGATGGCTGTGTGGAAAGCATGGGAATGACCCAGACCCTCTGAAAGTGGGTGTCAGTGAGGAGGCCTAGGTAATCTATGGGGCCTTGGGTATTTATCCCTGGCATAGAAATAGACTTTGTGTGCCAATGCCACAATATGGGAGGCTCTCTCAGCTGGAACTCTTGGGGAAGGGCCTAGGCCCTGCCCTGGATGAAATGACACTCACTAGAGATCCACTATGGAGGGCCTCACCCTTCCTGGGGATCGGAGCAGAGATTGGGTGGGGAACCTGGTGGGGAGGGGAGGGGAGGGAGGCAGGGAGAGGGAGCTGGGATTGACATGTGAAACAAGATTGTTTCTAACCTAAATAAAAAATAATAATAATTAAAAAATATAGAATGTGGAGGTATGCTCAACTGAGAAATGAAATCACCTGGTAGCATTGAGGGGTCTACTAGATCTAGATGTAATGGATGAGGTTTAAATGAGAGTTTCCTTCAGCAATCTGGATACATCTGTGATACTTGCTTATAAAGAACGCATGAAGAAGAGACAGTAGAGTCAAGAGTATGACTATAATGATGGACTTTTGTCTATAAACTGGAGAAGTGAAGATAAGAACTGATGGAGGGAAGATCAGAGACTGTGAGTTCAATACTCTGAAGGCCAAAACATAAGGAGAACACTTACTTGAGTAAGAGACTACACTTCATCCTGAGTAATAATGATACTAATGATATCTCTAAGGCCGGCTACAGTTGATATGATGACGAAAGCTTGGTCCAGGGCTGAGTTCATTTGTGAATCAAACAGGATGACTGAGAAATAAATATAAATGGCTGCAAGGCAGTAATGAGTTTTGCAAAGGGTGGGTAGTAAGATGGTCTTACAATCGCAAAGGGTAGACAATGGGGTAACAGGACAGTCACTCTACTCCTTTAATATAAAGTACCTGAAACAACCATGACATCAGCACCAGCCATAAAATAGTGACTGGGAGCTATCTGTGAGCCAAAAGACTACTTCAAACATAGCTAATATGTAGTGGAGCCAATAATCCTAATAATCTAATAGTTAATAATCCTATATGAGGATTCAAAAGCTGGACTTGAAGGTTAGTCCTCTAAACCATTGAACAGTTTCCTTAATCTTCAGCTAAGAATCGGATGAATCAACACTTCTGGGGGATTATGTTCATTACGGGGTCAGTTGATAGTGATGAGTTGCGCTTCTAAATGTTAGTATGAGCTTCCATGAGTCATGCTGCAGGCATAGAGAGGCAGCTCAACTCTTCTGCTAAACCTTTTGGCAGCCAGGTGCCCAGCACCTCAGCATCTCCTTACTTCTTCCCGCTGCTGTGTTTTTCCCAGACTCGCAAGCCTTTCCCCACAGGGCAAAACTTGACAGCTAAGTGATCGACTAGAATCTCTTCCGCTCATCTTGCTTTCCTTCTTAGTCCCTCCTTCATTTTGCCTTCACTCAGTTCTCCATGGCAAATCCCTGGGATAGTTTGCAATCTGATGAAACAATTCTATAACATTTTGTTACACTTTATTCCAGGAAAATTCTCATAGATGCAGGACGTTAGCTGCTTATGAGTCTTCTCTGCTATGTGAAAGCTAATATGCCGTGATATATTATTTATGATTTATTAAAGCATGCCTGAGGATTCAGAAAGCAAAGTCAGTCACAGGCCATAGAAGCCAGGCACACACCTTTAATCCCAGCAGCCAGAAGCTGGGAGGTGGTGGTATACACCTTCAATCCTAGCACCCATGATTAAGAGGTAGAAGGATCTCTCTAGGTTCAAGGCCACCCAGGGATACATAAGAATGACTCAGTCTTTAATCACACCTTTAATCTTAGAGCTAGAGGGCTACAAAAGACAGAAGCCAGGCTTCAGTATTCAGTAGGGGACATTCATCCTCCAGCCACAATGAAGATAGATTCTCCAGCCACACTGAGAAGAACTTGTGGGATAGCCCTTTCAGCCTGAGGTAGACGTAAGAAGCTGGTAGTCAGCTGCTTTGTTTTTCTGATATTCAGGTTGACGTTTGAACCCCAATATCAGTCTCTGGGTCATTTATTTTTCATGTTACACTAATACGTCATGATTTTTGTGGCTGTATCATATTTTAATGTTCTGATCTGAGTGTGGCAGTTCTTAGGCATCTTAATTGCCTTACCCGGGGCACTTACGAGCTACCCAGCTACCCATCATCTACCTCTTTGTTGGCAGTTAGCCCATTTCAGTTTTCCTTTATGCTCGCTTCAGCAAAGGCGATGCTTAGCGCTGGAAGAGTCTGCAGAACCTCTGGCTTTCCTTAATATTTGCATTCCTGTGAACTGGCAGTAGAGCCTTTACTTGTATCTTAGCAACCTGTCCATCAGACAGAGTCCTTCTCAGGATCCCCTCTTGCTGCCTTGCACTCTTTTCAGTCTTTGGGGTTTTCTTGTTTGGTTTGGCAGGTTTGTTTTTGAATGGCAAGAGCAGGGCTTTGTTGGCGACATAAATGTAATGAAGCTTTGGCAGCACTCAGACAGAGGGGTGTGTGTTGGGGGTGTGTGGGTGGGTGCATTGTTGAAAAGTTTCCACAAGGAAGAAAGAAGCCACCCTGATGACTGTTGTTCTAAATGCAGGTGGCACTGATTGTCCTGAGACCCCTCTGAGCAAGCACATCACCATCACCTTATCTCAGATGAGCCTTCCTGCCTGCGGTGATGACTGAGACAATGCAGATGGCTCTCAAGTAGGGGCTTCTCTC
The DNA here is from genome assembly GCF_017639785.1 of Mesocricetus auratus. Taxonomy (NCBI): domain Eukaryota; kingdom Metazoa; phylum Chordata; class Mammalia; order Rodentia; family Cricetidae; genus Mesocricetus; species Mesocricetus auratus. The sequence goes on along the minus strand of NW_024429194.1, from coordinate 72,978,014 downwards.
AGAACCCAGCCCTTATCTGGCTTTGACTGGCACAGGCTGTCATTCATGCTGTCACTCAACCTAGGAGCACAATGGATCATGTCTGCCTTGCACATCACAGATAACTGAGCTAACCTAACCCAGACTGGATTTAATTCCTTGCAAAAAAAAAAAGAAGAAATGGAGAAGAGATAAATCATTGATTATAGAATATCTGATTTTCCTTTAATTCACTTGTCACTGAAACTGTGACCTTGTATTCTAGATTGGTGAAATTTGTCAGCATTCCTAATAGAAGCCACTACTTTAATAAGATTTTCTTTCAAACTGCCATCTATTTAAAAGTCAGTATAAAATTTAGGTGAATCTCAACTCAGTTTGTGCCAAGCTTTTGTTTAAAGCACAGCATACGGTTTTTGATATGCTTTGGGATTTTTTAATCCTACTATTTTAAAGTAAAATGTATGTTAATGATCTCAAGAAAGCATTCTTTGAAAAATTGCTTAGGTAGGATGCAATAAAGGTGTCTTGTATGAAAGCTTAGTGTTTATACCAAACCCAGAATAGTGACAGCACAGGTCTCATTTACACATCTAAAGCAGCTTTGTATGTTGACAAGGAAGGCCTTTGACACAGAACTATCATGGAAATCACTATTTGCTGCCGTTTCCCACATCCTACAAATGTGTGTCTCATGTGGTAGACTCCTTACAATGTACTAACAATCTGATAGAAAGAGCAGGACTTCTTAGCCAGGCTAATTATTGAGTTTTTGAACAGTCCATTAATGATGCCAGGCCTGATTTGTACTTGCTGTTGAAAAAGTATTGAAGATTTTGAGATATGCAAACTCTCCTTGGCATACAATAAGACATATTTCTAATGTGTTCCCAGGATATTAGTTTTCCACTGGATTATCATACTGTGAAGGAACAGGCTAATATTGCTTTGTGAATCTTTGCTCCGTCTTGGGGAATGAGCATGATGATCAGGAAAACTGTGGTGTTCATTTGTTTCAGAAGGAGTCAACAGACAATGAGTGGTGACTCAGTATCATTACCAAACAACATGACAGCTTCACCTTGGCATCTTATTTATAGTCCTAGCATGCTCTTACTCTGGTATCACTCATACTGAAATTTTCACCAAAAATGGCAGTGCATGGATTATTAAAATACTAGATGAAAACAAAAAGTAAATTTCAACCTTTGCATCCCAATCATTATGACAGCTACTTTTAAGAGGAGATGTTAAAATTTTAGAAATAATCATAGCTTCTCCTAGCTTATATGCCTGCATGCCAATACAGAGCACTCAGCTTCCTTTAGGAACTCCCGTTCAAGAGTATTTTCCATGTAGCTTTGTCCAGTCACCATACATTGACCTTCCTAATCAACAAATATGACTGGTATTCCTCCAGACTCTTCAAAGATTTCCAAGGATGATGTCCATGTGAACACTGTGGCATGTGATATATAGAGAAGGAAGAGAAAAGACAAATTGATAAATATCGGAGCTGCAAGGTGACAACTTTATAAACAAAGAGCTCCTTACAAATCACAGGCCAGGGTAAAGATAGATAGGCCTTGAAGCATAGCCTCACCTCTGGCCCAATCAGTGGCTATCCATACATGAAGAGCCCACTCACACGGCAGAATCCAGGGCTACGGATGCCAAAAGGAGAATCTGAACTTGATGACTGTGTCACTGAAGCATCTAGAATATTATTTCTCTGTGTTTTCAATCTGATCCTGGGATAGACTGAGAATTTTAGCTTGTGTATATTTTTCACAACACTACTTCACTCTGTTTCTCTATCCATGAAAAGTATTCACTATATCTTAAAGAAAACATTGTCCTGGCCAGGGTTGTGTCTTTCAAAGAAGAAAGGCAATGTTTTCCCAAAAACTAGGGTAATTGGACAACGAAATGCAAAGCAGTATTGTGTCCCCAGCCCTGCACTAGTTGATGACAGTGAACTGTGCATCTATCTAGAAATGAAGAGTTCCAGGAATGAACAGAATAGGAGACAGATACATCCTGTTCTTCACAGGAACCCAGAGGACGTGCTCACTCTTCCAGAATGTCACATGATGGGCTCTTTTCTTCTTGCCCTGGTACTTCCAGTGTTGTTCTCCCAAGAGCTTGTCTAATGCCCTTAACACTTAAGGTTCAGCTTCTTTGGTAACCTACCAGGATGAAAATGAACTCATTCCTTGGCATTCAACTATAAACTATCTTGGACCCTTGTCTTGTTCTTGAATGGAACACATCAAAACTATAAAGGATAGTGGATGACCTACATAAACGACCTCACAGAAAAAGGGATATTTTTCCTTACCAGGAGAATTTTTGTAGTACCTCAGAGTCTTAGGAAATAGATCCTGTCTAAATGTATGGCTATATTAACATAGTAAGTCTTTTACTTTATTTTATTTTGCTTGTTTAGAAAGTACCAGGCTCCCAAAGGACAGCAGGACTTTGTCAAAGAGGATTGGGGAGGGGTGTGTGTGTGTGTGCAGAATTACAAAAGCAGGTTCACTATTAAGGTGTCATTTTACATTTCAGATTGAGAAGGCACACACTGTTAGGTTGCAAACATTTCTTCCTTAAGAAGGGATATACAATGTGGGTGGACCTCTTGGTGATGAGGGAAACTCGATCCACAATTTGGCATACATTTGGTGTATTTATCTTTTAATGAAGGCTATGGTTGTTTATAAAGCTGAAACTATGACCAGATTGGGAACTTCTGGTGAAACTATGCACTGAATTATCAGACTCATTAGCCATTATTACTGTTTATCTCAACAAGATCACATGTTTCACTGTTCCTTGATTATCATTGCATCCAGGTTTTTAAAAAAAATCTAACTGAAATCTGTGACTCCCTTTTTAAAAAATATATCAGGAATTTCTGACAGCCTTATGGTCTATGAGGCCTAAAACTAAATCTAAAATCTTACAGACTTTAATTGTTTTAGCCTTAAAAGAAAGCCACTCTGAATGCTATAAAATAGTGGGCTTAGATTTTTGCTCATTAGGAGCCAAGCCATTTCATACGTCTCTTCTTATGCCAAAATGGTTTTCCTGAGTTAAAAAATCCATACCAGAGATCAAGGAAGCTGATTATATCTTCCTGTTAGTGGAACAGCAGGCAGAGTTCAATGATGTTTTTTATCTTAAATTATATTTTCAACTTGACCTCATTAAATTCTTTTCCTTCTGCTTGTCATGGTTGCTCTTACTATTTTTTCCCATTTCCTCTCAGTCCTATTTCATTTTAAACTGTCTTTTATAAATAATTCTGGTGGCATAGTTTGTTATTGCCAAAGCAATTACATAGTGAATGTCCCAACACATGGTTCACATGCCCCTCACACAGGCAAGTCAGGTAGGGTTCGTTGCTTATTATTTTCTTAGAAGATCATTAACATTCAAAACACAGTTTTATGTTTATATTTCTTTTCCAATTTCTTTTTAAAGTTTTTTTAGGAAAGATGATAGTAATGTGAAAGAAGTGAAAAAATCTGCTTTTTTGTTTTAAAAGAAATAAATAGAAAACAGAAAATAAATGCTTTAACATAGGACACAGGTCTCTGTGGCAGTGAAATGTGTCTGGTTTTGAATATAATCTTTGTTTCTGTGCAATTTGTGATAATCTATTTTTCACTTTCTAAATTTGCAACAGTAAAAATATAAATACATTTTTCATAACTACAAAACTTTATAGTTTTTATCTAGAATAAAGCAAGTTAGCTAAGTAACATGCAGCTTTTCAAACACTTTCCTTTTCTTTTCTTTTTGAGATTACAATTATATTATTTCCCCCTTCTCTTCCCTCCCTCCAAGCCCTCCTTACGTATCCCCTATTGCCCTTTTTCTAACTCATGGACTCTCTTTCATTAATGAAAGCTTCGCTGAAATGTGTTCATTGAGCCCATGATCTGAGGCTAGAAAGACAAAAGCATCTCATGATAAACGAAAGGAAAAGATTCCTTATGTCTGGGACCCCCAACTCCCTTGGGGAGATGTTTCAAGCCAACTAAATTTGTCATGCTCAGCTTTTATGAAAGACAGTTATATTTTTACCAACTTGAATTTGTTTAATTTTTGTGTTTAAAAAGAATAAGAGTTGCATTAAGATACAAATTCCATTTGGTTTTCACCTCCTCAGCTGTCTTTACAAAGTACGGGTAGGCCAGAGTGAGCTCATTACCTATGTGGACCAGTTAACCAATGATTGATGTTGCATTTGTGAGAGGCACAGCCGGGTTCCTTTTGTTAGTGGATATTAGACAAATTAGGTCTTACAAATTCATGACCCACTCTCCTCTCTTCTCCTAGTTAGTATGTCTTTCTCCTCCCACTTCTCACTCCCAAACCCCTCCCACCCCAGCTTTCTGCTGGTGCCTGGCCATTATTATGGATAATTAACACTGCTGAGAACCTCCACTGAGGCCTGAGAAGGGGGAACCTTGAGGAAGGAGAAAACAGATATAGTTCATGGAAAGAAAGGGTTTGGGTTATCATCTAGGAGGCCATCTTGCAGGGAAAACAAATGAATGTGTCTGTGTTACAGTCAAATTGGCTTTGTCCCCTCACATTATGTGAGAACCATATATCTTTTCAGTTGCTTTGCATTTATTTCTGTCAGAATGAGAAGAGATGAGTGATAAAATCATGATTTAGACAGTTCCTTCACTGTTGGGCACACTGGGAGTAGATATCCCTTTCTTCACCATGGGGCACATGTTGGTGTTAGAATTCTTCATGGAGTTTGCAATGTCAGTCTTGATAGTGATACTTCAGGTAGATCTAGGCATTCTTGGCAGGATATATACATACACAATGTGTATGACATATGTGTTTATTTTAGAAGGGCATACCTTGATTCCCAAATGTTTGAGTTCTAAAAGTATGCCATTATATGTTTATTATATAAGCTAAATGATATTAGTGGCTGCCATGTTGTTATAGTGATTAAGCTGGAATTTTTAGTATCTACTGATTATTCAACACTAATTCACTTCAGAAATGCCTGATTTCTAGTTATAAATGTGATGACGCTGAAGTGCCAGGCTAAGCACTTCCAAGAATGTCCTAGTTTGAAACACATCTGTGCATGTTCTGCAAAGATGTTGCATGCTTTCTTTTTTGCTCTATAAGCAGCAGCTAATTAAAATCGATACGCAATATTCACACGTATTGGTGATGGTGATAGAATTCATGTAGCCAGAAGATGAACAAAATGTTTAATTCCTTTATAATGAGACAACTCATGGGAGTTTTGGCATCTTGATATAGTGCAGTAATCTAGGCTTACAATATTTTTGTTTCCCCAAAAGGAACACTCTGTGGTTAATTATTATTCTCCATTCCCAAGTGACTCCTTACCAACCTTCCTGTCTCCATAAAAGTGTCTGCTCTGGACATTGCTTATGAAGGACACCATGTAGTATGTGATCATTTGTAAGTTTCTCTCAGTATGTCTTTTTAATTTTTAAAATTTATTTGGTGTGTGTGTGTCCATGAACATGTCTGTGTGTACAGGCACTCTATATGGAGCATGAGGGTATGTGTGCCATGGAACATGTGTGCAAGTCACAACTTTGTGGAATTGGTTCTCTCCTTTCGTCTTTACATACCTTTAGGGGATGCAACCTCTGGTGACCAGGCCTGACTGGCAAGTGTCTTTACCCACTGCACCACCTCACAAGCCACCAGTATATCTTCAAGTTACTTTCTAAACTTTTTTTTCTTTGTTTTGCTTTTCATATCTTGGTACTTGGGTAGTTTCTATCACTGAATAATATTCCATTGTATAGATAACATGCATTGTTTTTAAACATTCCTCTTGATTGACATGCTTTGTTTCCTTCTTTGATGTTGCTGCTGCGACCATTTCTGCTTTCATCTTCAGTGGATATTTGATTTTACTTCACTTGCATGTATACTTAGAAGTAGAATTGATAGGTTGTATGACAACTGGGTGAAAGCTTTGCATGAATTTTTCAGAGCTGCATTAGGCTATATCACTGTCAATGATGAGTCAGGTTCTGACCTCCCAACACTGGGTCCTGTCTTTCTCTGTGATGCTATCCAGGTGGGCACAAAGAAATGTCCAAGCAAGGCTTTCATTTGCATTCTCCTAATAACTCAGGTCACTGAACACTTTCTGGGTGTTTACTTGCTATTTGCCTATCCTTAACTCATTCAAGTTGCAGTTCAATTATGATTACTGTTTGTTGTTGAAATGTAAGCACCCTTTGGTGTGGATTAAACACAATTTCCTTGTTGGATACATTCTTTTGAAAATACTTTCTTATTCTGTTGGTTATATTTTTGGTTTCCTGATGCTTTCTTGACCTGTGTGTCCAATAGAGTCACTAGAGAGCACATGACTGTGTACCCAATTTATATTTTCTTATGTCACTTCTCTTTTAGTTGCTACTCAAGATCACAAGGGTTTATCATTGCATTTTCTATTAGGAGTTTTGTAGTTTTAGGTTTATATGCATTGTGATATTGAACTTAAGACACCTGCAAAGGACTCTTTATGATATAATTCTTCTTGGGTCTGTAAGATATGTTAGTCAGCTGAGCAAAGCACATACTTGTTGTGACTATTAGGTATTCCCAATGCTTTCCTAGAATGTAACACTAAATCAAATCTTTCCTTGGAGAACATTGCCTAATAAAGCAACAACAGACATGATATAAGTAACTTAAATACAAGGTAAAATGTAACAAGTCCCATAAGGAAGATACCAATTTTGTTTCTTGGGAGTAGAGAAGAAAATATATATGTGGTAGTGGGACATGACTTACTCATATTTGTTTTGAAAAATGAAGCAATGTTTTGACAGATTTTCCCGTGATCTCAGCAAAGATCAGGGAACTCAATGATTGGTCCCAGCCCAATTATAATCTTGTTCTGGACTACAAGGTATTTTTGATGTAGACTGTTTTGTGACATAGAACAATGTGTGTGTAGTCAATTCCTGGGAGTCCTTGAAACTTTAATAGATCGTATACAAGCTCAAGATAACTTACATAATAATATTAAAGCATAATGTTCCATTTTCATTTTATTAACATCTTGCCATTTTTGGTAGTTTTAATCAGTATGGACTCCATGAGTTCCTGTTTCTGGACACTTAGTCCCCATTTCACGGAACTGTAAGGAAAGATTAGTATATATGGCCTTTTTGTGCAAGGTGCAACACCAGGTGAAGACTGAGATCTCAAGACTCATACCATTTTCAGGGAGTGTACTCTGTCTCCTTCTTGTTGATCCAGATAAGAGCACTCAATTTTTCCTGCCACCATACCATGGCTTTGTTTCACCATCATGGACTCTAGCCATCTGAAAACATCAGCCCAAAATAATTGTTTTACACAAACTAAGATTTACTTTTTCTTTAAGGAATGTGGTCACTGAGAGATCCACCATGTAGGCAGCACTAATGGGATACATGGGTTTAAAAAAACAAGAATGAAAAGTTGGGTGAGTATAGGGGTTCAACCTGGGAGTAGTTAGGAGAGCAGGATGAAAATGTAAAAAAAAAAAACTATGACTAGAAATGTTCTTTACAGCAGTAAGGTATTGATACTGTCAACAAAAAGCAAGGATACACACCAAAATTAAAACAATCGACAACCCCACGAATATCCTACCCCTCCAAAAACCCCAAAAATGTAGTCTGTTTTGTGTTCTCCAACTACTTCTAGACACCGGGCTTGCCTGGTTGATATACCTGGTGACACTCCATTGGACTAAACAGATATTCCATTTTCCAGCAGATATCAATAACAAATAGCTTCATGATTAGAGGTGGGATCATGACCTATCTATTCTTAGATTCTTGGGTGTTTTAGTAGTTTCAGATATGAATTGCATCCCATAGAGTTAGTGTAAAATGCAGTCAGAAAGTGGTTGGTTACTTCCATAACATTTTTGCCACTATTGTATACATAATATCTTGTAGGAAGATTCCTGTTGTAAGTCACAGGGTTTGTAGCTGGGTGAAGCAAAGTATCTTGCCGAACTCTAAGTGCTAGTCAGTATTGCAGAGAAGCTTCTAGGTGGTCATAAGCTTGATTTTGTGACATATGGAAGTGTTACTTTTGGCAATGGGGCCTTACTGTCATGTCAGGTTATGGAAAGCAGCCAATAGCCTCAACAATAACTTAGTTTTGGGAAGGTCTGTAGGACCTCAGTGTAAATTCAAATACCTTGAACTTGATAAAAGAGAAAATAGGGGATATAATTGAACTCATTGAAACCAGATAGGACTTTCTGAATAGGACACCAATAGCCCAAGCACTAAAAATATTAAATGGACACGCCATTCGAGTCAAGAAGCTACAGAATGGGGAATAAAAATATTTACTAATTATACATCTCATAGGCAGTTCACAATAAATGTGAACATTAAAGAAAACAAATAACCCAATTTGAAACTGTGGTATAGAACTAAACAAAGAGTTCTCGATCAACAAAACACAAATGGATGAGGAACACTAAATAAATAAATAAATAAACAAAAGATAAACATCGTTAGCCATAAGGGGAATACAAAATGAAACAAATTATTTTTTGAATTTTAATTTTTGGCAATTTCATGTCTGAGTACAGCATTTACATAATTTCTTCTTTTCCTCTCTTTAATCCATCTCCTCCAATGTCATTCTTTCATGACCCTCCTCTTTCACAAGGTCTTGACTTTTGTCTTTAATTATATGTATGCACACAGACAGATAGATATATAGATATAAACCTTTTGAGTCCATTAGTCTTGTTCATCTGTGTATTTTTTCAGGGATGACACGTTGGTACTGGATAATTCAGGGGCTCATCCCTGGGGAAAACTGATTCTTTCTCTCTCCTCAGTCATTAATTGACTATAGTTCTTCACATAGGTATGGGGTCCTGTGAGATTTCCCATATCTATGTTGACATGCCCACTAGGGTAGTCTCTTTGTGGCAGCCGTATTGTTGAGATTTAATGGGTGGGGCTTCCCTGGTATATTTAGAGGACAAAATCTGGGAGCAGACAAGCTCATCTTCTGTCTGTTAGAATCTTTCCTCATCTTCTTACTTGATGTTCCTTGAATCTCAGAGTAGAGCTTTTAATTAACTTTTAAAATCTGATTTTAACATCTACAAAATGGTATAAAGCTCATATTTTAGTTTAAAGATGTATACAAATATGCCGTTCTCATCTTGAGATTTGAAAATATGCTTTCATTAAAATGTTATTCATATTGACATGTAAAACTTTTATTAGGACTAATTTATCAAGTGGATATAAATTTAATTTGCTTTACTTTTATGTAATAAGTATCAATAATTACAACCTATATTAACAAGAAGTTCTTTGGGGTCCTCATGGTACTGTGGGAATAAAAGTTGCAGTACCCTTGTGATGACTGTACATCTACCTCTTCAGAAATTTACAGTAATAATGAGTAAGTGAGATACTTTGTTAAATGAAGTTATATGAATTGAACAAAAGAGGATGCTGACTTTATTTATTTATTTTTATTATGTATACCGTGTTCTGCCAGCACGTATGCCTGCACACCAGAAGAGGGTACCAGAACTCATTGTAGATGGCTGTTAGCCACCATGTTGTTGCTAGAATTTTAACTCAGCACCTCTGGAAGAGCAGCCAGTGCTCTTAACCTCTGAGCCACCATCTCTCCTCCCCCTAGGGACACTGACTTTAAAAGATATTGTGACACTAGAACATTACTGTGTTATCTGTGCTAAAATCACACAGTCATAACAAGAACCTATGTTAAGACTCATTTGTCATTTTTCTCTGGTTTAACTTTCTATAAATCAACTATAAGATAGATGAGGTGTGGGTATAAAACAGATGATTTATCACACTAACTGAAAACAATGTTCATTGTGGATTTTCACTTAAAACTTTACCTCTAATCTATGTGTCCTTTATAAACATTAATGAATATTAAATTTAACATGTGTTGACTGTCTCATGTGTCCAGTACCATGAGATAGTATTGTAATACTTCATAAGGAGCTTTGTTGCTGGGTTGAGGAGACTGTAAATACAAAATTACAATGAAGACTTCATGCTAAATGAATGGAGATGTTTTTAGTATGCAACAGCAAGAATACAGTGCTCATCCCATTCTAGGAGTGCTCAGAGGGACTTAGAATCATGAAGCATCCTTGAGCTAATTAAAAGATAAATACATATTTGTAAGGAACAACCCAGAAAGGAAGAAAGGGAATAATATCATACATACATCAGGGATTTCAATTAACTTACCATGATTGGAGCAAATGGCTCAGCAGTCACAAGGTAAGAAAGTAGCTGGCAAAGCAGGAAGTGACCATGCGGAGAAGCTTAGCTGTCCTATCTAGAGTAGGAGGTTGTTGATAAGGTTTGAGCAAATTTAAATTGTATTCTGTGCTACATCAGTGTGATGTAGCATTTCTTCATTCTACAAATATTACTTGAACCTCTCTTCTGTGGAAAGTATTCAGCTCAACGCTGGAACTATGAAGCTAAGCAAGGTAGTCCTTGCTGCCCAGCACTAATGGGCTCTTGGACTGCCAGTGTTGCTCCTATGGCTCACCCATGGCTGTCCGAAGCAGTTCCAGATTTCAGGATAAGTTGAAATTGTAGTGATTTGGGTATGCAAATAAGATGGCACATGTGTGGCAATGGTGATTAATTTTAGTGAATGTCTTTAGGAAAGCTAGATGAAAAAATACTCATGATCAAAGAGGATGTGAAACAAACAAAAAATCCCAAGATGCTCTCAGACATCTAGAAGTAACCTCATTATCTGTGAAAACTTTTCACAGTTGTTAGTGAGGAAAATGTGAGCCATAACAACAATAGGACTCTGGGTACAAGTTATTCTGGTTTTCTGGCTTAGGAACTCTGTCTCCAAGAGAGAAAGGGAGGGCAAATGTAGTTTCCTGAGATGCAGTCTGCAAATGATGACTTTAAAATACACTGAATCCCTTGAATGTACCCCCAATCATGTCACACGTGTTGCATTTATATGTGTTATATAAGCATGAGAACGGAACCCAGCACTCATGGGTGTGAATTTCTCTGACCCAAGAGCAGCCTTGATATTGTCACTACTTCCTAGCTGTCATCAGCAGTATGCCCAAGGTGTGTCCACAACACCATAGTTCGTGAAGTCTTCCTTCTGGTGCTAGGCAGGTTTCAATATTTAACAATAGTTTCTCAGGTGGGTAAAAAAAGAAATCAATATGATATAGAGTTTGGGGTCTTGAATAGTCAGAATCAGTTGTATTTGATTAGACTATGACTTAGGTTCCCAGAAAAATCTCATATGGAGTTTGTGATTTTTAAAATTTTTTTGTTTATTTGTTTTTGGTTTCTTGAGACAGGGTTTCTCTGTGTAGCTTTGGAGACTATCATGGCACTTGCTCTGTAGACCAGGCTGACTTCAAACTCACAGAGATCTGCCTACCTCTGCTTCCCAAGTGCTGGGATTAAAGGTGTGCACCACCAATGCTCTGAGTGGGTGACTTTTTTTTGTAATCTGAATGTAATCTTTTAAAAATTTTTCATTTAAGTTATAAACAAGCTTGTTTCACATATCAATCTCAGCTCTCTCTTCCTCCCCTCCTCCCCTGCTCTCCTCACCAGGCCCTCACCCAATCTCCACTCCGAACTCCAGGGAAGGTGAAGCCCTCCATGGTGGATCTCCAGAGTCTGTCATTTCATCCAGAGCAGGGCCTAGACCCTGCCCCAAGAGTCTAGGCTGAGAGAGCATCCCTCATTGTGGGATGGGCATCCAAAATCTATTTGCATGCCAGGGATAAATACTACCCAAGGCCCCATAGATTACCTAGGTCTCCTCACTGACACCCACATTCAGAGGTCTGAGTTAGTCCATGCTTTCCACACAGCCATCAATCTGGGGTTCAAGAGCTCCCCCTTGTTCAGGTCAACTGTTTCTGTGGGTTAAACCAGCCCAGTCTTAACTCCTTTGCCCATAAGTTCTTCCTTTCTGTCACTGGATTCCAGGAGTTCAGTGTTTAGCTATGGGTGTCTGTCTCTGCTTCCATCAATCGCTGGATGTAGGCTCTGTTTTCCAGACACTCTAGCAGTGGGATTGTATGCTGGCAATCCCCTGATTCATGTCTAAAATCCATATATTGTCAGAAGGAGTTGGTGATTTTAATCACCACTCTGTATATGATTTTTCACCCAGAGACTTTACACTGCATCTGGTATCCACAGGAAGGTTATTATATTAATTTTATAAAACCAAAGGAAAAAAGGAGGAAAAGTGTATTCTATATGAGGTGACAGGAAGCCTCGTGGAAGAAACAGCTGTAAAACAGCTGGAATGGCAACAGGGTAAGAGGAAGATGGGGATGAGGAAGTTGGAAGCTGAGGAATAAGCAATATGGATTCCAGGAGGCTTTTCTGAGAACAGTGAGAGGGGACAATTGTAAGCTTAAAATGCAGCATTGGTTTTAGTCAATGAAAGTGATCCAGAGAATTCGGAACCAGGTTGAACAGAGGAGCTGTGCAAACTGTGCTAGGCTGAAAATACAGAGAAAGACATGGGCTGCACTTTCCACAGCATAGGTGTGAAGGGAAAGACAAAGGATGAGGACTGTCATCCTGAAAGAGGACAGTCTGTCAAGAAAGCTCTTGCCTAGATTTCAATGGTGGTATACATCAGTGTTCCAGAAGTTGAGGGAACTAGTCCTGGGTTGAGGGATGGCGGGTGATTTATTTGGGTGAATGGCAACTTATTCTATTCTGGATAAGAGACCATGAGTTCTTTTCATTTATCATGGCATTTCTGTCTCCTGTAAACTCACTGTTGTTAATTCTTTCACATTATGTCTTACAGAACTTTACTTAAGTTTCTTTAAAGTGAAACAAAAAAATCCATGAGAACAAAATCAATGATTCCAGAGGCTTACTGATGGTAATGCTCCAATAACAGGACAACTCAACATAATTCTTCTTCACTTCTCTCTTTTAAAAGGAAGCATTTTAAGGAAAATTGTGAAATACATGGAGGGAGTTGGTTAAGAATTTAATTTCACATCAATTTCAGGAGCTGACCAGGCAGTCAATAATCCATGTTTATATTCTTCCTCTCCCAAAGACAAGAGGCCATATAAAGAAATACAGTGAATGGTCTTTATTGCTATGAAAGCTGAACCCAGAGGGTATAAAACTATAAACAAGAAAAGATGCTACCAGTGTGCTGCTGTATTTACTGAAACAAACACCATAATTAATGAGAGAAATGAAATGTGAACTGTGAAGAATGAATAACACTGATTTCAAGTGTTCTAGCTTCTTAGAGAAGATGAAAATCAAGCAGATCTTCAGGCTGAGTTGATGTGGGCAGATGGAGAGACAGGGGAGGGAAAAGGAGGGAGAGAGGATAGAGACAGAGAAAGAAATTCTCACAAATTCACAAATTATGGGCAACTGTTGGCTGGTAACATATTCAGTGTTTCTATTGACAGCATCTTGTGGAGATAAATGTGACTCGTTTCAGGCAACTGAATGCATTTAGCTTATTAGGACAGTTTAGAATAATAGAGATCTCTCACGCATTGTATCCTCTTCACTGTTCAAGTCTCTATTTTTTTCATTTTATGTTCTTCGTGGCATCCACATTTTCCCCTATGCTACTAGTGCTCATCATCATATGATGTAGGTGATATTATTTGAGAATCCAGAAACCTGATTTCCCAGCCCCTTTACAACAAAGATAGGGCATAGACAGAGAGGAGATTTACTTGGGCCATGAAATCCAAACCTAGCTGACATTTTACTGAGCCCTGAATCTTGGCAGCAGGGGCAGCAGCCAAATCCACTCAAAGGCCCTTGTACCCTGGTGTTGAGTCCCAGTAGTGTCAGAGAGGTGGCATCTGCCTTTTGCTGGTGGAGCAGCAAGGTCTTTATCCATGTGGCTGAGTGCTATGAATTGGTTATGGACTGGGCTGCCCAGTTTCTCTCTTTTCACACTTACTTCTTAGCCAGTTTCTCTTGATTCCTCAATAATTCTACAACCAAGCTATTAATTCTTCCAACAAACATCTTTTCTGCCTAAACCATCAGCATTTTCCATTGCGTTCATCTAAGAATCATTATGAGATTTTTGGTTTAGTTATAGAAGCTTTGCATATCAGTGTAAGATTATGGCAGCATTGCATAGGATAATTCTCTGAGAGCCTCTAACTAGTGCTATGCCTTGGATGGTTATTGTCCCCCAAGCTGCATATGCTGAAGATTATGTACTTGGACTGTTAGAAAGTGTGGACTTTTGTTCAGTGGAGTATTGGGAGAACACTTCAGGACGTTGGAGGAATGTATTCAGACTTTTGCTGCATGCTGTCATCATTGTCATCATGCAAAGCCATTGGAAGCCCAAAGCTGGGGAGGTGCCTGATCTTATACTGGAAACTCCACTGTTACAGCTAAAGCAAACATTTCTGTTGATAAATTAATTATCTGGGAGTACTTTTCTGAACTTATGGGAGGGAAGTCGATGAATATGAGCAGACAAATAAAAGAGGGACCGTGGGATCATATTGACTGATTTGTAGGCAAACAATGACTAGACAGAATGAACTTGAATAGATGTGAAACACATATAACTAGGTAAAATCAAGATGATATTGGACTAAGAGTAAAAGAAGTGGAAGTCAGACCGTAAAAACAGTGAGATGTGTATGTCTGGTACTTTTCTAAACGAGTTATCACTATGATGAAGGAGCCTGAGGAAAACATGTGGGCCACATGGTGGTTTGGTTTGACAACAGTTCTTTTTTCAGCTATAGATCACTTGCAGTATACATGTACATCTGAGGAAGGGAGCTGAATGTCTACTGAGAGAGAAATATTAAATGAGCCAGCTCCATCTCCTACTGTCCTCCTTACGTATTTACCTTGAAGTCCTTCTTATAAAGTAAATAGAAACACAGTATGCTTATATTATGCTATGGGCTGATAGAAAATGAATATTTAAAATAAATGGAATTTTAATTATCCAAAAAGCATCACGATTACCAGGGAGCTGGTCTCCATAACCTCCTTTAATACTAACAGCTCTTCCCAGAAGTAAGTGGTGGCTATCATAAACATCATGGGAACCACAAATGTAGATTTGGAACTTTCTATGTATTGTATAAATCTTTGATCTGACAGATACATGTTTCACCCCATTCCACTTAAATATTTACGGATATTATTCAGGTAGGACATTCTTCTACAGCACTCCTGTAAGAAAGAAAAACATCCCAAAAGACAACTTTATAGATCTTCCGAAAGAAGGACCATGTGATCTCAAATCAAATCATTTCAAGGCAACTAGAGACTTCCAGATGTTTCCACCATCAATGCTATCCATTGCAGTTAGTAGAAGTTTATTCCATGGTCCTGGATACAAAGCACAAAGAATGGCGTGAACAAATGCCTACCTGCTTTGTCACTGATCAGTAGTTTGCATTGAAGATTGACTGATCCTCTCTTGGCCTCTGTTTCCTTAATTTTTTAAGTAAAGATATCATAGAGCATCCTCAGGTCAGTGACAGGGGATGGAACTATGGTCTAGGAACTAAAATTGGCTACCAAAGGACATAAACAGATGCTCCTGAAGAGAAAGTTGTTACAAAAGTTGTGATCAGTCGCTACTTTCTTTAAAGGTCGTATCTCTCATCCCAATAGTAGTTGTGTGATGGAGACACTGTGGGGACCTGTTGTTGTCTAGGATGGCATCTACCCATTCTAGGAGCTATCTGTTTGCCTTTTAATATAATTAGGCAGACCAGATTGGTATTTAGTCTTGTTCTGACAACAGCAAATTAGGCTTAACTCTTTAATTACAATGAGAAGGAAATCACCTTTCTGATATCCTTCAATTAGCTCAAGCAGCTGTTAAGTTATAATTAAAATTTCACATGGATCATTTGAGTTCTTGGAATGTTTCCATTTAATAACAAAACATTTGCATATATGCATTCAGTCTTCAACAACCTTTTCAAATCTGTCAATGGTGAACCAGGACCATGGATACTGTATTAAGCAAAATCTTTGTAGTCTTAGAAGCAGACAGCTGGGTCCCACAAAATGAAAAATGGAAATTGAAGAAGGCTATCAAAAAGTATTAGTGCCTTCAAGTTTTCTGGAGCTTGTTCAGAGACTCAAACTTTTTGTTTCGTTTGTAGTTACCCAGGAGGGAAGAAGAAAGTAATCAGGGGAGAGTGGTTATTCAGTGCTTTCTCTGAGTCTCATTATCCCAAACGATGACAAGATGCCCCACTGTGACTTTATACATGGCTCCTTGCCTTGAATTTTCAAAAGCATATGTGTGGGAGGAAGTGTTACATATGAAAACTCACATCCTGTTGTGGTTTTACTTTGGGAATGGAGCTGAGCAAAAATACATCCCCTTTGAAGCTGTTTTGGCCACTATCTGATACAATTATGGATTATACTGTATAGGCCAAGATGAAAGAATACACATTTTTAACTACACTTAAAATTTAGTAATTTAAAAATACTAAACTCTGGTTAAATTAAAGGGTATTCACTTGAGTAGTAATAGAAATTCATTTATGTTTGGAAATCTGGGATGATAGCATCCAAATTAAATGTCAGGGAAGTAAGTAAAAGATGGGGGAGTTAAAACTACTTTATCGCCTTTTAAACCTTGTGTATCTTTTCTACTATTTGGCATTGGTAGAAGGTGCTAATAAAATTGTGTATTAATAGCAATGTTGGAATATAATTGATTTTATATATATATATGTATATCATTGGCACAAAGCTCAGACTTTATTCAAGTTTATTCATTGATAGACTACATTGACAAAAAGAATATTCTGTATTGGCTGACAACCTAATGGTGTCTTCCTAGCCATCAATCTGTATTGTACATTATTGAATTTCAACCACCAAGATAATTGTATCTCTGGGAATTAAAGAATGCATGTGGAGAAAGAGGAGAGACGAAAGAGCAATGCCTGATGTCCTAATTACACCAGTGTGCACACTTTGGGGGCCTCCCAGCTGTGAGAAGCACATTTTCCATCTGCCTTTACTAATTTTATTATGACCTTTCAGAACCAATTTCATCTAGAAGAGAGTTGGCTCAGAAACCTTCACTGTGTCAATTTTATCTTTGAACAACTGAAAGGAAGGATTAGTAACAAGTGGCATTCTGGCAGAAAAATGTCCAACTAGTACCTGTTTCTTTCAGTGGGAAATTGCCTTTCTGAGAGATTGGAACATGGCGCTGTTGGGTGATTTAAAGGTTTAGTTTAAGTGTTGCAGCTTGGGGATCAGGATGGGATATAAACCCTCAAGTTTAGAGGGTTCTTTAGAAAATGTTTAACACGTTTTGCATCTTATAGACGTGAATAAGGAGTCCTTAAAGATGATTTTACTTGAATTCTAAATTGAAGAAACATAGCCCTCTCTTTCCCTCTCTCTTTCAGCCTACTTTAGAACATATAGTGAAGGCTCTGTTTCACTTGTGTGCATACAATACTTAACATTTTTATCTTGGAAGTATGCATCTCATGTAAGAAAAAAACTGAATTCATGTGAGGTTAATAAATAGTGATCAATACAAGCAGAGTCAGAATATAATTCTACTTATGCCTTAAGTACAGTTTCTTATATAATATATAATAATATATTATTACATTAAGTACTATTATATTGATTGATTAATTGACTAATTGGACAATTACACCCAGGTCTCAGACTTAGTTAGGAGCTGGGAATACAAAGCTGAGCCAAAGGAATGTGGACGTTGACCTCACGGTATTGACAGCATCAGGGTAATTTTCTCCATAGAAGCTAATCTCACATGTGGAGTAATAATCCCTATAATTTGATAAACATGAGCATTCCTGAAGCACAGGAGGCCTGCAGTAATGCCAACATGTCTGCACATTCTGTAAGGCAATATGTATGCACTAGTCTCTCAAGACTCCATTAGAGCTATGACTGGGGAGTTACAATAACTATGCAGTCCCTAGCATGTTCCAGCACCCAGCTGTTATGCACAGGATCACTATCCATTTGCTCTTACATTTCCTTTGGCTTATACTAGACTTCACTCCACACAATCACTTTCTAAAAGACAAATCCCCTTACTAGAGTCTATTAGAAAGTGGCAATAAACATGGAGATCCAAGAGGAAAGGATCAGGCAAGGTTTACACATCCCACCTACTTAGTGGGAACCTTGCTGGAAAGCATGGAAGGTCATACACAGACATTCCATTTCTGCATTCTATGAATAAATAACATGCCTTTAATTTTAGAAACACTACTAAAGTATCCCTAAAGTACAGCCAAGTAGAAAACCACTAGTTTAGAATGATAGAGACAAAAATCTACATTATGCTGGAAAAAAACCTAAAAACTGCCTTTTGTGTATTTTTTATAAATTTAATAAAGCCCAATTGTCATTATTAGGAGAAAAATTAAAAGGGGCTTCACCATAGCTTGCCTGTGTGAGTATTATGGACCATCAGTCACATAAGAAAAGCATGACGAAGTCAGGATCTGGAGCACCTGATATCCATTGATAGTTGTCTGCCTTACATTGCCAAGGTCTTGTACCCAACTATAAGAGTATTAAGAAATTGAAACTAAAGGACAAAAAAATCAATTTGTCTCACAAAAGAATATAGAGTCCTTACTATATAGATGTGTGTGTGTGTACAAATGCGTATGTGCATACATGCATTATGGTATATGAAGAAACCCATTCATGCATGTTTTTATGTTGAGAATTTTGAAGAATCTTACACAGGTATTTCCCTGGCTTTAAAGCAGACTATCTCCCTATGTGTTGTGCCATGTGCAGTTGCATGAAAGGCTTACATGCTACTGTATAGATCTGGGTCATAGTTTTCAGGTTATAGTTTTGCCTTTTAAGTGTACTCTCTGAACAGAGGCAAAATATATAAATGATAGATTAATTATAGAAATATTTTTTAATCAATCTTGTTCTGAGATTTGTATTATATTTAATTTCAACAGAAAGTCTTTGAGAGTGCTATTAAAATACATTTGAAATGTAGCTTCTAGTATAATGTGTCCAAAACAAGCAACATTTCTGCATAAACTCCAATTATTTTTTTCATGTTACTTCAGACATTGGGAACAAGGGCTTGTCTTTGAGATGGAACCGGGCTTGCTTGTTATGAGTTATGAATGTTTTAGTGATAAAATTTGGCTTTCTGGAACAAATGGGTGTTCCAACCTGATTTTATTAGTGCAGTTGAACATTGTGGAACTAAAGCAAGGAAATTCCTGCATATTGCCACAATTTGAGACCATATGGATCATAAACTTTTCTATTTGTATTTTACTGGTGGACATAAATGGCATGATCTCATCAGGAGAAGAAGAAAGGACCCACAGCTGACATGTAGGGACCGTACATCTTGCTATGGAATGTCAGAAAAAGGTGAAGCTCTTAAACAAGAGGCCCCTTGATTTAGTGTCTTTAATGTGCCTGGTAAGGGATGTGCTCTGAGCATCATTAGTGTGACAGGGTGAAGGGGCAACACGTTTCTTCTGTTCCTGTGGAAAAGGATGAATCTGGCATGGCTCTGATGTCAGAACCTCCATCACCTTTCTCGCAGATGATGTAGATTTTAATTGTACTCAGGGCCGCTGCACGTAGCATCAGCTCCTACGTGACATTGAGATAGATGAAGCCATTTGTTGGCATTATCAGAGCCAGCTGTGTGCTTGGCTGCCGCTACAGTAGGCATTTTATCTCATGCATAATCCTCTCATTGAGAGGGGATCACAAGCGTCGGAACCATATGGCAAATAATTTTATTATGATCAAAAAAGGACTCTTGAAACTAGTTAAACAGAAGAGTCCTTGAAATTCAATCAGAAGAACTTTGATTTTCATGTCACGCCATCATCCTACATTAATTGTTAGTACTGCCACAAGCAAACACAACCAAGGCTCCCATCCACCTTGCAAAATGAGCATCAGTCTATTACTTTATGCCACTCAACATTTGTTTTTATTCCTCTCAATTTGGGAGAATTTATGTGGATCAATATTGGAAAAGAAAATCGTTACTTCAAACCTAAAGCTGCTTTCTAATTAAAATGGTAATAATTGTAAACAATGTTCTGGGTAGCAGAACAACACAGGAGATAAGACAAGACCCCAATTGCTACTCTCTTAAAATACATGAAAGACAGGCGGTATCTTTAAGGAGGAGACTCATTGGTTTGTGTTTCATACTTGGTTTGGTTTTGATGTAGGGTCTCCTCTGGCTCAGTCTAGCCTCCAACTCCTGGCCTTCCTTAGTCCACCTCTCACCTGCTAGGATTATGGGCATGCATCATCCTACCCAGCTCAAGAAAGCTCAAGAATAAAAAGAAAATGTCTTTCCTTTTGCCAGGTAAGCTAATGAGCATATGTTTTCAAGAGGAAGAAAGAAGCATGTCTTTTCCACAGGGCGTTGCCTGTGTCTCCATATCATAGGCCTCTACCCAGGCATGTGATGGGAAACAGAGGGTTCCAGTTCTGAAGGCATTCGGGGCTGTGTGTAGCATCTGGTGGCTGCCTCACACCCACATTGCTTCTAACTGTCATAACCCTGTATTAATTTGATTTTGTTAATTACAAAGGATTTCAAACCTTCAGTTCACATGTTATAGTGGCACAAAAGAATGATTTGCCTAGTTTCACTTGGTCTGTAATGTATTTACTCTATTCGTTTATTACCATTTTTCTTTCTAGGGGAAAGTATATAGAATCTGTGCCTTAGGGTACCAGTTAGTGATGGGACGGCATTATTAGTAATAAACATACCAGAGTGAGAGTGCACACTATTCCAGAGTCCAAATACAGATACTCTCTGTATCTTGAGAGTAGGCTTTTATTTGCTGTTTTATTGACAAATAATAAAGCTAGTAATTTTACTGGGAGAGGCATATAACCACCCAATCTATAGAAAGTTTAATTTCTAGCACTGAAAGCCTGAAGTTGCTCTTTTTTTCTCATCACATCACCTCATGGCTAGAGCTGAGTAGCTGGCTGAGCTGCTTAAAAATAGTTTAAAATGTGTGTTTTTCTTTTTATTACTTACGACCATGTTTGAAAAATATGCTTGGTATAAAATATGACAACAACAGCAAAATCCCACTGTGGAATCTTGATGGTAAAGTCACACTGCATTGGGTCCAGGAGGTCCAGGTCCCAAGCCAGGGTTTATAGAGCATGGCTGTGTGCACCAGGCTCTACAGAAAATTGTGGCATCACCAAGCAGGTGCCACAAGTGGACAGATCAGCATCACCCCTCATCGTGGAGACAGCTTCAGTTCAATAAGCCAGCAAGTGGTCCCCACATTGAGCACACTGGGTCCTCCCACTAATCTGTGATTAAGTAGCTGTTGTCAAGAGTGTGACTTTGCATTTCTCTGACTTCCTGTCACCATCAAGGAAAAACTTGGAGACTGGATTGCTATGGTGGGGTCCTTACAGTTACACCCAGGCAAAGCTTGTTGGTAAAGAACAGCCAACACATTGCCAATTTCAGAGATGTGGCCTGTTTATTCTAGGATTGCTCTGGTGTGTTTTAGAGAAACCCCCAGTAGTGTTCTGTGCTGTCTAGTGATGGTTATCCAATGTGCTCACTGAATGTTAGCTGAGTGGTAGAAATTCAGCCTTCGGTAACGTCACCCTATCCACATTACTAGAATTTCACTGGTGGATGGCGGGACATGAGTGCTCAGGACTTGACAGACTATCCTGTGGTGTGTTACAGTTGGGTGTACCTCTATCTCTCTTCATTTATTCAACCAGCGAGAGCACATAAGTCCATGGAGGTGGATTTGTTCAGTGCTTTCCCCATGTCTTTTTGAAACTCAGAACCAGGTTTTGAGCACGAACAGCTTTCCAAATCACCAGCTCTCTTCCTTTATTTAAAATCGAATCTTATGAAAACCTCTACCGCATAAAGTGAAAGTTTGGCTTGCATGCTCCTCTGCCCTCAAGGAAGCTTCTGGGTGATGGATCACCTTGTCACCATGCAGTCAACAAACCAAGTGGACCTGTGGGAAGAACCAGCATATGAGAGTGACACAGGAATCATAGGTGGCGACTCCTGGCAAAGCAGAGAACGGAGCAGATGAGATTGCCGATAGGAATTGTGTAGATGCATTCTGAGCCGGTACTGGTTTATCCTTTTGGAAAAATAACATGGGAAATGAGGAGATACATCCTGGATTTTAGGAAGTCTTTAAAAATTTGTTTCTAATTATATACACTGAGGTTTTCTCAGTTTTGAGGGTGAATTATATAACTTAGTAAAAACCAGTATGCATAGGCCCCAAACTACTATGCCAGTTAAACCTAATCCAGATTTCATAGTCTCTCCACTAACAACAGAGAGGAAGAGGGGAAGTGTTATGATGCAGCTTGAGGGGATCCTTGGCTGGGGGACCTTGGCAGATCCACAGCAGGAGAGAGTGACCGAGGCAGAGGGACAAATACACCAGGCTGACAGAGCTTAGTGAGAAGTTTTATTACAAAGGGAAGGGGGGAGGAAAGAGAAAAGAGGCAAAGAGACACAGAGACAGAGAGAGGAGAAGAGGAAGACAGGTCCTGTCTGCTGCAGTGGAACCGCAGGGGGTGGGGGAGGAGAGCAGGAAAGAGACCTGGTAAAGAAGGAAAAGAGAAGAGAGCATAAGTGGGAGGGGTCTGTCTTTTAAAGGGGTCCTTTGCACCTGTGTGCAGACTACGCAATCATGGAGCCCTGGTCTGACCAGGGTACTTCCTAAGCACATTCTTCCAGGTGACAGGAGCAGGTCAGCATAATGCCTGCCTTCTTACAGTAAGGAAGAGGAAAGGCGGGGAGGAAGGAGGAAGGAAGGGTAGACAGATGGATGAAGGAAGGGAAGGCCAGGAGGGAAGAAAAGGAAGAGGAACAGACAGAAAGAAGGTAGAGGGAGGAAGGAAAGAAAGAAAAGAGAAGACAAAAGAATAGAAAGACGTTTCTCCCAATTTTTCTCTCTCTCCCCCACCACCTGATCCTGCCCATTCTCAACCCCACCTGCCCCCAGGCCACCAGGAACTGGGAGGCACATGGGGGCCAACATGGAAACCTAGTGCAATGGAAACTCTATGCAATATAAGAGAGCAACCCTAACAAATACTGCTAGTAATGGGGGACACAGAGCCTGAACCACCCATCTTCTGTAACCAGGCCAGGCCTCAAGTGGAGGGATTGGGACATTAGCCCAGTCACAAAACCTTTGACCAACAGCTTGTCCTGCATTCAGAGTGTTCTGGAACTGGAATCTAGCAGAATCATCATCAAAGAGACCAGAAAGACTTCACCTAGCAATGAAAGGGAGCAGATGAGTCCCATAACCAAACATTAGGGAGCTCAGGGAGTCCTGCAGAAGAAGGATCAGAGGATCCAGAGGGGACAGAGACACTATGGCCCACAGAATCAACTGACCAGGACTCTTGAAAGCTTACATTGATGACGGAGCCTATAGAGGTCTCACCTATGTCTTCTGCATATATATTGTGGCTGAGTAGCTTGGTGTTTTCATGAGTCTCCTAATAGTGGGTGTGCGGGCAGTCCCTGACTTTCCCCCCTAACTTGTGGGCCCTTTTCTTCCTAGTGGGTTACCTCACCCAGCCTTGACGTGATGGTATGTGCCTTACCTTATTGGGTGTTATCCCATGTTTGGTTGATGTCCCTGGGAAGTCGCTCTTCTCTGAGGGGAGGCAGGGAAGTCGTGGGTGGGGAGGAGAGGAGAGGTGGGACGAGAGACTTGGGAGAAGAAAGGGAGGGGAAACTGTATTTGGGATGTAATATGTGAGAGAATAAGAAAAGAAGACGTGAAGTTAAAAGGGAGGTGTGCTGAGGAGGCTTGTCAGAGTTGAAGCGGGAAGTGGAGAGTGGATATGATGAAGATGTAATGCATCTATATGAAGTCTTCAATGAACAAATTAAAATGGCATTTTTTTAAAAAAATGAAATTCCTGAATTTATTTTTAAAAAGTAAGAAAAAAATTTTAAAAATCAGGCAGAGGTTTGTTTCATTTTTGCTTGCTTTTTTTTTTGAGACAGAGTTTCACTCAGTAGCCCAGAATAGCTTGGAGCTCACTCTGTAGTTCAGTCTGACCTCAAATTTATGATTTTCCTGTATGAGCCTCCTGAGTGCTTGGGTTGCAGCATGCCCTACCACACCCAGCCAAACTTCACATGGCTTTTCCTTGAAAATTTAAATGTATGGCAGTGTTTCTATTCTCTCTGAGGAGCACAGTGATAAGAGCAATAAGAATAAGATGTGGCCAAGGGAGAAGAGTGGTCACTGTTTAACTGAACAAACTCTTGTTTGCTTACTAATTAGAGCTAAAGTTTCCAGAAAGCTGATTGTCACAGATAAAAGTCATGTCATGAATTGTCCTCATCAATTGTTTCCTCATCTTCAGTATGTTTTTAAAATTTTTCTATTCCACTTACATAGATATTTTCAAGATAGTCTGCAAGATTGTAAAGCCCCCATGGTTATATTCAACTTAGGAAAAGTCAGTTTTTATATTCATGGGCCCTTTCTGTATTATAAAATAAACCGTTTTGTTTTGTGGCCTTTTGAATCTTCACATCTGCCAAAGAGAAGTGCGCTGTGTCAGGGGCTGCAGATGAAATCAGAAGGAACCTGGCATTTTAAAGCTTGTTAGCATCCCCCCTTTTAAGCTCAGATCCCTCTCTCTGGGGATCTGAATAAAGAAGCAGGCCTGTCACTGTGGGACAACATTCGCATTCTTTAGATAAGGACTCTGCTCAGTCCAGGTCGAATTATACTGGTAGCAAAGCTGATGAGAGCAAACAAGGTTTTGGAAGATTCAGTCACTCTTGTAAAAGCTGATTATAATTGATGAACGACCAGCTCACTACACCCTGACAGGCTGGCTGCCTGGCCTTTGCTCTCTGCCAGTTCAAGCCTTACAAGTGTGAAATAGCCAATTACTGGAATACCTATTGAAAGTAATAGGCCAATGAGCAAATTGCTACTATGGGATGCCATAGTGGTGTAGATGGAAGGAGGCCAAGATAAAGTTCTGCCCTGAGCAGCTGCTCCCACCACAGATTGCTAATACTATTGGA
This sequence comes from Mesocricetus auratus, assembly GCF_017639785.1. Lineage (NCBI taxonomy): Eukaryota > Metazoa > Chordata > Mammalia > Rodentia > Cricetidae > Mesocricetus > Mesocricetus auratus. The sequence continues at coordinate 72,952,850 of NW_024429194.1, read as the reverse complement.
TGACCAAGGGATGAGAGAGAGAGGTACTTTGCCATTCAAACTGCAAGTGCCCTGCCTTGTATTGACTTAAAGTTTATGATGCATGATACCATCTTGTTACCCAGGTCCTAATTTGCAGGAATAAATCCTCCTTTTAAAAGGTAGTTAAATAGGTAATAAGGAGAGTCATGGCCATAGATTTTGTGCAAAAGCATTAAATACAATTTTTGAAGGGAATGAAAAGTCATACAGTGTGCAGAGTGTTAATACTTGCCAGCCATTTGCTATTGACAGAACAATTTATCTTGATAAAGGACAGTGAGGAATTCCAATCTATTCACTGCCATCACGTTATCAGCAGTAATATATGACTGCATCTAAATATAAGGGTGAGAACTGACACGGCTGAGGAGCTCTTACTAATTTGCCTGTAAATATATCATGCACCGGACAATGAGCACGTGACATATTTACCATGTCATAGCAGAGCCTATTTCCATGTGAAACTTAAAAGTTTTATTGTGTTTAATGGAATATACCATAATGTTTCCTTTTGGAGGTAGCATGCCTCTTCAGTAAGAATTTGGTGATGGTTTAGAGACTGTTGGATATCACAGAGAAGAAGAGAACAGCCTAAGATAAATTCTAAACCCATGCCAGAAGTGGATTCTCTCAGAATTTACCACCATCTCCCTGATTTTTTTGCTATTAGTTTTCACACTGCTGTTATTATATCAGTATGTACCCTTTTGTAGGATGATAAGCTTGGGGAGTGCCTCCCGAGTGTTCCTTTGAAAATGGATCTACTGGAACTCTGAATTATCTGAAAGACCCTAAGAAGGACACTCTGCAGAAGGGTGGAGTAGGGTGACTTGGAGCTGGAGTGGCAGAGAATGGGCATGGCAGGGAGCGACTTCTCTCTAGGCTAGAAGCCAGGTCAGCTCAGCTCACTGGAGTTATGGGAGGCAGAGATGTAGACAGCACAGTCACATAGGTTCCTTTGTCTATCACACCCCCAAGTACCTGTACTTCTGCAAATCTCAAAATAAGAAAAATCCAAATCCCCTATCGCTTAAGATCTGTATCATGAGTTTACTGGTAAAATTGTTGTGTTTCCTAGGAAACTCTTCAATGGCTCATTACTTTCTATCTGTCCTTCAGGAAAATCCCTTTACAAGAGAAACGAGAGGTTGGATGAGTGGTAAATGGGCTAGGAGTGATTTGAATATTCCTTTTTGGACTTCAGCTGTGGACAACTAAAATACCCTGCTATTCGTAGCATACATTATTTCTATCATAAATAAAATATAAAGGGCATAGGAGAATATTAATGAAAATCATAGTATATCTAATTTAATTGTTGAAAAATAAAAATTAGCAGATGAATTCTATGGTTGTGCCCAAGAAATAGCAGACATCCTGGTCTTATGCCACTAAGATAGACAACAACTCTAATTTTAACCAAAGTGCTTGAATTACCTTCCACTATAATAATCAGCATACTTGCTTCCCCTCTCCTGATCTCCTCTTGTGAGAAAGGAAAAAGTACATATGAGTCCAGTGTTAACCTTTACAATCAAAAACTGAGAAATAGCTGTCACCATTTGCTTGCATTTACTTTTCTGGCCACAAGGTGTCACTGTTGAACGCCAGACCTGCACAGTTTGCTGTTCCTGTAGGCCTGTGTGCTTGCTGATGCAGATCCCTGGGGAGCACAGACAGGCTTCTCCATTCCATCCAGCATCTGCTTGGACTTGAGTGTACTAAGTCAACCACTGGGCTTCATACTCAAAAGGCTTTCTCACTGAGTTGTCTTAGGATGAGTATTTGTGAGATTTCAATTAATCATACACTCACACACACAAGTTGATGCATACTCATGTCTGTGCATGCGTACAAGGCTTAGAACTGAGGTTATAAGCTATTACCGTTTTTTTTGGCATTTAGAATATTTTTTTATTACTTTAATTTTTAAATAGCTTGCTTCGCATGTCAATCCCAGTTCCTTCTCCCTCCCCTCCTCCCACACCCCCCCCCCCCCGCCATCCCCCCACCCTCCCACCCTATTGCCAATTCCTTCCGCATAGGGGATATCTAGAGTCTATCATTTCATTCAGGGTAGGGTCCAGGCACTTCCCTAAGAGTCCAGGCAGAGAGAGCAACCCTCTTTGTGTTATGGACACACGAAGTCTGTTTGTATGCCAGGGATAGACACTGATCCACTGCCCAGGGCCCCATAGGTTGCCCAGGCCTCCTCACTGACTCTCACACTCAGAGGTCTGGATCAGTCCCATGCTGGCCTCCCAGCTGTCGGTCTGGGGTCCAAGAGCTCTCCCTTGTTCATATCAGCTGTCTCTGCTGGTTTTGCCAGCCCATTCTCTTGTTCAGATCAGCTGTCTCTGCTGGTTCTCCCAGCCCATTCTGTGCCCATTTGCTCATCTCCTTAGTGGTGACCATATGGCGCATATGATGTACCCATATACCTCCCTATTTTAAGATGATACCAACATCTTTGATCATGATGTTAGTACTGAGTTTCAATTTGACAGAATCTAGAACCACCTGAGAGGCAGGCCTCTGGGTGTACCTGTGGGAAATGCCTTAATTGCAAAAATTGTTGTCAAAGGGCCCATTTTTAGCTATGGATAGGACCATCCTTGGGTAATGATGCTGGGCTACAGGAAAAGGGTGGAGTGCCAGCTGCATTTACCCTCCCCCATTCTCTAATTATGGATGTGACGTAGCTAGTGGCTTGACTCTCCTGCTATAGTGGACTGCACAATGAACTGTAAGCTGAAAATATCCTTTCTCTCTTAAATTGCTTTTGCTAGGGTATTTTGTAACAGCAACAGAAAGCAACTAAGAAAATTGTATAGAACATCTGTTACTTTACTATTCTTCATGCTAAGTTATTGTAGTTAAGAACTTTTGTGTTGTGTGAACAATTATTTTAGTTAAAATTATTTCACATGTATTTTAGCTCTCATAAAAGCATTTAAAATGATCTAACTTGATCTACAAATTTTGTCTTACTGATGGGTTTTGAATACTCATACATTTTCCATTGGCATTTATTATTCCATTTGATTTATTTTTGAGTAACTCCATCTCATGTATCTTACAAAGGACTAATAGTGATGAACTTCTCTAGTTTTTTTCTTTTGAGGAAAATATTTACTTGGATATTGTGATTTTTGTTTGTTTGTAAAGGATGACTTCAAACTCCTGATCTTCCTCCCTTTTACCCACTCCCAAGTCCTGTGAGTGTACCACCCCCAGCCTCTGCTTCATTTCTGATAGACAGCTGTTGATCTAGTACTCTTCATCTCTCTCTCTCTCTGTCTCTCTGTCTCTCTGTCTCTCTGTCTCTGTCTCTGTCTCTGTCTCTGTCTCTGTCTCTCTCTCTCTCTCTCTCTCTCTCTCTGTATCTTCTACATATCTGACATATTCTGCCACTCCCTACAAGCCTGTTACCTTTTTGAAAAGAAATTCTCTAATGATCATAAGTTACCTTTATAAAATAAATTGTTTTTTTTTCTTGCTTTTTTAAATAATTAATTGTATCCACACACAGTAAAGCTTGCTACCAGGGTTTTCTAGTCAGTGAGGTCACTGTTTTTGTGCTAAGACTGTGAAGCTCTATTGGTTGAATTCCTCAAGCTAGTGGAGTCACTGTCTGAAGTCTGAGCTCTTGAAATCAGTCAAATTTACTGACTGGGCCCCTTTACCTAGTAGAACGAATAGATAGACTTCACTTTTGGTAGATATACAGTCTGGGCTTTGTGATGTTATGAGTCCTCACATAGACCCATGGTTCAGTAGATCTACAGGCTATATGTAACCTATGGTTGAGCACAGGATGCAGGGTGTCCAGAGGGAGCTGGATGTAGCTGGTCACATTCTATCTGCAAACGAAAAGCAGAGATCAGTGAATGTTTGTTCTTGACTCACTTGATCCAGGATCCCCATTCAAGGAATGCTCCAGCACACAGCTAAGATGGGTCTACCCTCATCAATTAACTTAAAGTGATTCCCCATAGACATACCAGAAGCTAAACGATTACCTCTCACAAATGTGCCCAGAGGCTTGTCTTCTCCTTATTCCAGATTTTATTAGGTTGTAATAGTCATCATGGACTATTATATGGCTAGCTTCTAAGTCTGTGCATGCCTACTGGCTATAGAGAAGGCAGAGGGATTCACCAAATAAGGAATTGGGAATTTAGGAACTAGGATTTCACTGAGAATTTCTGGAGGTGAGGATCTTTTACTCATGCCTTTATTCATTTATAAAGGCTCATTAAAGTTCATCACAGTTTCCTGCTCATGATCTTGGATTTTGAGGGATGTACCTTGTATAGTAGGTTTAGCCTTTGTACAGGAGAGGTTCCTGAGATTCACAGAGACTAAATCACTTGGCAAAACTCACATATATAAGAATAACAGCAGCCTCTCTCCTCTTCACAGCTACACTTTCCCCCTTTACTGCTCAGTAGTTGAATGAGAGGTTGGGTCAAAAGTGGGAGGTACTTAGTTATAAATGTGATTATCATTTTAAATAAATGGAAGGATTTTTTACACTTGCTCTTTTAATTGACACCTGTATAAAGTGTATATCATGAGACCACATTGAGAAAAGGCTAGCACTAAAAAGCAAAAAATTTATCCAGTATATCTGCTAATCTGCATTTATACTGACACAAAGGACAGCTCATCTCTTTTGTCAGTCATCTTTTTGCAAAACTAAAACATTCACAGCCGCTCTGTACATCTTTCTCCCTTGATGTTGCCCCATAAAGATGGTTAGCACATGAAGAGAATGCATTTATTTAAATGAATTGCAAACTAATTCCATGTTAGTGAGACTAACATGGGACTACACTGGGCTTCAACTATGACTGTTTAGCACCAAATCGCACCAGAGGTCTCAACATGTATGATGCCAATGAGGCAAAATGTCTGTGCCTTTTGCTCTTTGGGGCACTAAGTGCTCCCTCAGTTGAACGAAGCTCTGTTAGACTAACAGCTACCACTTTCCCCTGTTGTCAACTTCTTGGTTTGTGCAATCCTTTGGTAAGAACTTAGCAGGTTCTATAATTCGAGGCAAAGATGGCAAACTCCACTAAGGCCACCAGATCTGGATTTGAGCCACTAGTTCATCCTGAGTTGTACTCACGTTCATGCAGTAAAGGAAGTAGCATCAGAAGTAATGTCACCAAACTTGGGGTCATAGTCTGTTCCTCAAGAAGCCATGGCCAGCTATCTATTCTTAAGAACCAATTAAAACAGCAAAATTAATAGTAAACAAAAAAATCAGAAAAAAATTCTCCAATGTGACCACATTGAAAAGGGACAAAAGAGATCCAATGACTCCCTCAAATCTATCTCTTCAGTCCTTAAGTGAGATTTAAGTTGAAACAGAGGTTCAGGAAGATGCATATCTAAGCAGTCCTGGTCAAGATATTGTCTTGTCCTCCATTAAATGCTCATTGTCTGGGCTCCAGCCTCTCCAAGAGTTTTAACACCTTGGGGTACTGTGTGAAACCTTTCTGGGAGGCAAGCTCCCCCTCTGGCTGGCACCAAGTTTCCCCCTTGTCCTTCTCCTATCATGAGACTGCTGGTGGTAATTGCAGCATCTCCAGGTAGTTCTCTCCTGCCATCATAATGTGAGTTCTGGGAACAGAATACAGGTCACCACATTGTGTGGCAAAAATGGTTGCCAACTGAACCATCCCCAAGTCCCAGTTACAAGTCTTAAAATGAAAATTAATATTCTAGTAGAGGGAGCTAAGCTATGAACAAAATGTGTAAATTCATAATAAATTATAGTAAAAACAAATGTATGCTTTGGAGAGACCAAGTGAACACAAGTGGACATACAGGTGTGCTTTGAGCAAAGCGATGAAGGAGGCAGAAGACACAGCCAGGCAGAGGCCTGGGGAGGGATCTTTTAGGAGAACACACACCAAGCAATGGGAAGTGGGCATGCTATTGTCATTTTAAGGTTACTACTCCAGAACAGAGTGAACAAAGAAAATGTAATAGCAAGTGAGGTCAGGGAAACTCACCAGAGCCAAATTGTGAAAGGTTTTGTAGGCCATTGTCAAGGCTCTGGCTTTTACTTTAATTGAAAAGAAAGCCATCAAGGGTTTTGAAGAACCTGTTGTGATAAAAGACACCTTTTATCTCCTTGATTGCTCTTTTGAGACTCACTGTAGGGAAACAAAAGCCCAAGCAGGAAAACACTTAAGAAACTATTTCAGTCCTGTAGGTGAGAAATTACCAAGTGGTAGTGTGTGAAAGTGAGGGACAAGTTCAGCTCCTGGATATATTTGGCAGACAGAACCATGTTGCATCAGATCCCATGTATCTAAGAGAAAGTTTCAGAACTGAGAACTTGAAACGATCAAATTTCATTTCCTGATGTTATGCTACCTTAGTTAATGACCTTCAAATGTTAGATATCTCTTAAAATATTTGTCTATTGCTAGAGCTACTGTATAATTATTAAGAGTAAGGTAAGTTACTTTTCATTCAGATGCACTCTGTATATTGTATATGGCAAATTAGCAAATATTGACAACTGGTTAGCTGATTTCCTATGGCTTCTCAGTGGCAGTGAGTATGCTATTCCTAATGTTAGCTGTGATAACTGATTTAATTTCATGTTATAGTCATAGATTTTTAAATGTCTATGGAGATATTTAAAATTATATGAAAACATACAAGAAAATGCTTGCTTATGCTAACTGTTTTGACTGCTGTAAGAATTCTCAGATCTAAAATGATGTATATATTTTGAAGAGTCCAGGATAGGATTTAAACAACACCGCAAATGAGAAAATCAATACATTCCTAAACAGAGCAATGTCTAATTACGAATCAACATAGCTAAGTTAATGTTTAGAGTGTGTTGCTTGGTTAGGGGCGTGTATGGGGGGAGCACTTGTGTGTGTAACATGTTCTTCCTCAGCCACTCTTTTTTTGAGTCATGGTCTCTTTCTGAACCTGGAACTCACCAATTCAACCAGTCTGGCTGAATAGCACAGTAAGTCTCTAGCTAATAATCTCTGCCCATATATTTCTGGGATTAAAGGCTCATGCCTCTGTATGCCTAGCTTTTGTACGTGGGTTTTACAGATCTGAACTCAGATCTGTAGCAAGCACATTTACCGACTCCAGCCCCTAAGTTAATGTCTTACACAGTAAAAACGCATCTTGTCCTATTACTAAAATCTTTTAAAGACATTCTGTAGGCTTTGAAATCAAACCAAATGAAGAACTAATTTTGAACAAAATCATTAAATGTAAACATCTTTCCCATTCAATCCATAAGTAATTAATTAGCTTGGTTTTGTTTACAATGCTGGTAATGAACTCAAGGCTTCCAATTTGGGAGGTAAGAACCAACATGGAGCCTCATCCCTAATTGCATCCCTGATTTGGAATTTATAGATGAAGACAGTTAATAATTCCAGAGGCATTAAACTCATATCTACTTGCACCTGTCATTGTAGTCCACTTAACATATGTATGCATATGCTCTTAATATTCATGAACTTGAGTTTGTATAATATCCCATGATCTCTGGTCTCCAGACACTATTCCTAGGTCATGAATTATGACCTAAAGTCTTTAACAAATAAGCCCTTCTTAGCCAGTGCCTTTTTGTTAACCACATAGTAACCAAACAGAACCTTATTTTCACCGGGAAGTGCTTTACAAAACACAGAATAAAACAACACAACCATTCCAATTCTCCATTAGTCCCAGTATGCAAGTAACTCAGTTCTAATCACTTTCAAACCTTAGCAGTATTTCATATTACATGTTCAAAAAAACCCCATGGATTTTCCCTTTACAACATTTTTATTGTTAAGTTTTTGAGAATAGAATAAGATAAAATAAGATATACTTTGATAATATTGAACCCTCCTCCCCGTAAAGCCTCCCAGATCCAACCCCTTTTCTAAACCCTTCCAGCTTCGATATGGTCATCATCACCATTATCTTCTCTCTATTATCTTCTTCTTCTTTCTTCTCCTTTCTCCTTCTCCTTCTCCTTCTCCTCCTTCTTCTTCTTCTTCCTCTTCTCCTCCTCCTCCTCCTCATTCTTCTCTCTTGTTTCTCCTTTCTCTTCCTCCTCCTCCTCATTGAGTCCAATTTGTACTGCTCATATACAGTATACAGCCATCCATTGAAGCATAGTTAACTTAATAGGGGCCATATCCTTAAAGAAAATTGATTCTACCTGCCCCCAAAAGTCATCAGCTATCCATAGCTTCACACAGGAGTAGGAATGTTCACGAAACTCGTGAATTCCTCCATCCTCTGTTGTGCCAAAATTCTGAACCCAAAAATCACCAAGAGGCCCATTTTGATACAAAAGCAAAGAGTCTTGTATTGTAGATGTTTAACAAGCTAAACCAATTAGCTCAGGCACTTCATCCCGCCACCATGGCGAATGGTTGGAGAAAGAACCCAAGCAACCTTGAGGCAGGGACCTTAAAGGCCAGCGTAAGGGGAGTGTAATGTCTAGGGGTATGAAACAGTCTCAGGATTGGTGTGCTTCTAAGTTTGGACGACCTGCCCTGTGTTGATTGGTCAACTGGTTGTTATGACCCATAGGCCCTCCCAGGGCTCTTGCCATGCTCTGCAGGTCACTGTTGTGCACTTGTCCATAAAGCACACCCAGAGCCGTAAAGCACAGCCCTGCCAGCTAACTTCTAGTTAGCCCTGCCAGCTAACTAAGGGCATCTGACCTTAGTGACCAGAACAGAAGCTGCAAGTTCATGCAAGCACATGTTAGCTGTGAGTTCATGAGCATGCAGTCCTGACATAGCCAAGAGACACTATTTTGTTCCAGTTCTCCTCAAACTCTGACTTTTTTTTTATAATCTTTCCACTCCTTATTCAATGATGGCTCCTGAGCCTGAGCAAGAGTCAAGTGACATAGATGTCACATTTGAAGCTGAACATTAACACTTGTACTTTGACCAGTTGTCAAGTTTCTGAAGTGATCACTGTTCACTGCACAATGAAAACTCTCTGGTGAGGAGACAGACTGCTCTTAAAATTAACAGCAAATGCCAACAATTCAGCATTTTACTATGGCAGTTGTTATTAAGGAACAAGTAGTAAATTGTGGGTAGATGCCTGAGATTGAACCTCGTTTTATATTTGATGATGGTGGCAATTGTAATAATGTTATTTTGTAATGACAGATTGTATTTTCAACACTGACATCTAGCCATTTAATAGACTTTAAGAGCAATGATAATTAAGCATTACTACTCGGAAGAGTTGCTTGTGTTATTTATAGCTAAAAAGAGTATTTAAAATCACAACAAACTTTTTATATTCAAATAGATGTTAATTCTTGCTTCATTAACTATAGACTGGGACATTTGTCTTGATGCTTTAGCTGTAACATCTCATTTCCCAAGTGTCTAAGACATCCCCCTTGCCACTGCTGTTGTAATTTGTTTTGTTCCCCACCCCAAGACAACTCATGACAGTCCAAATGATAAGAAGCAACCGGACAAATTTTCAGAAGGAATTTCCCTTATGCTCCCTATAAAAAACACAGGTTTTTGTCCTAGTAGCCTGATGATTGTGAAGAAATTCTAAACAAACAAAAAGAAAAGCTTTTTGGATATTTCTAAGCCAATGATACATGGTGTTGATGTCATTAATATCCTTTTAATTGGACTAACGTGTCTTTATCCCATCTACATTTGACATGCTGTTAAATTTCATGGTGTTTTCTAGTAAGAATATTGTTAATAGTGGCCTGCCATACTGAGATTTTTGCCAGCCCCTGTGGTGCAAGCAATTTTAGATGCAAGTAAAATGAAATAGCTAATGTAAACAGCTTGCCAATAGTATTTATTGTCTTTTACTTTAAAACAAAGAACAAAGATGCTGTGGGTAGTCTTATTTTTCCTAATTCTAGACATAAATCGCAGAGGCATGAGAAAATATGATTCCATTTTGAACAATAAAACAAACTTTGCAAGTTCTACTCTGCACTGGAATTATGGGCTCTCGCCACTGTTAAATGTATAGTTTCGAACGCTGTGGGAATATTGCTCCCCACATCTTCTCTTCTAAGGTGCAAAGACTGTTTCTTATTAAGATTCCACACCTTTATGCTCCATACTTTTTAAGTTCCCACCTACTAAGTCACTTTCACTCTTGAATGACATTTATTTGGATAATGTCTGGAGGCAACGCAGGCCCCCACCTCAAAGCAGATTGGGGACAGCGCTCTCTGTCAGTGCCTGGCAGGTGCAAATTCTTTAATGTATGAGCAGTGTATAAAAATATGCATCAACATGGAGAACCCTCAAGTAGACCAAGGGGCTGCCATGAGCAATTTTCAAAAAGCATGAGTTATTTGGTTCCTCTCCAGAGGGAACATTTCTGTAGGCGTAAATTTGTGAATGGTGCTTGACAACCCGAACAAGCTCTCTCTCAAAATGTGATGTATGCCCTACATGTGACATGGACTTTCTGGTCACCTGTACTCGGCAGGAAATGGAGAACTGGCATGATAACTGGGGACATTGTGAGCCACATTACTGAGGTGCTTGCCAAAAAAGGAAATTAAATAGCCTCACAATATAGAACTTTTTAAGAGATTACTTGGCAAAGTATGCTTTTTATTTTATTTTATTTTATTTTTTGTGGGCCCTCTCTACTCACTATTCCCATTTCTTGACCATCTGAATGGGAAAAGAAATGTTAAAGTCTGGCATATGCATTCCCAATTTTGTTACTAACTTATATGTTCTAACACTGTAAGGCTTTTTTTTTCCCTCTGGCTGGCCCCAGGTTCCTTGAACAATCTTTAGTAATGAAATGAGCTTCTCCCTGGTGTGATCATGGTGACCAGCCAGAGTGCCTGATTGACAAGCCAGTTCTAATTGGATAAGTGTCAAGGTCAACAGCCAACAAGCGATGAAGATGAGGGACCCTGGAGTAGTGTTTGTTTCAAATCCCATTACATGATTTCTTAGGAACCAGAGCTTAAGTGGGGGAACAGAAAATTGAAAAAAGCAAGAAAATGGTAGTAAAGATATTTGCTATGGGCACGAAATGGAAAAACCTTGTTATTTTGTAGTTTTAATAGAAGTAGCCACATAAAATAGATCATTATCAGAGTTATTGTAAGTTCAACATTTTGCACACACTCAAATATAAATGTGTCCTAAATGTGAGGAATGTAGGCTCCTGTCACTCAAGGTCCTACGGCTTTCATATTTCCCTAGAGCCCTGGCATAAAGATACAAGTGTACATATTGGAGTTCATAATAGCCAAACATTTCCCATCAACATCTGAAAGAAATGTTACTTAAAAATTAAATCTATATATTCATCTCAGTAATTTGTTTTTCATATATGTATAAAATTATATTTCAATTGTAATTCATTTAAAAGGTTGATTCATTATCATGATGAAGCTTCCAAAAGAGTCACAAATTACTCTTTAAAATATTTACAAAGACTTTTCCATGTCCCCAACATATTCAGTGTACATCCCTCCAATCGACTTGGCTGCACCACAATATTCCAATCGGAGTCCTCTCCCCTTAGCTACACCCTAAATGTCCTGGAAGTTATCATTCAAGAAGTATCATCTACTAGATCCCTATGGAAGTAGCTATGAGACTTGACAGTGCTTAGCCAGAGGATCTAGAAGGACAGGAAACCTGCCTATCCCTTCCGATGGCTTTCACAAAGGACTTGATGAAATTTCTGTGGTTTCCAGTAGGCACTCGGTGCATGAGGCTTTATCACAAAGCTACAAGTGATGTGGATCAGACCATATAGAATGAGTTCTTTGTTCAAGTTTACTGTGAGGTTATAATGAGTCAAGACAATGTTCTGAGCTACTACATTCTACCACCATATTCTCAAAGATCAGTCATTTAGAAAGACTTTCTGGGTCTCTGCCTTGTGCCAGGCATCCTTGTGTGTTTTGTGTTGTAACACTAGGGTGATGTTTCTGCTATCATCAGTGTCCTTGGTGTTGGGCAGAGTTTCTGTTCCACTAAGTCTTTCCATTTATTTTTGTTTCACGGAGGTGCTATTTCCAGTTTATAAATGCCAGATACCAAGCAGGGAATATTTAGACTATGATAATAAGTAGTATCCTCCTCTATCTTAAGTCATGTTGCACTTTTTATAACGCCTAACAATAGACTTTGTGGTCTGATAGTAATTTCCTCTCTGAATATTATAATTAGTCCAAAGCTTAAAAAATACTTGTTGAATAAATGCACAGATATTAATTTTATTGAAAAAGATCACTTGTAATAAGCTCATATTGAAAAACTGAAAGGTAGGATGCTGACTCCTAATGTGTGTTATGCGTTAGGAGTGTGCTTCTGTATACACAACATACACACATGTGTGTGGATTCTCATAGCCTTTTTCCTAGATGGGGATGGACGTCTGTAACAGTAATGTATACTTCTTGGCTTTAGTTCTAACTCAGTGTTCAGCAAAGTATATAGCCCATAGTCACCCTTTTATATGATAGTGAACAAAATAATGGATTTCATTATACCATCCCAGTAATTTAAATTTGGGAGTTTAGAATTTTTCTAGAATAAAAATGAGACTCTTTCTGGTTACATGTCGCCTAGCTGTACAGCCTGTTTTTCCCCCAGAATAAAAATGGTAACTGATTTTGCTCTCAATTGTGATCTAAAAAGTTCCATAAAAGAGGAGAATACTCAGTGAGTAAAGCACTTCTTGAAGAAGCATAAGGACCCACAGATCCCTGATGCCCATGTGAGAGCTGAGCAGAGTGAGTTCCCAGCATCCCACCGCTAGAGAGATGGAGACATGAAGTCCCTAGGGCTTGCTGTAAGCCAGTCAACCAAAAGGAGCAAGCTAAAGACTGAGTAAAGACTGCTGCCTCAAAAGATATGGTGGCTCACTCTTAAGAAGTTTCAGAGTAACGGGGCTTCCAAAAACATCTATATGACCCAAGTTCCATCCACAGATCCCACAAGGAACACGGAAGAAGTGAGTGTAATCCTCCGACATCCACAAGTGTATCACGCTTTTACACACATGTAATAAAATGACTAAAATTTACAAATATAAAGTAGACAATAGACAATGATATCCAAAGTCTACTTCTAGGCTCCAAAAGTTTGCATGCAGGTGAATATACCAACTGACATGTGCATGCACCGTATATCCATTCTAACAAATTTGTAGTCTATAGATCATGGTTCTGTGTGACAGAAACTTTATGGAAGACAAAAAGTGATCATGTTCTCTACATGATGCTATCCAACTTATCTCAGAGATAAACTGAGCCCAAGAGCACATCAGTGCATGGCTGTTGTCCAAGCAAGGTATGCACACTCAGTGCCTTAGCAGGTATGGTTGTTCATCTGGTACAGTTAATCAGAGCACCTTCCCATGAAAGCTCCACAATGACAGCAGCAGGGTTTAGATTTAGATTTCCTAAACAGCAGATAATGGTGTATCTCAGGCTGCTATAACATAATATAGGTAAATAAATGGTTTATAAGCAAAAGTGTATTGCTTACAGTTAAGAGAGTCGACATTCAAAAGCCAACATGCTAGTGGTGGCTTTGCTTTGGTTTGCATACTGGTAGCTTCTCATTGTGTCTTCATGCAGGAGGAAAAAGATTAGAAAGCCCTCTGGAGTCCCTTCCCTATGAGCAAATTAGTATATTCACAAGGGTCCAACTCTCATAACCTAATCGTTTCCTATGGCAGCACCAGCTCCACTGCACATCAGATGGATGGCTCATGATTACAGCACAAGCATGTCAGTGTATATATATCAGAACCGTCCAAAAGACACCATTCCAACGGTGATGCTTCTGAATGGGCCAGAGAGAAGCTGATGAGGATTGTGTGCTCTTGCTCATCGGTGTGGCATTGGTGGCATGCACAAGGCAAAGCCTACATGTTGAGGACTCAGAACTAAAGTTACAGTGTAGTCACCTGTTACAGCATGAGCTAGTGCTTCCAAAAAACCCAAGATTCCTACATATCTGATTTGATTGGCTTTTGGTTGTGTGTTCAGAGACCTTTTAATGTTGCCAGATTTTATAGGATTCCTATGTTTATTTCTGTGGCCTCATATGGGCTTGAACCCATATTTTAAGAAGTGGGGTCCTAGAACAAATGATGAGGAAGGAAAACAGTATCAGAGTGGGGGTGACAAAGAACCAAAACCAGAAGTGGTGGTCATTTAAAAATAAAAACTGTTTGAATTTGTATACCACCCCTTCTGCCACCTATTATTAATTAGAAATAATGCACTAGATCTGGCCCACACCAAAGAGAACATATGCAGAGCCTCAGGTCTTGAGGGGTGGCATATGAAAATCTTTTAAAAGCAGTCCAGTGTACTTTCCAATCACAAATATATTCTTTTGTTCTCACAACCAAAAGTGCGCCCACTTCTGCCACTGCAATTCCACTACACTATCAATTTTAAATCCATAGCCTCATCACTTAGCCTTTAGATACAGAAAAGGTCACCTCTACTGCGAGTCCTTTAACAACTTTAGCCCTTGTGAAATCAGAGGCAAATCTTGTGCTTCTCACACAGCCCATTGCAAACCTGCCAACCCCTGGTATAAGGTGACTGATGCAGACTTGCCTATCCATAGTCAGAAGTGTGGAAATGTAGGGAAGCTGCTCTGCCATTCCAGTGTTTTATGATGAGTGTTAGGGCGAGATTGGTTCTCCACCTCCCACAGCTCTGAGACTTTGTCATTGTTTGTTTCTGAAAATGGTTTGCAGTGTCTGCATGACATAGTTTTCTTGTTGGCTTTCAACACATGGGATTTTATGTCAGAAGCTGCATTCCATTTCTGCGTATTTCTGCCTTTTCCAGTGCTAGCTGGAAACAAAATATACACTATGACAACTCACTGGCACTCATAGTTCTGTGAATATTACTGGTGTCCACTCCTTCACACAAGGGTCATAGCCAAAAATCTCTTTGAAATAAACCCTTGACTACCCTGGGTTTCTGTTGTGGAAACAGTAGATTATTAATCCTGCAGGAAGATTTATTGTTCATGGGAAGCCTGGGGGTATATCAGTCCCCTATGTCTGAATAGTATACAAACAAGCGTGCCTCTTCAGGCCTTTCTAAGATCCTTAGCATGAGATTTAGTGATACATCTTTCCCTCTTGGTCTGAACCAAGCCATCTTGGTAGTAGTTATTTATACAGGGGCACTCACTTAGCATGCCAAGTTTCATGGAAAGGATAAGACTACTCAAAAACCATTTCCACTCCCTCTTGTGTTTAACAGTCTTTAGAGTCTTAAATCAGGTAATCTTGACTCTTGACTATTTCTATAAGGTCCAAGAAGGAACAAGAAAGAAATTTTAATACTTTGTTTGAAATCTTCTTGATGCATTGCTAAATTACTTTAGCTCAAAGGTTACTGATGTCTGACGCCCTGTAACCATGACCTCATTCTGAAAGCATTTAGCTCAATACTTAAAACAACCTTACTGATAACTCAATTAAAGGCTATGTGTGTAGCTGGTGGCTTTTCTGCATCCTGCCCGGCTTCTCAGCTGCTTCTAAAATAATCATTCAATGGCTTAATATTAATTATAATTGTTTGGCTGATGGCTTAGGCTTATTACTAGCTAGCTCTTACATTTAACCTATTTCTATTCAGTTGTGTATTGCCACATGGTCCCTGGCTTACCTGTAATGTTCTGGCATCTTATTCCTCCAGGGACTGCTGTTGTCTATCTACTCTATCTTCTTCCTGTATTTAGTTTGGTTTTCCCACCTAACTGTATTCTGTCCTGCCATAGGCTTTATGTATCAACCAATAAAAGCAAAATATATTTGCAGCATACAGAAGGACATGCCACATCACATGTGACAGTTCCCTTGAGGTGTTCTGCATTTGGGTGAATCTTTTGATTCTAAGCTACTCCCATGCTAAAGTATCATCTACCAGCCAGGTACCAGTGTCTGTAGTCCTCTTTCTAATTGCTACATTAAGAATATCCCAACTGTAGCAGCATTACAGTTATCTTAATACTTGTGAGTCAAGAACCAGAAGCAACACTACTGGCTATATTAGAACTTGCTTGCAGTTGCAGCCTTATCTATAGTTGGGAATGACAAAGACCTACTTCTAAGATGGAATTAGCAATTAATCCAGGCCAACACTTATGGTATTCTCTCTTATTTGTATGTATGTTATACTTTAAGTAAAAGATTTAGCTTGAAGGAATTTTCTATATTTATCAAGAATAATTCTGAAAAAATGGAAGGCAGTTGATTTCTACATATTTTAAGACAAGAAAATATGAAACATACTTGGGTCAGACTTAATATTTTCCCCTATTATTTTTTATGAAGGGCCCTAATTAGAAAGCATTACAGTGTAATAGAACAGCATTTGGCTAGTTCCCTTCTTGATAGTAATTAGTTTTTTATTCTTTTTCCCATGGGGCAGTTTTAAAGTGGAATGTATATAGTTCAATAGGCAACTATAATCTACTAGTGAGTAAACACAGCTTGTGTAAATGCCTCCGCTTCAGGGGGAATTCTTTTAAATCAAGATCTAGGAATTGATTTTTGATTATCCCTTAACACCTTAAAACGAAGCAGGAGCCTAACTCTCGGGATGCTTTGCCCCTCTCTCTTCCGTCACTCTAGATGCAGCTGGAACATGTAAGATGTGTTCACTTTTGTTCTCTGCTACCCTTCCATCACATGCCGCATCCCCAAAATGGAAACAACAAAGCCCCATGCTTGTAAATGACTGGAAAAATGAGTTTATCTTTCTAAAGTAATTTCTACCATTGTAACAAGCTGGAATCAAAATGGCCAGTCAGTAATAAGCCAACTCTTATTAACTTGCATTAAATTATTTTCACTTGGCAGATAAAATTGCTACTTTTCCATTCTCAATTAGCGTTTGGTTTAATAGGATTGAGAAGCAAGCTGAAGCAGGGGTGGATGCTGTATTTAATTGGTTTGAAAATCTAGTAACTTTTAATAGATCAAATTTTGAAAGTGTTCCAGAAACATTTGGAATATCTATAGTTTGCTTTCCAGATTAATCACACTTTTAAAAGGAGAAACATCTCTGGTCAATAAGCACCTTTAAATTGAGCTGTTGTATTTTGACTTTTATGTCCTAATGGAACTTAGAAACTTTTTATTAAAAGGTACAACTTCATTTCCTAAGGCACAGGATCCTTTTCCTCTTCCCTTTGCCATACCTTTTGCAAGTACACCATATGGTAACAGTCATACTAAACTTCAGCTTATAGGAAACCAGATAATATGGAGAAAATAGTAGTATAAGGCATCAGACTCACAAGTTCAAATCCTGTCTCAGCTGCCTACAGGCAGTATAACCTTGAACGTGTAATTGAATTGCCAAGGCAACCTGGATGATAGGAAGTGTAGCGGTGTAAATATATAATGTGTCTGGTAATAGGCACTCTGTAAATTTTGCCTGTTTTACCATTATGTTTCTTGATATGACACTAAATTTTAAGATATATTCACTTGGCCTTTATCCAGATTCTGCAATTCACAATGGAAATAGCTGAAAATGGTAGAGAATTCTGCCCAAGGGATGAACCTATTACTATTATTCTGCTAGTATCAAATTGTCCTCTAAATATTTATCTTCTTATCCATAGATTAGTGGGCTTTCAACCCTCACCAGAAAAAAAGCCCTCTGTCTGCAATGAAGGCTGATTAAAGCAGAGACTCTCACAACTGGTCAAAGTACAGAGAATTAGACCCTATGGAGTGCTCAGCCACAAATGGGCCATCAATATCATCTGCTGTTGTAGTACGAATGAGCATCTCCCCCCGCCCCATAGACTCATTCATTTAAATACGTGGTTCCCAGTTGGTGACATTGTTTGGGGAAGTTACAGAACTTTTAATATGTGGATCCTTTCTGAAAGAATACAAAACTAGGGGAGGGCTTGAGGATTGATAGCCCCTCCTCTCACCAGTTCTAGATCTCTGTTTCCTATGTGTGCTTGAGGTGTGAGCCCTCAGCTTCTTGCTACTGCTGACTTGCCAGATGCTGCCATGCTGTCCCCACAATTATGGACTATGGCCTCTGGAACTATAAGTCAAAAAAACTCTTCTATATGTTGCTTTTGGTGATGGAATGTTATCATAGCAACAGAAAAGTAACTCTCTCTCTCTGACTCAGGGATCATCATCATCACAGAAGGGACAGAAAAAATTAAAGAGCCATAGGTATTGAAGGGCTACTGTGAAGCAATGTGTTGTATACATGGAAATCTCACACATGAACTCACAGCTGTGACTGTATACACAGACTTGTACAAAACCAAGTCAGCCATAACCCTGGTGCGCATGGGGAAGGGACACACAGAAGAACTACTGACTATTGGTGGCTGCTAGGGAAAGGAGGTTCGATTTCTTTTACAGATATGACTCTTGGAAGGTTATCCATGCTCCAGTGGGTGGGCATACATCTAAGAACATACTGGGATTTAGTGTCTTTAGCAAAAAGAGTTAGGAAGGAAAAGGTGGGTGGGGAGGAAAAGGGAAGGATCTGCAGAGAAGGGGACAGGCAGTGGATTTGATTAAAATATGTCATAGACATGTATGAAGTTAGGAAACAATAAACTCAAGCATTAAATTAAGTTACATGGAACTTATAACAACCAAAGGTGACTGGGAAACTGGAATTTGCTGCAGGTGCTATTAAGTGGATGGGTGGGGCAATCTGTAGACTAAGACATTGGCTAGTAACAAATAAGCCAGTTTGGAAGGGAGACAAGGCACAAGGGAAAGATTGTAATTTATTCCTTCCTTTCTGAGAGAAAACACCTTGAAGGTCGTGAAGTTATAGTCATGGTTGCACAGCATGTCTTCATGTGTTAGGATCTAAATCAAACGCTACAATGACATAAGCTATAATATGTTTAATAAACTTCTGTGGTTTGGTCAGATGTCTAATTCCACATTCCACTATAGCCTCTGCTAGAAATAAAATAGATATAAAGGAATTCATATCAAAGCTCATAAAAGTACCTGGTACATACTAGATGCTTAGTGTTTGGGGCTATGTGAATCAAGGGTCAATTTATTTGAAAAGTCTCTTAGTGAAGATGGTTGGACTTTGACAATTTGACACAAACTGGAGTCATCTGAAAAGGAACCTAAATTGAGAAAATGTCTACATCAAATTGGCCCATAGGCAAGTCCATGGGGCAGTTTCTTTTTTTTTTTTTTATTAATATTTTTTTTATTTTCCTTTTTAAATTTAGATAAGAAACAAGGTTGCTTCACAAGTCAGTACGAGGTCCCTCTCCCTTTCCCTCCCCTCCTCCCGTGCCCTCCCCCCCATCCCCCCCGTTATCCCCTCATTCCCCCAGGGAGGGTGAGGCCCTCCATGGGGGTGTCCATAGTCTGTCATTTCATATAGGGCAGGGCCTAGACCCTTCCCCAAGAGTTCAGGGTGAGAGTGCACCTCACATTGTTCTATGGGAGTCCAAATTCCGTGTGTATACTTGGGATGGGTACTGATCTGCTGTCCAAGGCTCAATAGATTACCTAGGCCTCCTCACTGACACCCAGATTCAGGGGGTCTTGATCAGTCCCATGCTGGATTCCCAGGCTGATGCCTGGGATTCAAGAGTTAACCTTTGTCTGGTCAGCTGTTTCTGGGGGTTCAACCAGCCCAGTCTTAATCCCTTTGATCATCAGTCCTCCCTCTCTGATACTGGCTTTCTTGAGTTCATCTCAGTACTTAACCAGCCAGTAAATGAAGTTTCTGTTTCCCAGACTCTCTGGCAATAGGATTGTAGGCTGGCACTCCCCAGATCTATGTCTAAAATCCATATATGAGAGAGTACATGCCATGTTTCTCTTTTTGTGACTGGGTTACCTCACTCAGGATGGTTTCTTCTAGTGTCATCCATTTGCCTGCGAATCTCATGATTCCATTATTTTTTTCTGCTGAATAGTACTCCATTGTGTAGATGTACCACATTTTCTCTATCCATTCTTCGGGTGAGGGACATCTAGGTTGCTTCCAAGTTCTGGCTATTACAAATAAAGCTGCTATGAACATAGTGGAACAGACATCTTTGTTATATGAATGGGCATCTTTTGGATATATGCCTAAGAGTGCAGTTGCTGGGTCTTGTGGTAGGTTTATTCCCATTTTTCTGAGGAATCTCCATACTGCTTTCCAAAGTGGCTGAACCAGTTGGCACTCCCACCAGCAATGGAGGAGTGTCCCCCTTTCACCACATCCTCTCCAGCATAAATTGTCATTGGCATTTTCTTGAGTGATGACATGAACCAATCCAGATCACTGTGAGAAGTACAGGTGGTCGTGGGTTCTATAAGAAAGCAGGCTGAGCAAGCCTAGGGATAGAAAGCCAGTAAGCAGCACTCCTCCATGAGTTCTGCTTTAATTTCTGCCTTGAATGCCTGCCCCAAGTTCCCTTCATTGACAGACTGTATGATAGGAGGTTGAATAAACTCTTTCCCATGTTGCTTTTGGTCATAGCTTTTTGGCAGCAATAGAAATCCAAACTACGATACTTAGTAGGAAATCTAAGGTGATTTCATTGGAGTGAATTGAAATAAAATCATTTTTAAATCACCTGCACAAACATGTCCATAAAATAGTCTAGTTTATATTAAGCACAGATATCTTTCGGTGCTTCTGTTTAATTTGTTATCCTGAAGGATTGAGTCAGTGGGTTCATAAGAAATGGTAGAAATATGGGAAAGACTCTAAAATATTTTTTATTATATGTAGAAGAGTATGCAGTTAAAAATAATATATTGGACTTTCACATTTTGATGTTATAAAATTTACTAACTAAATGTCTTTAGAACTTCTACAAATAACTTATATTCATTATCTAATACAATGATCAAGTTATAAAAAATCAAGATAAAAGCATGTATGGTCATTGGAAAATAATGATGGCCAACACATACTATATGTAAATGCCAATACACCCACACAAATGATAAAAGAACATGATAATTCATGTTACCTTGTCCTTCTTCTTACTCCTTCCACTTTCATGAACTTACTACAGTTTTGTTCACTTTTTTTAGTATACACACTAAACTTTTTAAATATAGGAGCTTAATCCAACCTATAGTATTACCTATTTAAAAAGGAGAATGAAAAAGCAATAATTTTCCCCATATCCCTTTCTTAATTATTCCAAATTTAGAAGAAAATACGGTTTGTCCTGTTCAGTCGATGTTTTGCCATCTTTACCTTGGTCAATACAAAAGCACAGAAAGACAAGCATGGGCACATATGTGTCGATAATGTCATGTGCATGTGTGTATCAATGTGTGTACTGCCCCTGCCTTCTGAAAAATGTCATTCTTTAAACGTAGGTTGTTCTGTAACATCTAAGGAGATAGTGGGGCAACCTCCATTTGGAATCGGTTACTGTATGCCTCTGGTTATGGCTTCTTGAGCTTGAGAGTAACCCACAAACACACTGTTTTTGTTTCTGTAGGTTCTGAATTCTGCATTCTCTTTGTGACATTTTCCCCCTCCCTAGTGTGCATTTAACATAAACCTGACAGAAAAGCATGAATAAATTTTGTAATAGACACTATTTGGTGCTTAAATCCCAGCAAGGCATTTTGGATAGGCTAATATCAGCAAAATTTTAGTGGGTAGTGAGAGACTGATGCAGAAAATGTGTAATTGGCCTCTGTGTAAACTAGTCCATGAACGCGGTCCTGAAGGAGCTTCAGCTTTGTCTGAATCAGAAGAATTTATGTTAAGTGATTTGCAGCCCATTGGAGGCACCACCAAGGGGGCTTTTTGGGCAGAAGGCAATACTTTAGAAAGGAAGACCTCGTGGGGCTGCAGAGCTTTTACTTCCATATGAAAATATACTACATATGCTCCGTTTTTGTTCTGGGACTGCCATCAAGCCCTAAAATGTTTACAGCTTTTAGTTGGCAGAGAATGAGAGGTTAGGGATGGGAAGCACACCTTTGCCTTCTCTTCCACTGGAATCTAGTCTAGTCCTCAGTTGGCAGACCATCTCACTAGGATGTCTCACCTGTTCCGTACAAGTGCCCAAAAGAGCAGGCATTGGATCGCAGTCGATCAAAGGTCTTATTTATAAAAATGTTCAAGAAATTACAATTTTTGGAGAAATAATCTACCCAGACAAATTTCAGCCTTATCAGACTGATTCTCTCTCTCTCTCTCTCTCTCTCTCTCTCTCTCTCTCTCTCTCTCTCTCTCTCTGCATTTTCTGCATTTTGAGACTGGTCTGAATCACGACTTTCATTTGTCATTTTAATTGTATTCTTCAAGTGTAAATAATATGTTGAAGCTGGAGTTTTCACGTAGTCAAGAAGTATGCATTTTAAAAATCCTTCCCAGTAATTTAAACGTGTAATTTCCAAAGAGGTGGCTAACCACAAGGACATTTATTTCCAGTAAAAATCTACCCACTGGCACTTGCATGCCTCTTGTTCTAATTCCCTTGCTCTGTTTGCTAGGGAAATTAAACACATCCACGAAGGAATGCACTACCACCACCATCCGTCCACAGCAATAAAAGTATCACTTCAGGAAAGGTGTGATGAATGACCACTGGGCCTGGAAGGGAGTTGTTTGAACCTGAGTTTCTTTCCAGCATCTATAATAAGATACTCCAGTGTTCTTTCATATTTGCCCTCCTATTGGGCTCTGCACTAAATTTACCATTTTTATTGCATGTGATTTTTTTAATGCTTGTGTTGTGGTTTGAAGAGTGAGAAGTTGAAAGCATAGCCCCACATGTTTAGAGGCAGGGCCTTTGAGTGAACTAAGAGAACGATTTCCTGAGTGAAACCTGGTCAAGTAGAGAGCCCCATGCTGCGTGCTCTCACTTTGATGAGATGCAGCTAGAAAGAACATTCCCAGAACCTGAACCCATGCCCATTGGATTTCCAGCCTTCAGAATCAGGAACCAAAAAGCCTCTTTTCTTTAAAGAGTAGCCTGCCTCAGGTATTCCATTACCGTCATAAGAAGCTGACTAATCCAGTCTCTCCCTTTCGTTCATCAACCATTTGTAAGAAACTTCAAAATCCTTTTAGAATCATCCTCCCTTGCTGATCTGTCTTTCCTGGCCAGAGACTGTGCCCACAGAGCTTTCTGCATCCATCGAAATTTGTCATCTAACTGCCGTTCCCAACCCCACTGCACTGCTGATTGTTTCCCCACATTGCCCACCTTGCTACAGCATCTTGACTATGAATTATTCACTCTGGCATTTCAATTTCTTAGATTTTCTCCAACACAAACCAAGCTCTATTATCTATAAGGTGATGTCCAGCATCAATAGACAACCTACCAAAGACTAAAGCTTATATCCACCCTTCTATTATCCACTCTGTGTTGACTTCACTGCAAAGAATTGCTGTACGGCAGGAAAATACATTAGTAAGAGAGGAAGTAGAGCAGTGGGCTAAAAGCCATCTTCCATTTACCTCAACAACTGTTGAACACAATACTCCCTGCAAGACTTGTATGATGAGGAAAGTATACTGGGATTATCAGAAAAAAAGTTACAGGTGGTTCATACATGCCTACAGATCATTGAGGAAAAGCAGTTTGTGATCTTTTTATGCAGAGAATTTTAGAGTTCTAAGGGGTCTAGAGTTCTCTTTGATAGGATATATAGATAAATGCACAGGAAAAAAGAACATTGTTTTGGAATATTACAAAGAAGAGTACAGACAGATTGCACAAAGTTTTGAATTAACATGTCAAACTGAACAGGACTGATATGAATTTTCTCATGATAATGATTGTAATTTAGGAAAAGCAGTGTTCAAGAGAAAGACTCCTTATGACAGGGTTCAAGGAGAAGAGCATTTTATTAGGGAGAGGAATAATAAAAGGGGGAAAGGGAATGGGGGAGCAGCAGGAGAAAGGAAAGGGGTGGGGGAGAGAGGGGAACATATAGAGAGAGGGAGAGAGAAGGATGAGGCAGCGCCCCTTTTAAAAGGGACCTTAGTGAATATGCACAGGTGGTGCTCTTAGTGGCTGCAGCTGAAGACGTATCCTGTCAGAACCCAAGGGCAGGCCAGTACAGATGCCTGAATACTAACAATGGTCTTTGCTACAGGCCTCCTGAAATATTAGTAAAGGTTAGTGCGAGCATGATTTAATCATTCAAAAAATTGGTGATTGCTTTTATAAATAAGGCATCACTAAGAATGCAGTGTCAACAGGTTGGAGTCATTCAAGAGGAGAGAACCTCAATTGAGAAAAATGACTTATTATATAATATCAGCCTGTTGGCAGGTTTATATAAGGCATTTTCTTAGTGAATAATGTGGGAACACCACTCAAGGCTAACAGTTCTGGGTTCTATAAGAAAGCAGACTGGGAAAGCCATGTGAATCAAGAAAATAAGAAACATCCTCCCATGTCTCTGTAACACCTCCTGCCTCCATGTTCCTCCTATGTTTTTGAGTCCTGCCTTGGCTTCCATCAGTGGACTGTGACTTGAGATACATAAGCCAAATAAACCCTTTCCCTTCCCACCCCAAGTTTCTTTGGTCATGATGTTTCATCACACCCAAAGAAACCGTAAGACACAAACTCTGGTGAAGTGCTTATGAGATTAACACTAAATGTGTAGATTCTTCAGGCCTGTGAACTTTAGAGAGAAAACAATGCAGTGTCAAACAAAATACACACCAGGAGATGGACAAACACGTGAGCTGCAGCTAACCATCTGCGCCAGAGAGGGAGGAATAGTGTAACCTCTCGGGGGAGCTTGGGAGATCACAAAGTGTGCTCTTCAGTGCTCTGCATCATCTGGGAGAATTATACAGTTTAACTAATGTAGTCATTAGCACTCGGACTGCCAACCCATACCACCTGAGGAAACTTGAAAACAAGGCGGCACCTGGGTCCTTCTCCTGGAATCTCAGCTTTCATGAGTCACAGACATTATTGAGGTTTTAAAATATTGACCACATTAAAAAAATCTTTGCTATACCATGAGTTGATGATTGCTGTGTGTAAAGAGCTAGACATAAGGTTTCATTGTACTATTTACTTTTCTCTATTCTTGAGATTTCTAAAATAAATAAATTAAGAATAAATGTTCACCTCAGTCACTTAGATGTGTGTCAACCTTGAGACTCATTGATGCAGGGAGGGAGAGAGAGAGAGAGAGAGAGAGAGAGAGAGAGAGAGAGAGAGAGAGAGAGAGAGAGAGAGAGAGAGAGATGAGCATCAGTTTGGGTACTAAGTAGGTACAGATAATTTGCAAACAACGTATATATTGAGGTCATTAAGGTCACTTCCTTCCATCTAAATCAACTTAATTCCTACTTAGTACTGTTTGTTAACTGTAAAACGAAAGCTTAATATCAGTCAGATGAGTGAGCTTCTATTAGAGTCAACCACAAACTTGTATATGATCTTGCATGGCTTCCATCTGTCTGTCTGTCTGACTCTGACCTGGTTTGCAACTGACAGTTTCAGAGAAGCCTGATATAAAAGATCCTCATTCATTGTGAAAGGCCGTTTCAGGCTTGCGTCTTTTTCATTTTCTTCCCTGCCTTTCCTCAATTAATTCTCTGAAAACACATTGTCTACTGTCTGACACTTTCTCCCATTTCTAATCTACCATACCCTCAAGATCCAGCTTTCCCAAATCAAATGCCAAGATGTCATACTTTAAAATATTTCTCAATGTCCTGATTTGCTGGATCATTCATTCTTAGGAGAAAGAGGTCACCAATGTAACCTAAAAGTTGAGAGGACAAAAAAGTACATAGAATTACAGCATGTGAGAATACAACCTTATAGATTAAAATATCCTACAACAAAAAGTATATATGAAAAATCCTTAAATAAAAGAATCATACGCTGATAAGGGATCTTAAAAATAACTAAGTCAATCTAGCTAGAGTTTAGAGTGATACGACTGGAATGAGCAGGACAAGAAAAAGAGAAAGGTAGATAGTGAACCCTCAGCATGTCATGTGACTGTTTTACCTTGAAGGCAAAGGAGGGGCATGGAAAATAGTACTTCAGACAGGCAATCTCGCCAGATTTATGTCTAGTAAACATTAATTTGGCTGAGTTATGAATTCTGGATAGGACAAACAGATTGAATGGAAAGTAGGCCGCCTCTTTGCTACTATTTAAGAAAGATAATTGTGGCCTTGTAACGAGGCAGTAGAAGCAGAAATTGAGAAATCTGGACAGTATTAGGGGGAATTACTAGCACTTAGGGGCAGAGTAATGTAATTAATGAGTCAATGTGATGTGTTAGGGATGATGGCATGGGCAGCTGGGTGAATGTCATTCCATTTAATATAGGAACTGCCCACTGTTCAAGGGAGTAACAATGTAAATCAATGGATGCATTGAGCCCAAGATAGGTGTTCCATCAGTGGTCCTGAGCCTACCTAACTGCAACACTTCAATCCAGTTCCTCATGCTATGGTGATCCCCAACCAAAAAACCATTTCATTGCTACTTCATAACTACAATTTTGATACTGTTAGTAATTGTAAAAGTAAATATTTGATATGCAGGCTATCTGATATGTGACCTCCAAAGGGGTTGCTACTCACATGTTGAGAATTACTATGTTAGCTTTAAAGCATTTCTTGACTACCCCAACAGGAGTATCCGGCACACTGTTAACTATGTATGTGTGGAAGTCTGGATAGAGACCTCTTTTACAGAGAGAGAAAATTTTCAGTTACCATCATATTCGTGAGGTTTTCTGTGATTCAAAATACTTAGATTTAGAATTCAAATTGTTTGCCTAAATTATAGTTCACTTAAACATCCATTTTATTTTAGAACTTTATTTTCCCAACCTACAGTGATACTAATAGTTCCTCCCAGTTGGCACAAACCACAAACTGGAGCTGTGTCTGGGACTATAACACACTATTATTGTTTTAGTACATTTATTTGATATATAATCCTTTTTATATATGAGAAAAATATTGAATGACATATATTTACTTTGGTAATTAAAATGGATTAAAATTAATTTTGTTTTAGATACCCACTTAAGATAATAGAATTCCACAAACTAGGCTCAGGCTACATACACTATACTATACTTTCTTAGTTAGGGTTACTATTACTGGGATGAAACACCATGACAAACAGCAAGTTGGTGAGGAAAGGAGGATTATTTCATTTACACTTCCAGGTAACTGTGCATTACTGGGTGAAGTCAGGACAGGATCTGAAGAAGTAGGACAGGAACCCAGAGGCCGGAGCTGATGCAGATGTTATGGAGGGGTGCTACCTACTAGCTTATGTCTATGGTTTGCTCATCCTGCTTTCTTAATGAACCCAGGACCACCTAACTGCCTAGGAATGGCCCAACCCATAATGGCCTGGGCCTTCCCACATCAATCAGTAATTAAGAAAATGTCCTACAGGCTTGCCTACAGCCAGATGTTATAGAGGCATGTTCTTCATTGAGGTTCCCTGCTCTCAGATGATACTTCCTAGTATCAAGCTGACATAAAAACTATCCAGGACAACTGACCCCTTGTTAACTTGGCACATCACCACAGTAGTAGCCTTTCCTTTTTTGTACATCCTCAGTTCTCATATTCATAAATATCTCTGTACAAAACATATTGCTACTTTAAAATCCCAAAGCTGTTACAAATCCAAACACTTGAAAAGGTCAGTCTCTTTAAAAAAAATAGTCCTTTTAAAACTGAAGTCTCTGTAAAACTCCAAAATCTATTTACAAGTTCCAAATCTCAACTATAGACTCCTGTAAAGGGAAAATAATACTTTCTTACTTCAAGAGGGAAGAACCAGGGCACAGTCACAGTCTAAACAAAGCAAAACCAAACACCAACATTATAAATGACTAAAGTGTCCAATGTCAAGGATCTACTCGTGATCTTCTGGGCTCCACTAAAGTGCTTGTGTCACTGCTTCAATGTTCCTCTCTTCAGCCTACAATGATTATCTTATAGGCTTCTTCTGGCTCCACTCCTCCATGGCTGCATCTATGTTTGGTGATCATAGTGGGGTACTGACATCTCCAAAGAGCTGGGTTCTCCTTTAACTGGGACAGCACTTTCACAAGTAGGTTCCCCCTCCCCGGTTTCCCTTCTTGGTGACAGTCCTTAAATTCCCTCCATGACCCTTCAATCCAGGACTTCAAATGCTAACTGATATTTTCACCCTCGCCAAAAACCTCTCCTGCTTCGCACAGTGCCAAGCCTCAGCTGCTCTCTGTGAGCCCTTCATGCCTTCAAAACCAGTACCACCAAGTTCAGCAGCCAGCATGAGGTACAAACTTGTCTGCCTCTGGAACACAGCTTCATGGTATGAACTCTGAGAAAACACTTCCCAGAGGATTTTACCTCAGTGACATTGGTCTCTTCCTTTTTTTCCACTTAAAAAAATTTAAATTAGAAACAAGCTTGTTTTACATGTCTCTTCCAGTTCCCTCTACCTCCCCTCCTCCTCTGCCACCCCACCAATCTCTATATCTCACCTCCTTTCTGCTCCCCAGGAAAGGTGAGGCCTTGGGGGGATCTTCAAAGTCTGTCATATCATTTGGAGAAGGGCATAGGCCCTTCCCTGGGTGTCTAGGCTGAGAGAGTATCCCTCTATGTGGAATGGGTTCCCAAAGTCCATTCATATACTACAGATAAATTTTGATCTACTACCAGAGGCCCCAAAGATTACCCAGGACTCCTAACTGCTACCCACGTTCAGGGGGTCTGTATTAGTCCTATGCTGGTTTCCCAGCTATCAGATTGGAGTTCATGAGCTCCCCCTTGTTCAGGTCAGCTGTTTCTGTGGGTTTCTCCAGCTTGGTCTTGGTTGGTCTCCTCTTAATCATCACTGATTTCTCAGCTTCTCTTGATCAGCATCAATTGACCCAGTACATCAAGGGTTTTAGTTTAATGGTTCTCATCTCTTATTAATCACAGCTTATTTTTTTATTTCCAGCTGATCAGATGCCATAGAATCTTAACACAAATAATAGCCCAATAGAGTATTTGCTTCTCTATGAAACTTCACAAGCTAGACCTCCATAATCTGCATGGTTCTCAACATTCTTATCTTCCAAGCATCTACAGAACAGTCCAGTTCACAATGAGCTTGGCCCTCCCACTTCAATTACTAATTAAGAAAATTTCCCGTCTTTCTTACAGTCAGATATTATGGAAGTATTTTATGATTGACGTTCCTGGGTCTCAGATGACACAAGCTTATGTCAAGTTGTCACAAGGTATCCAGGTCATATACTGTAGAATTTGGGTTAGAACCTTGGAAATGTCACTCAGAAAGAATAATGTGGCTTTTCATGTCAATTCCTATGAACCAGTGAATGAACTGGAAATATAATCTAGCTTGTTATTTTTCTCTAAGTAACAATGTATTCTACAGAAAGACTAAAACACAGTCTCCAGAGAAGTCTAACAAGGTATTATGGTTTGGTGTTAGGCAGCAAACTGACAAGCTGCAGGTTGAGTGAGAGACCCTTCCTCAAAAAGTAAGTTGGAGAATAGATGAGGAGACACTCAATATCAGCATGTCACCTCCATACAAACATGCATGTGCCCATACATATAACAAACAGACTTGCATACACAGAGACACATACGTGAACATCTACATGTACACACAACTACATAATTAAGAGAGAATGTTAAGACACTCTATCTTCCATAGTGCTTAAGAGCAAAGAATAGGCAGTGATCAAATTTATACTTAGCATACACAGGGCTCTGAGTTCAGCTGTCCCCATCAAAATGAGAGAGCGGGAGGGAGGGAGGGACGGAGGGAGGGAGGGAGGGAGACAGACACAGAGAGAGAGACAGAGACAGAGACAGGGAGGGAGGGAAGGAGGGAGGGGGAGGGAGAGAGACAGAGACAGAGAGACAGACACACAGAGAGAGACAGAGAGAGGGGAGGTCATATATATGTAGTTTTTTTTAATCTTGTGAAAACAAGCTATCTTAGTTTGTAAAATGGCCATCACACTGTTTACATAGTTTCCACTAAGTGACACATTGTTGTGTGATATGTGACTGCATGGCCATATTTAGCTGAAAGAAAATAACGTAGAAAAATAGAACTGGATTGAGAAGGAGAGGGGAACCAATTGAAAAGGAAAAGATCAAAGCTTATTGTGGTTAGCAGGTGCCCCTCTCTGTCTTAACCATGCTCGTGTGACACCCCCAATTGTACAGATTGATGTGAAGTTATTATTTAATATTTTTTAACCATAGCAGGGTATGATCCAAGTTTCACTATGTTGAATGTAAACCTAACACTTAGGAGGAGACCTGGATGCTAGAAAGTATTAAAAATAGTTATTTTAAGTTGAAAATGTTCTCTTATTTCACATGTGTGTTGGTCAATAAAAGAAAGAAAAATTCAGTTCTCTAAGGTCTCTTCACAGTGTAAGTACTGTGTTGATCAGAAACTCTGGACTTGGGGCTTCTCTCCTCCTAATGAGGTGTGTGTTGTGATGCAGAACTTATATTCCCAGCGGACTCTATGCTATCAGATCCACTAATTTATCTTCTAAGAATTAATACTGTCTTTGTTAATATCCTAAGGTTCAATCCTTTAGTGAAGTCCTCATTCATTCGTGTGTGTGTGCGTGTGTGTGTGTGTGTGTGGCTGAAATATTTCAATGACATTTTAATACTTCCTATTATAGGACCAGCCCATCTACAAGGAAACCCGTCTTTTCTTAATAAGAAATCTTCCATGTTCTCTGTTTTAACACGAGCCCACAGTAAGCTGAGAGCTATTTGATGCTGAATTCTGAGCAAAGGGTTCTTTGTGGGCAGGTCTGTCAAACAGCATAGTTTCCATGGCAACTCTGGCTAGATAACCCATTTGGGAAAATACTTGTAGGACCTAACACTCTATCATCTGTCATTCAATAATTTCATGTTCATAATAACTAGGAAATCAATGGCTATCCTCTGAGACAGTTTGTGGAAAGGGCAGGCATGCTATTGGCAGCACTGGGGTTTACATTTGTGTCTATTTGTTGTGATTCCGGTGCCAAGTTAGGAGTGTGAGGAATAACGTGTGTGTTTGGACTGGCACAAAGATTAAAGGCAGGTTCAGTTTGCAATCTAATTACAACCACAGTGTTTACATGTACAAAGAGAGGGAAACCAAATGGCGTAGGAATAAAAGCATTTGCTAGACCATCGGGAGGGAAGGCTCACCTAATGCTAACATTTCACATTTAAAATTCTGCAAGAAAATGCAAGCCCCAGTCATCATGAGACTGGCATGAATAAACTTAGTAGCGTAAAAGGCATTTTTTCTTATCTCAGCTTTCTAATTAAACTGCTTATCACTGTAGAAGCTGTGTTACCTGGATGTTATGTACAGAATATAAAATGATCATAGAAAAGTAATTAAAATTCTTAAGCATGGGGCCTGCCTGTTGACTTGACATACAACTCGTTTTTAGAGTGAGGTTTGATAATAAGGCAAGTTGGCTGATTAGAGAAATATACACTTAATAATTATTACCTTGACAGTGTTTATCAACTGAAAAAATGTCAAGAAAAATTTCAGCAAATGGACATTATAAACAAGAATGCATGATGAATTGAGACCATAAATGTGAGTGGAAGGGAAAAATTAGGCATTTTGTATTCTGTAAAGAAAGGACTACTTCACCTTTATAAAATTATTTAGGAGCTTCCAATTCATTCATTATAAAATGGTGATTGTTTTCAATCTAAAAGCATTTCCATACAATGATAAACTGCTTTTCTTCAGCAAATCATGATTTTAGAGCAAGCCACACCTGCTGGCTATGCACAGTAGAGGCACCTCTCTGTAAGTTCATGAAGAGCAGGTTTTATCAAAGTGAGCCAGTGGGTGCAGATTAAAAACCATCATTTTCAGCATGTAAGATGACATCGTCTGAAGTGAAGTGGAATTTTATCCAAAGGAAAAGCAGTTCTCTAACGAAGTTCACTGAGGATGAGCCTGGGAAGGGAATACATGGCCTAGGCTCTCAGACCTCTGAACCCAACCTGTCCCGAAGACTTCTATAGTTTAATACTTGGTGTGTGGGTAGGTGTGCATACATGCATGAGCTCACACATGCACACACTTGTGTGCCAGCTTTCCTGACTATGCACCACGTGCATGCTGGTACTTGTGGAGGCCAGAAGTCAGACAGTCATAGCTGCTGGAACTGGAGTTACAGACAGTTGTGAACTGTTTCAAGTGAGGGCTGGGAATTTAACCCAGATCCTCTGTAAGCACAACAAGAGCTCTTAACTGTTAAGTCATTTCTCCAGCCCCTTACTTTTTTGAGACAGAGTTTTTCTGTATAGCAGCCCCAGCTGTCCTGGAACTCACTACCTTGGTCAGGCTGGCCTTGAACTCTTAGAGATCCACTTGCCTCTGCCTCCTGTGTGCTGTGACTAAAGGTGTGTGCCACCACTGCCTGGCTCATAAGGTCAGATTTTTTGTATACTTTTTAATAAAAAGTGTACAATTTTCAAAAATTTGGTTAAACAAA
Organism: Mesocricetus auratus; assembly: GCF_017639785.1. Taxonomy (NCBI): domain Eukaryota; kingdom Metazoa; phylum Chordata; class Mammalia; order Rodentia; family Cricetidae; genus Mesocricetus; species Mesocricetus auratus. The sequence continues at coordinate 72,920,291 of NW_024429194.1, read as the reverse complement.
CAGGGTTTTTCATTTTGTTTGCTTCCTTCTGACCCTTTCTTTCCTTCCTCTCCCTGCTCTTTTCTTCCTTGTGTCACTTTTGGTTCCAAGGGCTACTCATTGCTGTTATATTAGTGATTTGTATTTGAGTAAATAATAAGCGTTTCTACTCTTTACTTTTGAAAACCTCCTCAAATATCACAAATTACTCAGATACATAGGTAGATTTCAAATGTTATCAAAAGCAAAAACTATTACCTTATAGAATAAAATAAATAGATAAATAAAACTTGTTTATTTTACAATGTTTTCAGCGGAGCATATTCACTGTACAAGGTGATTAGCTTCACAGTGTTATTTTTTGTTCAAGTATATCATGCACGTCAATCATATTTCTTCCCTAGTACTATCTCCCATTCCTCTCCCTCCTGTATATTTCTTCATCTTCCAAAATATTAAACTATAACATTTTATGTATATATAAACATACATATGTATATGTATACATACATGTGTATATATGTATACACACACACATACATGTGTATATATGTATGCATACATGCATATATATGTATATTTGTATACATACATATATATGTATGCATACATATATAATTTGAGTTCAACGTATAAGAGGAAGCATATAATATTCTCCTCCCTAGGTTTAGATTATTTTGCCTAGTATGATGGTTCACAAGTCTGTCCATTTTCCTGTAAATCACATTATTTTTCTTCTCTGTGGTTTAATAGAACTCCAGTTAGCATATCATACATTTTCTTCATGGAATGCATTCTGACTGGAAGTAGTTTTGTATTGTTTTTGTTGTTTAATAAGGATATTGATTGCCTATCTAAATATAACAATGGATAAGAAACCAGATGAGTTGAACAAGACAAAATATTTCCTGAAAGCAAGAAAGGGGCCATAGCCAGTAAAACAGCCGACTGGCCATGGTTCTGTTATAGGAAACAAATTTTAAGTGCAACTCATTTCTAAACTTGTAAAAACTGATTAACCTGTTTTCAATTTTGTTATTTCTCTATGTTTCTGTCATGAACATTCATTGAATCTTTACTGGGTCTCCAGCATTGTACTAGGCCCCAAACCCAGAAAACACAAGGTTTTTGCCCTCATACCTCTTCAGCCATTAAGCAGAGACAGAAGACACTGGAGGAGTTCACATGGTGCCAACACAGAAAAGAGTCTGGCCATAATTCTTAGCACTCATTCCTGTTATTGTGGAGCTTACTGATATGAGACTATCATTGCCCTTTCAAGAATAGTGATTTATTATTTTACAAATTACTCAAAAATAAAATATCCATCAAAAGTTTATATTCTCACCCTCCCATACATGACACAAGATATTCTGTGTGTTCTCAAAACTAGTATCAAAATAGATAACAATTTCATAGGGCTGTTTTTCTTGTGGTTTAAAACAACAAAAAAATCTGTTGTTTCCTGTCTTAAAGACAAGTGTTTGAAAGGCTGCTATCTCCTAGGCATGTCTTGTGTGGAGAACTAGCTGGTGCTTCTAGCCCCTGCTGTTCCTCAGCTTGCAGACAGATAGTGGTATAGAGCATGCCTATGGCTCTCTTCTTACAAGGACAGCAATTACATTGGACATTGCCCACGCTATGCCTCATCTTAAGATGTGACATCCACAGTGACCTTATGGCTTGATAAGGTCATTTTATATAGTGTAAGATCTCAGCATTTCTTTACGAAGGTACACAATTCAAGTCACAGTAACATCTAACTCTCCATTTTAACTTTTAACTGTTGGGGGAGGGAGCTACAGTATAAACTGAAAAGTTTCTGCACCCTGATAAGCCTCCTTCACCGATACAGCCATCCAAATCAGACCAAATCAAACTGAATTAGAAAAAGCCCATTTTAATGGACAGAACACTCCTGGATAGCCTTCAAGTCCCCCAGAGAAGAGGCTGGAAAGGGAGACCACAAAAACCATGAGTCTGTTCTCTGGGGGACAGTTTAAATATCCTGTGGGAGTGGCCTTGAACATCTCTGGGGGTGGGGAGTCATCATTTGGAGGGCTTTCTGAGACGCAGTAGGGTTTAGAGAGCGATAGAGGAGGGGAGCACTTGGGTAGGACTTCCAGACTCTTTGGAGATATGAATGCCAGGGACTGGGGAGAAGCTTTCGCCATAACATGAGCAATAGCATACATGATTTATCTCAGAATAATTTCCAACAGTCTTTTCTGTGTTTTGTTGAACAGTAATATTTCTTCTTCTTTATTGTTTGTGCTTGGAGCATCATACGCACACATTTCCTAAAAGAAATAGATTCTGCAGATTCTTCACAACACACAGGTAAAACACTTATAGAAACAATGTTGGGTATTCTGAAACATTTGCATGCTAATCCGTCTTTCAAATACAAGTTATTGCCTAGAATTCCTTTTCAGAGAAGTGCCAGAAATACTGTATCTGTTGTTACACATTTTTTTCTCTTGAGGCTTCCAAAGTTGTTTTAGTTTAGCTTCCAGTAAAATGTCATAGTCAGAATTTAGGATTCAGCTGGACTGCTCAGGGCATCTTCCCTTTGGTGCCTTCTGTAGAAGGAATGAGGCTGCCATGTGATGTAAAGAGAGACTGATTTAATTTGGAAACCCATTCTGGTTTAATAGCTCTTACAGTGGAAACTGACTGGGTCTTAATTTTCTCATCTTCAGTCATGAAAGGGCTATTGTCAGGATGAAGTGACACAACACAGAAGAGTGCCTTCTTCACAGCCAGAAACATGGGCACCACCTGCAGAAAGGCTAGGCTACATCCAACTGGTAGTCTGCAGCAAGGGAGCCTGGGTTTTCAGTCTATTGCCTGAGATGTGAGAACAAGGAAGCTAGTGTTACCCTCAGCTTTTATACAGATGCTGTATTTCAAGTCTTACTTCATCCCCCTTCCTGTTTGAGAAAGGAGGAGCCCAAAAGAAACAGGAAGATGGCAGCCTCTGTACCAGCTGGAGATTATTAACCCTACCCCTTGCTCTCTGTTTTTGACAGTGGGCTGTAATGAAACTTGTACCTATGAGTGAGAAATAACATTGGTCACTCTTACTTTTCTTACTGGGTGAAAGTTAAAAACAGTCATGGGTATAGGGCTCTGTTCATTGACAATCCCAATGGAAGCATAGACATTGCATCCTAGGTTTGACTTCTTACATCAAATAAAAGGAGGACAAAATTCTGGCTTACATCATCCTCCAGGGTTATAGTTGTTTGAGTGCTGCTCAAATGAATCAAAAATGCCATTTCAAGCAAAAGATATCAAAAGGTCTTTCGTTGAAACCTCGTTAAATCTTTAGAAGTCCCTATGGTAAGCAAATAAGAGCAGACAGACCCTTCACTGTTCAATTTCATCACCCATTAATGTTAGTTCTCATATGATCAGCAATCTTTATCCCAGGCGGCTATGCCTAAGATCTCTAATTGTTAACCGAAGGAAGGAGACAAAGAGATTGAGAAGTTAGAAACCAGTTGTAGGCTGAAGAGCTCAGGTTTAGTACTACTCTAAATGCCATCCATTTCTACATTACCTACGTGAGGAGATTATACTATATCTATTGAATCTGCATTTCTAGGGTAAAGACTTCCTCATTGAAAATCTGATGTTTCCTATAGATTATTTTCCCTCTATAGATAAATATGCATACATAAAGTGTGTGTGAGAGAAGGGGAGAGGGGGAGAAAAGGCCCTATCATAGATCTTGAAGCATAGTCAAGTGTATCTAGAGTTCCTGGCTCCTGTGCACAGTCACTTTGAAGCCCAAGTCACTAATTCACTTCTAGTCATGCCCCTTTTATTTTTGCTGGAACAATAACAAAAAGGAGAAAAAGATAAAAATGAAAAATATGAGGAACAGGTATGACTAAAGCAGTGGTTAAGGGGAATTGCTTTCATTTTCAACTCATTAATTACAAACTCAACCACACACAAGAAATAGGGTCTTTTTCTTGCATAGTGATTTGCCCAGTTAGAATTAGGACATTTTCTTATTATCTGTGCAAAACTGGGTAACTGATAGCACCAAAAGTTCTTCCTAAATTATTTATTATTCATTTTTAGATTATAATTGTATCATTTTTTCTTCCCCTTTCCTCGCTCCAAAGCCACCCTCTTTATTCTCTTTCAAATTCATGACCTCTTTTGTCACTGGCTGTATTTACATACATATATGTGTATAATTACATAGATCCACACTGGGCTAGCGGAGGGAAGTCAATATTAACTTCAGAGAAATAGAACATTATATTATAAGAAAGGAAATATAATCATAATATATGATATGGATTCCCCATGAGTGTGCAGGCGTATGATGGTATGATGGCTACATACTAATTTAAAAAATATGAAAGAACAATTTATATTAAATGTTAGAAGGTGAGCAAAGAAACCTGTATTATATGTTTGTAGACTGTTATTACTTAAAATATAACAGTTAAAAATTTATAATATCTTAGTTAAGATAGTGAATATTAATCAATTTTGTATGAAAGTAAAACTACAGCTATAGATGAATACTCACAACTACAAAGATTATTACCATGAAAAGAACATCATCTGGATTCTTACAAATAATATCCTATAAGAGGTGATGTTATAAAGTGAATGGGCACTTAGGAGACAGAGGAGGGAGTTCTTTGTTCCAAAACCAGCATAGTCCCAGGTGCTGAGGGGCCAGATAAAGGTAGAGCACATTGAAAGCACCGGATGTCAACTGGTAATAGCAGGAGAACAACATGGACCCTGGCAAAGAGAGGGAGGAATGAGGTACTTGATCTTAAGGTACTAAAAGTCCCACACAAGTTTGCAGAAGGAATATGCATGATGACATTTATATGGGATATGCTTCTAGCCTAGATGAATTGTAGATAACATGTAGTAGAGGTGCCAGAGAGGGTGGGACATTGTTGGTAATGTCAACTTGGTTGGGTGACTAAAATAAGGTCATTTAGGAGACAAAGTCAAAAGGAGTCTCAGTTTTCCATGTGTGACTCAGTAAAGTTCAGGTCCTGACTTGAAACACTGCTTTTCCTCCGGAAAGTTTATCACTATACTGCCAAAGATCAAATAAGAGTTAAATGAACAAACATATTGACTTACATATAATAAAATACTGACATTACTTTTCTAAATGTTTGTTAGAAGGCAATCAACATTTTGGTAAACTTTAAACTTTGGAAGAGGATTACAGTTAAGTATATCAACATTCCCACCCCCACCCCCACCCCCCGTATTTAAAGGCAGAAATCAGTTACCTTGTGCTAGATAAACCATAATTATTTGAAAACAAGGAATTGTGTCCAGAAGGCACACTTTGCCGTAGCAACCTTCACATTGAACTACAGTGTACCTTTAAGCTTTTCAGGGGCAGTTTATCATTTGTGGCATGTGCTGAGTATATCACAATTTACTATCCACTTGTTCAGTTAGATAGCCAAGATCATGACTCAAGATGGGATTATTCTAAATTTTCTCTTATTTTATGCTTGCAAGGATAATATGCTTAGACTTTAGAATCATTTAAAATTTTTAAATAGAATAAAACAGACTTTCTGGCAAGCACACATAGGACCAAGAAGCAGAGCCATTTTTCAAAGTTCTTCCATGAATTCACACCTATGTGTCTGAGGCAGACCCAAATGTTTTCAAAGTTCTTCCATGAATTCACAACTATGTGTCTGAGGCAGACCCAAATGTTTTCAAAGTTCTTCCATGAATTCACACCTATGTGTCTGAGGCAGACCCAAATGTTTTCAAAGTTCTTCCATGAATTCACACCTATGTGTCTGAGGCAGACCCAAATGTTTTCTCCAAGATTGACAAATATTTTTTTTCTTAAGCTGAATCACTAAAATTTGAGGATTTAAACATGGTACACATTGGAGGAAGAACTGAAGTACAATGTGCATGAGTGTACAACGTTTATGCCCACATTTGTCTCCTCTTTCTCTGTGGGCTGTGGAGCCCTTGCAACTTAAAATCTGAAAAACCAAGGTTTGTTTTCTATCTTTTATTTCTCTTCAGTTTAAAATAAGAAAATCTTAAACACACACACAACAAAAACAAAGAAATTGGATTACAATCACTTAGTGTAGACTGTTGTCTTCCTTGCCAGCCGCCTGGGCCCTGTCACAGTTGCAGTCCCCAAATAATACACAAGACACTATATTAATTATGAAGCTGTTGACTGTTTGTTTGGTTTCTTACTGGATAGCTCTGACTTAAGTATTTAACCCTTAATTGTTAATCTAAGTATTTCTCTTACTAGAGAAAAGGGTCCGGACCTCTTACTCCTCTGGCGCCTACATGGTGTCTCTCTTTCCCAGAATCCTCCTTGACTCCTAGTCACACCTATCTTGCTTCCCTAATAGCCAACAGTGCTTTATTCAACATCCAATAAGAGAGACAGGTTTACAGAATGACATCTCTCATCAACTTAGTTTTTGAACTCAATATGTATTTTTATATAGCTAGATATTTGGACAGACTAATCCACAGGAGGAGGTAGAGATAAAGAATGAATTGACTTTCTTCCCCTATGGAGATAGCTTATTTTTGTCTCTCCCCCTACACCCTGGAAAACCATCAAGGGCCTTATGCATTCTTGGAAAGTGAGAGTGATCCTGGGACAAGTTTATCCTGTGTCAGAGTCAGGTGTTCTGACTGAGTAACAAAACTCCATGATTATTCCCTCTTTGTAAAAGCCTCACAGGTCTCAATGTTTCAACATAGTGCCAGAAACCCCCAAACAACATGTTCTTAACATGAGGCTTGCCTGTCAGTATGTTATCTTCCTCTGGTTGTTAAATGAAAAGGTGGTGTAGCCTCTTCTTCCCACTTTTAGAAATGCGATACCGAATGGGTGCTGTAGCCCAACCAGACATGGTCTCTAAATACCTTACACAGGATGGAAGTTGTCAGTCACACTTATTCAATTCTAAGCAAGCAATTACTTTGCATTTTAATTTGCTTTTGATGTAAAAAAGAGGCTTAATAGTCATAATACTTTAAGTATTGTATGGCTTTCTTTTGTCTTCTGCTCCTAAATTAATACCTAATTGATAGTCATTTTTTAGGTAATGCCACCTTTGGCCAGAGGAAACTTGTTGAGTGACATTACCAACATGAACCAAATAGTATCATCTGTTTCAAGGGAAAGAGTGCAAACTCAGTCTCAAATTCATGGATTGTTCTTTCTCAGTTTTACCAGTAATTTGGTTTTCCATGCCTTGCCAGTCATCCAGTAGTACGATGGGGTATCTGTTGAGTGCTGGCCAGAAAGCACACACCAAAAGACAGGAATGGTGCTTGCTTTCCAAGACATCACAATCCATAAGGATCTAAGAATGCAGTGTCAGAGTTCTTGTGTTAACTCTGGGGCAGAGGTATGGAAGAGGGGATATTTGGTTCCACTACAGAGAGAAGGCAAAACTTGGAGAAGCAGAAATTATGAATTTTCAATAGATGATGAGTCCACACCAGGGTGAATGTGTTAAGAAGAGTTGAAGCAGAATACAATGCAGGCTATCAAAATGTTTGCCACAGTATCTATCACACATATATATATGCGCACATACACATATATGCAGATACCTACATACATCTAACTTAGTCTAACACGTTGTCTCTCGATTGTCATGTAACATAAACCTCAATTCATTAACTTTAAGTCTTTCATCCTTGAAACAATAAGGAACCCACATCACACATATGCAACATAACATTTGAGTGATTACAGCTTTGTATAATTTCATAAAACTATGCAGCCCTGAATGCAGAGAAGGATTTATGCAGTTCTAACAGGGTTACTTTTCCTGCTTCTATGCACACCCTTCTGCAGTATATTATCACTCATTTGAATTTATAACTGACACTGACAAAAAACAGAAGTATACTGGTACTGCATAGATTCATTTTTAACAGAAATATGCTCCGAGTCTAATTTGGAGAACTTGAAAATGTCACTTTCATTCTTTTTTTTATTTTTTTATTTTTCAGTTTAAATTTAGATTAGAAACAAGGTTGCTTCACAAGTCAGTTCCAGGCCCTCTCCCTTTCCTTCCCCTCGTCCCGTGCCCTCCCCCCTACCCCCCATTATCCCCTCATTTCCCCAGGGAGGGTAAGGCCCTCCATGGGGGTGTCCATAGTCTGTCATTTCATCCAGGGCATGGCCTAGACCCTCCCCCAAGAGTTCAGGGTGAGAGTGGATCTCACATTGTTGGATGGGAGTCCCAAGTCCGTGTGTATCTATGGACAATTAATTGAAATAGAGTGTTATCCTAAGTAAAATGTTGGCATTGTTTTGGCATTATCTAAAAGGAGCAATTGGGAGAAAGATACTATGAAATTCATTTTCCAACACCAACAAAGAATTTCTAGTTTGTATCAAAAGAAGAAACTAACTAGAGTCACTACACAGAGTTGTCAGTTTTATAAAGATTGTCCCCAAGGAATTTTATAACTTTTGCTATAATTTTATAATTTTTGTTTTTTGAAAAGCCTGACTTTTGAGAACTCATGCACTCCCATTCCATGCAAATACAAAAGCAAGTTCCAGCTCTATAAATAGTCATGATTTTGTCATACTTTAATGACTAAACTGGAGATTCTGTGAGATTCATTGCATTTAGCCTGCGGCTACATTTCTACCATAAAATTTCCTCGAGTTGGCTATTATGTAAAACAAAGTGATTTCACTGTGGTCCTCTTTGGAGGACCTGCTGCTGTTTCCATGAGGATGTAGTAGCAGCAGCAGCTGAAGCAAACGGTTTGACTGGAAAAAAAAAAAAGGTTAGGGACCAGTGTAGGGCATGGATATCAGGGGTGACTGCTGTGTCAGAACAGCATTTAGGTGAAAACCCACAGCCTGAAAACCAGTCACATGTGACAAATCTCCCCTTGCAATTTGAGAGGATGCCCTGCTCGGTTTCTCATGGCCAGAAGAAGAAAAGAAGATTTCTGGTTAAGGCTATGTAACTCCATTCTGAGATAAAGCCAGGTTTTCCTATGCTAATTTGTATTACTTTGCATAAGAAATGAGAAGGGAAGAAATCCTTTATTAAAGGGTTTTTAGTGATAAGCATGTACCAGAACCCTTCCTTTTCTCCTTGTCTTTTTGTCTCAAATACTGGTTTCATAGCTGGCGGTTTGGTTTTATGATTTTTTGTTTTTGTTTTGTTTTTCCAGTTTTTTTTAAACCTGTGATGGAGTTTATGAGTGGCTACATAAAACAGTACTTGGATGGTAACCTCCTCGCTGGCACGCTTGTGTTTTGTGTGCTGTAATCCTGCTAAGTACCCGTACAATGGTGTAACAGCTGGTGCAGGCTTCAGGAGGGGTGTTAGTGTGCTATGTTGGGACTTGAGCTCCATGAAGAAAATGAGCTGGGTCAGCTTTGAATAGCCCTAAGTACCCCTCAGACAGCTGGCCCTGTATCTACACACCAGCCAGTCTTGGGAGAGAGAGTCTTTGGCTAGCATTAATTTTCTTCTCCAGCAGACGGCGAGGTACCAGGAGCCAGGTGGACTGTGCACCTTGGGACTCACACCTAATGATCTTCTGGAAGGCAGGTGCATTGGCAGGGAGCATAAGCTGATGAAAACCCAACCAGTATTAAAGAGTAAACCTTTGCTACCACGGGGCTTTTATAGGAGTGGGGTGCATTAGCGTTAGATCATTACAAAGCATTTTGCTGACTGCTGCAGAATTAATGGCCCTTTTACGGCTCACAGTTAATGACTGTCAAGAAACAAGTTTATATCTGTTCAAATTGTAATGTTAAATCAAAGTAGCCAGCTGCCAGATGCATCCAACACACGCAGAGTCCTTCTTGTGTAATAACATTTGATGCTTCCCCTACACCCAGCAGCTGATTGGATCATTGCTAAGAACCTAAATTGTCTTTCATGTGCTTGCTATACATTTATCAAGGCAAAAGGCAAGCAGGCGGTCCCTTTAAGAAGAGAGCCTTATAGAAATCTTGTTTCTTTCGATATGAAAGTGCACAAAAATGATTATTTATTCAGTCTCTCATTTTAAGTAGCTTCTGGTCTCAGTGAACGCTCACAGAAATTGTACCCTCATTTTCTCATTACTCATTGTAGACACCTGATGTGAACTCGTTCAGATCTCACTCTTTTGTGGGCACAAAATTGGCCATGGTTTTATTTACCGTTTTCTTCTTTCTGATGGGGGAAAAAAGAAAGTCTTCTAATCAACAGCTGCTGACTTCACTGTGTGCTTCCTTCTATTCATTCTTCCAGATTTGCTCTGCAGAGCATTTGAGCACCTCCAATTGCTTCTTCCACGGATTCATCTAGCTGAAAACAGTCCAGCAAACCAGCCCCTTAGGACCACTGCCTCCTGCAATGTCTTTCCATTACAGACACCCTAAAAGACTGCCCGCCCTTCACCTGCGTCTCCTCCTCCTCATCACCTCTATGGACTGTGCAGCCCAGCCCACTGTCCCCACTCTTCCTTGGGTTAAGCAGCATTCTCAGGATGACGGATGTGTTCCGACCCCATACACATGCACCACTCTCCTGACTGCCATTCTCTGCCTACTGCTCCTAAGTCCTGTATTTTTGAAACTTCAATTCTGTGGATTCACAGTTCGGCTTGTCCTTGTGTTTCTACTCATGACCCCTCTTCTGGCTCAGTTCTGCATACACACACACATACATGTAGACATAGATGTGTATATGGACACATATAGAAACATATACACGTATATAGGTATATATGCACATATATGCATATACCATACATGCATGCATAAACACACATGTATGATATACTTAATGCATGTGCACACATATACATATGTACACATACACATATGCACATATATATGCATGTACATTCATACACATATGTACACCCCACACAGTGTACCTATGCATACACACACACATAGACACTTCTTCATTTCTTTGTATACTAAACTCCTTCAATTTCAAAGAAAACTGGTGACTTTCAGATCTTTTACCTCTCTCCTCAAAATTTCAACTCTGTGATGGACATCTTTGTTCTCAGAGGTCACCTGATTTTACTATTCCCAACTTGGATCTGTTTATATTCCTGTCCATAGGAGTTCTTTTTTTGTCTTCTTTATTTCTATTAAAAACATAGCTTTTAATGAGACGCCTAAGGCAGTCAACTGTCACCTGCTTCCCTCTTACTCTTTGCCAGCCACGTGCCAAGACCTCCCATCCTCCATTTTCTAGCGTTTCCTCACCTATCGTGTGTGTCCTCTCTTCCCCTTTCCCTTTATTCAAGACCACTTACACACTGTCATGAGAGGTCAACTGTTGCTTTCCATTGTGAGCACTGTTGTTGGAGCTCTTTAGTGAGCCACGAGAAACAGATTATCTTCTAACAACTGACACTCCAAGTGCAGAAACATCAGTGTGTGTATTATTTACTGCAAGCAATGTAAACATGGAGTCTCAGAAATATTTCCCATGTAATGAGGCCCACTTGTCTTGACAGACTGCATGAGTTCACCCCTACTCACTAGATTATGTGCTATTCCTTTAACAGTCCCTAATTTTTTCTTTTTGGGACTCTTTCCTGCTGCTTCTTTTAGGATTTCTTTTTTATCTAACTGCTCCATCTCTGCTTGATACATATTTTTTCAGAAAAAATAGCCAAAATTATGAACAATAAAATACATGTGACATATTTATAGGTAAAAAATTTGATGATATAGGTATCTCAACCATTTAATATCCCATAATGATTAGTATACTGTATTTCAACTGAAAAATTCTGTTTCAATGATTTATTTAATTATGTAAGGATTTAAGGATAGCAAAATACCCATGTGTTTCAATAAATACTTGTTGAATGAATAAGTGAGTTTAACTAATTTTTTTAACTAGCAGCTCTTGGAGCATTACTTTGGTATTTCTCAGAACTGACAAAGTTATCTGTTTTGTTTTAATTTGTAATTTCGTTCTCACTGATTTGTGAACTATTTTATATGCTACACCTATGGATACAGTGAGATGAGTTTATCATTAAGATAGACACAGGAAATGAAACACAATATACCTTATTTGCATATTGCTAATTAGTATTACAAATGAGGAATATATACTGTCACGGCATGACAAAATATAAGAATACATTTTCAGTCAAATGAGCTCTGTATCCCAGGTACCACACAAATCATTGAGCCCATCAGTGAATTCTTGTTAGTTATAAGTATAACACATTTCCAGTAGTAACCTTACTACTACTGGTCATATTAGCATTCTACAATATATACCTAGACATAAAATGTTCACATGCATGTCATTCTCTTTATGTGTGGACCTTGTGCGCATAAGAAAGATTCCTTTGTCAGTATGACATCTAAGACATTTACAGCATGGTGGGTGCTTGCCTGTGCTTCACAGTTTCTTACTCTGTGTCACATTTTTGTCTCCTGATTTCCTTTGTTCAACCTTCCTCATCTTTGGTGAAAAATTGGCAACAAGGGCTCCATTCTAGGTTTTTGGTGGTTTGGTTTGGTTTAAGCAAATCTCTACGCTGTTACTGTTTACTAAGATTCCCTTAACTCTGTAGTCCCACGCCTCTGACCGTCTGCACACAATGTTGTCTTCTTAGCAGACATACTGCTATGAATATTTTATACAACTTCTAAAATTAGTTCCATATTTCTGAGTGCCCCAAACAGACAACTTCATCTTCCTTGTCCCAGTAGTTAAAAATACTAGCAGGAATTTAATATCCTGCTTGTTGAAATTTTGAATAAGCTAGGCAATGAATCTCTCCCAGGCCATTCAGAAAGTGATAAGACCCTTGGGAGTTGCTGTAGGATGGTTTATATGAGAGACAATTACTTCAGGTAATCAATCCTATCGATAACACCAAGAGGAGCAAGGGCTATTAACTCCAGCTCACAGGAAGTTAAGCATGGCTTTCTTGCTCACATTGTGGAGCTAAAATTCAAGCACAAGGCTCTTGAATTTTGCAGCCCATGCTTGTTCCCCTTTATTGTGTTGGGAGGTTCCTCGAGTTCTGAAAATGTGTAATGGTGTTTAACATAAAAAGCTGCCCTTTCACTTTCCTTTATGGAAAAATGGAAATTTATCGCATGATTAGCAAGCAGTGTAACCTACTTATCCTGCATTTGTTTGCTATGGCGTTACCGTGTTAACCCAGTTAGAATGCATAGCTCCTCTGAGAGCATGGATTGCTGAGGTGGGCAAGAGTTTTCTTTGCAGAGATTGGAGATCATTGGCTCTATGTGATTACAACATTCCCGTGCTTAGTCTGCTCATATAAAACCATTCCTGCTCATATCAACATCACTTACCTTTCTTCAAAAATTATTGCTTGTGGATATATAAAAAAATGACCTGACAAAAATTAGGATGACTTGTAGGTAGACTTGATGGTCTTTATATTCCCATTTCTAAATGCTCATTCACTTATAATAGCTAATGTTGCTGTGTCGCTTCATACAAAACTGCTCCCATCCCTCAATGTCACCGTGACCTGTTACTGAGCCACCATAAGCTGTTTGCTTCATACTAATTATAATTTGTTTAAACTTGTGTACTCAAAAGTGTTGTCTTGGAGTCTTAATTGTGCTAAATTACACTGAAATAGCAATCTTCAAATCCTTTTCATTGTAATGTAGTAAAGGTACCTATCCCTTCATAAAGACTCAGATACAAGTCTCTCACCCATGATGGACTTGGTAAAGAAGACTGACTATGGGAGATCTAGGCTGTTTGCTCCATGTGACTCCATTACACTGGTGTTTTTGTTGAAAGAAGTTGAGAACGGATTTTAGAGGTCAGACATGACAGTGGTCTTGACCAGGCCTTCTACCCCTATTCTGTTAACCAGAACATACCATATTATGACACCTAAAGATGAAAAGATTTACAAGCACAGTTTTCTAGTTACATAGAAATTAAATAAGTTAATACACCACAAAACCCTGCCACGTTGGATAACTGTATGAACCAAAATTATATTTATAATGCATGATGAAAAGTAATTCCAGTAACAGGCTTTTTAAGTCAATTATGAGGAAAAAATAAAATGAGATATAAATATTTATACCTACCATGCAAGTAATTACACAGAAATAGAGACTGTGCTAACATGCTAGTTCGTAGCAAGAGCCATTTTCCAAGATAGAATGCTGTAAGTCTGAGGATGCCATAACCAACAGATGAATGATTTCCTAGAATCCTCCACATAGAGAATCTTCAAAACCCAAATCTCTGAATGGAAAAGGTCATCTCTTAGGTTTACATTCCTTTATCCCTTTAAATAATTGTTTTTAATCATCTCCATTTACTTGATGTTGTGTGTGTAGATAATCAGATAAGGAAACAAAACTGAAACTCATATCTTCCTGGGTTCTGCCTGTAGATTTTCTGAATATGTGTAGAATGGTTTATTTACCTGATGCTCCCTCTCACTATAAGATTTACTGCATGAAGTCTGAAACATACATAAGCCATGAACACCATTACGATGACTGAATAAGTGAAAAGGATTCTGGATAAGAAGGGAAGTGTGAGTGCTATCAGCATCAGATGGAAAAGAAAACACCTAGACCCTATTAAGACTCAAGATAGAAAGGAAGCTGGAGGATAGAAAGGTCATAGATGTTTGCTCAAAGGCAACAGTGGCTCCATAGCCCTTGGGACCTCTAACTGCTGGGAGAAAATAGGACCTTCGTGGAAAAGGTGATGGCTTGGGCTTGAAAGAATGGCTTTTGAAGAGAAGGAACAGGGAATGAGACACTGAGCTGTTTAAATTGACAGTGACCAGTCCTTAGTTGTAGAACAGGAGGAGGCAAGGCAGATGCTCAACACTGAGACTGCGATAATCAGGCCACTTTTTCACAGAGCGTTATAAAGAGCCACAGTCATGGGGAAGACAATTGCAAGTTTTGATAAAAATAGACTTGAATGTTTTATATACCATCTCAGAAGATATATCTGCCTATGAATGAGTCAGTCTGAAGTTCAAGAGAAATTAAAACTGGCAATTTTATTTTTGCTTGAGACAGGTCTCACTATGTAGCTCTGGGTAGCCTGGAGCTCACTATATAGCCCAGGTTGAATTCTAACTCACAGGGATTCACCTGTCTCTGCCTCCCAAGTGCTGAGATAAAAAAATGTGCACTACCACACCTAGCCTTAAATATGGAAATTTAAAATTGGGATTCATCAGCAAATCTCTCCCTTTTCCCAAAACCACTGAATGTGCCTGAATTATTATTATTCAATATAGACATGTAATATGAGTTCGGGGGTATTCCCTACCATTAAGTGCTAAGGAAGATACTATTCAGTTGCTGGCATATATTAAGTGCAGCAATATCCCACAGGCAGCCGAGTGGAGTGAAGTTAGGAAATTGCTTAGGTTTTATTCAATCTATTTTATGCAGTCATGCTTGAGGATGCCACATGGTTCCTAGGAGTTAATTTTAGACTACGCTTTTGGCCCTAAGGGAAATTTTTATATCTCAACATGCTACAAGCATCACCAATGGTTTTTTTTCTTCTCAGCATTTACAGATGTGTTAAAATGATAACCCTCCCCAGAGGACAAGCTGTATAAGGTATTTGAGAGCTAGTCAAACCAGACGGGCTTCCTGAACATGAGTCCCGGCTCCCCATTTACTATTCATGTGATCATATTTACTATTGATATGTCTAAATCAAGAGTATATCATATATTTACTCTTTATATGATCACATGTTACTCAGGTCAACTAATCACCTCAAATGACAACTATAGGGAAATTGATAGTAGCATGGAGTACTCAAGCAATAGAATTGTAGCACAAATTCTTCTTGATATTAATAATAAAAACACAGAGTCAAGCTGAAGATCAGAGAAGCAAAGCAGCCAGCCACTAGAGAGTTCTTACCTCTACAAATGCTCAGACTGAAAGGGAGATCCTGTTCTCAGACTGCATCTGTCTCCACCAAACCTCAGACTGCCTGAACTCACGTCTCCTCCCACTTTACATTCCTCTCTAGTGTTAGGATTTAGGTGTGCCATCCGAAGTTCTGGGATCACACTGTGTGTGCTCTGTCTCTCTTTAGACTGGATCAATTTCAAGTAGCACAGAACAGAGATCCCTCTGCCTCTGTCTCCCAACTGCTTGGATTAAATATGTATAACACCACTGCTTGGCCTCTATGGCTAACTAGTGTGACTAGCTTTATACTCTTAGTCTTCAGGTAAGCTTTATTTGTTAGATCATAAACAAAATACTGCCACAAGAATCAGCAAATACTAAATCAATATTAGCCTGTGTTGTCAAACTGGTCTGCCCAGTCATTACCACCTTGCTTTATTCACAGTACTATTCAATAGATAATGGTCGAGTGAAAGCGCTTAACTGAGCATTTGCTGAAATATTTTTTATATATAAGATCATTTTACAAACATACCACTCAAGATAAACTGTAATTCCCATATTTTTGCTCAATAGTGTGACATTATCAAGACAAATACTTTGGACTTTAACCAATTCAGGAAAACTTAGCTGGGCTATAAACAGTTAGTTAGTATTTCCTTCAAATAATATTGTTAGCCCAGCTGTTCCATGAGTACATAACTTGTCTCATGTTGTATTGGTTTCTAGTGCACTTGTTTTCATAATACTTGCTTATTATGTGGGAGAGGAGCATCTTTAGCATCAGAGCTATTACTGTGAATCAAAAAAGGTACTTCCCATGCCACTATTTGTTTTATACAAAGAACCTGTAAAGAAGACACTGATACATAAAGAGCTCAGGAGCAAATGAGGTGCTAGAAATGATTATAACAGTTCAAATAAATGTCAAATAATGTGAGAGAATCACAATGTCTACTTTTAATTAGAAAATTTTACAAACATTTTTGAAGTCTAAGTTGGATACCATCATTATCTTTATTCTATTCGCTACAATGACAAACACAGGCAGTATGTACTAGACACATTGTGGGCCAGATAAACCTAACACAAATCATTGCAACTTGATCTCCTGCAAAAGTCACATGGCAAATGTTATAGTTGCATCCATTTTAAAATAAGAGACATGGGAAAAACCATGATAACTGCAAAGTATTAGTAATTTATTTCACATTACATAAGTAGAAACTGAGACAACAAAAGGCACATTGACTCTAGAACCCGCACACCTCAACA
This sequence comes from Mesocricetus auratus, assembly GCF_017639785.1. Classification (NCBI taxonomy): domain Eukaryota; kingdom Metazoa; phylum Chordata; class Mammalia; order Rodentia; family Cricetidae; genus Mesocricetus; species Mesocricetus auratus. Next base: position 72,903,100 of record NW_024429194.1, on the reverse strand, counting down.
TGGACAAAGTCCTTCATAGCTCAGAAACTCATGCTCTATCTGTCACCATATTTAATCTTCACAATCAACTGCAAATTAAATATTATCTTGGAATGTGTAAATTGTGCAAAAGCACACAGGTAATAATTACAAGGTTCAAATGAGAACCTTAGTGATTCCCTCTGCAGTCTGTGTAGTAATGAGTCCACTCTTGGAAATGTGGAGCTCTGTGGAGCACTCTAGTGACAGTAGACATTGACTACAGGAGCAAATTGAATGTGGTCAATAAAGGAGTACAGTGTGGGCAGGTTCAGCATGTTGATGTGCCATGCTTTAGCTGAATAAACAGAAGACAATCATTGTAACTGTCAGTGCCACATCTTTCCAAACTCATAATATTGGCCAATATCTGACAGGGGTGTGACAAGCACTAGATCAGAGCCAAGGGAAGGACTCTAGAGTCTCCCAGAGTGGAGAATTTTAACATCAAATTATTTCTCCTGTAATAAATATGGGACAATAGCTGAAACATTTACCTGAGATGTAAAAGTAAAACACAATTTCCAAACCTACCCATCCATACACCAGTATTATTCAGAAAGTAAGTATTCATAAAATATGTGTGTTAATAAATAACTATTACATTGGCCAGAATGTTCATTTAAAGGTGGATACATTTGGTCATACAAATACACAAGAAACTTCATTTAAAGGTGGAGAAATTTGGTCATACATATAAACAAGAAACTTGTAAAACACATGAGATCAGGCCTTATTCATATGTAGGTCTATCACAGGTATTTTTAAAGGCTCTAAATTTTATGTTTATAGAATCAAGTTAAATATATTTTGTGATCATGACTATTCAATACTTTACTATTCTTAAAATATTTCAATGGGGAAAATGTTACACAACAATTAGGTATTGTAATACAAACCTAAATGATGCCTCTTTGCTAGATATGCAATGTCATCTCCCTACATCTGTTGATTCATTATACATTGATTGAAATCTCAGAGTGTGGAAAGTGCCATGCTAAGAGTTTTAAGAGCTTAAAAAACAACCATACATTACTGCTGCCCTCATATTTGTTATATTCCAATAAGAGACATAATATGTGAATATTTGTAGATGTGATGTGTGCTATAGTATGTATGGCTATGAATGAAATATAAGGAGAACTTAAAATTGAAGACATCACTACTATTTATGAGGTTCCAGAGTAGAAATCCATGTAACCTGCCTAGTATTTCAGTAATTTCTTCCAAAGAATAAACAGACCCAGTTAGCATCTGGGCCAAAGAGAAGGTGATATAGACTATACACTGAAGTGCAGTTTGACCAAAATCCAAAGAAGGAAGTGAGTTTCAAGTGCCTAGTTGGATCAGCACTGAACACCTCCTGGATCTGGAGTTTTGGGTGCTAAAGCCAGCAAAGTCCCCAGCACAGGTAGATAGGTTGCATATCCTGGTCACCATCCACATGTAGTGCCTGCACACAGACTACTGACCTATGAAAACACATTTTAGTACTCTAATAGAGAAGGTCTCTATTTGATTGTTGTTGTTTGTCTAGACAGCGTTTGTGTAGCTTTGGAGCCTATTCTGGCACTTGCTCTGTAGACCAGGCTGGCCTCGAACTCACAGAGATCTTCCTGCCTCTGCCTCCTGAGTGCTGGGATTAAAGGAGTGTACCACCATCACCCAGTAAAGGCCTTCATTTTTAAAGCATGGACCTCCTGTCTTATTCTAGGTTAATCTTGGCAGTGGTTCTCTCCTTTGTTTTTGTTTTTGTTTTTAATGTTGGGGGCTTTGGAGTTCTGGCTTCCACTTCCTTGGTCACCAAAAAAGGACATATCAGTAGAAGCCTTACTTCCTGAAATAGAGAGACAACTCAGCAGTTTGCTATCAAATTCAACCACAGAATTTGTAACTGGAGAAGCGAATATGGATTCTTGACTGAAGCTGACCTTAAACAGGACAATCTCTCTGAACTCCAAGTTCTCTGTGTCTGCAGTTGAGTATAAGACATGTGAACTTTAGAAACTCTATGTGTGTTATAAAGTATTACCAAAAAGGTTCACAACTAAAATGGAATAGCATAATTCATGTGTTATTGTATCAGAAAGCTGCCATTTGACAGTGACCAATGGAAGAACCACATCACCAAGGAAAGAGTGCTTCAGCATGAAGATATCAGCTAAATTGTCCACTGTTTATGGCAACTGTGAGAGACTCCGAGTACTACTGACTCAGAACAGTGCCATTTGGCCATTACTTCTCTTAGTAAAGACTGAAATTGTGGGCAGTCCCCCCTCTTTGTCCATAAGTGTACATTCTGTGTCCCCTCCAGGATACCTAAAACTGCCATTGGTACACACATGTACAATGCACTATGTTTCTGCTTCTTTGCAAATAATGGCATAGTTTAAATTATAATTTGGACACAGTAGAGACATGTCATAAAATGGAACAATTATAAAAATACACTGTAAGAAAAGCTTTGTGAATGTTCTCTCTCTTGGAGTGTCTTAACGTTTCACCTTCACCTCTGAGAGCATGCATAGCTCCCTTTGGCATATCTAAATGTCCAGCCTCAACCATGTTGGGCCTTGGGGATGCTTCTAGTAAACTACAGGTTACTTGAACACAAGTGACACAGTACTACACAACTGGTCTGACAAGGAGACAGTGACTAAGTGACGACTGGGCACAAACTAGTTCACTTCTCTAGTCTGACAAAGGGAGAGGGCAAGGATTTTCACTGCATCATCAATGAGTATTTATTTCTAAAATGTAATTCTTGTATTTTGTGGGTGCAGTTTACCCAAGGCCACCAAGGCAAAGGAGGTAGAACAAAAGAAATCAAAACTAGATATAAGGGTATTGAGTTACACAGCACAGATTCTTGGTGAGTGAATCAATTTTCCATAAGTCTTACTGTGAAATTCAACAAAAATAAAGAGATCATCTACAGCAAAAGTCCCTCTACTGACTAAGTGCCTAGAAAACCCACCATTGAGGTCAAAAGCCCTGACTTTTCCTCCCCCTGTTGTAATTGTCTGGTGCCCCTGACTAGTTACATGTTCCTTCCCTAAAAATAACCACTGCCATGGTTTGTTGGCACTCAGTTGCTTAGTTTAATTGATGATTTTGTCAAGTAAGTCATGGACATATTAAAATATAATATAGCAATATCATTAAGTGTGTTCTCTCTGTGTCTCTATATCTCTCTTCTCTCTTTCATGTCCATCTATACAATGTTATCTGCAGTGTCAATGTGGTGATTGCTTGCACATGGTGTTCTTTAATATGCTCCTATGTTCTCTGCACTCACTACAATCTGTTTGCCTTTGGAAAGCCTTTGAGTGGCATCATTTCCTCCTATCAGGTGACACAAATTGTGCATTCATCTCTGATATGTATGAGAGCAGTTGTCATGTCAGAGAGCAGTGTAATTCACAGTCCTTAGACTTATTAAGGACTATTGGCATGGCCATGGTCTATAGCCATTCTTTACTTGGTACTCAGTATATTTATATAAAGAGAAAGATAAATATCCTCTCAGCTATTGCTATTTATTTATTTATTTATTTATTTTGACACAGAGTTTCTCTGTGTAACATCCCTGGCTGTCCAGGAACTCTCTTTGTAGACCAGGCTCACCTCAAATTCTCAGAGATCCACCTGCCTCTGCCTCCTGAATGCTGGGATTAAAGACATGCACCACCATGTCAGACCCTCTCAACTGTTATTTAGCTATTCAGTGATACAAGTTGTATAGAATGAACTTGAACTTTGCTGACTACTTCATTTCACTACCAAATTAAGCTTTGACATTTAAATTAGATCTTGATGAGCACATGTCCTGTTTGGAATGATGTCTATGAAACAGGGAGGACCCTAAGAGAGATATGTTTGGTAACCCAGAGAAGGGGAACAGGAAAGAATCTTCTGAGGGAATTTGGAGCACAGGGGTGGAGTTGGGGGTGAGGAAGCTGGGAGAAAGAGAGGAAGTGAAAAGGAAAGGAGAGGAATACATGGGGGAGCAGGAAAGTTTAGTCGGGGGAAGAATAGAGGAGAGAAAGATGAGAGATACCATAATAGAAGGAGATATTATAGGTTTGAAGAGAGATCTGGCACAAGTGAGATGTTCAGAGGCCTACAAGGATGACACCAAGTGGCAATCTAACCAGTAGTGGAGAGGATACCTTAAATGCCCTTTCCTGATAATGTGATTGATGGCTTCCTTGTGTGCCATCCTAGAGCCTTCACCCAGTGGCTATAGGAAGCAGAGGCAGACACCCACAGGTAAACACTGAACTGAACTCCTGGAACCCAGTTGAAGAGAGGGAGGAGTGATGAGCAAAGGGGTTAAGACTTGGCGGGTGAAATCCATAGAAACAACTGTCCTCAACAAGGGGGAACTCATAGACCCCAGACTCATAGCTGATAGGCCAGCAAGGGACTGATCCAAACCCCTTGAATGTGGGAGTCAGTGAGGAGGCCTCGGCATTCTTTGGGGCCTTGGGCAATAAATCAGCATTTAGCCCTGTCATCCAGATGGACTTTGGGAGACCATTCCAAGTGGAGGGATGCTGTCTCCACCTGGACACATAGGGGAGGGCACAGGCCCTGCCCTGGATCATATGACAAACTTTTGAGATCCTCTATGTAGGGCCATACCCTCCTTGGAGAGTAGAATGGGGATTGGGGGAGGGACTGGGGAAAGGTTGAAGGAGGGAAGGAGAGTAAGGAGGGAGAGGGAGCTAGGATTGACATGTGAAGCAAACTTGTTTCTAATTCAAATTTAAAATGCAAAAAGATAATTAAATATTATATATTGAAATGCTTCATTCACATATATAAGTTCTCACATATTGCTAAGATTCTCTGCTAGAAATAATCGGAAAAGTATTCCTTATAAACTCCCCCAATCTACTTGTGTTTTGAAAATATTCAGATCAATGTTATTTTTCTCAATTTCCATATAATTTTCCAGTACAAGAAAGGCTGCTTAGTTATTAGAAAATCTGGCCCTCATATTCCAGTGAAATTTGGAAGATTCTGGAATTATGGGTCTTTTGTTCAAAATACCCTTTAATTTTGGGGGATGAGCCCATTAGCAGCAGAGGTTGGAATCTTTCCAGGGTGGATGGGCCAAGGGCAGCACTTGATAAATGACTGGAGAAGCCACACTTGTTTCCTCAGATGGAAACAAAAGAACAGAGGGCCTAGTAATGAATAAACACAACAGCCAAGAGCAGCTGCAGAACTGGACCAGCAGCCTCAGTTGAAATTGCCTGCTTCTGCTTCACTAGAATGCTCACGTTACTTTTTGATAACTGAAAAAATATTTTTTAAGCTTTAATTGTTTATTTTTTTATTAAAAGCTAACTCTAAGATATGGTAAGAGCTCCAAATGAGTAACAGCTTAGAGAGTTGCACATCCAGCTTTCCAAACCTTCCACAAAGGAGTCTAGTCAGTCATGACAGCAAACACCCAGGAGTGAATGAATGAGCCATCCTTGCCTTATTGTACTCCATCCCTTGACATGGATATTTATGTACAGAGCATCAATATCTGAGAATCCGTAACTCACTTAAATTCAGCTTAGAATCTTCCAAATGCAATCTGTGTGTGTTGGAAGAGGTGAGATCCAACATCTTCACACCTCATAACATCAGAGGTATTGTTCCCTCTACACACAGAATATTTGTTTCTGTTTGTGACCACCACTGATTTCCATAGAATTCCCTACAACTACCTCATCAAATACACTTGTTCCATAAAGAAATGAAGTGTTAATTAATATCTCCTACAAGTGGTTTCTAATTTGCAGGACATCCTGGTGAAATTCATTCACATGAGTACCACTAATTATCATCCCACTTTCATGAAGGTTCCAGGTCCTGGCTTCCATCCAGGTTGTTAGGTGAAATTAGGCCCAGATAATCAGATTATTACCTCCCTAAGGAAATGGCCAACAATGACTGCTCATCTCAGGCTACTGACTGGAGTTGAGGTGTTGTTAGTCACAAAGTCAGTTTGTTAAAAATTAGTGCTCATTGGATTCATTTCTTGTTATCTGCTCTAAACATTTCACAAAGCATTTTTAGGAAATTAGACTCCAAAAGGTATCTATAGAGAAATATTCAGCAATTAAACATTTTCAAAATCTACTGTGTCTTCTAGCCAAAGTCATGAGTATATAAATAAGGTTTTAGTTTTTGTTTTGCATTCAAATCTACCTGCTATCTTGTCCAGTTTAAAATGTACTGGGACAAGAACATACCTCTTAATTTGCAGAGGTTTTAGACAAATCAGTGTTGGAACAAAAGGAATTGGCTTTTATTAATCTGCTTTGGCTGCTTGTAGTATATCTTTAAGGGATCCAAACTACTACCTTGAAACCCAAAGTAACTATGAGTGTGAAATTAAATGGATTAATCCTATTATTTGCAGATCTGAGCTTCATCCTTAAATCTGTGTTCACCTTTGCATCTTATGAATTCCAAATATAGAATCACAAATGGGGTTATTGTGCATTACATTAGACTGTAAATATCGCCAGTGTCAGTGTCCTGAAATATTATATATGACTTTAATAAAATTAGCATAAGTACTATATATGTTGGTAATTTATTTGAGAAAGTGCATTGTATTTATCTAATTTTTAAATATAGATCTACATGCATTATGGTGTTTCACATGTCTATTTAATGGACATGCCCTTATTATCTAATTAAAATATTTATTTTTTGTGCCAGTGTCATGTGCTCATATTTACTTAAATATTCTTTATTTGTAGTAGGAGACTGTGCCTTGCATCTTCTCTGGGTACTGGTCTTTACAGATAATTCATTCAATCGTTTCTATAGGGTCTAACTGAAAACTGAAAGACCTCCCCCCACTACACACACACACACACACACACACACACACACACACACACACACACACTCATCCTTGCCCATACCAACTTCATAATTTTCATTCGTTTCTGGGTTTGTTTTCTAAATTTAAATAATTTATTTGATTCATCTTCCCTATATTAAATAATGATGAAATATTTCTTTGTTGCAAAACGTGGAGTTGTGGACTAAGTAATTTCTGTTTCTCAGTTTTTTTATTATCATATTAGAATCTTATATCAATGAAGAAATTAAATGTGTGCTCTTTTGAAATGCCCTATTTTCAACCCCTCTATCCTTAATAAACAGAGATGGTATTGACACAAGTGAATTTTGTTTAACCACACTACATTTGCTTCTTAATTAGTGAATATTCATCTGTCATCAGCAGCAGCTATGACACCCCACCCTGCTAACATGTTCTGTCATAAATAATCAATGAGGCACTATTAATATTCATGAGCTGGAATCTGTGTAGTCATGTGCACTGATGCAGAGACAGGGGGAGTGTTGCCATGAACTGACTGGAAACTCTGTGTGTAGCGTGAGTGCAAGATACTTCGGAACGCGGAGAGCATGCACCCTGGCTTCTGCCTTCCGCTAACAGCAGTCTGTTTCTGGACCGAAGTGACTGATGATAAACAGTAGTCAAGTCTGGAGGGTGATTCCCTTGCAGTTCACTTGCCTTGCAGTTCTGGGGAAACTAGAAGATTTGTGCTCTCTCTCTGCTTCCTAGAATGGGCTGCAATTTGTGCACTTTTCAGAAGAGAGAGGAACACTACAAACTGCTGTACGAAGTTTCCCAGGTGAGTGCAGGTCTGCAAGCAGCAACCTAAAGCAGCCAGGCTTTGTGTTCATCTGAGTAAAGGGAAATGATGTCTGGCTTGCTTGATTTTCTGTCTTTCGGTACATTTCGGGATCGAGGGCAGACTTGCTGTTTGGGGGCTTTTTATTTGACGTTTGGGTGTCAGTTTTCAGTTTCCTTGCCACTCCCCCTTCAGATGACTTCCTGTGGGATTCTTTTTAACATTTTGTGTATCTGCTGCCAAGATGTCTGTCAAGTCAGAGGAACAGCTCTGAGATCCCTGACTGTAATCTTTTGAGAGACCTCTTTGGTTTTGGAATCATGTTGACATTTGAAAATCAATTGTATCATTGTCTGAATAAGTACTGGGAGTTAATAGCTCTGTGGTCTCAGTGATTTTGAATAGACAGGAAAAGTTTCTTGCCAAATCTGGTTAGCCAGAGGAAATTATTTGATTAATGAGACATTTTTTTGTTTGTTTGTTTTGGTTTAAGAGAAAGGCTTGGTATTTTTTGTATAAAGGAGACTACCTGACATGTCTTAAGAAAGATAAAATGGGATTATTTTTACCATCTATCCTTGGATCCTTGCTTTATTTTCTGTCTGTTTAGCACTATAAATTAATTGCAAGAGCTTATTACAGTGTGCATGTGTGACTTAGGAAAAAAACATATAAATTCAAATGCCTTTGTAGTGTATATCTAAGGGATTTTCTGGCTAAAAAAATGAGGAAACTAGTCAATTCCATAATTTTAATATAACTCTGTTCATTGACTATTTTATTTAAGCAATGTTCACATGCAAATGTCTCATCTGGCAGAATAAAGTTTATTTCTCCCTTTTTCTAGTCCACCCCAAATATGACAGGATCACTTCTGTTTTTAGATAGTATTGCTGGTGAAAAGGCAGTGTTTGGGACATTGGTGGTCTATGGCACAGCAGTAGCCAAATGCCCACTGCCTACTGGCTCCCTCTGATTCCCCCAGACGTGATTCATTTCACAGTGGGCTAATTACAAAGTGGATTTGCTACACATGAAACAGCCTCCTCTGTTGCAATGTTAATGCACATTTTCATGGTAATGTGATCAGAGGCTCATTAGCCACTTTCCAAAATGATCCTCCGCATTAATTAAATATAAAAAATGATTCCTTTATCACCAGAGAGAGGAAAAAGAAGATTAACATTGTTAATTACACTGGGGGGCAATACCTTTGGCTTTCCTTTAGAAAAGAAAACCTATAAACTTGCAAGTGTGGACTAAAGTGAAGCGGGTTCCTGGATGCTGGCTTGACTCTTGAAAACCGTCTCCAGGTGGAGCACTCTCCTTTGGTTTGCTTCTTAGAGTTAGACTTCCTGTGTTGGTTTTCTGTGGTTCAGGAGCAGGGAAGTGGGTTCATCTATCCGTTTGTGGTTTTAACATCTCAAGTCCAAATCATATAAAAGGAGAGTGTGGTGGTGGGAACTTGCACCCCCAATTATGCCTGGCATATGAAGTTTATATCCAAGGAGGGCAGGGTTCCTGCATCCAGCAGGCAGCACTATGCTTGCCAGGAAGTGGGAGCCTTTGTTGTAGATTTTGAGGCTGCTTCTCTGCAAGTTTTGCCTTCAAGTGCTTCCCAAACCTTGAGCAAACAGTTAAGCCTCGTTATTGCCTCTGCCTGTACTCTTCCAAGCATTTATTTTATTCTCTCTACTCCTGAGCTGTAGTACTTATGGTCTTTAATAAAAGGTTGAAATGAAGGATTAGCTTCCATTTAACTGGCTTTCATTAGATAAGTTAAAGCCTCAGCTATAAAGGTCTTGCCTGCCTTTTCCAAGAAGGGCCCTCCTGCAGCGCATCCCCAGATTTGCTGGCTATTTTTATGGAGCTAATGGATAGATAAGGTATCAAAGGAAAGCAGTGATAGGCTCATATAATACACCGAGGGGCTGCAAACTACTTTCTGTTTTTATTTGGAGGAAAGTCAGCTCAGAGCACCCAAGACAGTGTGCATGTTCTTAACCAGGTGTTTGGAAGGACGCATGGTTTCTAGCAAGTGCATTGAGATGAAGTGTTGCACATCCGACTGCCCCCAAACTGCCTATCTTTATACTTGTCATTCCCATATCACCTGCATCTTTGTTTCTTTGTAATTCTTAAGAGCTGAGACAAATTCTGGTTCATGGGGGGGAGCATGATGACACAAAACTAGCAGTGAATCCATAATGTGTTTCAGCCAGCACAAGATGTACCTTTCATTATAATAGGATCATTATGGTTTTGAACTTTCTACAGGTCCTCTCTGGACTTAGTGGGCTGATAAACAGGGCAAGCAGAACACTGTTAGGACTATAGGAAAAGAGGTATTAAGTGTGCTCCCTGGGGAGCCTAGTGAGGCAGCCTGAATGACATACTCAGGTGGCAGGTGATGCCGTTTATATTTTGGTGATGTTTTTTTCCTCTTACAGAAGAGATGATACTTGTAGTTGACAGAAGAGATGGAATGTCACCCCAAGACACTGGGTATGTCACGGGCTTGTAGGAATCCATGAGGGTGACTCTAGGACGGGCTGGGACGGATGAGGCAACCTTCCCGTCAGGCAGCGTCATGTACCTTTCATCTGCTGTTACATGTGCCGGGGCACCACTGTCTTCTACAGTGATGTATTTTATGTAAAGCAGGTTATTCATTAACCTCTTAAGAATTAATAAGTGGGTGCTTTGAAAAATGCCCTTCTATTGACAAAAGCTGAACTGCCCATTTTGTATTAATGTGACTAAACGACCACCTGCACCTTGCCAGTGCTGGACCTGGCCTGGCATTCCTGTCCCTATTAGCACCTGTTCTCCTGAGTGACAGACAGCCAAGCCTGGTGCCTCATTTAATGGCCTCTTAGTGTCATTGTTCATATAAACTAAGTGTAACTTTTTGATTGATTAAATGATAAAAGTATCAATGGCATACTTAGTAGCATTGAGCAAAGGATTAAAATGAACAAATGTTTAAAAGTTCATGATATTTCCACAATATGTGTTTATAAGATGTCACTTAATGTTTATAATGGAGTGGTGCAAAGCTCTGTTCTTCCTTGTCAAATGAGAGAATAGAAATTAACTTGCCTTCAACCTCAGGAATCCAGAAGTGAGGTAGTGTGGGTCTCTGTGCAGTGTCAGGGTCATGACCTGTTCTCTTTTGAAGGGATATTTTCATACAAGACAGGATTCTTTTATATATTTGAATAACTGGGCACTGCAAAGAGGTCTTCCTCCTCATCCTCTTGCATCTATGAATATGATAGATGGGCTGGATATAACCTGAATAGAAAGCAACACAAATACCACTGGGCATGGTGGCCGATGCCTATAATTTAAGTATTTGGAGGCTGAGGTAGGAGGGTTTCTGTGAGTTTGAGGATTTTTCTGGACTACAGTGTAGTAGTCTGACTCAAAAAAATTAATCTAGCATAAATGATCACTTCCTATATTCTCAGCACTGTCCTGGGCACTTTCTCAAAACAGGAAACCTTTCCCATCATTTAAGAACTTTGTTGTGTGTTCATGTCTGTCTACCTCTCTGTGTATATGTTCAGGCATGTGTGTACTATGTCATGTGTGGAAGTCAGAGGACAACTTGGAGTTGATCTTTTCTTCTACCATGTGCTTTCTGGCCATCAGGCTTGGTAACGAGTGCGGAGCTGTCTCACCGGCCTCGTTTCCCATGTGTTTTAGCGTTAATACGTTATGTTCTCTCCAAGCCTGCAGTGTTTCTCAAATCTATATAGTATTGTAGTTACCTGTTGGGGAACCTTCAGATACCTCTTTTAGTCTCACAGTGTGCAAGCCCAACTTGGAACTTCTTACTAACTCTCACCATATTTCCATACTCTAGTGCTTTCAGAACCACTGGCTGAAAAGAGATATCAGTGTGTTTATCTACACAGTGGCCTTCTAGATGATTATACTTCTATGTCATTCTGGCTTCCTCCTCCTTTCCACACCTCAGTTTCTCTGCCATTTCACTGAGAATACCCACTTTAGGATTATTTAGTGGACTGGCCAACCCTGACCACTATGCTGTTATAATTTTCTCTAACTTTAAAGGCTTCCAATCACTATCAAATGATACAGTTGTCTCATTTTTCTTTTTCAAGTGCAAGCTGTGATTCCTGAAGACACTTAACTTTGCTCTAAATCAGCTTCCCAATCTGTGCCCTTCATGCTTAGTCCATTTTGCCACCTCTAGTAGTATTTCCCTATCACTAGCTATTCAAATTCATTCTGAACAGAGAAATTTTAGGAGAAATTTAGGTGAGAAAATATTTGCCACCTCCCCAAGGGCGTAGGGAACCTCAATGTAGGCTCACGATACTATATGACCAAGTTCTCCATTCCAAGAAACTTTATTGCCCTACAGGGACAAAGGGCAGGGAATAAGAGATGAAAGCAAAATACAGAGGACAAGGGAGAAGGGAGCAGGAATAAGGAAAAGGGGGCAGGGGTATTTGTACTGGAAGGACAAAGGACTGCCTCTGGAGAGGAAACAGACATGGCACTAGGAAAATGGCAGTTTATAAAGATACAAGAGGAAACCCTGTGTTAGGATGAGGTATTTAACTTTAATTGGACATGTTAATTAGTTGAGCCAAAGGAGGCTTTTGATTGTTGAACTTCAATACTTTGATAGCTTGTCCTTGGTACTCAGCCTCAGGAGGAAGGATTGGCCAAATAAGGAAACAGACCTTGGTGTCTAGCTTTAGGAATGTATTCTAATGAATTTTAGCAAGGCAAAGGTGCTGTGGAATAATCCTCTTGTACACTGTAAAGATGTGTCACTTGAATTGGTTTAATAGAACGCTGACTAGCCAGTAGCTAAGCGGAAAGATAGGCGGGGTAACCAAACTAAGAATGATGGGAAGGAGAGGGGCAGAGTGAGAAGATACATGGCCAGACATGGAGAGAGCAAGATAGGCACACCATACTGAGAAAAGGTATCGCCATGTGGCTGAGTGTAAATAAGGGCTATGGGTTAATTAAAATGTAAAAGAGTAATAAGCCTGAGTTATTGTTCTAGCATTTATAATTCATATTCAGCCTCTGAGTCAGTTATTTGGGAGCTGTCAGACAGTAGAGAAACATCTGCTTACACAGAGGGAATTGGGAGAAGGGTAAGGCCTGCCAGAGCCACATGCTCAAGTGGGCTAGTGTCACTTCAGGGGGTCCTTAGGATCCTCGTAGAATCCTTTGTATCATTAGAACTCCTTCTCCATGTCTGTCCAGAAGTATGGTCACCTTTTTATGAATGAATTGGAAGTTGATGGAGGGCAGGTCAGGTGCTCTTGTGTTCTTATCACCCATGATGCCTTGCTAATCCACAGCTTTAGGATCAAACCACCCCATTCACAGCCACATACCTGGAAGGTGTTTAGACCAAGGGCAAGTACCAAGGACAAGCAACTGGAAGTTCGTTTAATATGTTTTCAAGTCTCACAAATGTACTCTAGAAAACAAATCACATGGAATTGCAGAAGAAAGAAATGCATGGTGTTTTGTTTAGACTGAAGAGCCTAAGGCATAGAGTCAACTGTAATAAGCCAGCCACACACAAGAATCTGGGACATCAGAGAAATCGAATAGGTGGGTTTTATACAGAGAGAAGCCCAAAGTATAAATACTTGGTTGTCAAACAGGTCTTGTTTTGCTGCTCCCAAAACACTCCCATAACAAACTTCCATTTTATTTACCAGAAGAATAAGTGAAGACATGCTCTAATAATTCCTAACTTTTGGTGATTACCCAACAGGTGACAGAACTCTATGCTGTTCAATTCACTAAGCTTTCTGTGAACAGTGGCTTCTTAAGTATGTATCAAGCCCTGGCCTTTGTGGTTAGGAACACAAAGACAGTTTCAACAGTCCTTGCTTTTGAGAAATACACAGGCTGACAACAGAGGGCAGACGCATAAGCATAGTGTTTTATAATGTTTTAAATGGAGCATGAACCCAACAGTCACTGATGGGTGGCTAGAGGAGTGCAAAGATGTCAGAATGACGGAGATGGGAAACAGAGGAGAGACAGAGGAATACTAAAAATGGAGTGACAGGAGAAATCCATCGAGATGACAAACAGGTTGTGGGTTACAAAGTATCTGGCACAGGGGAACTCTAAGAAAGTGTTAACAGAGCCTAAAGAGGAAGGAGGACTCTAGACATGGCCTGAGAGTGGGTAAGACTAAACTGAAGATTCCCTGTGTTCAGATTCTTTGTATCCTCCTCTTCTTATTCCTCTTCCTCCTGTACCTCTTCCTCTTCTTCTTCCCCTCTTCTTTGGAGGGAGGGAGGGAGAGAGGGAGAGAGAGCAGTGAGAGAGTGAGAGATTGGCTGTGTGTTTTAGACTGGTGGGTGGCATTCCTCACTAAGAATACATCAAAGGAAACCAACTAGGAAGCTATGGCCAAGGGTCAGTCAGTGTAGAAAGACTTTGTGAGAGGGAAACCTGGAGACCAGGTAAGTGAAAGCCAACAGGTGTCTCGCTTATGAGAGTGTACACGCTTACGGTGACAGAGAGCAGTAAGAGAGAAAAGTGAATCTTAAAAATGGGAAGAAAACCGGGGATATGACTTCTGGGCTCAGTCATGGTTCCCCCGAAAGTGGAATAGCAAATACTGTAAGCAAAACCTTAGCAAAACCACTCTTGGAGGTGTGCACCCAGGCAAGAGAGAGGAACTAAGAAGGAGGGAGAATTATAAATGAGTCATGAAGACACAACCGGAGAAACAACCAAGGAGAACAAAGTAAAACAGAAAACAACTTTTTGGGGGCTGAGAATGACCTGACTAATGGGAGGAGCTGAGAGGAGGAGTTCTATCATGCAACCAGCACAGAGCTTGCTTTGGAGTGATGGGGAAAAGCAGAGAGTATTTGTCATGTGCTTTCACAACCCTTCTAGGGAAGAACCATTGGCTCCAGCTGCTGGGAGACCAGGCAGCTAACGATGTCACTACTGGCCACTGCATGGACTTCTTAGCTATAGAGAACCAGCACATACAAGGTCATTCCCCTTCCTGGAAGCTCTGCATCCAGCGATGACAGATGAAGACATAAAACACACAAAGGGCCGACCATCTTGGTCAGACCTGGAACACTGAGAATGTCATTTGAACTCAGGTGTTCCCTGCAGCTGTTGTTGGTCCTGCCTCACAGTTAAGCCTTACTGCCAAACCCATTTCTACCACCCCACCACCTCCCGCTACACACACACACACACACACACACACACACACACACACACACACACACTTCAAGGGTTACACTTAGTAAGCAACACACTTCATCCTGTCTCAAAGTGCAGTTACTGGGACACCTGATCTAGTGATTACAGAAAATCTTAATATGGAAATGTGGAAGGAGAATCCAAAAACAGATTAAACAACAAGGAAGGTAGGCTGTAAAGCCCTGAAGTTCAGAGATGAAAGATTATCACAGACGGAGTCACTGCTAACATACAAGTTTAGCTTTTTCTCTTTTGATTGCAAAGTTACTTAAAATTGCATCTATTAAATGTCAAAGTTTTCCTTGCTTTTCTTTTAAAATTAAGATCTGAAGCCATTATGTTTAGATAATGGTGAATTCAATACACAGCATGGAGAATGGGGACTGTAGCTCACTGTCAAGACGCTTAACTACCATGTTCAAGAGAATGGGTCCAATCCTCTGTACCACACAAAGTATCTTAGTTCCTTTATCTAGACACTGTTTAATCCAAGACATTTAAGAAACCTTTGGTGTTAGCTTTATAAAAGACTTTGTATAAAAATAAATAATTTGAAAATTAGCAAGATGTCTAAGCAATTATAGGTGCCTACCACCAAACCTGATGACCTGCATTTGACCCCTGGAGTAGAGTGAACTGAGCCAAGGTTGTCCTTTCATCACACACACACACACACACACACACACACACACACACACACACAATTGGTCAATACATGAAAAATTTTAAATATTTTAATATTTCTACTTATATGAGTTTAATTTAATAATTCTACTTAATATATATGTTTAATAAGTAAAGTGTCTTTTCCTACTGGAAAGATCAAAATATCACATTTCACTAAAATTATATCATTACTTTAAATTCCTGCCACTTAATTAATTTAGACATTGGAGGTCAGCCATCTCTAATTGCATAGATATTTAGGTGAAAACACTTTCCTTGTTAGGTTACACACAGGAGAGACATGTTACTAAAAACTGAACTTGTAGGAATGCCAAAATATTCTACTATTGAAATTGTCTGTACTGTTTAGGTGAGTAGGATAATCTAATTAGAAAACCTTAATTTCAATTTTTATTGAAAAGATTTCTAAAATATATTATGTGATTTACATAATTACTTAACATATGTACAATTATTATTCATTTCCAGTCATGTTAGCTAGTAACAAATGATTGCATATCTTAGGCAAATAGTAGTTTCTTAACTTTATAAGAGTTAAGTAATTAAGTATAAAGATTAATTGATAGTGAAAAATCCTACAGCAATCAGCCTTCAGTACATTCATTTTATATAAGTAGATTCTCACATATTGAATCTTCACAAGTCATTTAATTGGGTGCTCAATCAATCTCCCTAAATGATGAAGGAAGGCAGCAGAATTAAATCAGTAGGCAATCAAGAAGAGGCCCTGGGTTGTGGTTCTGGGATTGATCTGTGCTCAGGAGATGTTCAGGATTCATGGCTGAGAATGAGAGCCACAGCAGGGTCTTCCCCCTCAGTTAACTATTCTCCAACAACTTTCAACTTTCCCATCCAAAAGCATGCATCTTCAGACATTTCGGCACCATTCTCAACAAATGTCATTGTTGTCTTCTTGTGACTCACAGATTGAGGAACCACTGGGTGGTAGTTCTGTCTTCACATTAACAATTCTAGTAATGCAAGTTCAGCTGTGTTTCCTAAGGAGCCATTCTTAAAGTCATCATTGCAACCTGTTTCAATTTCTTCTTTCCTAATCCCATCTCTCCCAATGTGGAATACCTGCCTTAAAAGGGTTATTATGAAGAGTTCCTTGTTCCTTCAAAAAAAAAAAAAAAAGCAACCCCGTATTCTTTGTGTTCTCTTATTTCCATGTGTAGTACTTAATTGCTAATTTGTGCCATTCTGTCTCATGGTTCTCTGTGCCACTTGCAAAGCCCTTTACCTTATTAGCTTTTTTTAAAATACAAAAACCATAGCTTTTTTTTTTAAAAAAACTTGCTCTAATCTCAATTTGATATTTTTCTAAACTAATAACTCACTCCCAAGTCTCATAAGAATCTGCTTCATGTAATTTTATTTAACAAAATGATGCTTTTTCAAGATTTTTGAACGAAGAGGAATTTCTGAAGCACTCCAGTTTGATAAATCGTAAATGGAAGACCATCACTGAAATCAGTGTTCATTTTAATTTTTTAAGTAAAAAAGTTTGAGTGTATTGAATAATCATAAGTAAGCTACATTTGCATTGTGTTCAACATTCTAATAGAAGGCATGGAGAATACAAAAGGAATGTAAGTCAAAGAGGCAGTCTTCAAGGAGAGTGTCATCATGGTGGAGTTGCAAGGCATGCTGTGAAAGGGTGCTTCTACATGGGACATGCAGTCTAAGGAACTTTGGGAAGTAACGTGGCAACGATTAAAAAGGCATCATAACAGGATGGTCTTCATTAAGAGTTAAAGTCAAAGTCACACTCCTATTCCTCCTGTAAATCCATTCAATTGAAGGTATTTGGAGTCTAGAATCTATTGTGAAAACTGTCAGGGAAAGATGACTTGTAGGGCATATCCTTCTGAAAATGGAAAGAAAATCCTGACTGAATTCCAAGATGAGATTAGTGCTGACAGCCTTGCCTTACAAAATAAATGGCCCTGGTGACCTGATCACAGGGTACTATGCACCTGAAAGATGCAACCAGAAACAGGCAAGTCATATCATAGAACATGTGGAAACATTGGCTGCTTGACCTTTGATGAAGTTCAACCATGCCAAGCTGATCAACAGTAGATAAGTGTATCATTGGTTCTTCAAGCATGCTCTCTACTTCCTTAGTGACTAATGTTTCAGGGGTTTGAAGTTGGCTTTGCCTATACCAAATATTAAACAACCCTGCCATTGTAATTTAGTTATATAACTTCATTAGCCATTATTTAACGGATTACTATCAACTTGAAGTGTTTTTTTGAGGATCAAATGAGATGATATGTTTAAATGCCATATCATATTCCAGAGATGCTAGAAATACTAGCTCTTGTAGTTTTGTTCTCATTTCAAGCTAACAATGACCTCAGGGAATAGATCACGCCATACCCATTCTACAGGTAAGAAAACAAAAACACAAAAGTAATCTCAAGACAAATTCCTACTGCTAGTAAGGTGGGGAACACCTTGAATGTCAAATAAGTATCTAGCTAATGGTAAAGTCCATATTAAGATTATTACAAAACCACATGTTCCATTCCCTTTGAGATGATCCACTACTATTGAGCGTCTGGCACACAATGAGCATTTAGTAAATCTGATTAAGGAAGGAGAAAAGGAAGGAACTTGTAGTGATGCAAGTTGGGAGGCTAAGACATAAAATGTGAAATGAGGTTTTTTTGTGTTTATTGGGTTTTTTGTTTGTTTGTTTTTGCTTTTTGAGGCAAGGCTTCTCTGTGTAATAACCTTAGCTGTCCTGGAACTAGCTCTGTAGACCAGGCTAGCCTTAAACTCACAGAGATCTGCCTCCCAAGTCTGGGATTAAAGTCATGCACCACCACCACCCACCAACAATCATGAATTTGATGCCAGTTTGACACATACCAAGACCCCATCACAAATGAACAAAAAGGATGATAAAGCATGACATGGAATGGAAGAGAGAAAACAAAGGAAGAAAAAGAATAAGAGAAACTATTTACATTTTATTTTTCATTCAATAGATCTACCCTAAATCCCCTTCTGGTGTATGGGAGAAAATACATATTTTCCATGACCCATTTCAACATTTGCTTGACTCTATGAGAGATTATTAATACAAGAGATTGACTATCTTTCCTGACTTTCTATGAATCCCGATTTGGCATACACATCCTTCTCAATCACATGACTTCCTTCAGTCTCTCCTAACAGCCCACATTTTAGCTAAACCCAACTATAAACCCCTACTCATAAAGAAATTGAACTTTCCCATCTTGTGGTCATTCAGTGCAAAATCCCCTTTGCCTAATGTGTCTAAATTCGTTAAGAAAAGCAAAACCTTTAGTTCTTATGACTCAGTCTAGGTTCACTTCATGAAATCTTCTCTGATCCAACACAACCCTTTGCTCTTCTCAGACTCCCTCTTCATCAATGCCCCACAGTTTAAATACAGCCAGATAATTCTGTGTGTGCTTAGCTCTGCTGCAATGTGTCAATGTCACCATCTCATTCAGTGTCTGAGATAGTACAGGTTATCTAATACAGGTTTTGTCTAAGACAGCGATTCTCAGCCTGTGGGTTTCAGACCCCTTTGGTGGTTGAACAGGGGTTGCATCTCAGATATCCTGCAAATTAGATAGACACATTACGATCCATAAGAGTAACAAAATTACAGTTATGAGGTAGCAACAGAAATAATTTTATGATTGGACGTCATCACAACATGAGGTACTGTATTAAATGGTCCCAGCATTACGAAGGTTAAGAACCACTGGTCTAGGAAGAAGAGAGGCATCCCCACTACTCTTCAACTAAGTTGTTGAAGTCCTCCATGTGTGAGTCTGGGGTCATTTCTCCCAGGTAACCTTCCTGGAATATTTGACATGAGTAAACTTATTTTTCTTGTTCCAAAGAATGCAGTTCTTACTATTTCTGACAACTAGCTATTAAATTTGTATCCACATGATTCTCAGGGGCCTCTAGACTAAAAGCTCTGTCTTCTATCTTGGCATTCTGAGAGTCAAACCTAGTACCCAAACATGTGCTTCTTGACTCTATGACAAGTGACTAAATGGTGTCAGCAGAATGGTGTTATGGAGGTGACATAGAAGTCAAGTGAGATGAGGATTTGTCCTCCTCTGTCAAGCTGTGGCTAGTACTATGTTTGTACAAACAGCTGCAGAATAGGGCAACACTGGAGCTGTAGAACAAAAAGAAGCAAAGGTCCCAGGTGGCTTTGGTGGTGATTTGCTGTGGTATAGATGAGCATTTAAATTGAGTACTTAAAATCAGACATGTTTCATTTTTATATAATAAAAGAATACTAGTCTATGTATGATTAAATGAATTGATTATTGATTTATTATCTGTCATGATTTTTCTTTTTCTTCCTTCTATGCTGTAAAATTGAGTAAGATACTTGGTGTAAGAATAGTTTAATATGTTTATTTTAAATGATTTATAACCATTGATGAAATAGTAAAATATGCTTGGGTGGTTAAGCTATTTATCTTCACACATGCTCATCTCCAGGTTAACAAGAATTTAAGGTGATCATGTAAAATAAGCTATAAACCGACTGCAATTCCCTTAATGATGATGCCTTCGGGTTTCAGTTATTTTAGCACTGATGTGACAATTTATTCATTGTTAATATGTTAATTAAGAACATATAAAACAAAAACTGTGAAAATATTTTTAATTTAAGATATAAGTAAGATCTAATTCAATTTAAGAATACAATTTTCTAAGAACAGCAAACTATTCTTATTGTAGCTATGATTTTAAGAGCCAGAATTTTCAGTCCATAAAGAATGTAGTCAAAATGAACTTAATCTACCTTAAGCAAAGAGCATTCATTGGCCAAACTTCACATGGCAGGGGCTCATGGCCCACAGATAACTTTATATGGGACATCCAGAAAGGGTAGAAGTTTGTGTTTTAAATCCAAGGCTACCTTTCCTATCGCATGAAAATTAACTCTGAGATAATTGCTAGCAAAATGCCAAGCATATTTGCTTTGTCAAAGCAGAAACTCACCCTAGTCCAGGAAAATCAGGAGGGCTGGGTGTGGTAGGGGGGTCATGCTTTACTGGAGGTCAGGGTGAGGGAGGACAGTACTTTACTGTTTCATTAATGGTTATAATTTGGGGAACTACACATAAAGGAAATGTACCTGTTTGATGGTACATTTATCCGAAATTTACAAAAGTTTTCTAAAAAATACATTTTACTTGGTGTTAATGCATACTGTATTAAATAAAGTTAGTTGATACAATTGAAAGGCAGGCAAGGACAGTTTTAATTTAATATATTCATATGTGAAGTTTTGAGTAAAAGCCACAGAAAATTAATTTCCTGTTTAACTGGTACAGACTATCTGGCTGGTTAGCATTTTCCAGTCACACATTAGCCAGGATTAGTGCCCTTCAGAAATGTATAAATGTTATAGTTTTCTTTATACAGTGCTCCTTGCACAGGCTTGCATTAATAAGTGTAGCTAAGGGTGATAGATATGGAATAGATAACTTTGTCTAGGTTTCTAGCTCATTTCAGATGCAAGTTATTAAAAATGTTGTCAAAATTAAGCACATTGATACAAAATGGACTTAAGGATCTCTCACAACTGTCTCTCACACCATTTCTGTCATCTCTGGAGAGCAAGGTAATCAGGCCCAGGTTTGCAGGAAAAGAGAACTGAGATCTCATAAATGATCAAAGAGAGCAATACGAGACTTTGGAGGAAGTGGATGCACAAATATCTTGACTGCTATTTCTAAGCGCTCACACTCACATAATAATCTTGATGAACTACAGATTTCTGGCTGAGACATTGGCACTGCCCATACTGTACTTTTGAATACATCAGTGACATCACCATCAGTGTGCTAATGGCTGCTCCCGGGTGTGTCCCTTCTCTTCCCACCACAAATACTCAGTTGTCATTTTCTGCCACATTCCCCAAACAATTTCAAATATGGCTCCTCCCTTTGAAGTTTGCTTTGCATTGGCAGCACTGAAAAATTCACAGCATCTAGCCAGGGTGATCCGTGTTTCAGAGATTATGGAAAATTCTAAACGAGGGGAAAACATTTGCTAATTTGAGTTACAGACTCTTCTGTTTCTCTACTTCATAAAGGCTTTAGTTTTTAATATCCTGTACGAAATCACTGCCTTTAGAAAGTGCACAAGCAATAGAGAGATGGCTAATAGGACCTTAAGAACTATCTATTTCTACATCAGTATTTTGGCTCAGTAGTCATAAACGGCAGCAGTCAATAAGTGATCATATCATCTTGGTGTTACCTTGGGTCCTCTGAAATGGTCCATGATTCCTATCAAATGAGGCTTACCTAGAATGTGTTGATATCTTTGTTGAGTCCTACTAGACTCAAACTCTATGCATAATAAGATTTAATTTTTAAATGGAAATAAAACATCTTTTCATCTGTACAAGTTCAGTACAGTAACAATATACAGCATACAGTGTCAGTGACAACAGCAGACGGGGAGAGAGGAGAGGACTTGGCAGAGGAGATTACAGAACTGGGGTCAGCCTCTACAGAGAACCCTCTGAGTGGAGAATGAGGTTAGTCTGAGGCTGAGCTGGCCTTACGGAGCTCTCCAACCAGGGAAAGCAGCCAGGCCTCTGCATGGCTGCCTTCCCTGCTCTTGGATGTGCTTGCCCTATTGAACACCATGACTCCCTCAAGCTAAGCACAGAGATGCCAGGCAGTAGCAGCCCGTACCCCAGCCCTCGATTCTGGAGAGGGGACCTCAGCACTCAGCATCCCTCAGCATACACCAATTCAACTTGTACCGTAGGGGCATACTTTCTAGTCCATAATACAATGCTCCTCCCCAAAGGATTGTAGTCACTTACAGGGGATGATCCGGCTCCTTGAGGTTAGAATGTTCTTCTTCTCTTTTTTTAATTTTGTGTTTAGCTTAAATGATTTTCTAAAGAGTGTCACTAGAGCATGTTTGGGGAATGTGACTTTGAAAGTGTGACCTGTGTTAATGTGATGCATTGTGTATGGAGATTGAGTGCTAATCCCAAGTCATAAAGCCACACAGTCACACTCACTAAATATGTCCAGGTCTATTGTTGAACTCTATACTTCCACAGTCACCTCCTCTGGATGTTCTTGTCCCGTGACTAGTGACTTCAGATGTACTCATCCATCTTCTTGTCCCATTACATTTTGTGTGACTGATGTCCTGTACCCATTAAAATTGATGGGAAAGAACAAAGAAAAGAAAAATGTGTCCTTCAATTGATTAGACCTCTGAAAGAGCAAATGAGAATTTTCTAGTACCAACAAGAGATTTAGAGGGTGGGTTCCTCATTTGTTAAGTGCTTTAATTAGCCAGGTTTACCAAACAGTCTCCAACTCACAGGGGCATCAGTCTGTTTAGCTTTAAAAATCAGGGCCCTGGAATGTTTGATCTTTGCAATTTAGCTCTAACATTGTTTACAGTCAGGAGATATTTTGATGAACAATCAGCAAGATCAGGTGCCCTCCATCTTAGAGTTTTTTTCCTTCTGAGAGCTATCATAAGGGCTCATTTTATGTTCTGTGATAGCTGATAATTGAATTTACTAATATTGTAACCTAAAGCCAAAAACACAGTGATTTTGGAAGGCTCCATTTTCCAAGGTTTTTCTTGGATCTGTTGAATATTATATTTCTGTCCAACAAATTGCAGAAGAGCAAGCTATTTCTGAAATGCTCAAAAAACATTTGTTTAATCATGTTATTCGGTGTGTTATAGGATCAATTAATCCTGAATACTAGCAGCAGCAGCTATGGGATTTGGCCTCTGCCCCTGTTGACCCACAAGAGTCTCCTGTGCTTGTGTTAAGTAGCGAGGACTTGTTTCTTTAGAGACATGATAATTTCACAGGGTTTAAAGTGTGTGTGTGTGTGTGTGTGTGTGTGTTGTTGTTGTTGTTGTTTACAAAGTTCAAGCAGAAATAAACTCAAACACATAAAATAAATTATTTTCGAGTGGATTTCCTTGAGGGAATTTGACTGCCCAGGGACCTATGGAACACTTTTCATTTCAAAGGATAATATGGCCTCTAGAGGGTGGGGGTAGGAAAGTAAGAGACATTCTACCCTATTGACCTTGGTCACAAGGATGACAGAAGCTATTCTTGGGCTTTGACCATAGGGTGTATCTGTGAACAACTGTTAAATTGGCTGAGCCTGGCTGGTCCACATTTTCAGCAGTATTAATGATCATAAGCCATACAAACACTTGGACTGACTGTTGGGCAAATGGAAACATCCAGGCTTGAGGCAATTCCTTTCACTTATATGAAACAACTGTATTAGCCAGCACTGTATGCTACACATTTCCTTAGTCAAAGAAACAGTCATTGTCCTTTTGGTCCAGGATAACTGCCACTAGCCACAAAGGGCTACTCGGCAGCTGCCATGTGGCCCATGGATCTGCGACCTGAATTCATGATTTGATTAATTCTAGCTAATTTAAATTTGCCACAGCCACATGTTACTAAAAGGTACCATATTAAGCCACACAGGTCTGCATATTGTTAAGGAGTTACACTCAACACTATCCAAATGATATGCTTAACACTTCTAGTCTATAACAGAGCTATAATTCTCTCTTAACATTTAAAATTATCTCTGTGACTTGTTTTGGCAGTGAATTAGACTAAAATTTCAAAAAAAATATGACATACATCTTTACAGACTGAGAGAAAGTACAAATTTTAAAAAAGCATAAAAATATTCCACAAAAAAATAAAAGGAGTTTAATACCCTAGAAGAGCTTCATTAGACAACATGGTTAATAAATAATCTGGGCACAGAATTCAATAGAAAAGACAACCTTATCACTTCATAAGTTACAGACCATGAAAGTCAGAAATCTGAGCCATACTGCCAGCAGGAGACAAAGCAAGATCCATGAAATCTACAAAAGGGACTACTGTCTAGGCCTCAGAAAATCTGCCACCATTTTTTGGGTCATTGTGAGAAAGTCAGATCGCCTTTCAACTGTCTCAACAAAAGCAAATAAAATGATATAACAGCAGTAACATTCTGAGAGCATGCCAACTGGGCTAGCAATTTGTATTGTGTATTTTTTAAGAGTCTCTGGGGTATTCAGAGAAACTCTTCATGAACGGCCATCTCTTCAAAATGTTCAGTGTATTTTTCTTCTAAAATAAGTTTGTAGGTCAGTATATTTTTCTTACGTATTCAGTATTCTCACCAAAATATATGTATTTCAGACTCATGTTTCAATATGGAACTAATTTTGTTTTAATGGAAAAACACTGTCTTCCTTGGTAAAAGTAAGCGTGGCTTTCCACTGCAGTTCTAAGGGGGGGACCACATGCTTCTCATCGAAGTCCCTCACCTGCCCCACCCATTGCCTTGCAAGCTGTTGAAGACAGCATTTCTCTCCTACAGCACTCCCCCTTCCTCACCTTGTCCTCTTCTTCCTTTAGTACCAGCCCTCTGGTTTACTGAAGTCTTGTTTCCTCACAGCTCTTACCACTTTCTACACTTCAGGTCCTTTCTGTCCCACTGACCCTACCCGGTGTTGTTGTTGTTCCTTTGCCCCCAGAGTCTTCAGTGTCCAGTTCGTCAGTGTCTGCAGAACAATGTCAGTTACACCTGCTCAGACTGAACTGTGTCCCAAAAGCCTCCCACCACCCAAACCGGAGCCACTCATTCCCTTTTCTAGACCAGGCTTCCTTCTTATCCAGGATATTGTAAAAAGTTTATAAAGGAATTAGTGATTACATCCTTAGCTATTGCAAAATGTTTTCAGTCTTCTTTCCTACAGCTACATTCCCCAGATACTCTCATCTAAGTGGGGCAAACAAGGTGTTTCCCCATAATATAAAGACTGAAACCAACTGAAGGTGAAAGTTGACTTACCACTAAGTGTCTACTATTAAGTGATTCAATCCTGTGTTTCTCTTGATATTAACAAAATAGCAAAAGAAATCAGTGAGGATACTATGTCTAGAAATATTCCTGACATCTAGGTAGTAAGGAATAAGTATCTGTTGAATCAATAATAAATGAACAGAGTAAGGCATTGTAGGGAGAGAAAGAGGCAAACAGAGAATTAAGAATTATTACTTTTTAACAGAGTGATGTAAAAGTCAAAGGAAAAGGCGGAGCTGAACATTATGCCTAGGTTTCTAGTATTGTGTAGGGAAAGGGTGGTACTTGTGCCAATCAGAGGTAAGCTTGTAAAAGTTACTTCCTTTGAATACAGATGAGCTTTTATCGGTGTGAAGAAGCCCTCTGGATCTGATTATACTGAATACAGTCTCATGTTCTCTGTGGGATCCAGGTCTAATTATTCTCATGTGACTGTATTGTTTTCATCTCTTGTCATACTTTTTATTATCACGGGGCCAAAGCCCTCTCCTGGAGAAAAGGTAGTGCCTCCAGGAAGTGAAGAGACTGGCTAGTTTGAACACGTCATGTAATATGTGCAACCTACTATGCGGTCCTCCTTCATGAATGTGTAACATGTAAGTTGTACAGCTCAAATATGGCTTCTTGGAAAATGAACTCGAAAGTGTGGATTGCATCTTCAGGTGTTTGCAAGTGGGGTGGGAGTGCAAGTTGTAAAGACGATTTTATTTCAGCTCTTCTAGTAGGTGGTGAAATAAACATTTAACCCCACAGAATTTATAAGAGAAAAGCTCAAGCCACAAAGTGATGAGTAAAGTTTTCTTTCCCTACCCCCCACCACTTAGCAAAAAAAGGGTTGGGTTGTTCTACCCATTGGAGTTATATATTTATAACTTAAGTCTAGGGACCCAAGATCCATGCTTATTTTTTTTCGGATACCAGAACCATGGTATTTGTTTTAAATAAAAATAAAATAATTATGAGTTTCAAATATAGCTCTTATAAATAATTAAAAAGCATTAGTGACTTTTGAGGTAAACTGAGAAATAATTCATCCAGTGTGTGCGAGTGACCATCCAGTTACACACCCACATTTGCTGAAATATCTTCTAGATGGAAGGAAAGGTGACAAGACAATGGATTCAAGTCATGTGCAAGACTTCATGGGGACTTAAAGCCTTCAGAATATCTCATTATTCTCTGAGACAAAATGTAATTAATTGCTAACATGGAAAGAAAGGGGAATAGTTACTGATAGAGGATGAGAAACAGTCTAGCCTAGCATCCTTTGAACATCCAGCAGCAGGATTTGGGACATCCTGAGGACCCTGAGCTATCTTTTCTCTAATGTGAGATGCTTGATAACGGTTTCTAAGCACTATGGTTTACAAGTGACTGAAGTATGCTCCCAAAACGTATATGCTAGAAACTTAGTTTCCAGTGAGTTCTGCTGCAGGGATCTTAGGAGATGGGCCTGGTAGAATGTATCATGTCATCAGCCACCCTCAGAAGTGAGTTAATAAAGTTCTAGAAGAGAAAGTGAGTTCTCCTGAGAATGTTACTAAGTGTTGAGGCCCTTCTCTACCTGTCTCATTCCTGTTCTGATTGTTTGGCATCTTCTAACGTAGCACAGATGATTACACCTAAGACTCAGTCTCCAAAGCTATAGGGTAAATGAACCTTTTTTTATAAAGTGAGCAGTATCAGATATTCTGCAATTGAAGACAACAGTGGATTAAGGTTTAAGAGATGGCTTAGTCAGAAAAGTGTCTATGGCACAAGCTCCAGGGCCTGCGTTCAGATCCCTACCACCCACAAAATCTGGACATGTGGATGTGGGAGGCAGATCCCTAGAACGTATTGGCCAGCCAGTCTCATTGAATCAAGGAGCTACAGATTCAGTGAGAGACCTTGTCTCGAAAACTAAGGATGGAGAGCAACGGTAGCATACTCCCTACATTAGCTTTTGGCCTCCAGATGCATGAGCACACACGTGTATGCACGCTTGCATGTGCATATGCATACTCCCACCAATGAGTTCTGTCAGCAAGGAAGGACAGATGATTTTAACCCTAGGTTTTAGGAGTATATCTGTCTTGTTTTTCATTCAAATTACATATGAGCCTCAAGACACAAAGTTGAGTTGTCTGGAGGAATCTGGAAAGTTGCAGAAGATAAACTAGGTTCTGTGTACCCAGAGTACCCTCTGAGACTCCTAAAGATGCTACAGAGGGGACAATCTTCATAGAAAATCCCCATGTCTAGGCAAGAAAAATGAAAATGGAGGCAGGGAGTTGGCCTGGAAAGGAAGCTGTGAAGGGACCTGAACATATGATACAAACTGTTTTTTAAAATGCCTTTTCACATGTAAGTTAGAAATGTGCAGCATCAAGAGTCATTGAAACTCCATATGCCTCTTTTGGCGAGCACAGTAATGTAGCTTTCAGAAATAGAAATGAACATTCAGAAATTGGAAAGCATGCCTTGGTCTAAAATCTGGGATGTATTTCAGCATTTTCACATGGCAATCTTTCAGCTAGCCATTGCCAGACTTAGCTGTAGGAGTATTTCTGGTGCTTGGTGCTCCATCCTGCCTACAACTGGATCAGATTCTAGGGCTAAGGATACACAGGGATTTCAATACCTCCATGAATAGATTTATGTGCCACAAGATTCTGCTATTCCAGAAATCGGCTATGAACAAGACTGTGAATTCTGAATGCTTATTAGACACTATAAATCATCTTTCCCCACAACAAACATCAATTAACTGTAGTTCACACACCACAATTTATGAAATAGATTGATTTTAGGAGGCAGTATAGCTCAGCAATGCTAACTTTAGAGATATTGGGAAAATTACCCAGTAAATTAACATTAGCTTAAGAAAAACAGAAACTTCTGGTCCGATTACAATTTTGCCTGTTTTGACTGAAGGAAAGGAAAAATAAAATGGCCTTTGTTCCAGCAGATATGGCTTAAACAGTTCTATTCTGCATGAAATTGAGAAACGGACGGTGTCCTCAGCTTGATGGATGGAATGTGGGAGATCTTAGCTGTGCTTCATTAGGCTCTGGTGAACTAGTGGTAAATTTTCCCTATTTATACATTTCTGTCAGAAAATCATAAACATAAGCCTGCCTTGTGCATGTTTTTACTGCTGATCTTTTTGTTCATAAGTTGGTTGCAGCCTTGACAAGAGCTTACCCACAGAGTCAATAAATACCAAAGGCACAATTAAGAAGAAGGAAATGGCCCACTTTTTACTGTCTGTAGCGTTGGGAATCCAACACACTTTTTAGGTTAGAATTTCCCAATGATGAAAATAAACATGTGTGACGGCTTTCAAGCTTTCTTTCTTTGTTGTTTTTCTATTATTCTTTTGTTTGGTTCTTCCAGACAGGGTTTCTCTGTGACTTTGGAGGCTGTCCTGGAACTAGTGCTTTGTATACCAGGCTGATCTGGAACTCACAGAGATTTGCCTACCTCTGCCTCCTGAGTGCTGTGATTAAAGGTGTGTGCCACCAATGCACGGCGCATTCAAGCTTTCTTGTACATTGATTTCATGAACTGGAAATGAAGCTCAGTAAATAAGCAGTTCCTAAACTAAATGCTTGATTCTTACTCTGTTCTGACAGAACAGTCTAGAGCAGTAGTTCTCAACTTGTGAGTCACGACCCTTCAGGAGTCAAATGACCTTTCCAGAGCAGACATCTAGGACCATTGGAAAACACATAATTGCATTATGATTCATAACAGTAGCAAAATTACAGTTGTGAAGTAGCAATGAGAATAATTTTATGGTGTGGGAACACCACAACATGAGGAACTGTATTAAAGGGTCACAGCATTAGGAAGGTTGAGAACCATTGCTCTAGAGTAAGGATAACTTGTACTTTATGTTTAGAAAAATATTAGAGCAGGCAATCTACATTCACTAGTCTTCTAATCCCACCTGTAGAATAAATGAGCAGTTGGCTAGAACATTTCTAACTTAAACAGTAATCTTTTTGTGGGTTTTTTGTTGGTTGGTGTTTTAAGATAGGGTTTCTCTGTGTAACTGCCATTCTGTCTCTGCAACCTGAGTGCTGGGATTAAAGATTTGTATTACCACCACCATCTAAATTTAATTTTTTAATTTTAATTTTTCTTTGTGTATATAAGTGTATCTTGCCCATATATACACTTATGCAACACATGTGTGCAGTGCCCAACTCCATGCTAGAAGAGGGAGTTAGATTCCTCTTAAACCAGAATTATAAATGGTTGTGAGTCACCATTTGGGTGCTTGGACCTGAACCAAGGTCTTCTGTAACTGGAGTTTTCTTGTCCCACCAGGTCGCACAGCTGCCTTGCCCCAAATGAACACATGGACAGTATATTAATTATAAAACTGTCGGCCGATGGCTAGGACTTCTTATTGACTAGCTATGTCTTAATTATTAACCCATTTTTATTAATCTATGTATTTCCATGTGGTCTTGATTTACTAGAGAAGGGTCTAGACCTGTTACTGCTTCCTTGGCTACCCGGTGCCTCCTTGCAATCTTTCTTTCCTTACGTTTCCCAGAATTCGCCTCATCACCTAGTCCTGCCTACCTTCCTGCCTCTATTGGCCAAATAGTGTTTTATTCATCAACCAATAAGAGAAACATATACAGAAGGACATCCCCCATCAATCCTCTGAAGGAGCCATCAGTGAAGCACTGAGGCATCTCTCTAGCCTCTGAATTTAAATTTTAATACATTTTGTTGTGTCATAGAGGTTTGAAGTACTTAACAAGTACTATATAACTAATAATCTCATGAAAGTACTTAATAATCACAAACATATACACCTATATTACATATATAGTAGATAATACATACATTTTATGTGTTTTGAGAGAGATTCATCCTATGATTATAACTAGTATGCTATTATTTATGAGGAGGAAGGAGAGAACAGAGCAGTGTCAAAATATAGTTATACCTGTGACTAATCAAATCAGTTCATGGGAGATAGCTCCATGGTTTCAGCTAAGGGACGGCACCATGGATATGCAGACCCATTGGAATTTCAAGTGGTCCATTTGAACCTTTCATATAGATGGGGGCTATTTGACTTCTGTAGCTGTCTTCTGCGGGGCTGTTGTTTACCTTGTGTAACAGATGGCATTCTACAGAGCTTACTGTGGA
Source organism: Mesocricetus auratus (assembly GCF_017639785.1). Lineage (NCBI taxonomy): Eukaryota > Metazoa > Chordata > Mammalia > Rodentia > Cricetidae > Mesocricetus > Mesocricetus auratus. Next base: position 72,872,394 of record NW_024429194.1, on the reverse strand, counting down.
AAATGGAGTACTTTATTGGATTATGACTGTTTAAAAGAATCTGGTCAACTGACCAGGACTGTAGAGAGTCAGTGTGCCCACTTATGGCATCCCCTGCATGGGACAACCATTGTGCTACATTGAGACAACCCCGTGACAACTGCCTGCCACATGAAACTCCCTGATTATTCGTTTCTGCAATAGCTATATGTATTAGCCACATTTTTACCTATTTAACAATGCTGTTGAAAATTGGGATCACAATTACTATGGCTGTCTCCTTATTCTCCACCTTAGAAATCGTATTTTCAGACACAATTAAAATGCTATCTGCTTTGTGTTGTTTTTCTCAGTGCTATAAAGAGAATAAGTGGAGTGTCTTTCAAAAATCTATAATGTTGACTGGGCCTGGCTTACTCAACTTTTCACAGATACTTTGCATTCTAATAGAATGTGTGGCAAGCTCTCTGCTCTATAGTAAGACTTGCTTCCCTCCCTCACTGCAGTCTTGGATCCCTAGAACAGTATTTTGCAGCTGAGTTCACATTCAGAATCAGCCTCCTATTGAGCTAGCTTCCATGAGTTTCAGAGATACCACACTGATTGCATTTGGCCTATGAGTATGCAGCTTTTTCTCCCAATTGGTGGTAACATAGCCCTTTTGGATCCACTTTTTATTTATTTGGTATTAAACATAAGCAAACTAATAGTTATAGTAAAGGCTCCTTGAGGAATACATCTCCTATATAGTTTTATGTATGTATATGTGTTTGTATACATATACATGTGAAGTAGGTAATATATAATTTATGTATCTCACAGAGTGCTTAACACAGGGCTTTTAACAAAATAGATACTCAGTGTTTGCAGAACTGAATTGTTAAGTCAGGAATGCCTATAAAAGTCAGATGGAGTCACTCAACTGCTGAACATGCATTTCTTATATATATTTCTCATAGGAAGTTAATGTCCCAGGAAGGCTTCATTAAGTTTCCATTATCCTTTAACTATAAAAAGGTATTGACATGGTTTAGGAGTCATTGATCATTAGTCACAAGATGCTACTAATCTCGACCTGAGTTAAACAGATGAGGCTGTCCAGGTGGAGAGCAGGCCATCATTTAGTCATCCCTTCAGAGTAGTTTGGACTGCCCTAAAGATGAGCATGCAGTGACCGAGGTAGTATCCAGCCTGGATCCCAACCTCTGAATAAAATTAAAATATTGGCTACTGTGAACTTTGGCAAAACAAGAAAAGGAATATGAATTTTAAGAATACATGTTTCTTTGATATGAAGATAATGTCACAAAAAGTGATGAATATAATGATGAATCAGTAATTTTAACCAACTTTCCAGAAATTCACCATACAAGAAAGTGGAGAACAATAGTAATTCATCAGGAGCATTGGTATTAGGTAGGACAATTGTCTGGATATATAAGTATTTAAGGCTTGTCTTCTGCCAGGCTCTAGACATACCTCACCTTCTCAAGGCCAAGATAAAGGATTAAATAAGTAACTTCTAAGGTCATTCTTCCAGTGACAGGAGCAGGAGTCTCCCTAGCAAATACGTGTTCCTAAGGAATACCTAAGCAAGTCATTTCCTCATTACAAAACCTTCAGTAACTTGCAGTTGTCTATGAAATCACAAATCAGGTGTGACTGGCATGTGCTTTAACCATAATTACCTGTTTCTCAAAAAATGCTTGCTTTTTCTCTCAAGTGTCAAACTGGAAAGCTGTGTGATTTTGAACTTGGTCCATTCTGTGATCCCTGCTGGAAACTCCTGTCTTTCTGGGACATCCACTTTCCCTGGAAGGCTTTCCTGAGTTCCTCTAAGCCTGTGCTATTCTCCTGTCAGTTTGCCCTGAGTTCTGATGCTTCCCCTTGATGACGGCTGCTCAGGTTGTTTGCTCTCATTCTGTGATTGCTGACAGAAGAAGCCCAAAATTAGAATCTCTTCTTTTTCTTTTGCAATATCACATTCAGAAGTTTGTTTATTGGGGCTATAAGTGACTTAATCACAAATCATCAAACAGGAATTCACAGTACTTTTTAGGGCGTAGCAGATACAAAGGTTTGCAGAACCACAGAGGTAAAACAAATGCTGTCTGTGACTCCTTTGGCAATTCATACACAAGTCTAAAGAGAAAGTGTAGATAACACAACCCATTTTGTGTCAAAGTTACTTCTGTTTCTTCTTCCTATCAAACCTGTGAAAAGGCATGGGAGGGCAGGTGAGATGGCTCAGGGGGTTAAGGGCATTTGCTACCAACCCCAATGACATGAGTTCAATTCTCTGGGTTCAAATGGTGTAAGATACAACTTGACTCCTTCCAGTTGTCCTTAGCTTTCCCTGTGGCTAGCCTTAGTGCCACCATAGCTCAGGGATCAGAGGACAAGCAGGACTCTTGATCACGAAGAGGATTTGCACCCTCAAGAATGTCATGAGAACAGAATTTAGCTACTTCCAGAAGCTGTTGCTGTGTCTTCAACTTGTCATAACTGCAAGAGTCACCCAGAACAATCAAGTGCTCTGTGTTCACACTTCCTAGGATGGAAACAGGTTAGCCAGCAGAGTTCAAGAATGCCTAAGATGTTCAGCCGGAGAAGAGCCTCCCGTGAGAGGGAAGGGACTAGACCAGATGCCACACACTCAACAACACATTTAGTGGTCGAGCTGCCACTTTGGAAATATAGCAGAAGGACAAGGTAACTTAGTCCCATTCTAATTTTTCTCTCTGCAGAAAAATAAAGAACTTGAGTCATACATGCTGACAAATTGAGACCAGAGAGCTCAAGTTTGAATAAGTAGAATGGCCACCTGGGCTGACTTGCCAATTCCATTTTGATGCCATTCATGGAAACATGAGTTCCATTCAGCAGTATCTAGGGAAGCCCCAATCTAGATATAAAAACAGAAACAGAAAATCCTAAACAAAAATGGTATATATTCAGAACAAGTAAGTGGCATACTTTGTCTTTATTTATCTTTATATTGCTACTTCACTTCTAAACTAAAAATATCTTTTTTTGCAAGAGTTTACTCATTAAAATTTTTTTCTAGTTTTGATTTTCTGGGGGGGGGTTGACAAAAATCTCCTTCTGTAGTTCATGCTGACTTCAGACGTTTCTATATAGCCTAAGCTAGCTTCCATCTTTGCATAATTCTTCATTTCCAGCCTCCGAAGTGCTGAGATTATAGGCATAAGCTACCACACCAGTTTACATATGAATATTCATGAAGAAAGTTATCCACACCCTACATTATATACTCTTCTCTTGATTCATGTGACTTGTGAATTCAGTGAGTACAGGGCATCACATGACAGTGGAGGTTTGTGAAAGCAGAAAACTATTCAGAAGCTTTTGGGTTGAACTTGGTTGTTTTTAAATAGAGAATGCCACCATTTATGGTTCTTGAATGAGTGTGAAGGGGCACGTGACCTACCCTAGAACCTTGCTGCTTGTTTATTGAGAGCATGAGACTGGCCCACATTTGATCTCTCTGAAGTGATGGGGACATACCTTACTCCTGGGCTAAAGGAGAAGATATAAGGATGTTTTAAATTTGGCTTTCAAGAGTATCAGTAAGCAACCATAAACATTTAACGTCTAATTGCCTTTCTGTATGTCAAATCACTACTTTTAGCCCCCCCCTCTCTGTGTGTGTGTGTGTGTGTGTGCATATGTGTTGCTTTGGCTTGCTTGCTTATAGAAAAACTGTCCTAAAACTCATGATGTTGCCTAGGCCAGCCTCAACTCACAATCCTCCTGCCTCAGCTTTCCCAGTGTTAGGATTACAGGCATGTGCCAGCATATTCAATGCTTTGTTTGAACTTCTAGTCTTTTTCATAAACCAAGAAACCTAAGAAAATACATGTTTCTGGAAAACTGTGGTCAACCAAGAAAAAGCTGTGAAGATAGAGCATGCTAGCAAAATTATAAATGGAAAAACTGAAAACTGCAAAATCTCCTCAAGTACCTTGGTTAAGATTAACACTGACACCATTCATGGCTTCTGTTGGACTCTAGCAGCCCCTGTATCTGGTTTAGCTCCTCCCTCTGCCTTCCTTGTCCTCGGGACCACAGTCTTACATTGTATCTGAACAACTGTAGACCTAACTGTTTCCCCTCCTCTTCCTCCTCCAATTCATTGTACCCCTGTGGGTGAAGAACAGGGAATGGGTCTGAAAAGGGTTTGCCCAAAGTGTCTTGATTCCCTCCATTATGCTAAGTGTGGACTCTCATCAGCTGATACTGATGTAACTTACGTTATAATGCTACAGTGTTTTCACAAAATAACGAGTGTGTTTGATAATCGTCACATGGTGCCCAGCTTCAGTACATTGTTTTTGTCTTTGTCCAGCACAACTGTCTGATAAAAATCCCTAATTATTAAGCATCTGATAATACTATCTAGCCTGTTTTAATTACAGCACGCTTGTGCCTTGTTTTATTACATTTCATGCTAGAATGAACCTAGCCAGGATCTTTAATAAGGCCATATTAAATCCAGGCTAGAGGTTAAAACTCAGGAGGCCGCCTTGATTCTCTGCCTGTTGTGTCTGGAATCTCATCAGAAAAGCCCCAAACTTCATTAAAGATGGCTGGATGTGGGCGCCCCTATATTGCCATTTACTTTAAGGGCTATCACTCAGGGGCAATTATTGGTGTGCTCCTCATGATCCCTGTTATATTAAGGCAATTTCTACATCCAGGTTAGGCATTAATACCGCCATTATCTCCAACACAAGTCCCCTGACAGTTGGAAAAGCAGGAGAAATTACAGGCGGATTAATCTCTAGTGCCCATCTAAAAAGAAAACCTTTCCCCAGAGAGAAGAGAAGGGTATGTTGAACTCAGTTAAGCTGTGTTAGTTGTAATGAAAAAGAGCCCCCTGTGTCCAACTCTGCTGGCCATGTCAGCCCATCCTTTTTTTCAACTTGTCAATATCCCTCTTGGGCTTCCCTCCAACCACTTCTGGTATGCTTCTTTGAGTTTTATGACATCTTTAAATAATTATGTTTTCATTAGAAAATAAATTAAAAAACAACTGAGCATCCCAAGTATGAAGACTGGAGAAAGTCATCCATTTCACACAAAAACACAAAAGGGGAGGGGATAGATAGCCTTGTGATTTCACAAACACTTTGTATCATGGGTCTGTTGGTGTGAGCTACACTAAGGAGAAAGGCAGATCACAGAATGAGGACAAAGAATCCCACTACACACAAAGGAAAGAAGAGGAGAGGATGAGCGGCTCCGCAGGTCATTCCCAACACACCCTGCTTTGCCTGATAAGAAGCCATTGACAGGGGCTGATGCAGCTGTTGACATACCTCTGTGCTTGCTGCTGTCTCTGGGCTTTGCGGGAAGGGATGATAAGGAACACAATGAATAACTAACAAAGCCCCTTTGATGAATGCAGTCATTTGCATCACTGCACAAAATAGCTTTGCTCCTGATGGGGAGCTGTGCATACCTAACTGCAAATGCTGCTGGTATCTTTTCAATGACATATAAGGGCCGTGATGGACAGGGTGGGAGTTTGGAGTGCAAGGTGGTTCAGTTGAGCTCATGGTAACAGTGCCCACAGTTTTGAACCAGAGATGAGTTCCTTGTAGCATTGGCTTTAGAAACTAATGAGGCTTCATTGGTTTTGAGGGAAAATATTTGTAAATAAATGGTATGTTGCTTCATGACCCATCATAGCTGAAATCTATATGGCCTTTACTGAAACTTAAGAAATATTCCCTACGTGAACTGTTTGCCTCATTGCTTCAGAAATATGTTCCCTGAACTGCGCTCCTCCCCTACAAAGTAGGAGGAGGTGGAGACAAACTTGAAATGCCTGAGGTCAGATGCAAGGAACTTGTTGTGGTTCATCCTCCTTTTGAATCTGTCCCTGGCCTATCTGTGCTACTTTCCTAGAATACAGTAGAGGTTGAATTTATCTGTTCTTACCCATGAACCAGAAACACAAAATTATAATTCAGAGCTGACTAGGGCCTCTCCTTACTTTTGATTTACTGCCTGATGATAACTGGAGACACCTAAGCTATAATGCAGAAAGCTTCAGGGAGGTTCAGTACATTTTTGGCCAAGGAAAAGGAAATACTCTATCCATCAAGGCATCCCTAGGTTATGGTGTGTTCTCTGTTCTGTGGATAGAGTAGTTGCTAGTTTGACTGCAAGGTGCTTTCCTCTTTAGATGCTGTAACTAGTGTATAGTAGTTGTGGTGCTATGTACTATCTAGGTATCCAATACACACACACAATATACAGTCACCCAATACACACACACACACACACACACACATACACACACACACACACATTGTGCTTTGTTAATGGAAATGAGAGAGTAGCAAGTGGGATTCCAGGCATCACAGGCCTCCCCTGGTTGAAGAGGGAAGAGCATGTAAATCTGTTTAGCCTGTTTTGAGGGGTGCTTTACCTGTGGCTGGGGAGGGTGGAATGCCATTAGTGTACAAGATGGAAGTGAAGAAGCAATCTTTGAATGGAAACAGACTCCCCAACTTCACTCTTGTTTGAAATGAGTGACTGCATTTCAAGGAGTACTCAGAAGCAATATCCAGGCACTCACTGAGTCTGTCTTTCCTTCACAAGGATTCTGAGTATTGTTGCTCTGCATATCATGCCCCAAGTATTGAGTTGAATATGAACTTAACATGAAAGACATAAGTAAAGTTCAGTAGAAAGGGAAACCACTAGAAAAGCCAGTTTCCTTTGTTAAAAATGCACTTCTTTGCCAGCTTCCATCCACCCACCCCACATATATATCCACCTACATATAGAGCCACCAACACATACACACATACACACACACACACACATATGTCCATCAACTACTCATATATGTCCACCCATTACATACATACATCTACCCACTACACATATGCGTTCCCCCATTACACATATATACTGACCCACTACACATATAAATTCATCCATTACACATATATCCACCCACTACATGCCTAGATCCACCCACTACAAATACACAAACTTAAGTAATAGTCACATTTTCCTACATAAATTCTCTGCTTCCTGATATCTGTTGAGTTCTAGGAACTTGACTGAAGCTTTCTTTTAACTTTCTGGGTCTTCCCCTCACAAACTTGGACTAGTCTTTAAATCAATACATAAAAACAAAAGCACAACGTGCTCCAGAATCCCTTTCCACCCACAAAATTAGCTAGAAATAATAAGAATCTATTTGCCACCAACAACCCAATGAATCGTGTTTTCTCCTTTTCATTTTGCTTTCATCCTTGATTGTAGCTCAAGCCTGTACCTCATTGCCTTCTTTTCGTGGTGACTCTGAGGTACTTGTCCTGAATGTCAGAGCAACAGGGCACTAGGCAGGGAAATACTTTCTCTTTAAAATTGGTAAAATCACATAGAAAAGTCTTTTCTCCTAAATACTCATTAGAATCGTTTTGCTCAAGTAGCTACCTAAGGATTAATGTCACTGAAACAAGGTTACATATGAATTCCAAAAGCACTTTTTACAATCAGTGAAAGAATGAGATGATTTGATTAAAACAAGTGTACAACGCCGAAGAACTTCTTCATACCCTGCTGCTGCTGGCTTCCCGTGTATGCATTTTATTCTGCATGTGCCTAATTGTTTTCTAAATTCAAACTTGGTTGTAAGTAGAAAGAAACATCTAGCTAAGTTAACAGCAGCTGGTTTTGTTGCACCTCCCCCAAAGCGCAACTCATCATTTCTGAGTTTTATTTTCTGTTTAATTTTTGGAGTTTTTTCCCCAAACACCAATCAGTTCAGTTCCACTTCTTACAGCATTCTGTGTGTCTTCTTATCCTTATGACCTGTCTCAAGATCAGGAACCTCTGAATCCAGACATAGCTATTAGATAGACTCAGACTCGGGCATTTAATTCTGCCTAGTGAAGGTCCTCAAATTCACTTATTTTTACCATTGAAAGGCCTTTAAAATGTATTTGTAATTTCTGTTATACTTTCCAGATGTTTGCCAGAAAAAAATCTATGAATTTCTTTAAGATTTGTGACTTCAATTGAGACGTATACCTATATTTTTTCAGCAAGTTACACACTCAATAAATTTGATAATTGTGAAAAGAATGAATAGAGATCAGGTGAAGTCCTGAGTGCATGCATGTTGTTGACATAGGCATGGCCATGTCAAGGAGCTCAATGCCTCAACCCCATGGCAGTGGTAAAGCCTTCCTCTGGTTTAAGTGTGGATCTTGATAGTATGTGCAGAAAACGAAGACTTCTTTCTACAGAGAAAGATTAGCTAAACCTTCCTCCTTAGTCCAGCTGTATACCACAAGTCCCACCTCCTGGTTTATCAGTGCGCAGTAACCCTGCTTCCCTATCCGTATTCAACTGTATATGATCAGCACTCTGGACCTGGGTGGTTCTGGCAGCTCCATTAGAGAGCGAGGTCCACCCAATCCAAGCTTTTCTGTATGTCTCTGTTTTCTTCATCCCGAACAACCTGAGTCAGGTCAGTCCCTGAAGCCATTCAGGGATCAGCAAGAGCACTCAGATATTATAGTGAAAGTTCTTCTTCCATCTAAACCAGTACCAATCTCCCCCATCCCATGCCCCATCATCTTTCCCTGTTTGCTGGTCCTGCGTTTCAATACTGCAGAACAGTGAAGCAGGAGTAAATGTCTCTGCTTCTTCTTATGCAGCCTGCAAGGAATATTTCCCTGCTCTTCCACACGGTCACATTTCAGACAGTAGGGGTCAAGGGTAAAGCTTGGAAACCCCTTCAGCCTCAGCTTTACACTAGAACAGCACAAACCTTTGGGATATAACTCACAGTCTCAGCAAAGGCTTAAACATTCTGAAAAATTGGGGAAAGTATCAGTCATGCACACACACTTGAGAGAAAGAGAGACAGAGACAGAGAGAGAGAGAGAGAGAGAGACAAAGAGCCAGAGAGAGAGAGACAGAGAGAGACAGAAAGAGAAATGAGAGAACATCGAACATCACACAAGGCAAAAATCAATTCATTCCACTAATTCACATGTAATTAATGACACTCCTGATTGAGTTAATCATATTTATCTATGAATGTGATTTCAGGAACAGCCTGTAAGAGAGTTGTGCATGTAGAGCCAAGGTAACAGGACCTTCCTTAGTGACAAAGTGTACCTGTGTGACAGCCTAAATCAAACATGGGAAGGGTCAGAGGGTCAGAGTGACTTGGTGAAACAGAACTGCAGGATTCCTTTTCCTCCCACTCTGGTTGGAGGTCATGAGAGGTGGTTACTGGTTTATTCCTGTTTGCTATTTCTACTAACATCTCAAGGGTGAAATCCAGGATGCACTGAATTCCACAGCTGAAATGTGTGAGGATAGCTCATTCGCCCTTGGGAGGGTTTATTCTTTACTTGGACAGATAAGAGGATTGTATTTATTGTTTGCTGTTCGACTCCTTGCTTTGTGGCTAGCAGGTATTTAGGAATCACTGATGAATTTAAATTGAGCACCGATGGTGTTGGTGACAATGACTGCCAAAATGTTTATACAGAAACTCAGAAACAATTTATGAATTAATGAATACATATTAAAATGACTTTAGTTGTTATGATGGACTGTTGTGATGAAACAATTAATAGAATGATAAAAATAAACTTAAAGATTTCATTTCACATAATGGTATTTGTTAACTGGCAGTGAGCAAAGAAAATAAGTACTTTTTGTGGATATGTATCCTTGCTCAGATACATTTTATTCATCTTAAAGTGTTTTGTGCTCACCACAACCCTTTTCCCACAACTGTGTTCAGGAACATGCAGTCAGCGTTCACTGAGTTCTAAGTAAGTGACAGACATCATCCCACAGCTTTTACATGTATTAATGTATTCAGTCTTCTCGGGAGAGACATGAAGTGGTGTATACATTGCTTCCATTGTAATTGTGAAAACTCTGGCATATAGTCAGTAACAGCTAAACAATCTGCCCATACTAATCACCCACTAACTGGTAGAATGAGATTAAAATTAAGGATGTTTTTGAGCATTGACCTGCACAACACGAAAGCTGCCCCACTTTCATCTAGAAGCAACAAAAGTGTTGCCTTAAAGGCGTGTAAGTGAGCATGCTGTTCCCTATCAGATGAATGAAATGTCTATGCCCTTCCCAGGGCAGAGAGAAGACCAAAAGGATGATGGCCATTATTTCTTTAGAGTTTAGGAATTTTTACACTCATCTTTCCGAAGATTTTACTTGTTTTCAGAAGATTCTCCAAACAGTTAGTGCTGGTGGGAAAGGGAAAAATGAAAGTTTGAGGTTACCTTCATACACACCCCAGAAGTTACTTAGCTAAGATATAACTTCTTTTGTGCGTTTAATTTTTTTTCTAGTAAGAGAGAGAGGGAAATATGGTTGATTGACCACAGGAAATTGTCACCTTTGATGCCCTGAAACTGGCCCCAAGTTGCGAATCTCAGTGCCACAGCATTTGCTAAGTAACAGTCATCTACCATGCCTTTCACACAAAGAACTCGGACCCATCCATGCACTAACAATGCTGAAACAAGTCTGTTCTCGTTTGCTGTTTTCAGTCATCCCTGGACTCCCCCACCCAGGCTTGTGTCCTGTTCATATTACACCAGTTGCCCTCTACATTTTTATCTGTCTGCTGGGCTCTGTGGAGCTGACCTACTGCTAAATGGACACAATATAAATATCATGTGATAATGTCCCTCAAAGTGACAAAATGGTATAATTGTAAGGATAAGACTCTTGTTACTTAGGTAGAGACTTCACTGAAGAAGGGTAAACCTGTAGGGGAGATAAGGACTTTAGTGTGGGGCACAGATAGTGAGGCATGCAGGCTTAGGATATGGTTGAATGAAAGGAACAGACCAGATGTGCTACAGTGTTTGATGGGTTAGGAATCCATCTGGTCAGGTGAAGATTCCAGGCAGTGCGAGATTAAAGAGGTCCATTAAAGTACTTTATGGCAAGTCCTTGGTGCCAGACACTCTCTTAACAACTTTCCAGTTCCACCAAATTAGAGAAATTAATTACCAGTTGTACAGCTGAGAAGCTGAGATCTAGCAAGATTGAGTGTCTCCTCAAAGGCTAAATTTTAAGATTATTTTTGGGAAATCTAAATTAAAATCACTTACTATGGAATAAGCTTGAATCTAAGTACTTATAATAGCTCATTGAAATCACACAGCAGATCAACGAGGGGCCCACTATCATTATTGTTGGTTCTTAGAGCTAAGTGAGTCACTCAGGAGTTAATTACCGGGCTCAAGGTCTCATGGTATGTGGATGTGGAGATGAACTGCACAGAAGATCCCTCTACAGAATCAACTTCTCATGCACTTGGGTAATAGCTATAAAAATGGCTGGCAGATAGGGGCTGGCCCAGGGTTACAAGGTAAGTCCCTGTTGCTGAAGATACTATGCATTTCAGACCCAGGGCTCAGAGACCCCTGAGCTATAGCTATAGCTGACCCGAATGCCTCCTACTGGAAGACTAGCTTTCATGGCATCAGAAAGTTCCTTGACAACTTTCAAAGCATGGAGGCAACTGGCAGTCCTACCCAGCTCTGACACCTATAGATCAAATCAAAACACAGCATGGTACAATAACCTTAAGGATGTAGTAGCAGTATGCATACCTTGGCAGTAACCAACAACTTTCTAATTGGACTTTAGACCTGCTCAACATGAGAGAAACTATGCCTGGTACTAGAAACCTCACCAACTACCCAGGGCTAGTAAAGTTGTGGATCTTGGAAGACAACCTACACCCACCAGTTTACTACTAAAACAACATAATCCCTAATTACATTCTAAATATTTGTCTTTATACCCACAGATAAGTGTAGCCCTCACCTCTTAGCAAGGAAACATCTCTGTAACACATGGAGACCATTACAGAAAACAACAACCAATCAAACTCCAGACCTGTGGTGAACAATCCCAACTGATATGCTTGTAACCCAATTGCTGTGCCTGAAGGATCAATGTAGAATGGAGACAGAAAAGATTATAAGAGCCAGAGGAATAGGGAGTTTGCTATGAGACGATATCTTCTAAATTGTCAGAAGCAACACCCATAAAGTCTCACCATCAGGACTGCCTAAACAGTAGCTGAACCAGGACACCAATAATCATGCTAATATAGGGTAGAAAGACATCAATAGACATGCTAACATAAAAGGGGGAAGCTCATGAGATCTCAACCCTTCATAAAGCTACTGAAGATGAAGGAAAGTCAATTGGTTATCCAATATCAAATGTTCAGTTCAGAAAATAAAACATGTACATATAAATAACATTACATTGACTGAGCAGGTTGTATATGAGAATAACTCATATGTGTGTGTGTGTGTGTTTAATCACAATTAAAGAAAGGAAGGCTAAATGTGAGTGAGTGCAAAGGAAATATATGTGAGGGGTTGAGGGGTTGGAGGAATAGGAATGATGAAATTGATGTAATTATATAGCAATCTTAAAATATTTTAAGAATTATGAATAGAAAAAAATACCAGAATGACCTGTGCTAGTAAATACTTCAATAGAAAGTCACATAGAAGATCATGGCTAAAATTTTAATCTGAGATCACCAAGACCTGAATTAGAGCAGCATTCTTGAAGGGAGGGAAGTTAGAATTATTCTTATGGCAAATAGATATAGGAGTAAGTAGATATGGAATTAAGTGTGAAGGAACAAAACACTCCTTTAAGATTGTACTCCTGGGTATCTAGAGTCACAAGGTCATGATTTGAAATTGAAAAGGTTAGAGGATGCATTTTGAGGAAATTTTGTACCCAGCGTGGAAAAAATCCAAGTAGAAGTATAGCATAAATAATAAAAACCCAGAGACAAATACTGGGGTGGGTTAAAGCTGAAGATCAGAGAAGTAGGAGACCAGCCACTAGACAGTTCTCACCTCTACCAATGCTCAGACCAACCAAAGGAGCAATCATGTCCTCTGATGGCATTTCCAAACTGTACTTCTCAGACTACCTATATTAAAATGCATTCTTGTCTCATCCAGCCTTTTATTCCTCTCTCTTCCCAGCCATATCACTCCTGTCTCCACCTCCCTAGTGCTGTGATTGAAGGTATGAGCCACCAATGCTTGGCCTCTATGGCTGTGGTAGCTCTGCACTCTTATCTTCAAGCAAGCTTTATTAGATCATAAACAAAACATCATCACATAGAAGTATCCAATAAGTCACTGGACATAGGTAGTTGGAGTACACATTGTGAGTTAGATGTACTTCTACTGTATCTTCATGGTGTGTTTCTCTGCCTCTTTCTCCTCTTGGATATTTTTTCTTAATTATCTTTTCATTTGGGATCCTCAGGACCCAATGCAGGACTGTGGTATCTATTAGAGGTTCAATAAACAGAAATAAAAATTATTCAGCTGACATCTGCAGGTATGGTCTTGAGTCTCTTAGGAAGACTGGAGAAATGAGCTCCAGCATCGATTTTTTCTTCATTCAGGAGACTAAGCTTTCAACTAAACCTTCTCCTAATAGAATCTGGAATTTCCATCCTAAGAAACTGCTGTGTGAAATAAATCACCAGATGCTTAACAAAATATTACCTTAGAATTCTCTTAATGGTTTGGTAACTGGAATCAATATATGTCTATTACTTCTGTGTCTTTAATTGTTTTTATCTGGAATACTTGATAGTGAAGCTATAAGTGGCATGGAGAAACACATTCTTCAATGCTTTAAATGGCACTGTGGGGAAGTTCTCATGAGAACACTCATGTGCAGAGAACGACGTCTAATCCTTGATGATAAAGAGCAGTTTGACTCTGTTTTCACGGGGCTCTAAACCACTCTAAGAGGAGCATGTTGACGGCATATTAGTAGTTTGAATTTGGTTTGCTGAGCCCTGTTATTCAAGGCAGGTTTATTTTGTGGTGACAGTGTTTGAGATACCTTTTAAAGGTGGCATTTCTGTGTACACCTGAAACAATGCTTCCAGAGCTCTTGGTTGTTATCTTGCTTGCTTTCATCTCCCCAGTCTCTTCTTCTGGCTTACATCATGAGTACCATCTTTTTTGTTGCTGCTGTTGTTGTTACTTGCTACTTGATGTCTGAAACTATAGTTCCACATCTGAGAGATTTTAGCTGTGAGCAAGTCATGTCTCAAATGTCTTCCAGCTCCTTGCAGCCCCTAATCCATCCCACAAACTGACACTATGGCTACCCCCCAAAGCACCAAAGGACCAATCTTTCAAACTAGCCATAGGTGTTATAAATGTAAAATCTTTGTATTTGAAGAAAGAAAATATTGAAATGTAGTTATATGTAGAAATGGGGCTGGCAAAACCAAACTTGCAGAAGCTTCTCCACCTCAATCTTTAGTTTCTAATTTGTTTCTTCTTGGTAGGCTTTTTTCGAACTTGTAATAATTCATGCTGCAAAATTTTCATATGACATATGTGCTCATAAAGAACCAACATAGAAAACTGGAGGTATAATAACAAGTACAAAGTTGAAGGTTTTATTCTAAGTTGTTGGTGATGACATAAAATGAACTGTCTCAATGCCATGCTTCATAAAGTCTCACTGAGGTGACCAGTCAGATATGAAACAGGACTAGTTGATGATAACTCCATCCATATGTACTCCCTTCTAGTGTTTTTTTTTTCACCTAGCCAAAAGGCCTCAACTTTGTTTTAATTGTAAAAAGTTGCACTGGATGCTTCCTTTTATCCAGGTCTGACTTTCAGGAAGGTGCCTACGTGTTGACAGTCCTGAGAGTGAAAGATAACTGAGAACGATGAGCACCCTGTCCTCAGACTACCTGCTAACGATAAGAGTGCCCATGCCCTGCTTGGCAACCTCCATCTCCAATTAAGCATCTGTGGACACTGGGAAGCAGCCTCATAATTGGGAAGCTGCAGATACAAGGCAGGTTGCAATTTCTGCCAAGGCGTTCATCAGTCAGGCCAGGCAAGCTCTCTTCCCTCTTCCTGACTCACACACTTGTGTTGTAGTTTTCTACCATGCCCCTCCCACTCCTGCAAGACAAGGAGGCTATTTGGCAAGTGTCCGAATCCAGCAAAGTCATTTTAGTTCCATAAATAACATCCTACCGAACCAGGACCCGTGACAAATTCTGTTCTAATTACACTTATTCTCGCCCTTCCCCCAAGCTCCCATTAAGATATATTTCTAGGACACATGCAGGAGATCTGTTTGCAGCTATCTTTTACATAGAACTGATTGTTTAATTGCAGATTAAAGATTAATGCAAGTATAATGATTCCATGAGGACACTTCAAACAAAAGCATCCTGCATCAGACTGCCTGCCTCCATTTTTCAATTTGACCATAAATTTGGCTGGGAATTAAATAGTAAGTAGCCGTGATTGCAACTCTGGTCTCTGAAGGCACTCACGGGAATGAAAATAAATGAACAGGCTCTCACACAAAGCATGTTTCATTATGGTCATTAGTGGGCAGCTTCTCGGCAGTATTGAAGGTGAAATTGTCTAGGAGAGTTGTTGGCACATCTGTTAGGAAGAGCCTGAAGCATGGTACAAAGGACGGAAGTGGTGTTGGTTGGAGAATGAATGCAATATACTTTTGAAATTTTAGCTCCTTTGTGTATTTCCATTGTTTTAAAAGCATCAAGCTTTGGTGGTAGGTTAATGACACAGAATCACACATATATGTTGACTATGAATATCTGTGTACATGACAGTAATCAGACCAACTCAGCATGAAACTGTCAATAAAACTGCCAGGATAAATATAACACAATCACACACACACACACACACACACTCCACAAGGGCCTTCTCTAGACATGGAATCATGACTCTGAACATGAAATTGAGGCTTTCTTTTGATTTTCTTTTGAAGTAAGAGACATTTTCCATACCCTTTGGCCTTGTTGACATGTTGGACATCAGCTTAAAGTGTGAGATTAAATTTACTTCATCATTTATTGTTGCCAGTGTGCCAATCAACCTACATAGCTAATGAAATGACAAGTCTGGCTGCTCGGATCACTTTTCTTGATCACTGGTTCCATGCCCCTAGATGATTCTCATATAAGTACTTTATTACACTATTAAATATGTTAATCTAAAATCTTTGTATATATACTATCTTGAATCATGTTTTAATTTGAGAAGACGAATTTTAAATTCCTTTTAAAAAGTCTCACATTGGTCTTACTATATGTTAATATGTTTAAAAACATTTTAACCTATTGATAATTTGTATGAATCCAAGCTAAAACACTGAGTAAGACATCAGCAACTGATCCATTCATTCTCTATAGCCTTATACTCCTCTTACATAGAGGAAGACACAGCTGTAACAACAGTAGTGCCACATTTGTAGATTTAAAAACATAAATGCAAATTTTACATGGTCACGGTGAATGTGATCCCATAATGAAATGGGTGAAAATAACACATATTTCTCATGATCAGCAGGATCTTCTGGGAAAAATCAGATGGAGCTATGCTAGGACTTGACAAAACACTTCATTGAAATCATGATGCATAAGGAACACGCATTGGCTGGCAAAGTATAAGCACTTGTAATGATGCTCTAAGTCGGAATTCCACAGATATTACTCGTTCTTAGTTGATCATGAGTTAAGAGAACAAATTATAAATGAATCCCTATATCTACCACATTTCTCCAAATAAAACCAAATAATCATGGAAAGAGCAAGTTATGAAAAATACATCCCAATGCTCGATATCATAATACATATATTGCAGGATAAGAAACAAGGGCTTTTACTGGTGGGCATGACTGAGACAGAATTAGAGATCACACCCTGACTTAGATGTGAGTTTGTATTATGTACAAAAGGATGAAGAAACTTCCTCCTGAGGTGGGGATGCCAATGATTTCTGAGGAGACGTAGGCAGATGAAACAGTGTCTCCTCAATTCTGTTTTGTACTCCTGTAGATCAGAGGGTACACTGTGACAGTCCTATGGTAAATAAAAATCCATTCACTTTTCCTTGATTTTATTATTCAAATTCTTACTATGGCTGAAAACATGCTGAATACTATTCATGTGCATGAGATTGTTTAATGAAAAAGGTTAAGCAGCTGCTAACTGTGATAAGTGAAGAGTGGCCAAGGAGAAATAACTTAAATTGTGGCAGTAGATCTCAGAGTTGCATGGGTGTTGAGGTCATAATGACAATGATTGACATTATCAGCTATTAGAGTTTCTCACCATCCAAGCTCTTTCTCTCACAGAGAATAAAGCTCCCATCCTGGGAAGGAGGCAGGATATGAGGAGACACAATCCAATTAAAGAATGGGAGGGTCCAAAAGACATGAAAAATATGATGACTAATTCATGCACAAATTTAAATATTTTTCTACCCTTAAAAACTATTCATCTGTCCCATCATCTATTTCATCCTATCTGAGTAACTAGGCTATTAAATGTAAGTGGACATCACCAACCCATGACTGTGAAAACAGATGAAAATGAAATAGTGTCATATACATGAATGGAGACCATTCTTCCTCTGTGGTTGTATAATTTCTGTATGTCAAGTCTGAATGTTTTGTGCTCATGGGACACTGGTACAGAATTCCTCTCTCAGTGCTAAGATTAGAAATCTAAGGACATGATCGTGAGTATGTCAGCAATTTATTTTCTTTCAATAGCCACATTCATTACTAGGCACCTGTTGAGACAGTGGCTAGGTAATTTTTTTCTAGATGTCTTTGGTGTACTTTATTGGTGAGGGTATTTTCATTCCTGTTCTTATTTTGATACTGCTCATAAACCCTGGGGGACTGGCTGATAACAGTTCATGGCTAGGTCACCACATAGCTTAGATATTTACATAGTTAAGTCACATCAGGTGTCATTTGAAATTCTCAGGTAAAATGCATTCACAACCATATGTGTGTAAGAAAGAGTGGGGTGTGTGTGTCTTCATGTTATAGTAAGAACATAATTTTTCAATGAAGTAAGAAATCTTACTGAGATTTCAGTTTTGCAGACACTGTCTTAACATTGAATATTAAAGCATAGCATGCTCTGATGATACCAAGTTGCTCTTACTATTGGCTTTACATTATGGCAGGTGCTGTGAGAAGATTTACACCCACGAGTATAGTTTTGTGAATGAAATTCAAAACAAAGTAACATTGCAACTTAACTTTTCTGCTGCCATCCTTAGCTGACAAATAGCAGCTCAGACATTTTCTGATAGTCAACGCTGGCAGAGTTAATTGATGAGAACTTCAGGCTCATGATGTTGGTGTCCTGTACAATGATGGACAGATAGAGTTTCAGCAGAACGTAGAGTAGAGCAGATACAAAGTGGAACTATAAAATCTACCTAACTAAATTTTAATTGTGATGGTAAACTGAGAAGCTCCAGGATTTCAAACGTTAAGTATAAAAGTTATATTATGGTTTCTGGTGTTTTATTTTTAATGGGACTCCTGTGTCTGTGTGTATCTCTGTGTCTATATGTGTTTCTTCTACTTTTTTTGGCTCTTTTTTTCTGTTTGTTTCATTCTATTCTGGTTTGTTTTTATTTTGTTTTACTTTATCATTATTTATGTTTGTATTCTAATGAGAGAAAAAAGAAAGGGTGTAGATTTTGGTGAATAGGAAGTTAGGGAGGATCTGGGTGGAAATAGGGGGAATGTAATCAGAATATATTGTATAAAATATATAAAAGTTAAATTAAGACACTAACTTTTGATAAGTACTTACTCTAATAGGTAAAACTATCTCCAACTTCTCCCTGTACAAATGAAGATATATTTGGTATTGAAAAGACGTCCTCAATAGTATGTCCCCCAAACGTATCTCTTCTCAATTTCCCAAGGGTCTCAATTTTCTCTCTAGCAGTTGGCTGTGATAATTAAATCACGGTCTCTCATCACTACCAATATCACCGATCAGACACTGGTCATCTCTTTCTTTTCCAACTCTAACCACCCATCTCTAGACTCTGAGTTCAGTGACTCTAAGAGTCACATTTTCTTTCCCAGAGCTAACAAAGTGTTCTTTCTCAGGAATGTGATAACCAATGTGTCTATTTGCAAATCCATCTTGTCTACACACTCAAGGGCAATTTACTAGCTTGGCATTCTAACCTCCCTTGTGCTATTCTTCAACATGAAAATGAATCTGGCAAACTGTTCTCATCACATTGTATCTACAGTCTTCTTTTCAGTGTGCCACGGATCTAGCCATGTTTTCTTGGCTCCAATTATTTTCTATTTGGAAATAAGTTCCTTAAAGCTTCCTTCAAAACAATTTCAGGTCCAAGGCTTCTATGGAGTTTCCATGATCATTAATAACACTGACAATTCTTTATGTTCTCATGAGAGTGACTGTTTGCGATGCCAAGTTAGCAACTGGGAAAAGTTATGCTCAATACTGTTTATCTTTTGTATATGCATGCTCTGTCTATACAACTAAAACTAGAAAGCCCCTCTACATAGAAGTCCATACCCTATACTTTATGCCCATTTACAAATCTAGCAACAATTACATTGATTCACATAGGTTAGATATTTGTGCACAATCAGTATAACAGAGAGTAAGTATGATGATATAACAATACTACATATAGAAATTTTTAATTTTATCATTTAGATGCAAGTAATACGATAGTCACACAAACTGGATTAAATATGTGATGTGAACTTCATTAAAATCACATCAAAACATTCAAAAAAGCTGAGCAGGTGGCAGTTACTTCCATTCCCCATACTTAGTAAGCTGAGTAAGGAGGTTGGTTAGTTTCAGGTCAGTGTAGATTAAATTAAACTTTGCTTCAAAGTATTCCCAAAACAGGTTAGAGATGTTTCTTCAGTTGGTGGAGCAATCATCTAGCATGCCCAAGACCTAGGTTCTATTCCCAATACTATATAAACTGAGTATAATGGCACATGCCTACAGTCCTAGCACTCAGGAGGGGCAGGGATAAAGATCAGGAGTTCAAGGTCATCATTGAACTTTCTGTTCAAGGCTAGCCTAGAATACATGAGACACTGTCTCAAAATTTTGTTTAATAAGATATAAGTGTTATTGTGTTGAGTCTGTGGGTTAGTGTCTTTCCCTCTTAGTCTTTTCTTCATTGTCACAAAAGGCTGCCATAGCTTCCAGCATATTCTTTTTAAAACATTCAGATTTATTACTTTAAATTACTGTATGCCTGTATATATGCATGTAAGTATATATAATGGCAAAGACCAGAAGGTGCTACATCCTCTGGAGCTGGAGTTCTAGGCCTTGTGCTGGGAACTCAAATTGGGACCTTTAAAAGAGCATTAAATACTCTTAACTGCTAAGTCATCTTTCTGGCCACTTGTGCATATTCTAAAATGGAAAATCAGAATAATGTTTCCTTTTATTATCTTTACCACAATAAAAAATGGATGCATATGTTGCATCACTAAGTAAAAAAAAACTTAGTCATGGTGTATGATCTCAATGTGTTCTTGCATTTTGCTTGAAAATGTTTTCTGCATGCATGTTCAATGAGGAAATTGGTCCTGAAATCCCTTTACTTATGTCTCTATCTCAATTAGGCATCAGGGTAATACTGGCCTTATATGTTTCCTTTGATAGTGTCCCTTTCTTTCCAATTTTGTGAAACAGTTTGAGCGTAATTGGTTTTAGATCTTTCTTCAGAAGTGATAGAATTTGTCCAGTCAAGGGTTATCCTTTGGTGTATTCAGTTCTTACAGCTTCTGTATTTAAATTTTGTATGTAAGTTTAGAAAATTATCCAATTCTTTTAGGTTTTCCAGGTTTTTAAAGTATTCTCTGATGATCTGATAGATTTGATTGAAATCTGTTGTAACAATTCCCTTTTCATCTCTAATTATTTCTTTAGGTCTTGTCTCTCTTTCTCCTTATCAGTTTAGCTATAGGTTTGGGAATTTTGTTAATCTCTTGAAAGAACTTATCCTTTGATTAGTTGTGTGCACTTTTCTTTTTGTCTAACTTCTACCAATATTTATTCTTTCTTGCTACTTGGTAAGTCTTACTTTTTCTTCTTGTTTTTCTAAAACCTTGAGGTACATAGTGTTCTTGCTGATACTTGAGAATATAAGATATCAGTTTTTCCTTTTAGGGCTTACGAAGTCGTACCACAGAGGATCTCTCAGGTTGTGCTTTCTTCCCTATTTTTTCTAGGAATTCTTTAAATCTCCCCTCCCCCATTCCTTCAGTCATCCACTATTTGTTCAAATGTGTACTGTTCTATCTCCAATATTTGTGTAGGTTCTCAGTTGATTCTATTTTTATCTCAATGAAATATGAGATTTTAAAAAATTATTTCAATTTGTTTTGTGTGAGTGTCTTAAGACTTGCTTTGTTTGGGCACACCCAGAGAAGGTTCTGTGTTTTGCTGAAATGAATGTATATGCCCTAGCTTTTGAATGTTATGTTTCATATTTTTAAAAATCTAGTTAATCTGTGGTAAAATTCATCTCTGTAGTATTTTTCCTGGCTGTTGATTTAAAACACTTCTCTAGAAAAAAAAAGGACCGAGATATTGAAGTATTCCAGTATAATTGTGTCAGGACATGAATATTTGGTGCATAAATATTTATATTGTTACATTTACTTGATGAGTTGTTCTCTGTATTTACATATAGTGACCTTCTTTATTTTTTATGATTTGTTTTGAAGTTTATTAGACATAAGAATTGCTGCATCTAATTGTTTATGTCTCCTATTGATTTACATTCTGATTTTGAATGCCTTTGTTGAGTAAGTATATCTTTTGGAGGCAACAGGCAGTTGGATCTCATTTCTTCATGAGTCACATTTTTTGGTAATTTTCTTATTGGTAAGCTCAAGCTGTTTTCATATAAGGTAATGATTGAGAGAGACTTGCTGTGTCCAATGATTTTGTTAGTTGATGTTTAGGTTGATTTGAACTGTTTGTATTTCTCTTCCTCATCTGTTGTTTGTATTAGAGATTTTCTAGTTTGCTGTGTCAGAGATTATCATTTCCTTTCTAGCTCTTACCCATTCATCTGTATGGAATGCATTCCTTCCTGCGTTTTCATGAATGAGTCATGAACATTTATCTGTTCCTCAAATGGAATGTATTCCTTCCTATATTTTCATGAATGAGACTATCATTCTTCTGCCTCCATGCATAGTACTTCTTTTTTTAATTGTTTTTTTATTTATGTTAAAAACAATCTTGTTTCACATGTCAATCCCTGCTCCCTCCCCTTCTCCCCCACCCTCCCTACCAGGTACCCAAGTCCCCCACCAAATCTCCACTCTGATCCCCAAGGAGGGTGAGGTCCCACATGGTGGATTTCCAGTTGTAAAGGGAAGCCTTCCCGCCAGCCTGTTCCAAAGGTGCATCAGTCCCAAATGAACACACAGGAGGCTATATTAATTATGAAGCTGTTGGCCTTACTTATTTCTTACTGGGTAGCTCTGACTTAAGTATTTATCCCATAATTATTAATCTAAATATTTCTCTTACCGGAGAATAGTTCCAAACTTCTTACCCCTATCAAAGCTACATCTTGACTCCTTGTGTTTCTCCTACCCAGAGTCCTCCTGGACTCCTAGTCCCACCTATCTTGGTTCCCTATTGGCCAACAGTACTTTATTGACATATACACAGGACTTCCCCCAATATCCAGTAACTGTCATTTCATTCAGGGCAGGGACTAGGTCCTCCCCCTAGAGTCCTGGCTGAGAGAGCCTCCCATATTGTGGCATGGGCACTCAAAGTCTATTTGTATGCCATGGATAAATACTACCCAAGGTCCCATATATTACCTAGGCCTCCTCACTGACATGCACATTCAGGGGGTCTGAGTCAGTCCCATGCTTTCTACATAGCCATCAATCTGGAGTTCAAGAGCTCCCCCTTGTTCAGGTCAACTGATTCTGTGGGTAAAACCAGCCCACTCTTAATTCCTTTGCACATCAGTTCTCTAGTTCTGACACTGGATTCCAGTTCAGTTCAGTGTTTAGCTGTGGGTGTCTGCCTCTGCTTTCATCAGTCTCTGGATGAAGGTTCTGCTTCCTAGACTCTCTGGCAGTGGGATTGTGTGCTGGCACTCCCCTGATTCATGTCCAAAATACATAAATAAGTGAATACATACCATGTTTCTCTTTTTGTGACTGGGTTACCTCACTCAGGATGATTTCTTCTAGTGCCATCCATTTGCCTGAAAATTTCAAGATTCCATTGTTTTTTTTTCCGCTGAATAGTACTCCATTGTGTAAATGTACCACATTTTCTGTATCCATGCTTCAGTTGAAGGGCATCTAGGTTGCTTCCAGGTTCTGGCTATTACAAAAAAATGCTGCTATGAACATAGTGGAACAGACATCCTTGTTGTATGAATGTGCATCTTCTGGGGATATGCCTAAGAGTGTAATTGCTGGGTCTTGTGGTAGACAGATTCCCATTATCCTGAGGAATCTCTATACTGATTTCCAAAGTGGCTGTACAAGTCGGCACTCCTACCAGCAGTGTAGAAGTGTTCCCCTTTCTCCACATCCTCTCCAGCATAAACTCTCATTGGAGTTTTTTATTTTAGCCATTCTGATAGGAGTGAGATGGTATCTCAGAGTTGTTTTGATTTGCATTTCCCGGATGTCTAGGGATGTTGAGTACTTTCTCAAGTGTCTCTCAGCCATTTTAGTCTCCTCTATTGAGAATTCTCTATTTAGTTCTATACCCCATTTTTTGATTGGATCCTTTGGTGTTTTGGAGACTTGCTTCTTGAGTTCTTTGTAAATTTTGGAGATCAGCCCTCTGTCAGATATGGGGTTAGTGAATATATTTTCCCATTCTGTGAACTGTGTTTTTGTCTTGTTGACTGTGTCCTTTGCCTTACAGAAGCTTCTCAGTTTCAGGAGGTCCCATTTATTAATTGTCGATGTTAGTGTCTGTGCTACTGAAGTTATTTTCAGGAATCTGTCTCCTGTATCAATTCATTCAAGGGTGCCTCCCACTTTCTCTTCCAACAGGTTCAGTGTGGCTGGATTTATGTTGAGGTTGTTGATCCATTTGGACTTAAGTTTTATGCATGGCAATAGATATGGATCTATCCGCATTCTTCTACATGCCACTTTTCTCAGCAGTTCAGCCATGTGAGTTAATGTGTCCTCCTGACAAGGACAAGAGACTTTTGTGAACCTAGGCATCTTTCTTCCCAAGTTCATTCTAATTGCTCCCTAGTAAATTACAGTCCCACCCCTTGTGTATTAGGGCTCAAACTTTCCACAGCAGTACTTTCAGTGCTTTGCCTCTGATGGGATGTGAAAGCCCTCCCACCTAAGTACCTTTGTGTGCTGGGTCTGGGCTCCACAGCACAATGCTCCCTTATAGTCAGTTCCCAGAGTGGCTGGGGATGGATGAGGATTCTCTGCCTGACAGTCTCATGCTTAGGATCCCTGGTCACCTATTATGTGCTCACCTTCTTGTGTTTACCCTGTCCTCGGCAGTTCTTTCTGCATGGAGTTAACTGTCAATCAACACTGATTTGTGGTGCGCAATGAGGCCTATCTGTGGTTCATCAATTGTGCCACTTCCATGGGCAGTTCACTGACTGAGACATTTAAGGGGCCACTACAGCCCCAAATAAACACACAGAGATGCTCTATTATCTATTAACCTGTTGGCCAATGGCTAGCACTTCTTATTGGCTAGCTCTGTCTTAATTATTAACCCATTTCTATAAATCTATGTACTTTTACATGGCGTTATCTTACCATAGAATGCCTGGTGCGTTCTATCCTCCCGGTTCCTTCCTGGCATCTCTTTCTGCCCACCATTCCCAGAATTCTTGTCTCCTAATCCCACCTATCTTCCTGCCTCTATTCATCAAACAGTGTTTTAGCCATCAACCAATAAGAGAAACATATATACATAAGGAAATTCCCCATCAGCATCAGAAAGGTGTGTTGGGCAGCCATAGCACTGCTGCCACATCAATGGTTGTAGCAATGGCAAGTACAAGTACCCAGATGCATTCATAGGGGATATTTGTTGGGAGACAGAAAAACTTGAGCTCTGTCAGTAGGGTAGGCAGTCAGAGGGAACAGTTTGACCTATGGTACAGCAGCCTTGGTATTTATCCTTCCCTTGCTTGCCCAGACGTGCCTATGGTCTGCCATCTTAGCACAAATTCTAGGCTTCATTGTTATCTTTGCATCTCAGCTTAGTCTTGAAGTTCAATATTTTAGCAACTAGAAATAAGTAATAAACTTGTTGGTAGGCTGTGGAGACACCTGGTACTTAGTAAGGCATGATGACAGTGAAGTTTTAAGCACGTTGGGCTCTGGCAGATGAGGTTGTGCACAAGGACATGTGCCAGCAGGTGTGTCCAGTGGAGTTGAGTCCAACATCAGTGCTACTCAATAGGATCATAATTTCCCTGACTCATATGTTACTTTTATTTGTACAGACAAAAAAATGTCTCCTTGAGGAAACTCATATTAGTGTTAAAAATAATGTGCATTTTGACAAATTGGCAAGAAATGGAACTTCTCATGAGATATGTTTATATAGCATTGAGGAGTAGCCTTCATTTTCACTGACATTTGAACAATCTTACTACTTTCCATTTTGATCCCTTTCTTATGTGACTGGTTGTAAATATAATCCACAACCTAAATTGTTGATTTCCATTTTTCAAATTGTATGTTTGCCTGGGTGCGTGTGTATGTGCACACACACACACACACAATCATGTTACGTCACTTATGGAGGACCAAGGACTCTGTGGAGTCTGTTCTCTGCTTCTATCTTTACATGGGTTTCAGTGGTTGAACTCAGGTCATCAGACTTATGCAGCAAGTGGCAAATGATTTTTCTCACTGAGCCATCTCTCATGCCCTTTGTCTTCATCTTTATATTCCCTTTTAAATGAAAACTATCATTTTTTCAGTAAGCTCACGAAGACTTCAAAGACAAACTATCAAGAAGAAAAAAATGTGTATGTCTCTTCTGAGGCTTTCTTAGATTCTTATGGCACCTCAGGACTTTTGGAGGGCAGGATATTAAATATTTCTCTCCCCCTTTCAAAGCAGTTGGAGAGAAGAGTGGGTGACTGGGGTCTCTCCCACCCCTATACAGGGAGCTTTAGATAGCATGTAGCATTGATGTGTGACATGCTGCTCCCTTCTAAAAGCATCAAGAATATTAAAACCCTCCTATTATCTGTGCTTAGCCTCCAGCCTCCTTTAATGATCTTCCCAGATCTTGCAAGAACTC
The DNA here is from genome assembly GCF_017639785.1 of Mesocricetus auratus. Taxonomy (NCBI): domain Eukaryota; kingdom Metazoa; phylum Chordata; class Mammalia; order Rodentia; family Cricetidae; genus Mesocricetus; species Mesocricetus auratus. The sequence goes on along the minus strand of NW_024429194.1, from coordinate 72,846,164 downwards.
AGACTAAATCGACTCTGTGAGTTCAAATAGTAGAAACAGTGTCAATTAATGGTTCTTGTCAGGACTCATAAATTATGGCACCTAACTTTTAGCCATTTTTGTATCTTCCAACGGTGCTTGAGCAGCTCATTAAAGAATTTCTCCTTTGCACTGATGTGCTCCTCAAAAGAACAATCCGCCAATCAGATAGATCTCTGTGGCTGAACTCAGTCCAGTAGCACCCACATTACATTTCCACCGACAGGACCTTCCTCTCTGACATTTGAATGGATTTCTTTTATCTAAAATGTTTATACTCATTTTTGCTGTATCCCAATCTTTAAAGATACCCTTTACAAGATTAAAATGTAGGAAAAATTATCTGTAAAGTCCTGTTCTCTTTGTTCAAACATCAATGAAGTTTAGATTATTTTACATAAGTGAATACTGATCAGTGTAATTGAGAGGATTCATAACGCCTCTTCCTGCTACTATATGAAACGTAAAATGGGAGCTGGGAATAATCATTCATAAATGCATGGGATAAGAGTAAAGCTGAGAGATTTCTTAAATCTGAATCCTCCCTTTTCAAAACCAAAGCCTTGAAGCAGTTTGCTTCCAAGAGCACTGACTAACTATCTTGATATTACTAACAATAATGCCATTTCTTGTTTTAGTGTAGTAGTCAAGAATTTGAGGACAAATCCTGCCATTCATGAACAAGCTATCTATTTGAGATATGACACTTAAGATCATTTTACCCCTCTTTCTCACCTACTCCAAGGCACAGCAGAGAAAGCCTTATGCAACCGTGAGAAATGAATGTCTGCAAGGAACATATTAAACACTTTAATACACAGTGTGTTACATAAATATTTTGACTAGAATTGTTTTTTATAATTTTGTCTCACATAATATAACCATGAACGATCAAGGAATATGGCCAAGCAGTTCATAACAGATATGGTGAGAGATATGTCTGCATTGTTGTGTCTTGGCCCAAGACTGTGTGCCCTCCTCATTCAGAGATGACAAGACCTTAGCTTTAAAGCTAATTGTCCTTGCGGATTAAATCTGGTATAGAAATGACAGCTCAGGAAATTCCCAGAATGCCATGTGCCATGATTAATAGAAAGTTTTACTATCCATACTGTCACTTGTGTTACTACAAAAAGCCATTTAAATCTAGACCTTTCCCACCTCATTAAAAATATGTGGAAGGTGGGAAATAAAAAAATCTCACTGCAAACAGAACTGAATCAGTGTTTTAAGTTTACAAAACTAGTATAATTGTAGCAAATTGTTTTAAGAAAAAGGCAAGTTAGTCTTGTGTGATATCAAAAAACCAAAAACCACTTATTGGGTGGGAAGTCATGGGTTGTAACAGTCTTGAACTGGAACCTGAGGCAAGATAAATTACCTATGCCAGTGTCAGTCTTTGCTATGATTCAATCGCAACAACAAAATTTAATCAGAAATATACCTGAAGATATAGTACAGAATTTTAGGATGTAACACTTTAACAATGTAAAACTAAGAGAAGAGGTTGGGAAAAGATTCAGATAGTGAAATGTTTTCTGTATGTGCATGGGGGCACAAATTTGGATTCCCACACTCCCCACAAAATGTCAGGCATGTTTATAAGCACCTATAACTGCAATGCTGTGGGGCCAAAGACAGAAAGACCCCTAGAGATCACTGAGCAGCTAATGTAGAATCAGTGAGCTTCAGGTGCAGTGAGAGACCTTGCCTTGGAAATGGTGGAATGTGATCATGGAAGATGCTCAGCATTGACCTCTCTTCTTCACATGTGCAAATGCACATTTACACATGCCCATACTTTTGCACTGGCGCACACACACACACCAAAAAACCCTAAGACAAAATTCTATTTAGACGAGAAAACTGAAAAATAATAGTGGCTTTGTCAATATTGAGTAAAAACATCAGTCGTTTCCAAATTTACATAGAACAAATTAATTGAATATCATAGACCTATATTATAATATTGTACTATTTGTAAAGAAAAATTTTATTTTAGATTCTTGTTACTAGAAATTTTCAACTACAGCATTGAGGACCACGTGGCAGAGATGTTATAAAGAGACAGAGTAAATATAATTCCAAGTACCCCTTCCTTTTTTATAGAGTAAAATAAAAGAAACATATACTCAATTTTGTTGAGTGCAATGTTTGGAATATTTCCTTAGGGGGATGGAGTGATTGTTCAGTGGCTTATGCTCTTGCAGAAGACCTGGGTTAGGTTCCAAGTCCCCATATGGCAGATCCAAATCTTCTGTTAACTCCAGTTATGGGGGTCCTGACACTATCTCCTGTATTCTAAGGCACTATGTACATATGATGCACAGCATACATGTAAGCAAATACCATGTGCATAAAATAAAAATAAATGCATCATTCAAAGAAAAAGAAATGCTTTTTGAATTATAGTGGTATGGTCATTTAAATGAGAATGACCCCATAGGCTCATATTATTGAATACTTGGTGTCTAGCTTTGGAACTACTTTGAAGGATTGAAATTTGCCCTTATTGGTGGAGATATGTCACTGGAGGCAGACTTCAAGATTTCAAAAGCATTATAGATCCCCAGTGATCTCTCTCTCTCTCTCTCTCTCTCTCTTTCTCTCTCTCTCTCTCTCTTCCTTGTGGTTGTGGAACAAAATATGAGCTCTCACCTATTCCTTCATTCTGCTATCCTGGACTCCAGTCCTCTGAAACCATAGGCCAAATTAAACACTTTCTTGGTCATGGTGTAAAAGAAAAATAACAAAGAAAGCTCGCATTAAAAAACTTGGGACATACTACACTCAGTGTTGGGTTTATGCTTAACCCAACTATTTTCAAGTCCCATGGCATGTAGATATCCATAAAGTAACATAAAAATATTTTACTTTTAATAATACCTAGTCTAATTTTTCATCTGAGTTATAACTTTTAATAATGCCTAGTTATTACTAGAATGGTATTCAACAAGGTTGTTTGTGTATATCATTCTAGAGACAGTTAAGAGCTCATTGGGATTTTTTAATGATTTATGTCAACATTGCGAGGGGAATAGAAATTGCACATGAAGGTAACAGCCGGGCAGGAAATAACAGAGAAGGCATAAGAAGACAGTTTGAACAAACCAGAATGAAAATATAAACATAAATTAGAGTAAAAAGTATAGGGAAAGCCCTATTGAAAAAAATGTGCTTCTTAGAAAAGCAGCCAGGAGTAAAATCCCAATTTCATAAAGCCACCTAGTGAGCACACGGTCACTGAGGTCATAAGGCCCTTTAGGGGAAAAGTGGTCACAGTAAATTCATAAAACCCATTAGTGGGTGTTGGTCACTGGAAAGTCAGAAGTCAGCTTCCTGAGGTCATTGTAAGTTCACAAAAGTGTCTAGTAAGCATGTATTCACTGTGGTGAGTGCATTTCCTGTTCCTCTCTCAACACTCACATAGTCTCTAGCCCCTGTCTTGACTGTCCACAGATCCATAATAATGGTTCTACTCTGGTCCTTAGAAATGGCTTGTGGACATAGAAACACTTGATTTTTTTCTAATTAAATCTTCACTTACATTAACTTAATGACATCTTTACTCACCATGTACCAGGAGAAAAATGGTGACCCCTTCTCCCTCAAACCTTCTTATGTTCACTGTTTTTCATAGTATTTCCCACATAATTACCTTCCAAAGAAACAAAAAGTAATTGAATATACATTCCCTTTACTGTTTTTCTCACTCATTTGTGAATGCCATAAGGTCAGGGATTAAGTCTGATTCACTCCCTGGTACCTCCTTAGTGTGTAACATAAGAGCTTCCACATAGTAGGTAATTCATGAATGGAAATTATAGAGGGGAACAATCAATATTAAGCTTAGGAAAAATTATTTAATATTTGCCATTTTAATTCGTATTTTAGGTGTTCCTTTGTAACCCACTCTCAATAGTCTGAGACTTGAACTACCAGGGAACATCAGCTTTGTGTTTTAATATGTTAAATATTGAAGATACGAAAATATAATTTGCAAGTAGAATTTCAAAAATTGGGTATTATGCAAAATACATATTTACATATTTGACAACATATTTGCATATTTAACTCATAAGACTCCTCTCTTGAAATCTGGATTATCCAAAGCCTTTATACTTAGCAATTAAAACTGTGGAGACAGAACAGAAAAAGCTCAGCTTGTGTCATGTTCCTATCACTCCTTCTTCATTGAAATTAACCCTTTAGCAAGGCTAGAAAATGTCCTACAGATAAGAGGTGAGGGTGTTCTCAAATGAGAGTTAAAAAGCAATGTTTTGAGTAAACATGGTAACTGACTTCAACAGCCTTCCAGAAAAAAAAAGTGTGCATGCATCCTTTTTAAATACAGAAAACATGACTAACAGGAGTCTTAATGTGGTGACTCTCAACTGGGCTATTTCATCATGTCTGCAGACATGACGTCACAAACTGTGGGAGAGGCCATCTGCTCCTGGGATCTAATGAGTGGAGGTTGGAGATGCTGCTCCATGTCCATACTACAAACAGCACTGGTCCCTCACTGAGAACAAGAAATAGGACTACCCATCACAAAATGCTACTAATGCCACAGTTGAGAAAGCACACTGTAGGAAATCTTTTCCTCGCTGGGAAAGGGCTGTCATCAGGGTGATGAAGCAGTAGATGGACTTACCTTCATATCTGGGACCTCAGCAATGTACTCAGTGTTTGAGAGGAACCCACCATTCTCTAAAGTAAATGTATCATTTTACTTTGAACATACAGACTTCATCGCCTGGGGATATTCTTCTGAGATTTCCAATTTTCACTTTCAACATAGAACTCTTGTTATATGATTAATCTAAAATTAGGAAAATTTTAATGGCATCATCAAGACCCCATAGTTCACAGGCTGCTTAAGGCTTCCAAACTTCACAGGGACCAATTTTTCTGTGCTCTGGTATCTAACAGACTCCAGACTCAGACATACTTGAAAGTCAGTAAGAGTTTCTATCCACTACCATTGATTTTGATGATCAGTAGTCTTTCCTTCAGAATAGAATATCCAGATTTAAATTAACAATCATTTTCTACATACTGTACAGTAGTTAATTAGCTTATGTAGGTATTAGACAGAGGACAAAGGAGAGATATTTCCTAGTGCATAAGGAGAGTGCTGGGAGGCAGTCAGGACTTTTAATCCCAGCTTCACTATTTGTGGTATATGACCTTGGTAAAAATCAATTAAACCAATATTTATCTCGTATTGAAGATGTGGATAATACTTAAATCTCCTGTGTGTAGTAAGATAAATGCTGGTGAGCTAATTAATTTACAAATTGCAGGACAGATTATAAGTATGAAGCACTAATTTCCCTCATTGGTAATGACTTCACATAAATTTGAGACATTGTGGATTGAGGGCTCTAGAGTGAGAAATCTAAATTTAACTCTGAAGTAAATTGTAGAACCAAACCAAACACAAGTCCTCAAACCACTAACCCAATGCTCCACTAAGAGTGACGTGTGACGTTTATTCTTTAGAGTTGTATGATCAAAAATCAAAAAGCCAGCAAGTATTTTGTAGTTGGCAACAACTGAATAGAATCCTTTGGGATTCATGTTGATAACGAAATTGAAGAATAGCTTACAAAGTTTATAATGCTTTAGCTTACATAGTTTATTCTCTATATGTGACTTCCATATTATTATTTTATGAGATGGAGTAGCAATTCAGAACAATTTCAAATTAGATGTATTCTCTATTACCCCACCCCCTTGCAGGAGCTCATCCCTTGAGCTCACTAGTGGGCAGACTCTCTTCTCTTCAGGATTGTCACACCACTAGGATTCTAAACTTAAGCCACACAAATCTCCACACATTTTTCAAGATGTCTTACCACACACATGGTGGTGGGATCATATCTCTCCCAACACATCTTCTCAAGTGTCAGCAGTAGACCTCAGACTCCAGCTTGAGTTATTAGAGGAATAGTCTCAGTTTTCAAAGAAGAAGGAAGAATTGGGTTCTGCATTCAAAGTGACATGTCATGGTTAAGTATAGACGGAGTTTCTGTCCCGCCAGGATCTGCAGTCCTTTAGCGCCAAATAAATACACAGAGGTTTATATTAATTATAAACTGTTGGGCCAATGGCTCAGGCTTCTTACTATTAATCTATGTATTGCTATGAGGATGTGGTTTACCTGTAATGCTCTGACATATTACTCCTTTGGTGGCTTCATGGCATCTCTCTGACTCACTCTCTTCATTCCTCTTCCCAGAATTTTCCTAGTCTGGTAGCCCTGTCTATACTTCTGCCTGGCTACTAGTCAATCAGATTTTATTCATCAACCAAGAAGAGAAGTATATATTTACAGCATACAGAAGGACAGCACCCATCAATTCAGAGAAAGCATGGGTACTGCCAGGATCTTTAACATGTCCCTACATAATATCACCACACTAGTCTCTTCACTATTCTAAGTTACACACACACACACACACACACACACACACACACACACACACACACACGGGGGGGGGTTGGGGATTAAAAAAGAAAAGGCTATCTCATATTTTTAATTGCTACCAACACATTTTTTTTCTCTCTGGAAACTGTATGTTATGGTCTAGACATGTTAAGCACCAAATACATTATCATGTATTTTGTAAGAGTTATGTTTGGCCTTTGAGAACCCCTCAGAATTTCCTTCCTATGTTTTGTTTAATTCTTTGGTTCCTAGACCTTCATTATGCCCACCAGGCTAGGATGAATAAAATATTTTCACTTGATATAATTTTAATGACCTGATTTATATCTGTTGCTTTCATACATATTCATATGAAGACCACATAACCCCAGAAAAAATGGAACTTATGCTATGAATTGATTAGCGTATTAAGAAATCATATCAGATGCATACAAAGTAATATGTTCTCTGTTAAAGCTTTATTTATTCAATAACCTGTAACTCATATATCATACATAATAATCTTAAAAATATTAAAGGCAAAGTGCTGGTTAAGGTTCACCTAGTAAAACACCTGCAAAAGGAAGGGGATGCCTACAGCCTAGGAGCAATTTATTAGACTGTCTCTATTCTATGCAAAATTCTTAGAATTTAAATCCTGCTTTCTGGGCAATTCAGAAAAGGAAGGTTTAGAACATCTGAAACATGTGACTACTTCCCAATATACAGTTTCTCTAACAACATTTAATGGAAGGATCAGATGAGCAAACATATACTATGTACTATGTACTATGCGTGAATTCTTGAACAGCAGAGGGGTATGCTTGTGCATGCACACGCACACACACACGTGTGTGTGGTGTGTGAGCATAAGCAGGATGGCATGTGCAAACATATGCGTGTACATGCTCATATGTGTGTGCAGGTATGTGTGTGTGTGTGTGTGTGTGTGTGTGTACATGTGCATGTATGTATGTGTAAGAATAATGTAAGGTTAATCCTCTAAGCAAAAGCTATGTTGCTTCAAAGAAGAGGACAGTTTTCCCCCTGTGATTTCAAGTTGCAGGTAGTGGAAATCTCTGAGCCTCACTCTGTCCTTCAAAGGGGGAGTGAGGAAAGGACTTGTTTAATGCCAGATCAAACCATCCTGGCGTTGTTTTCAAGATAGATCTACTTAATGCTTTTAAACATGTGGTATTCCTGCCCCCACCCTCAGCACAAACAATCAAGATCAGAATTCACTTAGCATTCTATCTGCCACTCTGTTTGGATTATTCTTATACCTTTGAAAAGTCTGAGATAGCTGCTTATAAGCTGCCACTATGAGATGACATTTAAAACTAGTGAAAGAGATAGGGAATGCCCTCTCTGAACAAACAGAGCCAGTCTTGCCTGGAAAGTTGGCATGAGATGCTGTGTTCTGTCTCACTCTTCTGTGCATACAGCATTCCACAAATTATAAATTCTGTTTCACAGAACTACAATATTTACAACCAGAGGAAAATAGATTATTAATTACAGCCAAGGGCTGCTTTGATTAAATATACAATTAATTAGCTATGCTAAGCCCATCCATCCCAGAGCTCCTAATATTTTCAGCCCGATGATTCTTCTAGTACTTTTAATTAAAATTGTTCTAAAAAGCCACAAGTTAGCTGCATATGCACTTAAACTGAAGTTTTCTCGGCAGTGTTTCACTGCCTTCCGTATGCCACATAATTAATCTTCAGTGATTAAATGTACATAAAATCACCAGAGATGCAAAGCAATTTGCGCAGGCATGGAACAATGGAGAGCTTTTGCCAGACCCTGGTAGGATCGTTTTATCTGCTGAAAATTATTTCAAAGCATAAAGATGTTTGTTTGAAGGAAGTAAATTTACACAATTTACCATTTTCCACATCCTTCCAAATACAGCAAAATAAAATAAGCAGTATTAGGACTGAGACGTTCTGTAGCAATTTAAGCGCATGACAACTCTATTTGTTGTTACATCCAGCCTGTTGCCCTGTTTTTTCGCTTCCTAAGGCATGCACAGAGCCTACTAAGACACTCTGTTCACAAAACACAAAGTATGTATGACAATCCTGTAATGTATACTACACAGGCACCAAGTAGTGGGGAGAAGAAACCAAGAACTCGCAAAGTGCTGCTCCTAATTGTTCCTGCACATACACAGATAGACCCAGAGTTCCGAGTGAGTGCAGATCTGCATTCAGCCCAGCTGCTGTTTCCTTGATGGTCTTTCTGTTTGAATGCCTCGCTGACTGTGTCTACTACAGGGAAAGTATGAGCACTTACACAGCATTTCTGCTGAAGCTGTCCCAGATAACAGGATCATGCCACATATGTTCTAGGATGAGTCCTGAACAGGGTATCTTAAGGTAAAAGATACTCTTAATTGTCTCATACAAAATAGTGTAGTTGCTCCTTTAAATAAATATATTCAGTTTTGTATTTGACAGCATTCTATCTTTTATCCTTTTCAAAGATTTATTCCTTTTATGTGTGCTGTATTTGTACATATATATGTACATGTGTACATATTTTGTATATAGATACATATGTATAATGTACAAACACACACACACATATACAACATATGTGTCCACTACTCACAAATGCCAGAAGTAGAGGCCAGATTTCCTAGTACTAGAGTTACAGAATGTTGTAAGTTGCCTTGTATGGGAGCAGAGAATAGAACCCAGGTCCTCTGGAAGAGGAACAGGTATTTTTAACCGATGAGCTATCTCTCCAGCCATTTCATTGTTTAGTAATATTAACTCTTTCTTTTCCAAACCTATGAGTTTGAGGAAGTTGAGAGGAGGTTTGACATTGAGAAGCTTTGAAACGCCCCTCTGGACCTGACCTTCCTGTCATGGGTTTACATCATAGACTGAGTTCCAGCAGGTAGCAGCATATATTCAAGTGGCAGAACTGATTGCTACAAATGATTTAAACTTTCTGCTTCTTCTAGAATCATGGCAATTTGTTCAGATTTGGGCCCGTCCTTTCACATTAGTGTGAAATCCCTTTTCTCCTTTAGACTCTAGGCTGGAGATGCCCCTGGTGAGGAACTGGATCATGCAAGTCCTTTCCAGTGTTACTTCTTTTGTTCTAAAGCTATTACATATTCCACTTGGTAAGTTTATACTCCACATGATATATTTAGAAGATGTTCGTGGAAAGCATGTGGAAAGAGGGAGAGAGGCAGGGAAGGAGAAAAGGAGAGGGAGGAGGAAAGAGGGAGGGAAAAAGATAGGTGATAGATGACAGATTATAGACAGATATGATGGATAGATGATTGATAGATGGCTAGGTAGATAGATTTATAGTGGGGCAATCTCTTACTTAGCCAGGTGGATAATACTCAAAAGATCACAGTTTCAGGCTAATAGAAGCAGGTATTTTCTAGAAGTATGTATTTTCTAAAACAATGACTAAAATTAAAAGACTACAAAAGATACACTTCTATATAGAATACATTTATGGCTTTATCATAAATTTTTAACTTTCATAGCTCACATTCCTGCTCACTGTGGCCCTAATAGATCAGAATACAAATCCCAGCCTCAGCCAAGGCACATATCACATCTCCCTATTTCCTTCCTAGTGATTTCTCAACTTCCTTCAAGGTTATTCTCTCAAATATAAATGAGACCACGCAGTTTTCAAAGGAAAGGTGTTGCAAACAAACCCCTAGGAGGGTGTGGCCTGAAGAGAGCAATGGGATCCTTGTCGGCCTCCTTTCCAGGCTTCTCTGTACCCTCCACACAGTCCTCAGAAGACCTTCACTTCTATGCCTTCAACTCAGGGTTCCTTTCCTTTAATTTATCTTTATTCCTTTAATAAATCTCTTCACTGTCCAAGACCCATCTCCTGGTCAAAGGATGGAGTGACACCACAACATAGCCATGAATCTTCTTATCACTTTGTTGTCCCAAAGAACTAATAACACTGCCATTAAAATCTTTGCAATTTTATTCCAGGCTATGTATTTAAACTCATTAATTTCTTGAAATACAATACTTGAGATCCAGAGAGAAGGAATTATCTACACACGATATTCGACAGAATACATTTATATATGTAATATGCTTTTATCATATTTCCTCCATTACCCTCTCTTATGCCCTCACAAACCCTTTCTTCTTCCCAAAAATTCTGCTTCCAACTTGCATATCTTATTCTCCCTTTGGTGGCCTTTGATTAGGGCTGCCTACGTGAACACACTGGAGAGGTTATTTACTTGAACAAAGATACCTTACCAGCGGCTATACCTCTAAGGAATATAACTCACCTTCCCTCAGCAGCTAATAATTACCTGTAGCTCCCAAAGTATGCGAATGTCTCCTGTACCCCTCCCTCACCATGACAGCATGCTAATAGTCACAGTCTTGTGTAGGTCTTATCTAGGTTGGCATCATCACCACAAGTTGTAAAACATTGTGGGATTTTGTTGGTGGTGCTATTGTTACAATGTTGTTGTTTTTTAAACAATCATTTGTGCTCTCAATACAAAGATGACAGCAAGAGTTCCCCCCCAAGGGCCAGAAACATATTTCCTCTTCTTTGGCAAAATGGGAAAATTGAATTGCTCTGTCAAAACCTTTAACTACAAGCAGATTTTTAATGGGTTGTTTGAGTGCAAAGAAGTTTCGTTCTTCATGAAAACTTTGAATTGATGTTAACACTATTTTCCTTGTTCATGCCTTTTGTCTTTTCATCCTCAGACCTGTTCCACATGATGCTCTGTCTCCAGCAGAATTTCTTATTAAGTTTGAGATAGTAGAATCTGATATGTCAAGACTCAACAGATAGGTTATTAATAACCACCTGCATGAGCTGTACATTATCTTGGGAAGTGAAAGGTCAGGGCGTAGTGGTTATCCTATCATTTCATCAGCAGACTCCTCTCCATGGGCTTTCAGTCATTACTCACTGTTCAGAGAGCCACTTGAGATATAAAACGTCTTTTTGTAGGAATGAGAGAACTCCCACAATTAGCCAGGGGGCAGCCATTTATCTTTTTAAACAGCTTAGCTTGGAGAAGAACAGGATGCTTGGTGATATTCACCAAACGAACTGTTATGACAGTGATAAAGTTGGTGGTAACCAATTTTGAATTTTTGCCTATAGGGATGTGCGCTTGAGCATGTATGTGCATGTTCTCATGTGCATAGAAGGGAGAAAACTTAAGTACAGGGGTGAGGATGAGTTTCTCTAAAGACATGAAAAAACTGGGGATGCAGATGGCTCAGCAGTTCAGAGCACTTGCTACTCCTCCAGAGAACCCTGAGTTGGGTTCCCAGCATCCATTTGGGTAGCTTCATAACCTCTTGTAACTCCACTTCAGGGTGTTTCACACTCTTCTCTGGCCTCAGATGATACTTACACACATATGACACATAAACATACACATACACCTATATGACACATACACGACACATGTGCGCACACACACACACACACAAACACACTAGTTTTAATCCTGAAAAACTTTAGAAGATATGCGTGAACACAGAAACAAACTCAGTAGTAGCCTCTTCACCAGCCAAGTCCTTGTAATTTTTTTGGGAAATCAAGATGATTATAGAATAAATCCATTTGTAACTAATGACAAAACAGTACTTTGGAACAGTTCAACCTGACATAATTTTTACTCATTAAAAAGTTCCAAGGTGATAGTGAGTTCAGAGATTTATGATTGGTCAACATGCAGAGGATATGTGTCTGGCAGTGGGCAACCCCCCACTACCCAAAGCACAGGGAACACCAGGGAACAGGAGATAGAAGTATTGTACAAGCCAGTGGTCATGAAAGACTGGTATACATTAGTGTACTCATACAATCACAGGAGCACCCTTCAGCAGCACAAGACCAAGCCAGTCAGCATCACCATGGACAGAGGTGGGGCTCCTGAGGCGAGGTGTACCTTAGCAGAGGAACTATGGCAGGTGGTAGCTGCTAAGGGAAGGAAAGTCAGTTTTCTTCAGCAGTTTTGTTTTGTTTGTTTTTTTGTTTTTCAAGACGGCGTTTCTTTGCATAGCTCTGGCTGTCCTGGAACTAGCTCTGTAGACCAGGCTATCCTTGGACTCATGGACATCAAACTACCTCCTGAGTGCTGGGATTAAAGGTGTATGCTACCACATTCTGCAGCAGTCTTATCCATGGCAGATTCTGTGCCCTAGTGGATGGCCCCAGACCCATACACATAAGAGCAACAATAATCAAACTCAGTATGTTGTTTCTAAAAACGACACAAAGTCAGGAAGTGGTTGGAGGAGAAGGTGTTAGAGGTATATGATCTAAATATATTATATACATGTATGAATTTTTTAAGTTCTAAGAAGCATATAAAAGAATTCTCAAGTACCATTCACTTACATTCCCAAATTTTTGACATTAGTTAACATTAGATTCCTCACATTGGGATCATAAAGGTTGACTTTCGATAGCAAACAGATGTGGCCTGACACTTAATGGGAGGGGACTGAGAAGGACACAAAGTGATTCCTGAGGTATTTCTGCTAATAATACATAATATGAATCTAACAAAGGAAACACTAGACAGAACCAAATGGAGGAATGTTCTACAAAACAACTACACATCAACTCCAGGAGAAGCTCCAAATTGCTACATCGTCTCAGCAAAAGTTACATGTTAGCTTACCCTGAAATTGTGTCTTTAGCAGTTACATTTTAATCACTAATAATTTTAACAGTGAAGTTAAATCATACAAACATTTCCACTTCCAATGTTTTATTTTTTTTTAATTAGGAATCTTTCAAAACACAAAGTATTTTGTTGGTTCATTTGGATTGTTTTCTTTTTTAATATATTTTATTCATATTAGAAACAAACTTGGTTTACATGTCAATAACAGTTCCCTCTCCCTCCCCTCCTGACCTACCCCCCACCAAAACCCTACCCATCACCTTTTTGCTCCCCAGGGAGCAGAAGTCTTTCAGGGCCTAATCCCTCCCCTGTGTGTCTGGGCAGAGAGAGTATCCCTCCATGTGGAGTGGACTCCCAAAGTCCATTCATGTACTAGGGATAAATACTGATCCACTACCAGAGGCCCCATAGATTAACCAGATCTCCAATCTGGCATCCACGTTCAGGGTCTGAGACAGTACGATGCTGGTTTCCCAGCAATCAGTCTGGGGTTCATGAGCTCAAACTTGTTCAAGTCAGATATGTCTGTGGGTTTCACCAGCCTGGTCTTGAACCCATTGCTCATCACTCCTCCCTCTCTGCAACTGGATTCCAGAGTTCAGCTCAGTGTTTAGCTTGTGGGTATCTGCTTCTGCTTCCATCAGCTACTAGATGAAGACTCTAGGATGGCATATAAGGGTAGTCATCAATCTCATTATCAGAGAAGGACATTTAAGGTAGCCTCTCGACTATTTCTTAGATTGTAAGTTGGGGATCAACCTAGTAGTTATCTGGACATTTCCCTAGTGCCAGATTTCTCTTTAAACCTATAATGGCTCCCTCTGTTATTCTCCTGACTCTATCTTCTTGCTCCCTCATGTCCTCCTCTCCCCATTTCTTTCTGCTAACTCCCTTTCCCCTCTCCCCATGCTCCCAATTAGCTCAGGAGATCTTGCTCCTTTCCCCTTCTCAAAGGGACCATGTATGTCTCTCTTAGGGTCCTCCTTGTTTCCTAGTTTCTCTGGCAGTGTGGCTTGTAGGCTAGTACTCCTTTGCTCTATGTCTAAAATCCACATATGACTGAGTACATACCATGTTTGTCTTTTTGTGACTGGGTTACCTCACTCAGGATGGTTTCTTCTAGTGCCATCCATTTGCAAATTTCAAGATTCCATTATTTTTTTTCTGGCTGAGTAGTACTCCATTGTGTAAATGTACCACATTTTCTCTATCCACTCTTCAGTTGAGGGGCATCTAGGTTGCTTCCAGGTTCTGGCTATTACAAATAATGCTGCTATGAACATAGAGGAACAGACAACCTTGTTGTAGGAATGTGCATCTTTTGGGTATATACCTAAGAGTGTAATTGCTGGGTCTTGTGGTAGACTGATTACCATTTTCCTGAGGAATCTCCATACTGATTTCCAAAGCAGCTGTACAAGCCAGCACTCCCACCACCAGTGTAGGAGTGTTCCCCTTTCTCCACATCCTCTCCAGCATAAACTGTCCTTGGTGTTTTTGATTTTAGCCATTCTGACAGGAGTCAGATGGTATCTCAGAGTTGTTTTGATGTGCATTTCCCTGGTGGATAAGGATGTTAAGCACTTTTTTATGTTTCTTTCAGCCATTTTAGACTCCTCTATTGAGAATTCTCTATTTAGTTCTGTACCCCACTTTTTAATTGGATTATTTGGTATTTCGGTGATTAGCTTCTTGAGTACTTTGTATATTTTGGAAATCAGCCCTCTGTCAGATGTGGGGTTGGTAAAGATCTTGTCCCATTCTGTGGGCTGCTATTTTGTATTAATGATTGTGTCTTTTGCCTTACAAAAGCTTCTCAGTTTCAGGAAGTCCCATTTATTAATTGTCGATCTTAGTGTCTGTGCTACTGGTGTTATGTTCAGGAAGTTGTCACCTGTACCAATTTGTTCCAGGGTATCACCTTCTTTCTCTTCTAAGAGGTCCAGTGTGGCTAGATTTATGTTGAGGTCTTTGATACATTTGGACTTAAGTTTTGTGTATGGTGCTTGATACGGATATATCTGCAGTCTTCTACACACCAGCTATTGTAAAGAGTGATGTTTCTCTGATTTCTTTCTCATCCCATTTATTGTCTGTATATAATAAGGCTACTGATTTTCTTAGTTAATCTTGTATCCTGCCACTTTGTTGAAGGTGTTTATCAGCTGTAGGAGTTGCCTGGTAGAGTTTTTTGGGTCACTCACATAAACTATCATATCATCTACAAATAGTGAAAATTTGACTTTGTCTTTTAGAATTTGTATCTCCTTGATCTCCTTTTGTTGCCTTATTGCTCTAACTAGAACTTCAAGTACAATATTGAAGATGAATGGAGAGAGTAGACAACCTTGTCTTGTTCCTGATTTTAGAGGAATTGTGTTGAGTTTCTCTTTGTTTAGTTTGATGCTGACTGTTGGTTTGCTGTATATTGCTTTTATTATGTTTAGGTATGTTCCTATTATCCCTGATCTCTCTAGGACCTTTATCATGAAGGGGTGCTGGATTTTGTCAAAGGCTTTTTCAGCATCTAATGAGATGACCATGTGATTTTTGTTTCTCAGTTTGTTTATATGGTGGAATATATTGGTGGATTTTCTTATGTTGAACCATCCCTGCACCCCTGGTATGAAGCCTGCTTGATCATGGTGGATGAGTTTTCTGGTGTGTTCTTAGATCCAATTTGCCAGTATTTTATTGAGTATTTTTGCATCAGTGTTCATGAGGGATATGGATATATAGTTCTTTTAGGTGTATCTTTGTGTTGCTTAGGTACCAAGGTTATTGAAGCCTTGTAAAAAGATTTTGGCAATGGCCCTTCTGCTTCTGTTGTGTGGAATACTTTGAGTGGAATTGGTGTTAGTTGTTCTTTTCTGGTGCAATTCTGCACTGAAGCCATGTGGCCCTGGGATTTTTTTTATTGGGAGACTTTTGATGACTGCTTCTATTTCATTAGGGGTTATAGGTCTATTTAAATTGCTTATCTGTTCTTGATTTAATTTTGGTAAGTGATATTTATCCAGAAAATTGTTCATTTTCTTTGTAATTTCTAATTTTGAGAAGTACAGGTTTTGAAAGTATGCCCTGATGATTCTCTGGTTTTCCTCAGTGTCCATTTTTATGTCCCTCTTGTCATTTCTGATTTTGCTAATAAGTATGGATAAAGGTTTGGCTATCTTGTTGATTTTCTCCAAGAACCAACTCTTTGTTACATTGATTCTTTGTATTGTTTACCAAGATTCTACTTTATTGATTTTAGCTCTCAATTTGATAATTTTCTGGTGTCTACTTCTCAGGGGTAAGTTTGCTTCTTTTTGTTCTAGAGCTTTCAGTTTTGCTGTAATTCCCTAATGTGACTATTCTTCAGTTTCTTCATGTGGGCACTTAGTGCTATGAACTTTCCTCTTAGTACTGCTTTCAAAGTATCCCCTAAGTTTGGGTATGTTGTGTCTTCATTTTCATTGAATTCTAAGAAGTATTTAATTTTTTACATTTTTTCCTTAACCCAGGAATAGTGCAATTGTGCATTATTCAATTTCCATGAGTTCGTAGGGTTCCTGTAATTTGTGTTGTTTTTGAATTCTAACTTTAAAGCATGGTGGTCTGATAAGGTACCCTAGATAACCTTCTAATTTTTTTTTGTACCTGTTGAGGTTTGCTATGTTGCCAAGTACATGGTCGAATTTTGAGAAGGTTCTGTGTGGCCCTGAGAAAAATGTATATTCTTTTGTGTTTGAATGGAGTGTTCTATATATGTCTGTTAAAACCAATTGTGTCATAACTTCTATTAGTTCCTTTGTTTCCTTGTTAAGTTGAGGTGTGTTTCTTGTATGCAGCAGCAGGATTAATTCTGTCTTCATATTCATTCTGTTAGCTTTAGTCTTTCTATAGGCGAGTTAAGACCATAAATATTGAGGGAAATTAATGACCACTGATTGCTCATTCTTGTTTGTTTTGAATTTGTTGGTGGTGGTGGATTTGTGTGTGTATTTCCACCCCTTTTTGTTATGGCTGTTGGTAAAGTGGGATTATCTATGGCCTACATTTTTCTGGTTGTAGTTAATTTCCTTGGGTTGGAGTTTTCCTTCCAGAACTTTCTGTAGGGTTGGATTAGTGGATATGTATTGTTTAAATCTGGTTTTGTCATGGAATATCTTGCTTTCTCCATCTATAGTGATTGAAAGCTTTGCTGGGTATAGTAGTCTGGGCTGGCATCTGTGGTCTTCTAGTGTTGGTAGAATATCTATCCAGGACCTTCTAGCTTTCAGATTTTCCATGGAGAAGTCAGGTGTAATTGTGATAGGCTTGCCTTTCTATGTTACTTGGCCTTTTTCCTTAGCTGCTCTTAATATTCTTTATTCTGTGTGTTTGGGGTTTTGATTACTATGTGTTAAGGGGACTTTTTTGTGGTCAACTCTATTTGGTGTTCTGTAGGCTTCTTGTACTTCCATTGGTATGTCTTTCTTTAGATTGGGAAAGTTTTCTTCTATGTGTTGGGCCCTAGCCCCCACAGGTCTATGAGTTGCTGATAGCCACAGGTGCATCCTCTTTTTCTAGTCCTGGCTTACTGCTCCCGCATTGCCCCACTGACATCAACATCTAGCACAAGGAAAACATGATCTCTTCCACCTGGGGTTTTTCCACTGTCCTATATATAAGCCTGCTCCCTGCCTGCTCCCTCTCTACAAGACAAAGAGAAAGATTTTAAGTACTTGCTCTAGAGACATATATACACACATTCATAGGCAATAAAGGTGGCAGACACATTCTCTTAGAGCAAATGGTTGGACATCTTGTGTTTCATTTCCTGATGCCTTGGACTTGTTCGTGACATTGGGCACCACACTATGATTTTGTTGAATGTGTTTTCTGCCTCTTTGAGTTGGGTTTCTTTGCCTTTTTCTATACCTATTATTCTTAGGTTTGGTCTTTTCACAGTGTCCCATATTTCCTGGATATTTTGTGTTAGGAATTTGTTGGACTTAAGATTTTTTTTTGGTCGATGAATTTATTTCTCCTACTATATCTTCACCTCCTGAGATCCTCTCTTCCATCTTTTGTATTCTGTTGGTTATGCTTGGATCTGTATTTTCTAATCGTTTACCCAGCTTTTCTATTTCCAGCATCCCCTCAGTTTGTGTTTTCTTTATTGTCTATTTCATCTTTCGGGTCTTAAACTGTTTGAAATGCTTCCTTCATCTGTTTGATTATTTTTTTCTTGTCTTTCCTTAAGAGATTTGTTGATTTCTTGTATTATTTTTGGTTTGTTTTTTCTTCCATTTCTTTGAGGGCCTCTGTCATTTTCATCAAGTTGCTTTTAAGGTCATTCTCTTCTGCTTCATCTGTGTTGGGATGTTCAGGTCTTGCTGGTGTAGAGACCCTAGTCTCTGGTGGTGACACATTGGTTTTTCTGTTGTTGGGTTTGTTTTTATATTGTCTTCTTCCCATCCCTTCTTCCAGTGGGTGCAGGCGGAGTCTCTCCCTCTCCTGGTAGGTACTTGTCCAAGGTTCCCTTCCGGTGGTTTCAAGCGGGTCCAATATTCTTATGGCTCTCCTCTTCCCGGGGGTGGAGGCAGGACTTGTAGGGGGTCTTCCCAGTCTCTGGGTGGGCTGGACCGCTGGGATGGGATTCCTGTTGCACAGTCCCCAGGCCTCAGGTGGCTCTGAATAGGGCACTAGAAGTCAGGCTGGAAACAGGCCCAAGCTTTCCTTGTGCAATGAGTGGAGAAAGGGACTATCAAGCTGGCAGTCTCTGGGGTGGGCTGGACCCCTCCAGGATGGGATCTCCAGTACACAGGTCCCAGGCCTCCAGTGGCTCCAAGTAGGGCACCAGAAGGCAGGCCTGAAAACAGGCCCTTGCCTACTTCGTTCTGAGGGCTGCGAAAGGGACTAGGACACTGGCAATCTCCAGTCCTCAAGTGACTCTGAGCATGTCCTGTTCATTTGTTTTTTGTTGTTTTGTTATTTGACAGAGTCACTGTGTAACCCAGTTGGACTCAAACTCAGAATCTTCCTTATTCTTCAGTTTCTGAAGTGCTGACACTGCAAGTTGTGCCACTATGGCAGGTCAATGGGGGCTACTGACATTGGGCAGAGTTTTGGATAGAACCACAAGGCAGGAATAATTAAGCGGGAGATTTTTTTCTATTATTTTATTTTATTTTATTTTCCAGTTTAAATTTAGATAAGAAACAAGGTTGCTTCACAAGTCAGTTCCAGGTCCCTCTCCCTTTCCCTCCCCCAACCCCCCCGTTATACCCTCATTCCCCCAGGGAGGGTGAGGCCCTCCATGGGGGTGTCCATAGTCTGTCATTTCATATAGGGCAGGGCCTAGACCCTTCCCCAAGAGTTCAGGGTGAGAGTGCACCTCACATTGTTCTATGGGAGTCCAAAGTCCGTGTGTATACTTGGGATGGGTACTGATCTGCTGCCCAAGGCTCAATAGAGTACCTAGGCCTCCTCACTGACACGCAGATTCAGGGGGTCTTGATCAGTCCCATGCTGGATTCCCAGGCTAATGCCTGGGATTCAAGAGTTAACCTTTGTCTGGTCAGCTGTTTCTGGGGGTTAAACCAGCCCAGTCTTAATCCCTTTGATCATCAGTCCTCCCTCTCTGTTACTGGCTTTCTTGAGTTCAGCTCAGTACTTAACCGAGGGAGTCTGCCTCTTCTTCGATCAGCCACTAAATGAAGTTTCTGTTTCCCAGACTCTCTGGCCATAGGATTGTAGGCTGGCACTCCCCAGATCTATGTCTAAAATCCATATATGAGAGAGTACATGCCATGTTTCTCTTTTTGTGACTGGGTTACCTCACTCAGGATGGTTTCTTCTAGTGTCATCCATTTGCCTGTGAATCTCAGGATTCCATTGTTTTTTTTCTGCTGAATAGTACTCCATTGTGTAAATGTACCACATTTTCTCTATCCACTCTTTGGTTGAGGGACATCTAGGTTGCTTCCAAGTTCTGGCTATTACAAATAAAGCTGCTATGAACATAGTGGAACAGACATCTTTGTTGTATGAATGGGCATCTTTTGGATATATGCCTAAGAGTGGAGTTGCTGGGTCTTGTGGTAGGTTTATTCCCATTTTTCTGAGGAATCTCCATACTGATTTCCAAAGTGGCTGAACCAGTTGGCACTCCCACCAGCAATGGAGGAGTGTCCCCCTTTACCACATCCTCTCCAGCATAAATTGTCATTGGTGTTTTTGATTTTAGCCATTCTGACAGGAGTGAGATGGTATCTGAGAGTTGTTTTGATTTGCATTTCCCGGATGGCTAAGGATGTTGAGCACTTTCTCAAGTGTCTCTCAGCCATTTTAGACTCCTCTATTGAAAACTCTCTATTTAGTTCTGCAGCCCACTTTTTAATTGGGTCCTTTGATGTTTTGGAGACTTGCTTCTTGAGTTCTTTGTAAATTTTGGAGATCAACCCTCTGTCAGATGTGGGATTAGTGAATATTTTTCCCATTCTGTGGGCTGCCTTTTTGTCTTGCTGACTGTGTCCTTTGCCTTACAGAAGCTTCTCAGTTTCAGTAGGTCCCATTTATTAATTGTTGATCTCACTGTCTGTGCTACTGGTGTTATGTTCAGGAAGCTGTCTCCTGTACCAATTCGTTCAAGGGTACCACTCACTTTCTCTTCTAAGAGGTTCAGTGTGGCTGGATTTATGTTGAGGTCTTTGATCCATTTGGACTTAAGTTTTGTGCATGGCGATAAACATGGATCGATCCGCATTCTTCTACATGCCAGTCTCCAGTTATGCCAGCACCATTTGTTGAAGATGCTTTCTTTATTCCATTGTATATTTTTAGCTTCTTTGTCAAAGATCAGATGTTCATACGTGTGTGTGTGTGTTAATACCCGGGTTTTCAATTCGATTCCATTGGTCTACCTGTCTATTTTTGTGCCAATACCAAGCTGTTTTCAGGACTATAGCTCTATAATAGAGCTTGAGGTCAGGGATGGTGATGCCTCCGGACGTTGCCTTGTTGAACAGGGTTGTTTTGGCTATCCTGGGTCTTTTTTTCCATACAAAATTGATTATTGTTCTTTCAAGGTCTGTGAAGAATTGTGCTGGGATTTTAATGGGGATTGCATTGAATCTGTAGATTGCTTTTGGCAGGATTGCCATTTTTACTACATTGATCCTACCTATCCAAGAGCATGGGAGATCTTTCCATTTTCTGAGGGCTTCTTTAATTTCTTTCTTTAAAGATTCAAAGTTCTTACGATACAGGTCTTTCACTTGTTTGGTTAGCGTTACCCCAAGGTATTTTATGTTGTTTGTGGCAATTGTAAAGGGTGATGTTTCTCTGATTTCTCTTTCAGCCCTTTTATCATCTGTATATAGTAGGGCTACTGATTTTCTTGAGTTGATCTTGTAGCCTGCCACTTTGCTGAAGGTGTTAATCAGCTGTAAGAGTTCCCTGGTAGAGTTCTTTGGGTCATTGATGTAAACTATCATATCGTCTGCAAACAGTGAAAGTTTGACCTCTTCCTTCCCAATTTGTATCCCCTTGATCCCCCTTTGTTGTCGTATGGCAATAGCTAGAACTTCAAGTACCATGTTGAAAAGGAATGGAGAGAGTGGACAGCCTTGTTTTGTTCCTGATTTTAAAGGAATTGCGTTGAGTTTCTGTCCATTTAGTTTGATGTTGGCTGTTGGTTTATTGTATATAGCTTTTATTATGTTTAAGTATGTCCCTGTTATCCCAGATCTCTCCAAGACCTTTATCACGAAGGGGTGTTGGATTTTGTCAAAGGCTTTTTCAGCATCTAGTGAGATGATCATGTGATTTTTGTTTTTCAGCTTGTTTATATGGTGGATTACGTTGATGGATTTTCGTATGTTGAACCATCCCTGCATCCCTGGGATGAAACCTACTTGATCGTGGTGAATGATTGTTTTGATGTGTTCTTGGATCCGATTTGCCAGTATTTTATTGAGTATTTTTGCATCAATGTTCATGAGGGATATTGGTCTGAAGTTCTCTTTCTTAGTTGTATCTTTGTGTGGCTTGGGGATCAAGGTTATTGAAGCCTCATAGAAAGAGTTTGGCAAAGACCCTTCTGCTTCTATTGTGTGGAACACTTTGAGAAGAATTGGTATAAGCTGTTCTTTGAATTTCTGGTAGAATTCTGCACTGAGGCCATCTGGACCTGGACTTTTTTTGGTTGGGAGACTTTTGATGACTGCTTCTATTTCCATAGGGGTTATATAAGCGGGAGATTTAATGTAGGAAAAAACGAAGAGATGTTGGCAAATGAGGGAAAAATTCTGGGGACAAGCAATAAAGAGAAGCCTATCTGATTATTAATTTATAAAGGATAGTTGTACATATTTATGGGTTATAATGTGGTGTTTTAGTATTTATTGCACTGTGGAAAAATGAATTAATCTAGTTAACATATTGGTTGTGGAATGCATTTGGTTTTATGTAGTGAGTTCTTTCAGTATCTACTTACAACTTAGGAATGTGCAATCCATTTTTATCATGTGTTCCATATTATCTGACAGACTTGGAGAAGGTGATAGGAATAGGGAGATGCTTAGACAAAAGTCTTTTTTTTTTTGGTCTGTAGACCTGGAAAGGGATGTGAGCAAAATCATACCAAGAACTGGCAACCTGAAAGCCACACAGGAAAAAGAATGTCTCCTCATCATTGGTGAGCTAGCCACATGTAGGAAGAGGGATGCTTGCGGAGGCCACATATAGGACTCATAATGTGTTAAATCCCAAAAGTGACTGCATCGAGTTTGGCAACTAGATAAGAAAAGGACAGAAGAAACAATTGATTCTAACATAAGGCAAAGAAAAAAAAACAGAGGAAAACACGATTGTGAAAGGCGAGGCTCAGAGGGGTCTTGTCAGCATGCTTATAAATTAATTCATGAACAGTTTTGAGAAGATCACAACGGATTCTTTACATGTGAAAATGAAAGCAAAAGGTGATCATTGGCTATATCTAAGAAATTCTGTCAGAGTGAACTCTGGTTAGATTATGGAGCAGCACACTGGACCATTATTGTGATGTTGTGACATCCCCCCCATTCCATTGAGACCAGGTCTTACTAGGTAGCATAAGCCAAACTAAAACCTGCAACCTTCCTGCTTCAGCCTCCTGAATCATAGTTCTTTGAGAGTCTTTCTGAATTGTTGGAAGTTTTCAATAGAATTATATATATCATTTATTTTAGCCTACTCTGTTTTGTTATGTTGTTGCTTTAAGGTGTCTGTCTTAGTGTTCTATTGCTATGAAGAGACATCATGACCATGGCAACTCTTACCAAGGAAAACATTTAATTGGAGCTGGTTTACAGTATCAGAGATTTAGTCCATTCTTGTCAGGGCAGGAAGCATGGTGGCACACTGGCAGACGTGGTGCTAGAGAAGGAGCTGAGAGTTTTCCATTAGAATCTGAAGCAGCATGAAGAAGAAAGAGCCATTCAATCTGACTTGGACTTCTGGAACCCCAAAGCCCATCCCCAGTGACTTACTTCCTCGAACAAGGCCAAACCAACTCCAAAAATTCATGTCTCTTAATCCCTGGCAAGTGGTGCTATTCCCTAATGACTAAACATTCAAACATACGAGCCTGTGGGGGCCTTTCTTATTCAAACCACCACAACGCCATACAAAACACTCTGCAAGAAAGAATCCAAAAACGTCACAAGTTATAACTTAAGCAATGGTCTCTATTGGAGTAGCAAACAAGTCCAGAGCATGCAGCATGCACGCAAACATACACGAGACCAGCAACTGTTGACAGAGAGTCTGCAGTCAGCATGCCATTTTTCTTTTCTGCACAAAAGACCCCAAATCAGTGGACAGAACAGCAGGTTGCAATGTCTGGAATTTGCATTATCTGGGTCAACCATGCGCCTACAACCTGGGAGTTTCCTAGCTCCAGGGAATCTGTGGCACACTCATACACAAGACAATGAATCCACTCCCCCTTATTGTCCAGACAAGAAGAAAGAAGCTTCAGCCCCACTTCTGAGTGATCCTGCTCATTTTGTGACATGGATATTTCCTCCAAAAGCCAACCACTGGACTGTCTGAGGAGGACACTGAACACAACAGATATGGAGATCAATGCAGTCTATGTTTTTACATACTAGTTATATGAGTAATGAATATACACCTACCCAGCACCAACTGTTGTGCTCACTGATAACATTTTTTAGTTTTAAAAAATCCAATTTAATTTTAGTCACTCAAGAGGTTGTTTCCATAATTTTAAATGTATTTAACAAAAGCTCTTGCTATGTACCTGTAACTCACAATTCTTTCTCAGTCTCCAGAGTATTGGGTACAGGTGTGTGCAATGCAAGCACATACAGCCTTCCTTCTATGACTTCATACATTATGTTCCCTGATTCCTTTTACTTTTACTGTGCTTTACATCATATGTGGCACTCAACTTTCATAAGAGGAGTCTTCATGGAATCAGCATACTAAAGTTTAGAAAAGGGGGGAAGGTACATGCTGAAATTATTTCAAACTAATTTGAAAATTATGTCATAGTATTTTAATGAAGAGGTTTAGAGTTATTTTGAATTATTTTGATACCAACCATTTTAATAGAAATTGAAGTATCACTTCCAATTTCTGTGACATGTCACTACAGCATGATTTGTAGCATCTCTCCAGTTAGCAAGTAGAGACTTTATTTAATTGTTAAAAATAGGTACTTTCACTTTTGAGTCTTAGGCAAAATTAATGAGCTCCAGTTAGGAGCAAATGTAGAAGGTACTGTAAGCTTACCAGGTGAAGCACCATGTCCAAACAGAATTATAACACTCTAGTCATTTATATTTTCAATTTGAAATTGGATCATAGCTTTACATGATCCTTGGTATCTATACTTCCCTTATTAAGTTTTTTTTTTAATTTTTGAGACAGGGCCTCTCTATGTAACCCTGTCTGTCTTGGAACATGTTATGTATACCAGGTGTTTCTCAAACTTACAGAGAGCCACCTGCCTCTGCCTTCCAAGTGCTGGCATCAAACACTTTGCTACCACATGCAGCTTGTTAAGTATTCTTATATTTATTCTCTTGTAAGATATAGATGCTTAGAAACCTTTGTTTTCCTTAAGAGGCATGGAGGACTCAAAACTCTCATCAGTCCCAGATAGCTAATTCTAGAACGGGCTACTCACTGGTGGTTTCTTTGAACTAAAAAGTAGGGAGCCAGCTGTGTTCCTGGGTATGCAAGAGAATTGTCTATGTGGGTGGATGTGGAGGAAAAATCAGAGGAGCAACTTGTATCCAAATGGAGACAACTGGCCCCTGGGAAGTGTCATGTAAGTGACCGGTTTTTGCAGTGCACCCGAAATGGTAGGTGATGATTAAACAGCAGCTTTGTGAAATGTTACCATAATATAGTTCATATATGAAAAGCTGCCTTCTTTCCTTAAACTCACAGGTTGCTGTGGATTAATTAGTCCATCTGCCACAACAAATGAATTCACACATCCTTTGCACAGGCTGCTAGAAAGTGAATTTTTATGCACTTAAGATTGAGCCACCAATATAATGAAAAAACTTTAAAATATGACATATTTTCATACATCTAAATATGTATGTATGTTTATTACAAGCCATCTTAGAACTATTTCTCAATGTAGAACTGACTGAGGGAAGAACTTCATGTGATCAGACATTAGCACCCTATCACATGTGTTCATTGGGTAATCAGAATATACACTTGATTCAGTTAAGAATATTCACTTGCATCCAGCCTCCAATTTAGTTTTCCTGAGCATATCCCCCCACACTATTTAGTATGCATGAGCATAGCCCCATGCTGGTATCTAGTCCTCCTGTGGATAATCCTCTGTCATTATTTAAGCTGCATGTGCATTCCCTCATCCAACTAGCTAGTCTGCCTGAGGATAACCCACTCCACTATTTCATATGCATGAAGATAGAGCTCCATGCTTCTATTTGTTCTGGAACTTTATGCTTGGCATCTCTCCCTCCTCTTCTTTGCCTTGGCCTTTCTGGTACCTTACTTTTTTATAATGTGTAGGCTTTCCCACTTACCTTGAATCAAGTGGTTTATATACCTTTTCAGGTCACAGTCCTCACTCTGAGATGGCCAGCCTGTTATCCAATGTCAACTACACCAATGCTGGCAATTGTTCTGTAATTGAAATGAAATTACATCTTTGAAATAGAACTGTAGTATGCTAGAGATATCCTTATCAAACTTCTAGCTATTATAGTGACAGATGCAATTGTATAATTTGCTTTATGGGACTTGATTTCTCACTCACTCTATCTCAAATTCTTTCACAGAATCCTATTTTCTACAGCATGTTTGAATCAAACTGTAACCCCTCGTGAAACCCCTCTGCATGAAGACTGAGCTCTGACCTGTGACTTGGCTTATTTTAAAATCACACCTTTCCATCGGTTTTGCTTCCATGCCTCTCTGTCCCTGTTCATCTTCCCCAAAATCAACTTTCCTATTTCTAGCAATGGAAGATGACCATGTTTATACTATGTGTCATGGTTAACATTATACTCAAGTAGGTACCTTTGATAGATGGCTTCTCTACCTCCTGTTCTAAATTACACAACAAATAAGCACTGTGCATTGTCCATACAAAATCATATTTAAGACTGAACCATAGACGGATATGAAAAGAAAGGGGGACGAGGATACAGCAATGATGTTTCAAAATCATAAGGGCAGGATCCATGAAACACCAAACGCCCTTACTTTAAAAACTGCCTTATAACTAATTTATTATTATTATTATTAATTAACTTTATTAATTTTCTGCACAATTTAATCAGAGTTAATCTTAGGTATTCCCCAAATATTGTTCCTCCTAGTGCTACCTGCAGATAACTGAGCAAAGCAACTGCCAGATAAATCCTAATTAATCTATTCTTTCTTCTGTTGTGAAAGCCGTAATTTATAAAATGGTGACCTTTTGGAAGGCTAACAATATGTTGATGAACTTCAAGTGAAGTGAAAAAAAATGTGTTTAGTGTTGGTAGTCTTTGCATTTTCTAGAGCTCACATGGGGCATCAGAGCCTTTAAAGGTCAGAGACCTCCTTACTTTGAGAGATATTAAATGGCTTATGAAAATAGAGGTCAGCCATATGGTAAGTGACAGAAAAGAACACTATCCAACAGGGAAGTAAGAGATTTGAGATTACATTGACTGTCCTTTTGAAAGATTATATTGGACTGTTCTTAGAGCAAAGAATTAAATTTGCATATAAATGCCACAGTTGTGAATGAATAGGTGTATAGGTCATAGAATAAACAGCAAACGGTCTTACTGTATAAATGTTAATATTGGCATACATTTTATGTTGCCATGAGAACTAGTGGGTATTTTTACATCCTAAAATACTTTTCAGTACATTTTACATTTCTGAAGATTTTATTATTCAGACTAAAATTGTCAAAGTTAACCTTAGCACATAGGTACACATGGAATGGTTATGGAAAAAACTCGTTTTAATATTATATTTAATTTTTAGAGAGTTTTATACATGTGTAAGGTGTTCTCCCCATCACATCGACACCCAGTTTGCCACCATACAACTTCCCTGGAATCCCCATAACATACCCCTTTTGCAACTTCATGCCTTCTTTCTTGTTTTTAACTCACTGAGTCCATGTGCAAACATGTAAGGCTTCATCCACTAGAGCACTGGAAGCCTATCTGTGACTACACTCCCAAAGAAAACTGACTCTCCCTTCCCAACAGTCAGGGACTGCCAGCAGCTTCTTAGCTAGGGGTGTACCTCCTGAACCCCTCCTCTCTCCATGCTGGAACGGTGATTGACTTGACCTTGCAAAATTCCTATGCTGGTAACCAACCACAGATACTTAAGTTTGTGAATGCAATGGCCACATCTTATCCAGAGGAAAGACAGCATTTTGCATGGCTCCTTTCCTCTCCAAGCTCTGACATTCTTCATGTCCCTTCTTCTGAGATGTTTCAGGAGCCTTGGAATGGGATTGGCATTCATAGCTAAGCACTCATAGGCATTTATTCTCAGAACTTTGAGAAGTTATGTGTCTCTGTATTAAGTAGTGCTCACTGTAAAAAGAAGCCTCTCTAAGAAGATTGAGAACAGCCCAGGTCTGTGGGTCCAAAAATATGTAGATGGAAGTTTGACAACCATAGCCATTCAGCAGTATAATAGTATGTTTCTTCCCAGGGCCTATGACCTCCTCATCCATCGACTTCAGGTTTACAGTTTTACAGTTTCATACATAAATTCTCTCCTAAGGAGCAGGCTTCAAATTCAGTCAGATGGTATTTGATTAGCCCCATACCATTCATGCCTTTATTGCACATTTTTACTAGAAGGTCAGTATTGTGTCATGTGATGTCTACCTGTGGGCAAGACCACTGATGTTTTTTCTTTCCCAAGTGAATGTCACACTTCTGCAGGCCAAAAGACTACATCAGATCCTATGAAACTGGAGTTACAGTTGATTATGATCTGCCATGTGGGTGCTAGGAACTGAACCTGGATCCTTTGTGGGAACTTTGAGGTAGGAGGTGATGCAGAGTCTATGGAGGAGTGCTACTTACTGGCTTGTTCAGACTGCTTTCTTATATATGCTAGGACCACCTACCTGGGGGTGGCACCACCCAAAATGGAATGAGCCCTCACATATTAATCACTAAGAAAATACACATAGATTTGCCTATAGCCTCACATGATGGATGCTTTTACTTCAGATTCTATCTTCTCATGTGACTCTAGACTGTGTCATTTACCAAAACCTAGCCAGCACAATGTATTTTAGTATTTCTTTCTGGCTGATTTCAAGAATCTATTTTTGTTCTGTTTTAGGCATCATATCATATAATGGTAGAAGATAATGTTTTGGTCTTTCTTGTTTCCTAATGTCTCCTATATTTGGATTGGTACCTCTTTTCTTCACTCTGGGATATTTCTGTTATGATTCTTTTGAAAATGTTTCCTATGCCTTTAGAACAAGATTACACTTGTATGTCTAATAAACTCAGGTTTGTGCCTTTCAGAGTGTTACAGTGTTACTTGACTGGAATGCTCACTGATGCCTTACTATCATTATCTCTTTGTCCTCATTAGACCACATGTTCAAGCTCCAATATTTTGTCCTCTAATGTATTCAATGAATGAGATTTTGGAGATCCTTTTTTATCTTATTTTACATACCAACTACAGTTTCCCCTTCCTTCTGTCCTCCAGTTCCCTCCCCCACTCCCCTCCCCCATCCACTTCTCCTAAGTCTACATTCAGAAGGAGTAAGGTCTCACTTGGGAATCAATAAAGCATGGCACTTCAAGTTGAGGCAGGACCAAGCTCTTCCCCACTGTATCAAGGCTAAACAAGGCATCCATCATAGGGAGTAGTTTCCAGAGAGGCAGCTCAAGCATCATGAAAAGGTCCAGGTCCCGCTGCTAGGGACTCCACAAAAGATCAAGCTACACAACTGTCACACAGATGGAGAGGGCCTATGTCAGTCCCATGTTGGCTCCCTAGCTGTCCAGTGTCTCTGAGCTCCCATAGGATTAAGTCAGTTCTCTCTGTGGACTTTCCCATCATAATCTTGCCCTCCTTGCTCATATAATCCCCCTCTTTTCTACTGGACTCCCAGAGCTCAGCCCAATGCTTGGCTGTGGATCTCTGCATTTGCTTCCACCAGATACTGGATGAAAGTTCTATGGTAACAATTAGGGTAGTCACCAATCCGATTACAGGGGAAGGCCAGTTCAGGCACCCTCTCCGCTATTGGTAGGAGTCTTAGCTGGGGTCATCCTTGTGGATTCCTGAGAGTTTCCTGGCACCTGGCTTCTGCCTAAACCCATAATGCCCCCTCTATCAAGATATCTTTTTCATTACTCTCCACCTCTATTCCACGCTAAGTAGACCATCCTGATCCCTCATGTTCCCATCCTCCACCTCAAGTTTACCCAGGACATCTCAACTATTTCCTCTTCACAGTGAGATCCATGTGTCTCTCTTAGGGTACTTCTTGTTACCTAGCATCTCTGGGGCTGGTTACATCTAATATCCACTTATGAGTGAGTACATACTGTATTTGTCTTTCTGGCTTTCACTTAGAATGTTTTTATTTCTAGTTCCATTCATTAGTCTATTTTAATTTGACTCATTGTGATTTTTATTGCCAGCATTTCAAACTTAATTTTTCTCCAGTACTTCTGTATTTTTGTTGGATTCCTCTTTCATATCATTCCTATTCTGCCTTATTTCATTAAGCTCTTTGATTATTTCTTTGAACAAACTTACAATATTTATTTTGAGTTCTCTGGGTTTTCATATAACTCATACTAAAAGTATTGTGTTACTTTTAGGGGGAAGGATTATACATTTTATTATTTCATTGCTTGGTTTAGTTTTATCAGCTACATTTATTTCAGTTGAAGTATTTGCAACTGTCAAATAATACTTAGATGTAGTAGAGTTGAATGCATTGTTCAGAAAATAATTCCTTAGCTCAGGAGCCCAGGGTGTTTGGTGCAATCTATGGACTACTCCCTAAGTACAATATTAACTGATTCCAGGTGACATCACTACTATTCAAATATCATACTAGCCAATTAATAACAATGGCTCTTTTGACTTCAATAACGTTTAGAAGATAAATAACCAGTGATAATATGAAGTATATTCAGATTTCAGTTAATAAGATTAAGAGTATGAGAGAGTAGTGTGTGTAAGGATAAGAGTTAAGTCATAGATCAACTTTGTACAGTAGCAAGGAGGGGAAAGTTGGGATACTGTTTCGGAAAGTGACAAAGGGGAAGGATATGAGGATTATAGAACAACAGCAAAGAAAGATATAGCAATTGGAGGGTATGAGATTGCCTAAAAAGTGCACTACAGAAGGCCTCATAGTGAACTAGGCAGAGAAACACAGACAGTGGTCACAAAACCCCAAGGAATATTAAGACAAGAACAAAACCATCATGACACATGCACTCAAGAGTGGAACTTAAGCAGAAAATATAAGAAATAAAGAGAAGATTGCATGCTGGTAGAGCAGTGCTGAATGAAGGGTGAGGTGCTCAGATCCCCCTGCCTCTGGCAGGCTCTATGTGGTAGTGGGGCACCTGGCCTCTACCGTGGTTGCTTCTAGTTCTACAGATCCGGTGTGCATGAGGAACAGCACTTCATTCCCCACTGTACTGCTCTCTCCCCGGGACAGCTTTCTAGGCGGGTTGGTGTGACACCCACTGGAGAAGGCTTCCCGCAGAGCTCTGGTTCTCAGCCTTCCTGCCTGTTCCTCTGCAGAGATGTCCACTAGCTTCAACCAGCCATTTATAGACATTGTCTCTTTGAAGATCAAGAGCTCAGTGTGTTTTAAATTGTTGTTTTCTGTCACGAGTTTCAGCAGCAAGGTTCCTAGTCTGCCACCTTATCTGGCACAGTCCACAGTCTGTGGAAACTCAATTTTTAAAGTCATTTTTGCTTTGAAGGTCACTGAAACAAATATGAATACTGAACATAAAATTAGGTTAACACATAGGCAAGACATCAAGCCACCTCAGGGAAAAACTAGATTAATGGCATTGTCTGTCTGCAGCTTGCTGACAGACACACTTTATGCACCAGTAGACTCTAATGTGTGACTGAGGCAAGCCTGACCACACATTTGTCCTTTCCTTAGACAGTGCTTGAAACTTCTTTCAAGAGGCTCGGTACTTCACCCTGTCACTGTCCGGTAGAGGTTGTTTTTGTTGCAAGGCCCTCATAAAGGTAACGCAGCAACATAGTTTCAGGAGAGGGTAAGTAGGTAGGGATATACTGGGAGTTCTTTCAGAGAGAGAGAAAGAGTTCACTGAACTTAAGGATAAAAGACAGAAATGAGTCGGCAGTTCTCACCTCTGTTCAGATCTTTAAAGCTTCTCATTGCCGATTGCTCCTCCTCATAATCTGAAACTCGAGAATACTGACCATACTGGGATACCTGGAGGATGGCAATGTCCTCCTGAATTCTAGCCTCTGTTTATGTTTACCTATCCACAGGGAGATAGTGGTGGCTCTGGCCCTGGGGCACAGTCATCCAGGACAAGCTCAAGGGATGATTTCTGTGTACTTAGGTATTCAGTGTGCACCCATCTTATATGCCCAAGTCAAACACTCCAAGGTGCTATCAGTGAAATCTTAGGGTCCTTTTCCAAGTTCAGTACACAGAGACAATAGTCAGAATGTGAATGTGCAGGTTAGTGAACGTGTGCATATCACTAAATGCCAATGAGATCTCCATCTGAATCTCCCCTAGTGATCCAACAATGGAACTGGGAACGATTTTCCTTGTGTGGAAACTTAATTGCTCATTTTTTGAAGGCACATTAACTCTTTCAGGGTCCATTGAACAAATTAGCTATCCTAGGTCATTAAACTTGTCTCTCTATGGCATGACGCTTTCACTGTATCATTTACCAGTTGCCCCACACTTCTTCTGAGCAGACACACTTTATCTACTCATGGAGAGAGAATGTGTTCATCTGATTGTCAGCAATTGTTCCACAGCCAACATGGCTTCCTTTCCTTGTTAGACACTCAGGGCAGTTATCACTGCTTCACCAACAAACCAGTGGCTTAAATAGATGCTTAGGAATGACACTATGTAGGATGTTCGGGACAGTATTACGCTACTAAATATCTCTTTATGTTTGCAAAAGCCACAGTTAATTGATTTCACATAATTCTGCATTCTCCAAGGGCAATAGTTGGACACCATTTAAGAGCAGTTGGGAAAGAACTATGTAGAAAGTTTGGGTTCTACAAACACCAGGAGGCATCAGTGGCCCTTAGAAGACAGGTGAAGGAGAGTGCCACAAATTGCAAATGGTCTGTCACAGTTGTCAGACTATATGGGAGAAGGGATGAGAACTTCACCCATCTTTTATGTCTGCAGCTACCTTGAAGAGTTAGGTGCCAAAATGGGTGAGGATCCTGAAGGGGTATGGCATCTTCTCTCAAAGGCATTTAGAATAGTGTTCTTTTCAAGTATGTCTGAATCATCTGGGATCTTACCACAATGCTAACTCTGACTCAGCAGGTCTGGGGTAGATTCAGAGGCTCTGCACGTTCCCAATCTTTTCAGTGATGTTGATGCTACTGGATGATGGGTCATGCTGACGTGTGACACATGTATTCAATAACGTGGTCTTGAATAAAGATGAATATAAGAAAATTGAACAATGTCCTGGAAAAGTAAATTTCAGATGGATCTTTAGTTAAATACTAAAAATGTCACAAAAGATTGATATTTTTTAAGTGTTGTGTACATACATATGCAGTGTTTCTACATAGTTAAAAGATTTTGACTGACATTTTCTGATACAGTGTTAAACCATTAAAACTTCATTAATAATTCTAATGGTGTTTTATTAACCAACTAGGTATAGTTCATAAAATTGTAAAAGTGTTTCTTTTCTTAATTTGTTGATTCCTTATGTTGGCAGATAGTTCACCAAATGTCAATGTCTGATTAAATACTCCTCCAAACAATTCATATATGTGCTGGTCAGTCTGTCCTGGAAGCTTTCTGTTCTTTAAGTCACACACTGTCCTTGTGTCTTCACAGGTCAATGGCAAGGATCTGTCAAAGGCCACCCATGAAGAGGCAGTGGAAGCCTTTCGAACAGCCAAGGAGCCCATCGTGGTGCAGGTGTTAAGGCGGACTCCCCTCAGCAGACCGACCTACGGCATGGTCCCAGAAGTCCAGCTCATGAACGCCAGCACACAGACAGACATCACGTTTGAACACATCATGGCCCTGGCAAAGCTGAGACCCCTCACCCCTCCTGTGCCAGACACATGTCCATTCCTGCTTTCAGACAGGTATCTACCTCCCTTTCTCTCCTATCTCCTAAAGCCCTGCTGGTTGGCCATTCACCACTTAGAGCAGGTGTTAGAACGAGTCCACCACCACAGAAGTTGACAGCTCCAGGGACAGGCTCCCAGCTCAGACGGGTCGCCCCACCGTGTGTGCTGTCCATTAGTTCTTCCTGGCCACACTCTGCACTCTGGAACCACACTTTCCAAGGCACATTGAAAAACCTGGCTCTCCTTCGCCAGCCTTCCTCTCTCTACCCTCCAAGGCTCAGAGTACCAGTCAGGGAAATAACTCTTCTAGCCCAAGCTGCCAAAAGAGTCTCATTAAGACTCAGGTGAAAGTGACTTGCTGGCACCATACTTTCCTCTGAGTCACCTCTCTCTCCCTTGCTTTTCCTTCCTTTACAAAGGAATCTAAGAAAGTGACTTAATTCAACAACAATTCTCCAAAGAAACCAATTACCAGATACGTTGAGATGCAAACAAAGGGCCCTAGTTTTCACAGAGTAAACACAACAGCAGCAATTAAAGGAATTTCCCTCCCAATCTTACAAGTTTAAAGGCTGGTGTTTTATTTAAATGATGTCACCTGTCTGGTTTTTTGCCCCACACATTTTGTTCTCTGTGTTAACCGATTTTCACACATTGTCCAGAGTTTGCTTCCTAAGAGTAACGGTCCCTTCAGGCTGCATTTTCACTGCTCTGTCTATCCCAGCTTCTATTTTGTAAAATACCCATGTTATTGTGCCCAGTCCTAGCCTATTAGTTACTTCCATTGCCTGTTTCAGTTAGTCACAGGTACACAATGGGCTCGCCTGGGAACCCTAAGAAACAGAAGAAGATCACCAGTCTTGCCTCTAGCCAATTAATTAAGAAATTTTGGAGTGGACTTGAACAACAACAATTTTTCAAACATTCCTCAAGGCAATTCTAATGTGCCAGCAAGTTTTTGAAACTACCTCTTGAGACTTCAGCTTGCAAGAGGGCATAGGCTGTGTTGTATTTGTGTGTCTGGTTTTATTCTACCACTACACAATCAGATAACTCTTGTATTAGGCATAGTACCAGGTACAAAAAAAAGAGCTATAAAGCCACTAATCCCTAGTATTTTTATATTCTGTAGAGGGAATGAACAGTAAGTAAACAAACAAGTGAAATTTATGAATACATCCTGACACACAGTAGCCTTGCAGAAAGTTACCTTTCATTGTCTAGCTATAACATGTTTTAGGTAATAGTCCAAGTGTTTTACATGACTACCTCATTGAGTCCTCATAGCAGCCTTGGGACAGAATGAGTATATTATTACCATCCCGATGTTGCAGATGAGGAGACTCATGTGAAGGTGCTTGGCCAAAATCACATTATCAAGGAGATCCAGAGTCTGGCTTCTGCCCTGGGTGCAGACTGGCATTCCTTAAGTGGTGTGGAGAAATGCTTGTCCTGCATCCTGCAGCTATTGGTTCAGCCGCAGCATCTCTGTCCTCACTGCATGACGCCACAGTGTCCATATTTCCCTTTTAATTATTTCCTTATACTAAAATTGCCACTCTGCTGCTTTCCCCATTGAATAGGGAAGAATTAGATTTTGTACATGAGCAGGTTTCCAGTCCTTGGCACAGAGCCTGGCATCTGGAAGGCACTAGGGAAATGTTTGTGAAATGACTAAGGTCTCACTTATGGGGGTGTTCCCTTCTTATGAGCTGAGGGGCAAAAGGAACACATCAATGCCCCAGACAAAGAGCTGTCACCGACTCCTTGTTTTCTGAGAAAAGGGAATGAATCTACCCAGGAAACAAGCAGCCAGGATTCTGCCTTGTACTGCTTTTGCTAGGTGGTCTCACATCTTAGCTTTAGTAGCCCAGCATCCATAGTCGTAATAAAAGATGCAGGTGAGAATTTAATCTGACTTTGTAAGAGGACATTGATATAGGCCTCACCATGGTAGACAACAGAGAGCTAGTCTATGATAGTTAGGGTTAGGGTTAATTGAACTTACTGGACAATGTCCACAATGGCAGAGAGCTGTCACCAGGAATGTTTTTACTATCTGTGTGCATGTCATTTATAAAAGGGGAGGGTTGGTTCATGAGAGAAAACAGTAGGACAGAGTCTTGAGAAGCAGACAGCAATGTGGGTATATTTTATGGTCTGAAAAACATGTGCTTTTGAAAATGCCAGTGAACGCCAGTTTGGACCTGGGATCTTCACATATTTGGTTGCAAATGTAAATGTAACATGCTTATGCAGCTATTGTCACACTCAGTGGAATGGAAGCAAGGCAGAGAATCCATGAAGCACCGTGGACCATGAGGAAATTGACATTGGTGTCATTGCAAAAATGGATCTAGGACCCAGAGCCTTCCCCTTAGCCTTCAGAAATAGGGCAGTGAGGGGCTTTACCAATAAGGAAAAAGAAAAGCAAGTTGAAGGCAGAATCTTTTTAATCACAAACATATCTTGCTCCAAAGCTGAAAAGGCTAAGGTGAGATTCTTAACTCTATTTTAATCATAAGAGTAGTCATTGTGATCCATGGCTGCCTTCTGCTGCGTTTCCCACAGCTGCCATTCTCTCCATGCAATGGGGCACGGATTTTATGAAGATAATGAGTGTGTTTCCAGCCCGCCGGCTGATGCAGACAGAGCAGAAGACTTCGAATATGAGGTGAGACCATTTCCTTTCATGTTTCCTCCTGAAGTTATGGTTGAAGGGTTTTGCATAACAAAGAAATTCATTTAGTCTCAGAAATAGCATGTCTACTGTATGCCTAGAATAAGGTCTTTGGCATTGTTTGGCATTAGTTATTTATCTGTAATATTTTCAGTTTATTGCAAAATATTTGTGCAGTAGTATCAGCTTGAAAACTATTTCCTTACAACTTTATTGCTTTGTGTGAGTGTGTGTGTTTGTGTGTGTATGTATGTACATATTTGTGTGTGTGTGTGTGATTGCATGGCAACTACATTTACCCTTTTTAACATAAGTGAATTTCTGTAGTTTAGAAAGGAAATTGTTGTTTTCCTTGTATTAATTAGTTAACTATATTTAATTTAACTATATTCTCTTTCTCAAACCTATTTTCTCTGTATTGTGATTCAGGTGTGAACTGAAAAGAGCGGTTTTGTGACTGTTTTAGGAATAGAGACAGACTGTTTAGCAGTGGTTATACTATTAAACAGTGTTCACATGGAGTATTAGGCAGTCCATGTGCAGTCTGTGAGACACTTCACAAAGCCCATCTAATGATTATTTAAAACTTTTCATAAAAGCTAGAGAGTTTCTCCTGGTATTTCTTCACTTCTGCAGTCCAAGTCTTGGATTTAGTGTACTTTGACATTTGGAAATGCAGTAGATTGAAGAGGAGAAGATGCTGGCAAACAGGCAAAGCACCCACGATTATCTGCCCTTTAATACCTCAGATGATGTCATACAAGTTCATCCAAGTGTTCTTTCCATCTTACAAGCAGGAAATCCTGAAATCTCTTCCCTTAGGAGGATCTGAAATCAAATAAAGCCAACTCAGTGAAGCTCACCTAAAGCAAACAAACGTTTATTTGAAATCTTCCCTCTGCAAAAGTCATCAGTGGTGGTTATGGAAGTCATTATCTCCCTGCACCTGGGGTTCTGAATGATGTGCACTGACACCTAGTATCTGACTTTTGTCATTGTTGTTTGTGTTAAATTTTTAATCTCCTGCTGTTCCTTAAAAATGATTTTAGAAACTTGTTCACATATAGGCACGCACTAACTAAGACACCCATTACATTTTATATAATCATGAAAAAAATGACAGCATTGAGTCACCTATTCAAATAATTTAGCATAAATAGTTTCTCAGTTCATCTATATTGAGTTTAAGAGTTGGAATCAGCTACATGACTTCACCTTTTTATTGTCTGTATCTTATAGTATTATTAAATAAGAACAGTGTTTTGGGTATGCCCAGGAGAAAGATAAGCATGTTAACAGCAAAGAGTCTTTTAATTAGTCAATAAGTCATTGAAATACCATAACGCAGACAGTTATGAGGCCTACTGGGGCTGAACCACACCCTCATTTTAGTCAATATCTATCTTTAGTAGATGCCACCATCAAGACAGTGACAATGTTACACATTCAGACAAGCTCTCTATAGCCTGTAATCTCAACTAATCACACCACCATTGTCATTAATTTGCTATCAACTGTGATTTTTGGTACCAAAGGTACCTTTCTGAATGATTGAACTAATGAATGTCCTTATGCCTGGTGGTGGTGGTAGTACACATCTTTAATCCCAGCACATGGGAGGCAGAAGTTGGTAGATCTCTGGTTTCAAGGCCATCCTGGTCTACATAGTGAGTTACAGGATAGCCTGGGCTACACATAGAAACCCTGTCTCGAAAAAGACAAAACAAAAACAAAGAATGTTCTCATGCATTTAAATAAGGAAGTGAAACATTACACATGCACATGAGAACATCATACACCGTTACAGATCAGGGAAGAGACACAGGCAAATGCCTGAAGGATGTCACCCAATTTACCAGAAAACAATTTTTCTACCCAGAACTCTTCAGTTTGCTATGGTAACACACAAGAGAGGCACACAGCAGCCCTTGTGGCACATCAGGCTGGATTACAAAGACTAGTCCATCCACTGCCGTCCACAGAATCTGTCCTGAACACAGCTTGCAATGAGGAGATCTAGAAATGCTAGCCCTGTATTCATCTTTCATGCAGTTACTGCTGGACCAGAGAGCTGATGCAGGGGCAAGGGGAGGGGGTGTTTCTGTGACTAGCTGAGATGAACTAGATTTCTCTGGAGTTTCATCATCTGAGAGTGAGATGGATAAGACCACCAGGATTCAGCAGCATTTGCCAAGTTCAGGAGACAGATCCTGTGGTCCCAGAGAAGGTTCCAGCTCAGAACAAGAGTGTTCTTTGTTCTCTTTCTAAATAGGCATCCGCCAAAGAAGCGCGAAGTCCCCCCCCACACACACACACTTGCATGTACTTTCACACCTTCGTTGCGTCAAGGGACTGAGCACAGCTAAGTGTAAGCGTGGTGATGCTCCTGTCCTCCTGTCCCCGTGTAGCTTAATTTCTAGGGAAGAGATGTGGGCAAGGACCACATGAACCTACTTTCTAGTGAAGGATGGCAGGGGTAGTGGAGAACAGTAAGAGTGGGTCACTAAGGAGGAAAAATCATGTGATTGGGACAAATTGTTCCTACATTATACATAGTGGTTAGGGAATTCCTTTCTCATGAGATATTCCAGGGAAATGAGAGATGGAGCCACGTGGAAGGAACTTTCCAGAAAGACAGAAATGCAAGTCAAATGCCCAAGCGGACTTGTATTAACTGCTTTTATATTGACATGATAAAATATCAAAACCAAGGTGACTTAGGGAAGGCAGGGCTTGTTTAAGCTTGTCAAATCAGAGGGATAAGAGCCCATTGCATGACGGTGGAGTGGCCGGAGCAAACACTGAGATCTCACATTCTAAATTGTAGGCTGGAAGCTGACAGACAGGGTGGCCCGGGAATGGCACTCTCAAAGCCAGCCCCCAGTAACACACTTCCTCCAGCAAGGGTGCAAATCCTAAGCCTCCCAACACAGTGGTAACAACTGGAGACCAGGCTTTTCAATTCCCAAACCAAGACTATAGGGAACATTTCTCACTCAAACCACCCAGGACTTACAGGAGGGAGCTTGAGAAACAGAAAGAAACAAAAAGGCCATTGCTCCAGCTGAAGGCTATACTTCGGGAGGAGGTGAAGCACAGCAAGAAGGTTCTATCTGGAGGGGCCTAGGCCTTTCATTCTGAGATGGAGTTGCTAGAGCAGAGCAGGGCCTTTGTGCTGACCCCTGCAAGAGCAGTCTGGAAGTGGGGTGGCCATGGCATGGGAGGCCAGTTGAAAGGGAGAGGTGGGGCTTGTACCTGGGTAGTGCTAGAGACTGGTCAGGGCACAGTTTTTAAGGATAACACAAAGCAGAATTGAAGCAGTGTCTATGTATCTGTGTACCCACATCTTACATGGGAGCTGTCTAACAATTTGCAATGTAGTACTTTTTTTTCTCGTGCCTTAAAAAATACAAGATAGGATGAAACCTATAGAAACATAGCCCACTGGCATCACTTGAAGTGATCATAATAGACTCACTCTTTAAAAGCAGCATTTGGGTTCAGGTTCTACATATTGCATTTTGTGCTTGCTCAAATGCAGACCATGCAAGTATTTAGTCATGTTTTTACCGACTGACTTATTACTGACTCAGACCCAGAGCTGACTATGTCTCTTCTAAGTACATACAGAGATTTTGTACTTGAATTATTGATCCATTAGAACAGAATTTGTCTACCTATTTTACAAACACATACACATAAATATATAATATTTTAAACATGCAGATCATTAAAATTGATAGATGACCAGCATCCCTTAGAGCCAAGATAGACAGTGACTGTTTCTTTGGGGATGTTATAGACCATGTGTGTCAACATTATGGGGGCTCTGGTGTGTTAGGGATCTCTATGAAACTTTAATGACACCCACACCTCACCATGACCTATCGCTACTTTCCCCAAGAAAAATATTTGGCTGGGTTTAAAATTTCCCCACTGTACTTTGGAATGTCTCAGAGGACAAGTCTACATCAAAAGATTTGCAGCTTGAAATTTATTCTCTATAAAAAATGATGGCACATAATCTTTAATTAAAAAAGATATATGATTTTAATTTTATTTTTTGAGGCGGGAAGAAAAAGTACCGAATTTAAACATTGTACCTATCTTAAGAGTTAGGGTGCTTCCTGACAGAGCACCACAGAGGACGAGGCTTCTCTATTTTCACTGTTCATTTTTTCCCCCTTAGAGCTAGCCAAG
This sequence comes from Mesocricetus auratus, assembly GCF_017639785.1. Classification (NCBI taxonomy): domain Eukaryota; kingdom Metazoa; phylum Chordata; class Mammalia; order Rodentia; family Cricetidae; genus Mesocricetus; species Mesocricetus auratus. Next base: position 72,805,316 of record NW_024429194.1, on the reverse strand, counting down.
GTTGAAATGAATCATAAATAGCCCCTAGCAAGTCAGAAGCAGGTCTCAAATCCAACCTCCACCAGAAATAATTTAAAGGAAAAGCCTCCAAGAAATATACCGCTCTCCATCTAACTCCTAATAAAGACATGTTTGCCTCTGCCTCCTGCAAGGAGGAAGCTGGGTTTTGTTGTTCTTTTGTTGTGTTTTGGTTTTGTGGGATTTGTCTTTAAATCTCTAAAGACAAGGTTTGTGAAAGAGTAAGAAATGGCTAAAATTTTAATAATACAACACATCTCATTGCAATATGAGGGAAAATTTAATCAACATTTTAGGACCTTCAGGTGCTTATAATTTAACTATGCTAATTGAAACTACATATACCCTACACATGCAAGATCAATGAGAAGCAACATACACACATCTGAATTAAGTCCTGTGCCTGTGACCATTATAAAATGGAAGGGGAATTTTGAAAGGAGAGGTCAAATGTCTCTGTACATGTTAACTGAAAGGTGACTCTAGTCAGTGTCTAAAACTAAGAATAAGCATTTAGAATATTATTGTTCACTTAGCGATAGTTATACAAAGCAAAAGGAAATGTTTACACTGGTTGTCATTTTGCAAGATGCCATTCTTGGTGCTGGATATATGGAGAATGATTGTGAGAGTATTAAATATTACTTATGAAGAATATAGAATTTTCTTAAACACTCACACACACACCCCAGGATTATCATTTACTGGATACTAGTTGTGCTTCTCGACAGCATCATGATTTGCACAGTTGCCTCAAAGAATAATCTCCCCAGCATACTGTGTAGAGCACTAAGGGCTTGTCTAGATGAAAACACAATTTCATCTGTCTCATAGTGGGGCCTCAGTAAATGTTAAATATTTGGTGATGGAATAAATGTGGATGCTGAAGGCCCTTAGCTGTCTGTATGGACCAGCTTCTGAGGAGTTTAGAGCCCTTCCCCTCCTCTGTCTGTATTGAGGGAATTTAAAGGAAATTGGGCCACCAGGAAGTGACAGGAGTATTCTCTCCCTTCCCAGCAGGTGTTTGTTCTTTGGGTCATTTTTTTTGACAGTAGTATCAGTTCTGATACAGTATTTCTAAGGAGGGAAGAAAAAATGATGTAAAATAAAAATACAGTTAAAATATAGCTGATATATATTAACTATCATTATATAAAGTTATAAATCTCCTACTTGGTATAAATTTCAAAAGTTTTCTATGTGTATGAGTGAATCATTGAACACTTATGTAACATATGTGGGGTTCCGTGTGCACACAAGTGTGTGCACCTGCATGCAGAAGCCTGAAGTCGGCCTTAGGAGTCGTTGGTTACTCTCTATTATTTGAGGCAAGGTCTCTCATTTGAGCTCAAAGCTTGTAATATAGCTAGAGCTTGTCTGGCTCCAGGCATCCCCTATCTCCACCTTCCTTGTGCTGGGATTATAGATGGCCATCTGACATGTCCTTTAACCTACCACTGTCTCTCCTTCATCACCTCTGCATGAATGTGCTCATTCTAGGCGAACAAAAGGGTGAAACCAACCATGGGCTAGAGCCTGTGCAGGAGCCTGACGGTAACCGAAAGGTTCTGATGGCCAGGACATCCTATCCGCCAGCTTGAAAGCCAGTGGTGAAAGGAGTTGATTTAGATGTGAAGTACCATGGATCAAGAGACCATAGGAAGGTTTTCTGTGTGTTCTAGTAGATCGGGAGCAGAAAGAAAACAGGGTAGAAAGCATGGAGAGTTCAATATTCAGAACTGGGAGGTTGTATGCTGCCAGCCTTTCTTTCCACCTGTCAGTCAGTCACCTTTCACAGCCATGGAAGAAATATCCAAGATAATTTTAAACCACTGACTACACAGTCAGAAAAATCAACGTATAGAAAAATATCCCCTTAATAAGAGTCAGGCTATGGAAATTTTTTATTTTAACCCTGATATAGATGAAGCATGAAAATGTTTTTTATCACTAGGACATTAAATGTAATATGTTAGTGTGGCCATACGGAGTTGGCTCATTTGGAGACCTGTTAGTGGTCTTTCACACCCATCGTTTTCTTAATTATGTCAGGTCAAATCTTGAAGGCCAGTCCAGTGACTTGTCATATATTGGAATTTGTACTTCCAGGCTGTATGACACATTTGTCCTTCCTACAACTGTACTTCCTTGCCCTAGACATTCTGTCTTTAGGAAGGCTCTAGTCTCAGATGGTGAGTCCTTTGACTCTGCAATCATTGGGAAAGTTGTCAGACCAAATATAATTTATATGTACACGTGTACTTCTGCTAGACTGTTGGCTATTCACCATATTGACCAAATAACCAGAATTTCCTTCGAATCTACCTTGTACAGAACAATCTGTGAACACTGTCATGATCTTGCCTCTCTAGTCATGAGGAACCAGACTCCTCATGCCAGCAGAACTCAGAGGAAGGTGTGGATTTTCCATAATTCATGTCTTTGCTTGTGGAATTCTTCATCCCTAGACTCCCCTTCTCATAAGTCTCTTCTATTGATCGAATTCATAAGCAAGCATCATCCCCTCAAAAGTGGCCCACAATCTCCTCCTCACTTAGAAATCCATCTCTCCTACCTGAGCTCTGGCTCCTCATTCTGTATTCAGGTTCTGCTCTTGATTATTTTTTCTGCCCTAGTTCCAGCCATATGCACTTAGTTTTTGGTCTGTTGTTTTGTGAGACAGGGTCTCAGTCTAGCTAATGGTGGCCTCAAATTCCTAATTCTCCTACTTCAACCCTTTGAGAGCTACAATTACAGACACACATCACATATTTTGTATTTTGTCTTGAGAGAACTTCTGGTGATTGTATTTAATATTAATTTGTTTTATTTTATGTTACATGTGTGTGTACCTGAGTGTATGTCTGTGCACCACTGTAGGCTTTAACGGACACTGTAACAATACGCGACACACAATTACTGACAGTAACGCTAAGTATTTTATGTAGAAATTTACTCACAAGATACCAAACCCAGAGGAGCAGTTTTCAGTTAGCTGCCGGACCGGAAGCCGATCTTCAGGAAAAGAGAGCGAGACTTCCTGTGCGCTGTCTTTTATGCCTTCCCCCGTAACGCCCCTAGCCATGCCCAAAAGTGGGCCTGGCTAGTGACGTAGTTCCGCCTACGTAAGTATACGTCTTTACGTCCAGCCGTATACGTCTTTAGTCCTGCCTAAAGTGGGTGTGGTTAGCGGTATGGTAAACCGCCCTTTTATTACCTCATCTGTATGCGCCTCTAATAAGTCACATGTTTAATGGCGGCATCAGACTTCCTCCTACACACCACTAGTGTACAGTTCTCAGAGATCAGAAGATCTGGAGTTCTGTATGGTTGTGGGCCACATTTGGGTACTGAGAAAGACCCTGGTTCTCTGCAACAGGACTTCTCCAGGCCCAGATCCCAGTCTCCAGAAGTTTATGTCAGCAGAAGAGTCCTTCACACAACCATGAGTTAAGAGAAGGAGAAGGATGAGTGGGACTAGCAATTTTAAATACAACGTGAAAGTATTTGCCCCACAATACTTCAGCTAACCTAACCATCAAAGTAAACATAATTAAGCATATGTTCTCTGCCAGATGATAACTAAAGAAATTTTGTTACCATCTTCACAAGAAAGATGGTTTTCAATGAAACTTTTAAACCAGTATACTGTGTAAATAGATGTTCGAGTCTGTGCGGGTGAGAAAGGACAAGGGTCCAGGGCCATTAGGACCCTATGTCCTGGCTTCTCCTAAATAGTCCTGGAATGTGGCTAATATTTCAGTACAAGTATGAATATACCATCTTTAACATTCAAACATATCCTAGTTGACCAATACCTTGTAAGGTTGTTTTAATTTTCATATCTGTCAAGCTTTAATTAAGGCTGAAGGTTTACAATCACGTGTAATACAATCTTAATATTACACACAGAAGTAAGTCAGAGCCTTTTAATTTTAATGCCCATGTTTATTAAATTGAATTGTTTTTCTAAATTATGAGGGCCTATTAGGAACAAGACAAAGTCTTCCTTGGAGCATGATTATAAAATGAGGCCACAGGTTGAGGAGTCATCAATGTTATTGTGATTCTTTAAGCTTTCTTGCAGAATAAAATGAGATTAGTATTGCCGTTGATTGGGTTACATTATTTTATAAAACAAACATGAAGCAAATCTACGTTTCACCTCACTGATTATAACAGCACTCAGCCTTATTTGAAAAGCAAACAGTGAAAGCAAATTGAACCTTCCAAGTCAGTTATTCAACAAGGTAACCATGGACACATGCAATGCACTAGGAATCTAGCTAGAAAATGAAGACTCCATACATTGCCCACAGAAGTGATATCTAAGTGCTGACATTCTCTTTGTGTTTGAAGACACTTGCATACACGTGCAGAAGATTGCCTTGCATTCGTTGAAGGCATCTGTTAAAGGTTGTGTTTGAGGTGAATATTTGCCTATCACATTTTCCCCATTGTACATTCCACTTTCACAACAGTGGAAAAAAAGAAAACTGCCTGCTCTAATAAGTATCAAATGTGCCAGGATTCCCGATTTCCTTTCAGACACCATAAGATCTGTAAAAAGGAAGTAACAAGCAGTGTGGAGCTGGCTCTAGCTCCATTTCTTCGATGGACTTTAAGGCTAATGTCTGGAATCCCTGTGTCCTACATCTGAGCTTCTCAGAGTGGCCAAGGACTCACTTGCTATCACCTGATTCTCAGAAGCCACCTGTAGCTGCTGTAAGCAACTTGAGACAAATTCATGGTCTAGTCCTTTCCATTTTTATAGTATTTTGACATTATCAACATGTCAGTCTATACCTCTATAGATATAGAGGTAAACTTATATGATATAGAGAAAACCATAGGAGTTTTTATAAGGCAAGCGTGCCACACAAGAGCATACATTCTGTGTCCAGTATCCTATCAATGAGGAGAAAACAGTATTTCTCTCCATAGAATCTCTGACTTTAGCTTTAGGTTCAGAGCATATTTATGCATAACTCACGCATGTTTGCTAATTTCCAATACTGGTATAGTCTGTAGGGATTACAAGACAATGTTTACATATAGCCCATGAATTTTTAACTAAAAAACATAGAAAACAAATTCAGTTTGTTTTTTTCCTACCCTGCTACATTATCTTTTTTAAAAAATGAATATTTGGAACCCTCAAGGCAATGTGATTAGCCTGAGAATAATAGTTCCTTACCTCCCCCCTGGAGAGCACAAGTCTCTGATAAAGATACTGGTTTGTGTTTGGTTAGCAGTGTTTACTGTGTATTAAGTAATGACATACAGTATAGTTTATACAAAGGTGCATCATTAACCAAAGATTACATACACTAAATGCCTTGTATCCAGTACAGGTCTTCAAACTGTTAGTATTATCATCCACACTTGTACCACCTAGGAAGGTCATAGTGTCTTCTGTGTGTGGCCCCTCTTCTGTGAATGACCTTCCTGTTACTATGATCATACTATTATTGTGTTGGGTATTTGTCTTTGACTTACTTAATGCATAAACCTTTGTCTATGTTTCTGAATTATCTTCATCGGAAAAAGCTTTTCAGAACTAAAATTTGAATATTAGTGTATATTATTAGCTTTCTCTTCAGATAACTATATATTGAAAAGAATGCTTTCAAAATGTTACATTTGGTTATAGTCTCACAAGTGACACATAAGAATGGTCTTCCTAGTAGTTAGTGGCTTTCTTTCCCTTTTACCTGCCATTCTAGTTCAAGAACCTAGAAGAAACCATTTTGAATGCTTTCATCACAAGAAATTAAATATCCAAGGAGATAAATTTACCCTTATTTGAGTATAACATAGTATACGTGTGGATGGAAACATTACATTGTTCTCCAAAGTGTGTAAAACGCTGTGTTAACTGAAACATTAAGATTAAATTTTAATGGTTCTTGAATTAAATATTAAGTTTATGAAACTAACACACTGCCATCAGGGTAGCTAGTGGGAACAACATTATAGATAATATTTTCATGTACCTACTTCCATATTAGCTGTACATGGAAATATGAGTCCACAAAGCATCACTGATTAAAGTCCTGGCGTGAAAAACAATGGGCTCACATTTTCAAAATAGGAAGGCATTTCAGATGAAACCAAGGGTTCTGTCAGCTGAAGCATTTTGCTTCCCTGATCTGCTTACCTACCTGGTGTTGTCATTTAGTGATTCCTTCAACACCACAGCTCTGTCACTGTGTACCCACTATTTCCTGGTTCTACCTAAACTCCCAGTTGGGTACTTTGAGATATCTAGCCCTTAAAATAAAACTGTCTTGTTTCCACCTTGGAAAGCTGGGGACCAATCGTACGCTGACTCATGATGCCTGACCTGGTCTTCACCACCGAAGAACATCCCCTCCCTGTTTCCTTTGTAAATGTCAGCAGGCCAGAAGCTCCACCTCTATCAGGCCAGATAGGTGCTCTACAGCTGGAATGCCTCTTCTTTCTCTGTTACCTCAAAAATGGCCTGTTATAGTTACTGATTTCAAAGACTGTTTCTTCACTATGCCCTTACAAGAAAAAGGAAAAAAAAATGCCTTAATGATGCCTACTCTTAACAACTCTCAGCCAGTTAAGAGATATCAATGGAAGGCTGTCCCACACCAGACAGTTAATCGTGGCTCTGATTTCTTCCTGCCTCTCTCTCCATAGTCAGGAAGGCACCTCAGTTCTGCCTGGAGCATGTTTGCTAGCAGCCTTCCTTCTTCCTGTCTTCCAGCTTTGTCTCCATTTTACCATGGCATCATGCCATGCTGCTAAGGACTCTCCTGCCACCCCCTTTGCTTCCAGCAGCACTGCTCACTGCTTTTTGCTAGAGGAATAATGAAGACTGTGAGATGGTAGGCTAGCATCTGTGTGTACAGCCCCAGTGACAATTCCATGTATGTTTTCAAATTTATTTTTTTACAGCGGTATGAAATTTACAGTTCATCCTTTAGTAGACACATTGTGGTTTTTTTTATATAACCATAAATTTTAAATTTTATATCATCATCAGTAACATCTAATTTCCATTCCGACCCTCACTTCCACAAACTGACACCCCAAGAAGGTGCATATTGCTTTAGCTGCAGCTTTGTGGATTATTCAATATTCCACTTTGAAAACCACAAGCCTTTATTATGAAAGTTAAAGTCCATGACACACAGAGGCTCTTCCTATCACCTTCCTGTGTTTACCTCCCACTAATCCAGCACAACTTGGGATGCTATGAACATGTATACACAAAGCAAGTTGCTGCCCTTGATCATTCTTATATTTGTTTCCTTTTGACTGGGACAATACTTGTCCTCTTTTCTGGTCTTAATTCTCTGTATCAAGATACATTCATGTGGCAGATGTAGATATCGGAAGTAAAATATTTTTTGCAATACTAAATACTCAACAAACTACAGTTGAAGTGGCCCTGCATCTTGACTTCTAGCTTCTATACTGTCTTATATTTTCTGGAGTGTATGATTATGCTTTTCCCTCCCATTGGGTTCCCTTAAATTTCTGACCCTCTTCAGCATGAGGGATCTTGTCTTTTTTTTCTGTTTTGGTTTTTCGAGACAGGATTTCTCTGTAGCTTTGGAGACTGTCCTGGAACTCACTTTGTAGACCAGGCTGGCCTCGAACTCACAGAGATCCACCTGCCTCTGCCTCCCGAGTGCTGGGATTAAAGGCATGTGCCACCAACGCCCGGCGAGGGATCTTGTCTTATGGATCTTTCTTTGTGCGAAGTACATGCTAGAATGATTTGTATGACTAAGTCTTAAATACACTTGCAAGCAACAAATCAAAGTTCTAAATCTTTAGAGGGATGGTATGAGAGAAGAAACTATTTTCAATAAAAAATCATAACAAATAAAGCTAAAATTCTTTAGATGTCTTCATTTTTTCTAAAGTCATTTGTTCTTCAAACTATGAAATTATGAACTTTGAAATCATTGTTGAGTGTTCATTAATCATCAAAATCATAACACAAACACACTCACAAAGCCATGACTGCCTCTTTGTCAGATACCAGGGTGATAACTGAGCAAACAGCTTCCTTGGCTCACTTAAAACCCAGAGAAGGATGTCAATAGTCGTAATGAAGTGAAGAATTCTGTGATAGCACAAAGCTGATCATCACTATTATGGAACTGAGATGTGGCAATTTCATAGACCATTATATTCTGAGTGACAAAGCCTCATGACTGAAGACAGCACACTTATGGCGGTGTGTTCATATCTGGTGTTGGTGTCATTCACTACAGAAGCCACTGTTTGCCATTTAACCCATGTTGTAAGCTAGAGCTCTGCAGAAGAATTTCTCAAGAGCCAAAGGTCAAGTTACACGGCCCTCCTGTGACCCTGCCTGTGGATTCCTGTCATTGTCCCTCAGCCCCACCCCCATAGACATTTACTTTCCATACTTCTATTTTTGCAGAAGCCATTGATTTTTCCTCCTCTCTCCTGAGTGAAAAGATCAGATTTGTATATTTTTGGTTGTTACCCTAATGTTTAAAGTCTGACCTACCTCTACAGTTCAGAAGACCACACTTTTTAAAGACAAAATTCCACCCAATAGATAGTGGAAAAGATTTTAGGACAGAGCAACCAAAGCTTACATTTTTAAGTATTTTTATTGAAAATAGTTTTTTCATACATATATTCTAATTATGGCTCCCCACTCCTCCCAGATCCACCCTTCCACCCATTTGCTTTTTGTCTCACATTAGAAAAGAAATGGGCATTTAAAAAACAATGAATAAAATAAGATAAAAAACAAAACAAACAAAAATAACAGGACAAAACAAACAAGAAAAAAAGACGTCCCCAAAGCACATGAAATATATACAGACACAGAAAGAAATCATATTAAAACACAAAATCAGAAACTATGATATATAAACCATAGAATTGAAGTGGGGAGAAGGGAGGAGGAAAAACAATGTATTATGAGACAAAAAACACCATTGAGTTCATTTTTTATTGACTCTCTACTGCTGAACATGAGACCTTCCCTTAAGTGTGGTTTTTTGTATTCCCAGTGAGACTCTGTTGGCCACAACTAATTTTTTCTCTACTAGTAGTTATCAATTGGAGATAGCTTCTGGGCTAGAGATGGGATTATGTGTCCACTTCTTTTCTCAGCACTATGATCCCCCACCTGGCTTAGAACTATGTAGGCTCTATGTATACTGGCACAGTCTTCATGAGTTCATATGTACATTAATCCTGCTATATCTAGAAGGCATCATTTCTTCCATACTGGCTCTTATAATAATCTTTCTGACGTCTCTTCCTCAGAGTTCCCTAAGCCCTGAAGGGAGGGATTTGATGAAGACATCCAATTTACAACCGACTGTTCCAAGGTGTCTGATTCTCTGAATATTGTCCACTTGTGAATCCTTGTAGTTCCTCCCATCTACTATAGGAAGCAGCTTAGCTTATGACTGCCGAGTGAGATACTGATCTATCGCTACAGTAGAATGCCATTAGGTGTCATTTCAGTCCTATGTTCCTTTAGCAAAACAGTGGTGTTTGGCTGTCCCCTAGACCCATGGCCTATCTAGTCTCAGGTTCTTGGCTACCCAAATAGTATCTCACATGGGTTTCATCCCATGTAATAGGCCTTAAATCCTATCACATAGTGATTGGTTACTCCCACAATGGTTGTGACACTATTGCAACAGAATATCTTTTTTGTTTTGTTTTGTTTCGCTTTTGAAACAGGTATCTACATTTAGCTTTGGATGTGCTGGAACTCACTCGGTAGACCCGGCTGGCTTAAAACTCAGAGATCTGCCTGCCTCTGCCTCCCAAGTGCCAGGATTAAAGGCATGTGCCACCACTGCCTGGTTACACCAGAATACCTTGCCATAAAGTTAACATTGTAGATTTAAGGGTTTCTGACTTGATTAGTGTTTATTTATCTCCACTTGTAGCATGCAGAGTGCTTTCCAGTACTATTAATGCTAGTCATTGAGGGTCAAGGTCCTAGTTAGGCACCAGTTCAATTTCCCCATGTTCTGTGACATATGTAAGTGTTGTCTTCAACAATAGGCCTTACAATCGGTTTGGTGGGAGCATCCAATAGCCTTAGACAGTAGCCTTGGTTGTTTGGGATTTTGTGGGACCCCTTTGGCCAACAACTCAATTAGATGTAATTTCTTTGCAGCACTTGAGGTTTAATTTGGTGGCAAGAGATGTCTAGTTATTGCTTTCTCTCTTCCATTATTTTGTGATGCCATTTAGATTTCCTTCATATATGTTTTAAGAAACATGTACTATAGCAGGTTTCTATAGGACTCTTCAAATGGTCCTTAGTTTTTAGCTGTCCCTTCCATTCCATTCCTCTCCATATATCCATTCATAACTATTCTATTTCTTCCTTGGGAAATCCCCCTCCCCTCAGTCCCTTACTTTACATGTGACCTCCATGGTTTTAAGGATTGTAGCCTGCTTATTGAAGACTAAAGCATGTGTTTTTAAAGGAAAAACTATAAGGTGAACAGAACTTGCCTTTCAAATGCAAGAGGCTTTTTGGTAGCCAGGCTAAGAAATCAAGACTTGAGACTGAACGAACATGTAAATATGGATTCATACTCTAAAATAATAGCAAGTAAACCGAATTTGGACAGGAGAGAACTCAAGAAGACCTCTTGACAAGGTGAAAGATGAACAGTTAAAAGTAAACAGATACTTCTCTGAATTGCTTGACCAAGGAGTTTGAATCCTGAGTAGCTCAATATTGACCTGAATAGGATCAAGGGCAGATGCTGGATGACAAGCTGTTACTGTGTTAAACACTTTTATAATAATAAATGTAATAGAGGCACACAATTGGTGTTCCTTTATTCAAGTCCCCCCCGCCCCGCCCCCGGCATGTGATTCAATGCATGTTCTTTGAGGGTAATTGTCAAGAGTATGTATCTTTTATAAAACAAACTAAAATGAATGCATCCTTCAAACTGTGGTTTCTTCTTATCTACCTTCTGAGAGGGGTCTAAAGCACAAACAGTCTTTGGAGGGATACTGTGCTTCTAAGTATTTGTGAGTAACCAGAGGAGCTACTGACAGCTGTTGAGTCTTTTCAAAGCCAGGAAGTTCATAATCATTAAAGGATTTTTTCCTTCCTTCCTTTGACTTGTCTGTGGATGTCCGCCAAATAAACACAGTTGTGAATCCTTTTGGCAAAAGTTACGAATATGCCATAAGAATAAAGGGGCAATTTAACTGAAATTTTCAAAAGAAAAACTGACTCCCTAAATAGAGGGCCCACTAAGTATTTTTCTTTAGGAACAAATTGAGTCTCCTTTTTAATGTGCAGAGAATATAATCAAATCTCATCCTCCAAAGAAAGGAAAATTGTTTTTAAGCCTCTGTACCTCTCCTGCCAGGAGGACCCTGAGGACCAGCTGTTTCCAGCATCCACTGATGTCTGTTCACTTAAAGCTCTACATTTTTCAAATGAGGTGCTTTGGGATTTTTCTTTTGCTTTCTTTTTATTTTTGTTGTTTTGTTTTGTACAGTCATCTCAGGCAATGAAACACAGTATAGCATCAGTTTTCAATCTGTCGGTCATGACACTTTGGGAATCAAATGACCCTTTCACAGGAGTCATCTACGACCACGGTAAACCACAGATATTTACAGTTCATAACACTAGCAAATTACAGAGATGAGGTGGCAGCAAAAAATAATTTTATCTTTGGTGGTCACCACAACATGAGGAACTGTATTAAAGGGTCTCAGCATTAGGAAGGTTGAGAACCACTCCAGTATAGAACATGGAAACAATCTCATAGACCTTCATTACCTACTACTGGTAACACTGACCAGTTAGCTATCTTTGCTCTCTGCCTCTCTGTAGGAGGCAGGCATAAACATCAAAACAGCCTGGACACTCCATAGGTAGACTGTGTTCTTTATGTTTGCAGAAAGCTGATGAAACCAAATATTCTCTCAGGAATTGCTCTCCATTATGCAGAAATTTTCTTATAGTCAACTGTCCCTGCTTTACTTAATAATATTGATTGTATGGATAAAGTAGTAACATGATGTAGACCTCCTAATAAAGTAATTCAATGTAACCAATATCTGACTGGTACTAGATCAATCCTACAAAAGAGATTCTATATTTTCTAATGCCTACGTTATTTTGCTTACATTCCAACCATATGAAATAAATGCCTTTCATTAAGACCTCATTTATCATCTTTTATGAATGGCCAAGTCATTGATTTTTCACAACATTCATTTAGAAATTTACTCCATCAAACTAAATATCCAATAATATCATTTTGTCAAGGGAAAAGCTATATCTAGGTAGACTTACAATCAAGCACAAGTAGGTTTAAGTCATATTCTACAGCTTAGATTGTGTAACTCCTTTTGAGTCTCAAGTTTCTTACCTGAGAAAAGAAGATAATAGAAATATTTAAGTTAAATAATATACAAGGCATGTATTGTGGTGTCACACAACATGTAATGTCAGGTAAATGTTATAATTTAGTAGCCCTAAATGGCTTCTAGACTTTTCACTTAGTGAAAGATAACCTTGCCTGTTACAGAGATGAAATTCTGGAAAGGTCTGCTTGTGGACTGTTTGAAGATTGGAAACATCTAGAAATATCCAAGAAACAGGAGGAAACAGCTACAACTGTTTGGATGCTATATTTCTTGAAGTTGGAGAACGGTTACCACTTAGGTGTGAATCAGAGCCTGTGACTTGGCATGCTGCTCAGCCAATACTTATTGTGCACCTAGTTCATAGTAGAGACTAAGGATGGGAAGCCATCAGCACTTCTCTTTGTATGCAAAAGGGAAAAAACAATATTTCTTAAGTAAGAAATTCTAAATGATGGTAGATGTTAGGAAGAAGTATTGAAAATTCCATTGCAACAACTGCAGAAAGGTCATCAAAGACTGCTCTGGAAGCTGAGCAGAGCTATACTGTGATCTCAGAGTCAGAATGACCATCAATAGACATACCTTCTTATCAGCCACTCCTGCATGTGAGTTGCCTCTTAAATAACTCTGTACCAGTGCAACAGACAAGCAAGGTGTGCATAGGTTCAGAAATACATGTATATTTGGTGAAACAATCACCATAACTATATCAACAACATATTCAGTAAGGTTTCAGGCTACTAAACTAACATACACATCACTTGAATTTCTATACAACCAAGGATCTGAGAAGGAAATGAAGAAAACACTTTCATCTACATCAAAAGACTAAATCACCAGATAACTCAACCAAGGTCAGATAATTATACACTGACAATTACGAAACGCCAGTCAAAGGAAAAAAAACAGACACAGAAAATGGAAAGATATCCACATTCATGAAATTAAAAAAATGATTATAACTTAGAAGTCTGTATACCCAGAGCAATGTATGTGAAAGTCTCAATGGCATTTTAAAAATGTATTATTTTTGTTATCCATGTGAGTATGTGTCTGTATGAGTGTATACATCACATGAGTGCAAGAAGAGGGTACCATCTTCCCTGGATCTGAAGTTATAGGCAATTTTGAACTGCCCAACCTAAGTGCTAGAATACAAATTTGTGCCCTATGGAAGGATAGCAAATGCTCTTAACCCCTAGGCTACCTCTCCAGTTCCCCAGTCACATTTTAATACTGCTTTTCTGAGCTTTATTTCAACAGTATATGAGAGCATATATAACTGTCCCCATTTTGCATATAAGGAGACTAAGGCAAGAACTGTTGAACATATGATAGCTGTCTAAGAGAGTCTGCAAACAGCAGTTACATCAACGCGACCTTGCCACAGAGCCCCTGATCATCTATACAAAGACAAGGTCCATGTTCCAAGGACCAAGGAAGGGAACTGCTTGGTTCACTATTGGAACAAAAATGCTAGACTCCATTGGAGTGTAGTTTTCGAGCCAATCACATAGCTGATGAACTTTATTCAAAGTCCAATAAAGGTATTTAAAGAGAGGTATGGCATAATCCCACTAGCATTGTTACAACTGTTTTAAGACTGGTTTTATTATTTATAATTGTATGTGTATATTTGGGAGGGAGAGTAAATGTATCAACACATTGGTCCATAATGACTAGAGGTCTTGGATCCTTGGAGATGGAGTTCCAAGCAGTTGTGAGCTGTTTCATGTGGGTGCTAGGACCCAAACTCAGGTCACCTCGGTAAGGTGCTTTTGCCCACTGGACCCTATCTTCTGTTTTCAGCTATTACTTTGGAGCTGGAAAGATGAATTTGTGGTTAAGCACACTTGTTGCTTTTGAAGAGGACCTTGGTTCCATCCTCAGCACCCAGGTGGTGGTTCCCAACCATCTGTAACTCCAATTCCAGGGGATTTGACTCCCACAGCACATGTACATACATGTAAGCAGAATACATACAAAATAAAAACTAAAAGGAATAATTATTTTGACAAGTAACCTGAGTATTGTTTTGACTTCTATTTGGATAACAGTTTGATAAAGCTATAGAAAAGGGTAGCAATAAATGGTTCTGTTAATGTAGATAAATGAGATGGTTATTTAGCAATGGTTATTTGGTTAGTTGATAGGGCAATTTTTTGAGACAGGGTTTTACTGTGTACCTCTGGCTGTCCTGGAACTTATTCTGTAGACCAGGCTTGCCTCGAACTCATAGAGATCCACCTTCATCTGCCCCAAATTTTTTAAATGGAGCACATGTGACTTCTGATAGCCTATTTGTAGGAATTGGTATAATGGGAATCAAAAGGATGGCTTCCCTTTGTGATGGCTAATGTGACACAATCCAGAATAAGCTGGGAAGGGAGTCTCAAGAATTACCCAGATTAGGTTGGCCTGCAGCCATGAGAATTCACCTTGATTACCTTAATTGATCTGAGAAGACCTGCCCAGTGTGAGTGGCACAGTTCTCTAAGTCATGGATCCTGTGTTGTATATAAGTGGAGACAGTGAGCTAGCGATAGTGTGTATGTTAATTTATTCATTTCTGTTCTTGACTGTGGATGGGATGTGCTACCTCTCCTCCCCACAGTGAGGGACTATAACCCTTTCTGAATCAGGCTGCCCTTTTGGTTTCTCTACTACAGTAACTAAAATGAAACAAGACACACTCTAAGAATCTGAGCTACTGGATGGAGAACTCATCACCTGCTAAGGTTAGGATTATGAAGAAGGGGAAAGATGTGGCAAAAACCAAGAAGTGAAGCATTAGGGACATATTAGGTTTGAGATACTTTGTAGGCATTCATGCACAGATACTAGACAGAGCATTGCTTAGGTAGTGTGTTCAGAGAGGAATCAGTTCTGGATGAGCTAGCCCCAGAAGGACACAATGGAATTTAAAAAGGAAATGATCAAAGTTAAACCTTCAAAACTGTTTATTTCTAACAAACCAGAGGTATACTTGAACCACTGACTTGAGAAACTGTATGTTTAGCTATTTTTATAATTAACTTTGAATGGGCTAAATAAACCCACTCAGCTTGGTGTTTATGGGACCCTCTTGACCCTTGGGTTCCTCATCTGTACAAAAATAATGTTAATATCGTGAGATTAACTGAGATAGTATTTAAGAATAGAATATAATAACTAGAATGTAGATGATTTATAAATAAACATTACATATTATCCCTTATAAGTGAAAGAAAATAAAAAATGTATCTATGGATGCATGTTTACTACATATAAAAAGGAAGGTAAGGAGAGAGGAAACTGTATCAGTATTTCATCATTTAACCGTGGTTAAGCTCCATTCAGTTCAGGTAGCAGTGAATATTTATTGAAAAGATCAAATGAATCTTAAGACAAGAAATTCTACACCAGATGGATAAAAGGAACTGGAACTCATAAAACATGGGCTTTGAGCTGCACACAGAAAATCTGTCACAGAAAGCCAAATATATTCAATCAGCTTTGACTTTTATAAAAGATCTTGATTTAAGACTATTTAGACTTCTTATTTCCTCCTTCTGTGGTCTCCCCCTTTCCCCTGGACACCTTAAAAGAATGTCTTGATTCTCGCTGTCCAAGTGTTTCATTTATTTCTCAAACTGCTGAGAACCAATTGGAAGATACACTGTGGCGACTGACCTCATCAGTTGTCTCCTGATCTTTATCCTCTCCACAGCACTTTGTTTCTATGCCATGGCCCCACTGGGACTTGTTGGCCTAATACCACACTGCTCTTAATTATAGGACTTCTCTTCCTGGACTGTTTGAGGGCCACTAAACCATGTGTCTCAGGGCTGCAGAGAGTTACCCTGTAGCTCTTGGTGTGGTGAGCTGGCAGCAACCAAAATGGGAAGAAATCTTAGTGTGAATGCCATCCCATCCTCCTAGGGCCTGAAATATCATAGCAATGTGCCTGGATTATTATTCCTGTAGAATAAACCACTTAGCTGTCTTTCCTTCTTGGCAGAACTTCAAGCTTTACCACCACCCCTTCTACACTTTGTCATCCAGGAATTTCTCAGTTTGCAATCCCTGAAGAGTTGCCATTCTGGTTTTGATTATGAGTCTTTTCTAGTATATACTCTTCTCACATGCTCAGGTTTTAGATGAGCTGGATGAGGGTCTGTGTGACTCTCAAGGCACAAACGCCCTTCCCTTTGGGGTTTAGCTTTCCCCAATTTCTATGTCTCCCTGTCAGGCACTTGCTCTGTCTGTGTCAGATGAATGGATATTTAGTATTTTAGAAGTGAAGGAAAGTGTTTATTCCCTTCACCATGTCTGGCTGGGACAGCTTCAGTAGTAGCAGCAGCAGTGGGAACTGAAATACAGAAGTGACTCTGGAGCACATGTTTAAGAGGCAAAGTTATTGTTGGACTGTTGAGGGTAATGAAGGTGCTGGCTGAATATGTGATGCTCTTATTAAATATAAATGGCCAAATGTTAAGATTAAAAGAGCCTAATATTAAATGTATGCTTTAGGCCTTTCATTGTTTATAAAATTTCATAAAAACACTACCACCATGAACTTGCACGAGTCCCAAGACTTCTCTGCTCCCACCCAAGTAGAACCTAGCACTAAGCGAGCTATTTGCAGGTGGGTCTGCTTGAGCAGGAAACTAAAGAAGTAACTTTTATTATGTTGTTTTTTACAACTGAAGGATTTCAATAGCTTTCCATGGAAAGCATGAACTTGACCAATTCTCCAAATGCATTTTGCAAAATAGGTACTGTGTTCTGTGAAATAGAAAAGCTCTTGGGATTACAGGAAAATGCACTTCTAAAATCTTCAAATGTTCATTACCTCATGAATGAAAGGAGTCTTCTGGGGATGAGGAGCTGTTTTCCCTTTTATTTTTTACTTTTTCTTCTTTTGTTTTTGTTTTGTAATGAAAGGTTTCAGAGTGGCTGGTATCTTTAAACTCAATACACAAGAAAGCACTCCAACTTCATCTGTGTTAGTGAAAGGAAGAAAATCTCCAAGGACTGCCAGTGCTGAGTGGACAAAGTGTGCTCTCCGACAGCAAACTTTTCCTTTCTAAAGGGATTATGCTTACTGAGAAAGATGGCACAGTGCCGGTAAAACCTTGGGAAGGCAGAGCTGGGGTGTGAATAGTGTAGCAGCAGAGGTCAGACCTACCTACTGTGTGCTCAACAAAACTTCCACTCACTAGTAGAAGCTCCAAACATTCTTGAATGGTTTCTTTAATTGAGAATCTTGGAACAGTTAAAGGAAGTCTAATTACATCAGGCTTGTACCCATTGTTTTCCCCTGCTAAATCATCCTTCCCTGTGTACAGTCCCTGTAGGAAGCCATATTCTTGAAGGTTAAATTGATTTTTTTCCTGGAAAGTAAACTGATTCTTTGCAGCTATACTTTTCAGCACACAGCAGTGAATTGGGAGGCTTGCTCTTTCATGCCTTCTCAGCCCTTGTTAGGACCAGTAATGTCCCCAAGACCTTGGCATTCATCTGCTGCCAACATTTGCCTTGTTTATGGTTTAAACCAAAATTTTCACTGAGGTTTAAAGTCTCTCCTCTGATACAGCCTTCACATCTTCCCACAGAGATTACTCCAAGACCTAATAGACCCATCATTAGAAAACATTTTCTTGTACTCACATTGGCTTTTCCTGTGTTGACTTTCATCCAGTTTTCCTCTATTGCCTATTACAGAAGTGATTTGCAGAAACTGCTTTGGAGCCAGGAGAGCTCAGAAGGAGAGGATTCCTGGGGTGCTAGATTCCAGTGGCTGGCCAAGCTCAAACAGTCTGTGCTTTCATGCTGGTATATATTCGTGCGTGTGCGTGCGTGTGTTTATGGCTTGCGTGTGTGCACATGTGTGTGGTAAGTATGTGTGTGCTCATGTATGAATTTGTGCATGGCAGAGGGGGAAAGAAAATTTCTGAATTTCCATATGTATAATACAATGCTTTATATTATTATCTTTGTGTTGGGTCCCTTCTATAAAGGTGCTTGCCTTATACAAACACACATTCTTGTCCTGGCTTAGTGGAAACAGATAAACAGAGGCCCCTACTACATTACAGAGACCCATTCTATGTTCATGTGCCATTGTCTTTTGTATTTAAAAATCATGTCCTTGGTTGTGTAGCTTGGTCTGTTTGTGGGTCTCCTAACAATGGAAGCAAGGCCTGTACCAGGCTCTTGCTTCAGGGAAACTATTTCCCATGCTGGGATGCCCCCCCCAGCCTTGATGCAGAGAGAGGAGCTTGGTGCTGCCTCTACTTGATATGCCATGCTTTGTTCAAGCCCATGGGAGGCCTGCCCCTTTCTGAGCAGACATGGAAGAAGAGTGAATGGGGGGCTAGGGGGAGGGGACAGAACAGGGGGAAGGGAAACTCTTGTCAGTATATAAAATAAATGAAAAATTAATAATAATAATATTAATAAATAATGTCCCCGATGTACAGATTGAGGTACACTTAAAATGTGTTCCTAAGGAGTTTTTTGGGTTTATGGATCTTTGCAAAACATGGTTTACACCATGTAAACCACAATGAGTTAGCATTCATTATCCAATTTAAGTACACAAAAATAATAAATTCCCAATTTTCTTAGAAAACACCTATATTAGCCAGGCAGTGGTGGCACACGCCTTTAATCCCAGCACTCGGGAGGCAGAGGCAGGCAGATCTCTGTGAGTTCGAGACCAGCCTGATCTACAAGAGCTAGTTCCAGGACAGCCTCCAAAGCCACAGAGAAACCCTGTCTCACCAACATGGGGCTGATCCAGCACACTTCTCTTGAAGATACTTGTCATCACCAGACTTAATTTTTCCCACTTGGTTTGAATGATATCACCTCATGATCTGAAATCTCCATCCCCTTGGTAACAGATGATGCTGGGCATTCTCCTATGGATTGACTACGTCTGTTCTGCCTTCTTTTACCTTATAATCGCACACCAAGTCTTATATTTTTGGTTGTGAGCCTAGCCTTTAACGGCTGAGCTATCCCTCCAGCCCAACATACCAAGTCTTTAGTTCTTGTCTGCATTATTCTTCACTTAAAGAATATGGGTATTTTTTTCTCTTTATAAGTATTGTACTTTTTATTAACATGTATTGACTGTACAGAATGGGTTTCATTATGATGTATTCATATTCTTTATATATATGCGAATAAAATAAGCTAAGTATATAATGAATATGTATATATAAGTACACGTATATAATGAATATGAACATGTCAAATGAAACTCATTATATATATGTACAAATATGTATGATGAATATGAATATGCCATAATGAAACCCATTATATATATATATATACACACACATATATACGCCCATTATACATATACATATATAATATATATACTTTGTCACTTTCATTATTTAGTCAATACCTTATGAGAAATATTTCCTAATTTATGAGATTGTACTTTTTATGGCATCTATGATAAACTGAAGTTTTTGGTTTTTGTTTTGTTTTGTTTTTAGGTTTTTGGTTTTCTGAGACAGGGGCTTTCTATGTAGTCCTGATTGTCCTGGATCTCACTATGTTGACCAAGCTGGCCTGGAATTCACTGAGCTCTGCCTCCCTCTGTCTCACTAGTGCTGTGAATAAAGTGTGTGTCACCATGCCTGGCAGAAGTTCTTAATTTAATGTAATAACATATAATAGAAAATTTATACAGTTCATGAATATATAGTTTTAGAAATCCCTCCTGCCCAAATAAAAACTGTAGTACCTATTTGTATTCTAAGTTTTAAAATTATTTTTTTACTTTAGTCTTTAATTCGCAAAGAGTTGCCTTCTTACCATGGTTGGAGTATGGGAACCAGATTGATTTATTTTTAGTGTTTGTCATAGTCTTTCAGCCCTGCCAGTGAAAAGTCAGCATTTTAACTGATATGTAATGACAACTCCATCATAAATCACGTTTCTGCATGTATGCATCTGTCTCTGGTCATTGATCATTGGAGTCCTATGACAATCACCATATCTCAAGCAGTTGCAGAAGTCACGGCAGCTACCTGGGTCATCACCTACCCTCTTCTCGACAAGCATTTCTTCATTCTAGCTTTTATAACTTTGGTGAATTAGCTTTGCAAGACCACAACAATATTCAGGAGATTTTAAATCTATGTATTAATTTGGGAAGAATATTTACACCAGCAATTTCTACAATTTTGAATACAAACTCTCCATTTCTCAAGGACCTTGTTAATGTTTGCCCATAGATTTTATGTTTTTCTCCATAAGGTACTTACACATCTTTGCATTAGCTGCATTCATCCTAATCAAAATACTATGGCCCTTTGTGCCTCGGTTTTCTCATATGGAAAATGGGAATGTACATGTGTCAGGTTCTGTGAGATTCTTCCTCTGTCATTGTGTTTTCTACAGTTTGGAATACTAATTCCAAACGTTCCTGAAAACTCCATAGTCTCTACATTTCCTCCTGTCCAAAGTAACTTTGTATAGATATTATTTCTTGTGGTGCTTCTTGTACCAAAAGTCAATTTTGTATGATATTGTCGACACACCCTAGCTTTATCTTAGTACTCTGTGTGTGGTTTGTCTTTTGTAATATTTTCCCTTTGAGTGGTTTAGATGTGTTTCTTACACATTCCCATTACTTGTGTGTGTGTGTGTGTGTGTGTGTGTTTGTGTGCTTGTGTGTATATGTCCTTTAATGGAACTGCCATATTTTTCTGGCAGGAGTTTGCATTTCTGTTTGTTTCTGTGTCATATAGTCAGCATAACCACTTATGTTAAAATTTAACTTACTAGAATTTGTTTTATATTGGCTTCATATGCCTTTTTCTTTTCTATATTTCTTATTTCCTCCTTTTGTGAATGAATTATTTTCTCATAGTTTTTACTCAGAGATAAATATGTTATTTTTATTCTTTTAGTGATGTATTAGAAATGTTAAATTGTTATTTTCTTTTGAGCGGTAAAGATCAAAGTGTTTAAATTGCCTTCTAAGATATACTACATTAGAGATATTCAGTTTTTTCTATAGCTGTTTTAACTCTTTAAGTCACTGTGCACTTTGAGCTATCACCCCATATGTAGTCAGATCCCCTTTCTCTGCATTTCTGCCTGAATATTTCACTGTCCCCCTGAGTTTCACTTCTAAACTTGAAGTTTAAATTTTAGAGTTTTCATTAGTCACAGTCTGATCTTGTCAACACTCTTATTGTTAGTTAGCTCTTTTGTTTTGTTTTGTTAAAAAAAAATACCTTCATCTTTGTTCTGGAAGACATTCTTGCCTGGAACAGATTGTAGGTCAGTATGTTTCACCACAACTCATTAAAGAAATGTCCTGACACACACACAGTTTCTCTCACTCCTCTCCCCTCCCTTTCCCCATCTCTCTCTCCCTCCCCCTCCTCTCTCTATCTTTCTCTCTCTCCATCTCTCTCCCTCTTTCTCTCTCTCTCACCTATCAGGCGCTATGTCAGACAGAGCCCCCAGCCCGTGGGAGCTGCTCTTCAGTCCCTGGCACACTCTCAACCTTCTCATGCTTTTATGATGGCTGGCTTCCACTCCATGACCTTGTGTACATTCTGGGTCATATTTCTCAAGTCTTCTGTACAGTTCACTACTTCTGCTGAATCAGCCTATCCTCCCACATGTTTACCTGCTTTTTAAAAGCATACCCAATCCCTGTAATGTTCATTTGTGTAAGTTCTTAATTTCTGTAGCTGCTTCCATGCTCAGTGTCTACTCTTATGTACCATGACTTCTTATATTCCTTTAGGCTGAGTATGTTTCTGGTGGCTTAGCAGTCATGATTTGTGTTTTCTTTTCTTTTTTCTCCTGCATCTCTCTCACAGTCCAATCTTTAGTGTATTCTAACAGATCTCTGGGGTGTTTGGAGAACTAGTTTCTCATGCCATACCCATTAAGTTTCTTTCTGCGAAATTAACAGTAAGGAATATTGCCATCTAAGGACAGGGTCAAGCTCAGTTGTCAGCAATAGTAGCATAGATTCAATGCAAAGACATTGAGCTGCAAGCATGAGCACCAACCTTGTTATTGTACATTTTCAACAAGGCTCATCTCTTGTACTTGGACTAAAATTCATGCTAGGTAATATTCTTTACACTCCTCTTACATGGGACAATGTGTTTCTTGCTAAGCTATACACTAAGTCTATGGTCTTGGGTTCTTAGCTTCATCCATCCCTGTCATTTTCTATCAGACTTTTCACCTCATTGTCTTTACCTGTACTTCCTGTCCTTCTTGTTCTTCATGTCCAATGGCACACTCAGTCAAATAGCCTGAGTGCCCTTAAATCACTCTCAAGATTCAAATTTGCTTAAAAGTGAGTGAAATTTGGAATTGGGGATGCCCCTCAGTAGGTTGCTAGATCCACTGTGGTTCATCCACATGATAGAATAGTATCCTGTATCAGAACAAGTGAGTAAGTCACTCTTGAAAGCACATGGAGGAGGCAGATCTCCAAACTCTGAAGTCTACAAAGGGTAGGTAGGAAATGATTCCCACCAAGTGAAAAGGTAAAACTGTGCTAATATGGATAGAGAGGCAAATTAGAAGAGCTCATTTTTAGGGCAGTGAAATACTCTCATCTGTACTCTTATGATGGGCAAATAAGAACTTTTTCTTTAAAGCCACAGCAAGAATGAATCCTGATGGCAACTTTGGGGTTTGGGTGTTGATATGTGACTGTAGGCTAACTTGTAAATATCTTGATATGATAGCAGATATTGAAAATGGAGAAGGGTTCACAGGCATAGGAAAGGAATTATTACATGTAAATATATATATATCATCAGGTCATATCAACATAAAACTACGTTAAAAAGAAATTATCAATTGAAAAGGATATTTAATCCTTTTCTCTCATTTTTGTTGTGCGCACGTGTGTGTGTGTTCTCAGTAATATCAAAGTTTGTTAGCAGCACTCACTGTCTTCAGTAGGATTCTTGCCATATGTAGTTTTATGCAAGCCTGAACCCCTACAGAGGCCTGCATCAGACTTCCAGACAGGCTCAGGTATCACAAATTGTACTGAGCAAACACAGAGCCTGAAGATCCACCCTGCCCTTTGTAAGAACAATGCCACAGGTGAGCTAGAGAGACCGAACGCTGTTTTCTCACAAGGCTCAAGAGCTCTTCTGGTGAAGAAGACTGCATCAGTGTGTGCATCCACTCAACAAATGTGCCCCATCCAGACAGATGCTTGGGGCAAGGTTCCACAGCAACACAGAAGCAGCTTCCCTCACTGTCCCCAGCCTTTGGAAGCTCTTAGTTCATTTACTCATCAATCCTGGATAAAGTTATGGATATAGTTTATGAAGTGACATCGCTAGTTGTGAGGAGAAAGCTGGTTTGGTAGATTTGAAAAATGTGTCCCGGTCCAGTTTTGCTACATCAATAGATCCCAGAATGGGAAAGAAACGATGGGGAAGTGTTTGGGGTGGGACCAGTGAGGGTCTACTGTGTCATTCACTACAGGAAGAATTTAGCTCAGCATGGCCTGATGTGGCAAGTTGTTTATTAAGAAGAGTAATCAGACAGACCAGCAGGTACAGAACAGTCTGGTAGGCCTGAATGACAGCAACGGCAGATGGAGTAGGGATGGTAGGTACAGAACCATTTCATTGGCAAAGGTCAGCTGTCTTCAAGACACTTAGGCTGGTCAAGTCTTTTTTTTTTTTTTTTTTTGGTTTTTCAAGACAGGGTTTCTCTGTGGCTTTGGAGGCTGTCCTGGAACTCACTCTGTAGACCAGGCTGGCCTCGAACTCACAGAGATCTGCCCGCCTCTGCCTCCCGAGTGCTGGGATTAAAGGCGTGCGCCACCAACGCCCCGCTTGGTCAAGTCTTAAGAGCATGAATGAACATGGCAAGATGAGACTTGTGACATAAGCAAGTCCAGCGCTGCTGGATGCACAGAGTTCAGGAGCTGCCATGACAGAGCTGAAGAGCAGCAATGCACTATGAGAAAACATGAGTCCTAGAATGCATGACTCTGCCCAATGAAGGTGATATCACCTCCCTTTGTTTCTTTATCTCTGTGACAGTTTGAAAATCACAAGCCCTCACAAGCTGAGCACATTGCCTGCCTTGCCTCTTAGTAGCCTTGGGGTCCCAACTTCTGCCCCCCCCATTTGCCCTCGTTTCACTTATGGAAGGCAAGCTTGTTGCCTGCTTTGTGCTCTTGCACTGGGCATGGATCTTGTTTGGTCTCTTTTCACCCCACTGGATCAAATTACAGTTTCTCCTATATTTTTAAATAATGTTTTCCAATAAACAAAACAATGAGCTAACAGGGAAAGAATAGAGATTTGCAGACTCTCATGATGTCTGCAGTATCCAATATTTACTTTTTTAATACCAAATGATTACTATTTATATTTTAGAGTGTTTATGATTTGAAATAAATATCTACTCCTGAGAAAAAATGTTGGAAATACAAGAAAGCATTAAACAGAAAGTAGTTATTATAGTAACAGCAGTAGATGCCAGCTACTCTTAAATAGACTTTACAAGAATTTTCCTTTGAACATGAAACCTTTTAAGGGACTAGAGAAATGGTTTAGAGACAAAGTGCAGCTGCTGCTCTTCCATTTACCATACCCACATCAGCCACTCCCATGGCCACCAGAACTCAAGTGACATCACCACAAGCACACAGTCACACTCACATACACACATTCACACACTCACTCAAATGCATAAAAATAATATCAACAAACTGTAAAAATTTAAAAACCTGTGGCCTGAATTATTATTCAACATTTTATTTGGATCATTTTGCCTTGAATAAATGTTCCTTAGAACCACTGTTTGAGACACTGAAGACAGGAAATTTTGCTGCTATGAATTAGATGGGGCTGTAGGAATATCTCAGAAGGATGTACCGAGCATGTTGCAAGGTTCTGGGTTCAATATCCAGAATTACGAAAAGGAAACAAAACAAAAGCCCTTAGATAGGTAAATGAGTATATGTATGTATATGTATATATATATACATATATATATATATAGAGAGAGAGAGAGAGAGAGAATAAGTGTATGAAAGTGAAACATGCTGATAAATTTTCAATTAAATTAGTGGTCCATGCTTAATAAAAGAAAATGCAGAGTAGATAATGCAATGCTTGAAATTAATTTTCAAATGACCAAAATGATCAGATTAACTCATCACCGAGCAGAGAGAAGCATGCTAACTAATCAGAGGCCCAATGCCAAAGCAATTTATTGTACAGTTGGACAAGTAACCGTGAAAGAATCTTAGTTAATGAATAGCTAAAAGCAAAATAGTTTTAAACTAATCAGATGATTCATTTGATTTGTCTATTCAAATATTTTAAAAACACTACTAAAATTCCCTAAATCTGCTAATAACAGACTCAAGTTGACACTACTTACTAGAATTTAAAAATATATATACTTCCACAGGAAAATATATCAGTTTGCAAAAATCTAGACCATCACTTAGTGTTCAGTTTTTACAAATAGATGATAATGACAGTGCTAAATACTACAGTGAACTGTTAGTTGTGAGCAGAAGAGTGTTGGCAAAGAGCTAGGACCCAACTTGGCAAGTGCCTGTTCATGACATTTTGCTGTAAACGCGGCACACGCTTATTGCAGGATTGCCGTTGGAAATGAGGAATATGTAAACCTCCCCACAGTGAGCTTGTCCCTTCTAGAAGATTGTATCTAAAATGTCCACATTTCTGTATGAATAAAAAGCTCCAGTGCCTACAAGATATTGCTGTTTTTATTTGCTTTTGTTTTTGGATGAGGGAAATCTATGAACAAAAATGCTAGTATCAACATTATGTGACCTATTGTTATATTTTTACAGTTTAATTTCCTTTTGTTATGTGGGAAGTACACATTAAAGATCTTGAACTAGACTCAGTGGCTCAGGCCTGATATCACAGCACTAGTGAGACTGATGAGACAAAATCATGAGATCAAGGCTACTCTGAGCTACAAATTAAGACCCTATTGCAAAGATAGATAGACAGGCAGACAGACAGATGACAGATAACAAGGAAAAACTCTATTTAACAAGTTTTAAAAAAAGCTAAAAAAAAAAGTTAGTCAACAGTTATTATGGCATTGGTAGGATCTTGACAACTGTAAGTGTCTAATGTCTTTTCCTGTTATGATGACCACGGGAAAAACTGCAATCCATGGTGTAAAACAACTGAGAATAATGTGTAATCAGAGCCCAGTACTTCATTAAAAAGTCTATTTTCAGCTCCGGAAACCGGTAGAGGGAAGTCAAGTTCATCTGTCAACAGGTTTATTTATTTCCTGTTTCCCCCTTGTTAATCTTCCTTTTATGTTTCCTTAATAATTCATGCTGAAGAACTTCCTGAATTCCTTTCAAAGAGAAGCTCCAGGTGAGCGTTGACAAATTTCTGTTGTGTCAACAAAGACCTGGGGCGTCTTCCAGTCTGTAATTTAATGTATAATATCTGAAATAGATAAATGTAGAACGTGTTTTCTCATTCATCAGATCTACAAGTCTGTTTTAAGTGCATGTTATTAGAAATCTTTCCCGTTTTATAAAGATGTGATACACTTTGTATGTATGCTAGAGTAGTTTTAAAAATTAAGTAGGATTGCCAGCTCCAGAAGGAAAGAACAGAAAGAGAACATCTAGAATTTTCTGTCAAATGAAGATCTTGCTGGGATGTTAGCCAGGGAGAATATGTAGAAGCAATAAATATGAAATATTATACAAATATGGAATCAGCCCATCTCCTTATGATTAATCAATGTATATTTATTGGAAATTGTTATTTTGCACTGTGGTGCTAACATAAAATAACTAATATCAAGGTTCTTTTAATAATTAGTTTTATGGTCCTACTGAACACTATATTTTATAATAAAATAATTTTAGATTTTCATGGAAAATTCTGGGGAAATTTTACCTGACCATATTCTTAATGAATGTCTAAGAAATTAGTGTGAAAAGTAGAATTTGAAAAATATAATAGCATGAGCTTTAGAACACAGGTATATTTTATATAATGATTACAAAATAAAAAAATCCTGTTAGTATTTCTGTTGTTTATAATTAATCTGAACTACCAATGGAAAAATCTGAGTCTGTAGAATTTTAGTCATGATTCCCACTGCTTATCAGTATGTAGCTCCAACATAAACCATGCTATATGAACTTTTAGCATGCTCCTGTTTTTTTGTTTTTCTTTTATTACCTTTTAGTCCAAGTTAATACTAGCCACCGCCTCTGCTTTATCTGAGTCAGACTTTCAGATCTCCCTACAACCAAATCTACTCTCTGAGTTTATTTTAAAGTGCAGCACTAGAACCTTCAATTTCTCCTCTTCTCTCTTTATCCTTCTCTACCTGCCCTTCCTTCCCTTTTTTTTCCCAACTTCTGTCCCAGGTGCTTAGCACGGCTTCCTGTGTGTCAAAAGATTAACAGCCAGTGGCATTGTTTTCCACCAGGAAAAGCCGTCATAATACTAACCATTTTATCCTGTTTCTACCATCCCATAATTCACCAATTCTGTAGCTCCTGTGAAGGCTCAGGTTTCCCTCTGACTTCTCCACGAGGCTCACCCTGATAATAGAAGAGCTATAGATTGTCTACTTGACAGAGTACGCTGCCTTTCTCAAGTGAATGCCTACAGCTTCTCAATGTTTTGTTGGGATCGGGATCATTTGTTATTACAAAGCAGCATTCCCATCTACAGGTTTCATTGCGTTAGCTTGTCTCCTTTACTGAAATCAAGGCCAGCACAAATGTAACCAAGAACCTCAATCAAATCGGAGACAACTGTGTCCTTTCCTTTCCAACAAGTGACTCCACAGAAAGTGCACAGCTGGTATCAAGGGAGAGTTGCTCACCCTTTCTCTTGGGAAAACACATTTTCAGTAATTCAAAGAACACGGCTTACAAACATGGAGACAGAGGCACAATAAAGACAGCAGGACCTCTGAACATCAGTGCCCAGCTGAAATGTCAACAGGGATTGAGCCTGCCCTGACAGGCAGGGCTTGGGTATGAACGTTTAGCCAGCTTTCTTCTTCTACATTTGCTACAGACACCGAGTGCTGAAAGTCCACCATGGGGTTTTCAGTTCAAGTCTTTTCTCTGGTCATCACCGTGACCAGCTTGCCATTACAGCAAGCTCTAAGTTCTCAGTGGTGGTCTCGAGTCTGCATCATTCGCCTGTGGGGCAGGTGTCCTTTTTCAGTATCAATCACTGCCTTAGAGCATCTGCTATACCTAACACACACTCAGCCCATGCTCCTATGTGATAATTGAAGAATGATAAGCAAGCGAGCAAACAGCAGTTGAAACAGAGCAGTTCAGTTGGATGGCATCTAGGGAGCCAAAGCATTCTGTTCTGAGCTCTGCCAGTAAACCAGCTCAAGATAAGAAAGTTACTTCTGCTTACAAAAGATGGAAATAGAGGTAAATTATCTCTAAGTTAGTTTCAAATAATTCCAAAAATATATGTTAATCTCCTTTTAAAAAAACTCAACCAATAGTAATGGTAAAACAAGAGGAATTTTTGAGTCTACCTGGGTTAAATATGAGAAGAGTAAGTCCTTGCTTTCTCTCAATAGTCCTAATTTATGATTTGGAATTTATATAAGATGAAAAGCCATACATTTGTGTCTTAAGCACCTTCTCCCTCCTCTGACAAGGACTTTGTGAGTCCTTCCCCTAGCACCTTTTGTTGCTGCCACACTGGGCTGCTCCTCCAGCACATAGTAGGTCTGTCATGGCTCATCTCATCAGACTTTACCAAATGTCTCACTGTATTTCACTGATTTCTCATCTTTAATTTACCATTGATACGAAGATCTTCTCAGTGACCACTAGACTATAAATTAATTGATTAAAAAGGAGTAAGCCTCACAGTTCAAATAAACAAAGAGAAGACATGTGTTGCATTTCTACTTCTGATTAGTTACTGTCCATGAGTGACCACAAATAAATATCTATACTGGTTTTCTCTTCTGTCTATAAAACTAAGTTTACAGTAGGTCTCAGAATCAATGAAAACTAATTCAAGAAAGAGAAGACCAAAATAAGTACTTAAAGGAAAGGGAGCCCTTCTCGTTCCTAACTGGAAATCACAAAGATGAGCTGGTATAACCCCAAGTAGGGAGTGTGGTGATGTCCTTGCACTTTTGTTTGGTCTTCACCTTTGACTTTCATCTGCTCTTTTTTTAGAACCCCCCCAAATGCTACATATTGTAGCAAAATTAAGCTTGAGCTGCTCCTGATCTACATTCTTGCAAGTTCAAGTGCAACAGGAGAGACAAATTTGTTATCCTGTATTAGTGAAAGTCACGGTCCTGTTTTTGTTGAGCTTGAATGAAACCCAGTACTTCTCTTGAAAGGGTCACCAGTACTAAGGAAATACAAGAGGCTAATATCTGGGATGTATGTCCATTCCTCGAGCAAAAAATTGGTCCTAAACATGCACATAGACTGTGAAAGGATCTGTAATTCTAAAAAAAATAAATAAAAATAGCATCTCACTTCCAGAAAGACAGTGAAGAAATATTGGACAAGCCACAAGCAACTACTATACACACACTACTGCTTGGCTAGGTTTCAAATTAAAGGAGGCATTATTTGCAAAACATTTTAGCATAATGTTTGATTTGTACAAACTTTCTAAAGCCAAGAAGACAAAGAGTATTTGGAAAGGGTACAGAGGAGGACAAAGGGAGTCATGCGACATGAATAAAGAAAGATGTTGTTTACAAAGTCAGGCCTAGAAGAGGGAAGTTATGTGATTGGAGGTATATCTTTGAAGGAGTTCTTGGGACACCATATATTTCCTGCTGCTCCTTTCCTTCAGACGACCATGATGTAAACAGGCTTTGCGAGTCCCCCAGTCAGAATGTTCTATATAACCAAAGAAAATATGTCAAGTAATTATGACATTCAAGTTCTAAAATCCTGTGCCCAAATAAAGCTTCAGTTTTAAAAGTTGATTAGTGCAGGCATTTGTCACAGTAGTAGAACATTAACTCAGAAAATAATTCAGATTACTTAACTACCGCAGTTGGTCTTATATAATAAGCATGGTCTGGCCATTGCCTATGTTTTCAGTTTTATTTTCACCATGGTCCCTCATCCAGCTCAATTTTAAACTCTCCCGTTTACAACACACTAACTACCAAAAGTTTCCATGACATGGAGTGTTGTTCCCTGTCTCTCCCTTTGCATGGTCATTATTTCTCTGTTTGAACATCCAATCTTCTTGATTTCAAAACATTTTGCTGTTTTTTTCTAGCATCATCAATCTTAAGGCAACCAGCACTTCTTAGGGAGTTCTCTTCTGCCCTACCCAATAAAAGTGAAATTAATTGTGTGTGTGTGTGTGTGTGTGTGTGTGTGTGTGTATGTGTGTGTGTGTGAATGCATATGTCAAAGTAAATGATTTCACAAGGAAAGAGGGAGTAACAACAGGGACAAAGAAGGAACTTCATAGTGGAAATCCTAGGAAGAAGATTTTAGATCTGTTTACAGGACAGGAGTGGAAACATTTGCCTCTGATAGAACTGGGCTCTTTCATCAACAGAAAAGCAGCAGTGAGGGTGGACATGATTCATGTCAACAAACACTGACTGAAGAGATAAAGGGGAATTTTACATATTGTGGTGTCCTTTTTTGTTCATTTTGGAAAAGACAGTGGAACCATGAGGAGAGAAAAGGCACCACAATAGAGCTGGAGGAGAAGCTACAAAATGACAGTTTGTAGAATGGAAAGTTGGGGTGTACCTAACATAACACAATATAAGGGTCTGAGATGGAATATCAACTCATGGTGAGAAGCCACTATTGGAACTTTGAGACAAAGTGAAAAATCCTAACAGCTTTTTAGAAACTAGAAAAGCAATTGTCTTAACCACTCATCTACCTTGGAGCAGAAAGATAGACTTCAGAGCTGTTGTCAAATCACAGATTCTTGAAGAAGGACTGATTTTCATTAAGAGTTTAGCCCCTGGATCCCAAACTCTAGTGGAAGGCCACACATTGGAGAGTGAAGTGTGTGTGTGTGTGTGTGTGTGTGTGTGTGTGTGTGTGTGCGCGTGCGTGCGCACGTATGCGTGTATCAGCACTGGTAGGAGTTGAGGGAGTATATATAACAAAAAAAATCATTGTACAAAATTCTCAAAGGACAAACTTGAAAAATGGGAAACAAAAAGGAAATCACAAAAGCAACTTGACACAGAAGGTGCCATGGTTTTCAAGCAGCCTTGACTAAGTTTTGTCGAATGTGTGTTTCTACAGAGCCTCCATGGCCACTGAGGCATGTGTTCTTATCCAGTACCATTCAGTTTCTCAGACAGGACTACTAGGAAGCAATAGATAGACGTCATCAAAGATTAACCTTGTTCTATATGATGCAATGCAAGGAATAAAAGAAGTATGAATTTTTATAAAAGATCATTTTGTCTAATTGTGGATTCGAAGCAATATACAGACAGAGTTAAAGTCATGAGAAAATTATTCACAGAGAAAAGTAGAAAGGTCATAGACTCAATGTTGAGTGTAAGAACAAATGAGCTGAAGGGGGGAATTTGAGAGCATTTGAGCTCCTCAGAAAATGGAGTGCTTAAAACTGTTATTTTACAAATTACAGCACATGTACTGCTTGCCTAAACTAAAGATATGGTCAAATAATATTTTATACTAGTATGAAAAAGTACATTTGATGCCCAGTGCCACACAAAATGTATATGTGCTAAGATTGTTTAAAGACCTAAACAGTAGAAGAATAAGTAATCCAATCAATAAATGAACAAATGAACGGAACAGACAATTCGTAAGTGCACAACAAAAAATGTTCATCATCCTCAGCCATAGGGAAATGTAAAACTATGCTAAGTTTCCATCTTACATCAGTAAGAATACTGTCATCAAGAAAAAATTTTAAGTCCTGGCAAAGATACAGGGAAAGCAGAAACTTTATACACTATTGGTGGAAATGTAAATATTATAGTCACTATGGAAATACATATGGCAACTTTTCCAAACTCTAAAAATAGAACTACACATAATCTAGTTACACTTCTGCCAGGTATATACCCAAGGAACTCTAAGTCAGCATACTGCAGAGCCATCTGCTGCAGCATTCTCCACTTTAGCCAAGACAAGTCCAGGTGCTCCTCCAGATGAATAAAAACCATTAGTACACACACTCTACTAACACAAATGAGGTCATGTCTTCAGAAAAAAAGGATGGAGCTAAAGAACACCTTATGAAGTGAGAAACACCAGACTCATGAAAATAAATATCATATATTATCCCTCATGTATGAAGCTGAACAGCAACAAAGGGACTTAAGAGTAAACAGGGTGAACAATGTTAGCAGACCAGTGTGGGCAATGGAGGTATAAATACGATAAGTCCTTTTTGTGCATAGCAAAGTACATAGAGAGTATGATTACCATAGCTACATGTATGTAAATCTTATATGCATACTTTATAAACATACCTGTTATGAAGCCTTTTGTTGCATATAATGTGTGCTAATAAAAGATCTTTTAGAATCACATTTGCAAAAACAATTTCTTGTACATTGTGTTGGAATTTTAAGTTGTTCTGATGGAAAACTTCCAAGAACTAATCATCACAAATGATTGTGCTGGTTGGCAGTGCCATTAGAAAGCTAATCAACAATAATTTCAATCTCCTCTTAACATTTAAGACCCAACTCTGAAACCCTTGGATTCCTAGATTCTTGAATGCTTACCTAGAGTAGAGTCTGTTTACTCAAAAGACCCAGCAAACATCTGTCACATGTAAATCCCCCCTCATTTTCTCATGCACCTTTGTGCTCACTGTAGACAGCACAGACTATCATACAACCTAGCTACTTCACCAATGGCTAAATGTACAAAACGAAGTGAAACCAGTATGTCATACAGATATCTGCCCCCTGGGTTTACAATAGCACTCATCATGATAGCCAAGATATGGGGACCAACCAAGTGGACACCATGTTGCATGCAGTCACCTGGTCCAGTAGAGCAAATGAGTGACAAGTCTATGGGACATCACTCTCATGTCTTGGTTTTCTGTTTGTACTTTCATTCCTGCTCTAGAATTCATGATGTCACCTTTGAATTAACAGCATTGTGAACTTGCCTCTGCCTCAGTTTTCACACAGGGGTAATTAATGTGTTCTTTAATTTAAAACTCTAATCAAAGTGAGTATTTTTGACTTAAAAGGATTCACATCCCACAGTGAGGAGCAGATCACCTGGGTTTTTTCTCAAGGAATTGGTAATGTCTGTACTCAAAAAATTGAGTGATAATCCCAAGGGAAAAGAAGTTGCTGATAAGGTACCAGAAGTGAAGATATTGTCAAGAGGGCCTTGCTGTCCACCTTACCTCCTGCACCAAAGTGCTGAGAAATGAGATTTAGTTGCTGATGCATAATTTGTTCTGAATGCGATGATGCCATCACTGGGACTTGGACATTCTAAGGGGCTTTATTATTTATATTGTTGTAAATGTGATGTGGGCTTCCACTGCCTGGAAGATAGTGGAATTGAAGTGGGAAAGTCTGGGCTTCCCTTCTCTGCAGGGATTAAACTTTCCACATTTTCATCTTATTTTTTTCTTCAATAGTTTACAAGGCATTTCCTTAGTATCAATATTACAAAACAAGGTGAAGACAACAATGTGAAAGCCCCCTCCCCACACACACCATCTCCTTTGAGCTGACTATCCTGTCTGGTCCTGGATATTCTTCTGGCTTGGCTCTTGATTTCTCACCCAGGGCTGTGGGGGCCACTATGCTTAGAGAGTCCTACTTACAGAACAAAAGCTTGATGATTTTCTCTTTGTAAGTTCTTGGTTCCTTCCTAGACTCAATCATAAAATATAAAACTTTCCATAGTGATCTAATATAACTCATTCTGTAAAAATTCTGATACTTTTCAAAATCAATATATCCTTATTTTAACATAATAATTGTGCATACTTCTTGAGTTGAATATATTTAAAACCTGTATGTATTATGTGATGATTATGTCAATTTAACTCCAAATCCACTGCCCTCAGATGTTTGTTATTTCCTCACTTGTGAACATTCAAAAACCCTTTCTACTAGCTATTTTGGAATATTCACTGTCAACCACAAGTACACAATCACGCCATGGGAGTTACTTCTCCGAGCTGTACCCTCCTGTCTGTGAACTATTCACTCTTTCCCTCTCCCCTTACCACTTACAGGCTCTGGGAAACACTCTTCAATGTCTTACTTATGTGGGATTCATTTTTATTCCCATGTAAATAAGAACACTCAATATTTGTTTTAGTGAGGGCCATTTTTCCTGCCATAATAGTCTCCATCCATGTTGCTGC
This sequence comes from Mesocricetus auratus, assembly GCF_017639785.1. NCBI lineage: Eukaryota > Metazoa > Chordata > Mammalia > Rodentia > Cricetidae > Mesocricetus > Mesocricetus auratus. The sequence continues at coordinate 72,770,520 of NW_024429194.1, read as the reverse complement.
AAATGACAGCATGTTTTGACAGCGAGCCATAGTCTGTGGTGTTTATAAACATCTTCATCCATGCATTTCTGGATCATGATTATTTCTGTACTTCAGTGATTATGATTAGTTCTGCAATAAGCATGGGATGCAGGTGCCTCCATGGCACACTGGTTCCTCTTCCTTTGGATACTTAGCACATGGTGGGATAGCTGGAACATACAGAGGCGTTGAGAACCCTCCACACTGATTTCTAAATACCTGCATTAGTTTGCATTTCCAAAATAACTATGGGATCTTCCTCTTTTACCTGCAGTCTTGCCTTTTTGTGATGAAAATAGAGTGACTCTACCAAGGTGAGAAGATAACTCATTGTTTAAAAAGGCTCATTCTTGTCCTATGGCTACCATTTTTCACAGCAAGCTCTTCTGGTTTAAATCTTTTTTACCCTCCACCCACACACAATTAAATTTCCATAGGAATGGATGCCATGGTTTGATTAAAAAAAGAAAAGAAAAAATCAACAGTCATTCCCAGAACATGGCATTTTGAAGCATGCTCATTCATGTGAATGCGGCTGTGCCAGGTATGTGGAGCTCCTATTTCAGACACAACCACATATGCAAAGTTAACACTGTTGTCACCAGCAGTGCAGGAGGCCTGACATTTGCAGACACCCATGAATTTTCTCTGTGGAGGATCCAGTAGCTTTCCGCCTTTATGTTTTACAAATGGATTCCTGGTGACAGAGAGATGGGTATGAAGATGCAGGGAAGCATGATTCACTACTGGGAACACTTCTCCAGAAGCCACTGGGCCCTGCACAGGAGGTGCTGGACAGAGCCTCTGCAGGAGAATCATCTCACACTGTCTTCACAGCTACCCTGGCACATAGAAATGTGCTGCTGGCAGCTGCCTCCAAGTGACTTTGTCAGAGAACTGTAAGACCCTTCGCAATGAAGTGTTGTATCTTCTTAGACCACTGTGAGCTGTGCAGCCACCACAGGAAGGGGTGCAGGGCTACACCGGGGCTGGGTTCCCTGGCTTGTAAAGTTGTGAGATGCATTACCCTTGATGCCTGAAGTTTTACCCCTGGAAGTTTACTCCTTGAATTAAAACTATGTGTGGCTGAGGAGCCAGCTCAGTTGGGGAAGGGCTCACCATCCAAATTCAAAGACCTGATTTTGGAGCTCCGGCCCTCATGTAAATAAAAAGCCCTGCACAGTGACACCTGCCTGAATCCCAGTACTGAAGACTCTAAGACAAGAGCATTCCAGGGGCTTGCATCCCAGCCAGTCCAGCCAATCACAGCAAAGTCCCAGCTCAGAAAAAGGCCCTGTCTCAGAAATGGTAGGGTTAGAAAGATAGCTCAGCTGGTAAAGGTAGTTGGCTGCAAGCCCTATTACTTTAGTCCACCCCCTGAAACGACAAGGTAGGAGGAGGCCTGGCATCCACAAATTGTACTCTGACCTATGCATATGCACACATGAAATAAACAAATATAAAGAAAAATGGTAGAATCTGATTGAGGAAGAGAATGACATTCATCCTTGGCTTCCAAGTGCCCTTGCACACACACAGGAAGTTGTGTGCTTTCTGCCTGCATTAATATTAACTAACCCCCATTGGATCACATTTTTCATGATCTTTAAAAAATCATTTTATTATTTTATGTGAATGAGTATTTGCCTGCAGGTATGACTGCTGATAGAGTTCAGAAGAAATGTCAGATCTTCTGGATCTTCAACTACAGACAAATGTAAACCACTAAGAGGGTACTGGGAGTCAAATAGGAGTGGTCTGGGAGAGAAGGCAGTGTTCTTAACCACTGAGCCATCCTTCCATCCTCATGGTTCAGCAGCAGCAAGTGCATTAAAGATAGCACCAAACCATGATGATGTATTAAGGAATGACAACATGGCTTTATCTATTGGGTTAATTTGACCAAGAGTGAGTCAAATACATGGTTCCCTGGAGAAGGGGAAAGGGACAAGATCTTCTGAGCAAATTGGGAGCATGGGGGAGGGGGAGAGGCAGGAGAAAGGGGAGTGAGAGGAGGACACGAGGGATCAGGAAGATGGAATCCAAGAAAAGAGGAGGGCAAGAAAAGAGATACCTTAATAGAAGGAACCATTATAGGTTTAAAGAGAAATCTGGCACTAGGGAAATACCCAGGGATCCCCAAGGATGACCTGAACTAAGAATCTAAGCAGTAGTGGAGAGGCTACCTTAAATGCCCTTTTCTATAATGAGATTGATGACTACTTTAAATGCCATCCTAGAGCTTTTATCCAGGAGCTTATGGAAGCAGAAGCAGAGATCCACAGCTAAACACTGAGCCGAACTCCTGGAATCCAGTTTTAGAGAAGGAGGAGTGATGAGCAAAGGAATCAAGACCATGTTGGGGAAACCCACAGAAACAGCTGACCTGAACAAGTGGGAGCTCACGGACCCCAGTCTGACAGCTGGGGAACCAGCATAGGACCAAACCAGGTCCCCTGAATGTGGGTGTCAGTTGGAAGGCCATGGCAGTCTATGAGGCCTCTGGTAGTAGAACCAGTATTTATCCCTAGTGCATGGACTTTGGAAGCCCATTCATTATGAAGAGATACTCTCTCAGCCTAGATACATGGAAGAGGGCCTAGGCCCTGCTCGAAATGATGTGACAGACCTTGATGATTCCCCATGGTGGGCCTTACCCTCCCTGGCAAGTGGATAGGAGGCAGGATGGGCAGTTGGTAAGAGGAAATGGGAGGAGGGGAGAGAGAGGGAAATGGGGTTGATATGTAAAATAAGATTGTTTTTAATTAAAATACAATTTAATTTAAATTAAGAAAAAGTAAAAATAAATAGTCAAAGTCTGAATTTCCCACTTCTTTCCATGTGTTTTCCATCTGTCAGTAGATCAAAGTTGTTGGCCTATGTGTGGTTCATCCATGATGTGTGTCTCTGATAGCCTGCTATCCCTCGTTCTGTCCCCAGCAGTGGCTTTTCTCTGTGCTTCCTTAACAGCACAGAAAACAAGGCATGCAAAGGGAATGAGGGACTCGTTACAGAAATCCTTTAGCAGTTTTACAAAGGGAGAGGTAGCTTTCCTGCTTCACTGCTTCAGAATGCTTGTCAAGCTGTTTGCAGCATTCATAGCTGATATTTGTTTTCAGGTTTTTTTCAAGCACTGGCTGCTTCCAGCAAATGATTGCCACAACACACAGCATACACACATACATTAGTCTTGGTCAGGGGCACGGAAGAGTATATAATTTAAGAATCAGGTTGGAAAAACTGATTGTGTAGGTAATCCAAGGCATAATAATGTTGGTTGTTACATGATTCTCTCTCAAAAAAAGTTAGCTTTACACAGGCTGAGAACACAATAGGATATCAAGTACATGTACTTTTACATATTTTTTTATTTTTATTCTGCACATACTTTACATCCTGACTGCAATTTCCCCTGCATCCATTTCCCCAGCCCCTCCTCCAGATCCATTCTTCCTCTGTTTTCCTTCCCAGGAATATTAACCAAACATGTCATAACAAATTACAGTAAGGCCAGGCACAAATCCTCATATCAAAACTGGTCAAGTGACCCAGTAGGAGGAAAAGGGGCCCAAGCCCAAGCAAAACCATCGGAGATACCCCTACACTCCCATTGTTAGGAGTCCCACAAGAAAACTATACAACCATATGGATATGCAGAGGACCTAGCTCAGATCAATGCAGGTGTCATGATTGCTGTTTCCATCTCTGTGAGCCCCTATGGTCCTGCATAGTTGATTTTGTAGGTCTTATTGTTGTGGCATCCTCAACTCCTCTGGGTTCCTAGCCATCAGGTATGGGCTCCATCTTGTGGTGTGGGCCTCAAGTTAGTCCAGTCGTTGGTTTGTCATATTTACCCTAGCACATCTTGCAGGCAGGACATATAGTAAGTAGGTCAAAGATTTTGTGGCTGGGTTGATGTCCCAGTCTTACTGCTAGGAGCCTTGCCTAATTATAGAAGATGGCCAGTTTGGGCTCTGTATCCCCATTACTACGAGACATCACTAGCATCACATTCATACTTCACTAAGTTTCTTCATCCCTCCCAAATGCCCCCTAATTCCAGTCATCTCTCCCCTATACTCTTGCCCTCCAACGCCCCCCAAATTCATGTTCTTAAATGGTCTCACAGTGTTTTTACTGACTTGACTGTAATCTCTGCCAAAGTTCAATATTTTGGAGGACAGGAGGTAATTTTCATAAGATTGTACCATTATACCACATGAGTTCCACAGAAACTCACACCAAATGCCAGATTCTGCTGGTGGGGTGGTTAAATAGGAAGCTTAAGACACCTGTGCAGAAAAACAGACACAGCAGGACATGGGAGGGTGTGGGCCGTCTCAAAGTGGTGTACTGAAAACCTAGACTAGACAATGTTAATGCCCACTTCATATAATTTTTGTTTGGTTGTTTTTTTTCAAGACAGGATTTATCTGTGTAGCCCCAGATGTCCTGGAACTAGCTGTGTAGACCAGGCTAGCCTGAAACTCACAAAGACCCACTTGCCTCTGCCTCCCAAGTGCTGGGATTAAAGGTGTGAGCCACCACCACCCAGCTCACATAGGTTTTATGGTATGAAATATTATTTTTACCTCACGTTCTTAACATTTGTCCTTTGAATTCTTGGCTAGCTACTTTTATGTTTTGGGGTACTGATACCATGTGGGTAGTCCCAGTGATTCTGCTGTTAATAGATTTATTCAGTCTTATCGCACAACGGTCTATTGTAGACAGACCCCCCCCAAAGTGATCGCACAACTCTGTGAATTCTGAGCAAACACTGACAAGAACACCATATGCAAAGCCTTTCCCCAGATGGAACATTTTTACTCCATTTGACCAGACAGTTGAAGTCCTTGTCGAGGACCTCTGGTGGCCTCGATTTAAAAGCTCTAATGACAGTTCTTGGCAGTGTGTTCAGGTTTCCTCAGCAGGCTTCATTGCTCGCTCTAGTGTTGCTGGAAGACACAACTCTGTGACTGTGACTCCTGCCCAGAAATACAAGTTTAGTTAGGGGCTCTCAGCCTATGGAGTTATGAACCATTGTCAGTTTAGAGGAGACCCTTGCTTGGTGTATGCATTTCCCCTTTGGGTGACAAATTAAGACTTGTTTCCTGTTCTTACGAGGTTAATGGATTTTCCATCTTTCTCTGCTCCCCAGATATCCTGGTTGATTTGTTTGTTTTTGAGACTGTAATTTAGTTACAATGTTTCTTCCTCTTTCCTCCCTTAATTTGGCTCCAGCATACCTCTCCTTATTCTCTTTCAACTTCATGGCTTCCTTTTCGTGGCTATTGCATGGACATATATATGTGTATATTATACAATTATATCCCAAAATATTACCCATTATATTTAATGTTCCATATGTTACTTGTTTTTCTTTTTTGTATTTCCTTTGGTTTTCTTGAGACTTGTATCACCAAATAGCGCTGGCCCTCCTGGAACTCACCCTGTAGACTAAGTTGGCCTCGAACTCATGGAGACCCACCTGCCTCTGCTTTCTGAGTGCTGGGAATAAAGGTTTGCACCACCATTCCCAGCTGTATATATGTTTTCAAGGCTGACTTTTTGGCAGTGAAGCTGACTTTCCTGGGAAGGACCATCTCTTCTGCCGCCAGTTGCCTGTAGTTCTTTGTGTGGTTGAGGCTTCATGGGCTATTTCCCACCCAGTTTGCCATGCCTGTGGGTGCTGGCATCTATCTGGCTTTCAGAAGCAGCTGTGGTAACTTCCAGTGCCTTGGAACATTTACACCCTACAGTTTTGTTTTGCTCCAATTTGCAACACTTGTCTGGGGGTAGAGGACTCAGGTTTGTTTTATTTGCTGTTGGCTATGAAATTACTGGTCATTGAAGTTTATGATAGTGAGTGTCCTCATTAAGGATTTACCCATAGTTTACAACACATAGTTTAAACAAAGGGTTACAGCTCGATGACAAGGGGATCTCTGATAGAATTGAAGGAAGGGGACTTCTCCAAGTGTTACAGAATGCTGTAGAGACAAACCTCTCACTTGTTTCCAGATGAACTTTTCAGTATTTAGCACTGCTATTTCAGTTCTTAGATAGCTGAGACCCGCTGTCTTCCCTTTCTGTCTACTCTGAAAATCAGGTGACTCCAAGTTCTGAAACCTTCCTCAGTGCTAGAGCTGAAGTGTGCAAGATCAAACAGAAGTAATTTGATGTCTCACAGGGCTCACGTCCTCACCAAGGGTACCTTCCTCCCTGAGGCCTGCATGCTTCTGGGCAGCTGTGAAGTCAGCCTCTTTCACTGGAGTACTAATTGCATGCAAGACCTTACAACTCATGACCTAAGTGCCGTCTAAAGGCCCTGCCTCCTCATCATAAAATCACCTTGAGGGTTAGGCATTCAATTTGGGAGGGAAAAGATATAGGTAATATCATATTATTAGACTTCATAATTATTTTATACACACACACACACACACACTTCCCATCAAAGAAGAAAGGCTTCTTAATTATGGGCTATTTGAACAAAATATTACATAGACAGGGAAAGATGATGACATCCTTCTTGGTACTGGCTGAGTCCACAATGATGAACTCCTGCTTTTTTAGGCTATGAAGAAGGGGACAGTCACAGGACTAAGAGGCACACGACTCGCTCCACAAATATGAATTCAAAGCCTTGTTCCAGGCTTCTCTTCTAAATTAAACCCATCTCCCTCCTCTGGTACTTTCAAAATAGGTCTAACATTCTCCGCAACAGGAACAAGTTTCCAAAGATTGTAGCTGTGATTTGTCTTTTAACACCTGGAATTGTGTGATTTATCCTAGTTTGTGTCAGAGAATGGCGCAAGCCCATTTCATTATAAGAAACTGAAATGTATTATTATTTTTCAGAATATAAATCAGGAAATATATTCAGTATACATTACTCGGGGCTGGCATTCCCAGCCCCTTAGCAGCATACATCAGTGAAAGTATTTTCTTGTCCATTCATTGCTGTATTGTGAATCATCCCCTCTGCCCCATATGGTGGTTCATGTCTTGCCCTTCAGCCAATAAACCCATTTCTTTCCAAGGGTGAGGGTTTCTGTGGCATAATAGAAAACTTTAACCTAACCTACACAAACCCTTGCTTCTTATCACACTGTACCAAATTCAGAGGAAGACCTGACAAAAAAGATGCAGTATAGCCCCTTTTCTGTTCACACTTATGTCATTTTATTACATTAGAGAGGAAAATACAGCAACAATGTTTGTGGAGGTTTTCTACCTTCTTTGATATACTCAAATACGTTATTATTTCAACTTAATAATCTATGCAGATTTATGTATGAATTCATGTGATTCTGTATATTTCCAGCTACAAAATGAAAATTTAAAATGCTGGTTTGACCACACAGAAATATTTGGTAAATCTCAATGATTTGGGTTACAAAAGTTGTTTCATATGTTATGCAACAATGTTTAAAACTTCTCACATGATGGGAACTGTATCTTTGAGTTTCCACTCTGAGATTAATGTCTCAATATGCATGCCATTCTCGCAGGAGGTGGAGTTGTGTCGTGTTAGCAGTCAAGAAAAGCTGGGACTGACAGTCTGCTACCGAACTGATGATGAAGAAGACATGGGCATTTATGTCAGCGAGGTGAGAGATACTGTGGTGGGGACCTGATGGGAGGGAGGGAGGGAGAGAGGGAGGGAGGGACGGAGGGAGGGAGGGAGGGAGGACTTGGAAGGGCTCAGGAGGAGAAAAGCCTCTTTGCAAGGCCTGAATGTGAAGAACTGGCTGCCTTCCAATTCTTGCCACTTTCAATTAGGGAAGCAAATTATGCTGCCCAAGTAATGCAATTATCATCAGCTTGTTTAGCGTGGAGGCTTTCCCTGCAGAATCCCAGCAAGGAAAAGTGTGAAAGTGGTAACATTGTCTAATTTTGAATAAATTCCCGTAAGATCCCATAAGAGAGAAGCAGGCTGAGCTGAGCTCTGGTCCCCAAACATTTGTCCTTCCGTTCCATTGCATCTTTTATACTCTGCTAACAACAGTATTGGCTAATTATTTTAAACTAACAGTCATAATAATCACCTCTTTTAGTCTGTGAGTGGGGGGGTAGGTTTAAATACTCAAGAAGTACATCTGTCCATTTATTTTATTCAACTACATGATCATTTTCAGGAGGCAAAGAATCATATTTGAGTCCCCATTTTAGTGTTAGCTTGAAAGACCACCAAGCAGAAATTATTGCAATAGATTTCAGGAAAAGCAGCTCAGTTTAGAAGAATAACAACAGTACATATTCTTCAATTAAAAATATTTATGGTTTAACACTATGCATGTAGCCACATGCAAAGATGTACATGTTCTATAGCTTAGTTCCTGCTGAAATGTCTGTAAGGTTAGACAAACTAGATGCTAATATTCTCTGCAGCCTGAGCTTTGATGGGTACAATGTTAAAATAGTAGCTAACAAACTCTACCATCAGTTTTCTTCAAAGTTGCTTAGACTACAAGAGATCTGTAACAGAATTACAGACAGGATATTTTTTTAAATCCTTGAGCAATAGAGATTAAAACTCTTTTAAAATAATATTCTTGTAGATCTAAAATGCCTTTAATTAAGTATGGACTTCTGATATCTATCAGCTTCCCTAATACATCTCTAGTATTAGTTACAGGTCACTGTAGCATAACATGCAAATTTCGTGGGTCCAGAAAACTCCTGGTGTTAATGACATCGTTATACCCTGTCAGCTAAAGACTGCCTGACAATGGGACTTCAGAAATGACAGAAAGACATGAAAAAGGAAGGCATGGATGGAGAGAGAAATTGGAAAAATGGCCCACAGATGAAGCTCTGCCCTGGTCCATTTTATTATTGTTAACTCCAAAGAGGTTTGTTTACAGCTTTAGAATTAGTGATTTTGACAGAGAAAAATGGCATGCACCCTGTCATAAATCAATAGAGAAGTGAGCCAATGTAATCTAAAACTATAATATCTTAAGGTAATATATTTTTAAAACTACATTTTAAACCTTTAGAACGATAGTGTATGACCCTCAAGATGTATGCTTTCTCTATTACAGGTTGACCCGAATAGTATTGCTGCCAAGGATGGCCGGATTCGAGAAGGGGATCGTATTTTACAAGTATGTGATGTGGTTATTTTCTGAGGTCTCCCACAGGCTGTCTCACAGCTTTTATTTCATCTTGTTTCTTATAAAATGTTAGGGAGAAAGACCTTGTCATTGCTTTTTGCATATTATCACCTATAAAACAAAAGGCTATCATCTTAAACACTTTCAAAGTAAAGGTAGTACCATTTCCCAAGACTTATTAGCTAATAATTATTGACATACCGCTCATGGGATGAGATGGTGGAGCTATGCCTTCTAGTTCCATCCACTATTGGTTCTGGCACATGATTTTTCTTCCTCCCTTGTAAGCCCATTTTCTTACCTTAAGTTATACCCTGCTAGTTGTGAAGGCTATGTGAGATGTGTGCAGTGTGCTTAGCGCGGTGATGATAAATGACTATTAAACAACAGTAGTTGTTACTCCTAACTGCAACAACGGAGGTCATTTTCAGGATAAACTGCTTGAACATGGACCCATGCGTTCCCTTACTATATAAAAGTCTAGAAGTCCAGAACAGCTTTAACCCATGACTTATGAGTGAGCTACCAAGGCCAGATGGTAGAGCTGTGATTTCTTCTCCATAGAGAAATATGAAAACACTCCATCTGATTGAGAAATATGAGGCAGTGAGCAGATCATAGGCAGGTACTGGGCTGGAATGAGCTCCACAGCCTGATCAGGAATAACAGAAATCCCAAAGCCCTGCTCTAAACCTGCCTCTGCTCATGATACCTCTTCGGAGTATTTGCCTTAAAGAGTGACTGGAAGAATCCACACAAAGTCAAATACCCAAAGTCAACCCCCCAAAACAAGCTTGCTGAGTTGAGTTCTTAGTCACAGCTACAAAACAGAGTGAAGGATACTAACATGGTAGCTTGAAGGAGTAGCCAATTAAAAGTCCTCAGAACTTCTAGATGTAGTAATGTAAACAAAGTTCCCATCTCTCCTAGCTAGGTGTAGATGCCCAGAAAATGTTTCTTCTGATTGGACTCTTTGCTACAACTCTGAGCTTCAGAAACATACAAGATGCATAGTGGTACCCTGTCCTGTCTACATGGGAGGACAGCATCCCATAGAGATGACCAGAGTAGCATGACATTATGGAGGGGTCCCTAAGCTGCTTGGTGTCTCACCCTGCCAACCCCCAGGGCAACTTTGCAAACCCCCATCATGCTCACACTTCCTCTCCTTAGCTTGACACCACAGATCTTTTCCACCAACAACGCTCTACTAAGTTTCTAATCAGCAAAGAATAAGAAGAGTCAAGTAGTTACCAGAAAACTTCAAGAGCATGCAATGCAGGAAAGCTTAATAGTGGTAGCCTGTAGTTAAGCAAATGGAACTGTGCCCATTGTTGGATACATTGGGGGAATAAAATGTGTGAATGGAGTTCTTAATTGGTCTAAACAATAAAAGCCTGGAATCAGGTATAGAGGAAAATTCTGAGAGATCAGACAGAAGGAAAAGCAAGCCAAAGCCACCTTTACCTCAGTAGCTTCCCAGTGGAAAAGAGAGTGAGTTCCTGTTTCTTCCCAATTATATCCTCTCTGCCCAGCCATGTCACTTCCTGACTGTCTGTACAGACCTCCTGACCCCTATGGTTAGCTAGTCACAAGCACCATCCTCTGATCTTCAGATAAGCTTTATTTGTACAAGCAAGATACCACCACAAAAATGTCTGCCTGACAATCTAGACATGGCTTAGTTTTTGAGACATATGTTCAACATCTTACACACACACACATACACACACACACACACACACACACACACTCACACACACGTGTGGACATGTCAATGAATGAAACAAGCATCAGGACAGACGAATAAAACCGGCAGAGAAGTTGCGCTAGTGTAGCCTACTTAAGAAGTTAGTACTCAATATAGCTATTGAAAGGTTTTGAATATTTATTTTTCAAATAAAATGAAATATTAACTATCATTGCTTTAATAATATCTCCAATATATTGAAATAGTGTGACTTCTTGGCTTTCAGAGGTCATAAGTGCTAACACACAGTAAGATTGGTCAGCATGGGAAAAACTTGGAAGGTTTTGTGGCTTCAAAGTAGCCATTCTATTCAGCCACCATTTTGATGTATTCAATCTATCCATTATTATTTTCCTTGCTGTTCCCTACCAGATTTTACCTCTTTCTCTTACTATCTACTATACCTCCTGTTATACCATCACCTGGCACCCTTCCAACCTTCCAGCTAGTTACTCCCCCATAGGCAAACATTGTTTTTAAAATTACATTTTAAAAAATTATATCCCTTAGTTCTGTGGCTAACTGGATAGAAATGGGGGTGTGTGCATGTGTTTCCATGATACTGTGTATTTTGAACCTTCTAAATTCTTAGCTATTTTGTATGCTGATTTATTTTTGAATAAGAATGCCTATGGAATAATAAAGAATTCCTTAATGGAATTAGTTCATTGAAGAAACAATGGCAAGGATGATAAAGTGCAATTTTCTGCCAGATTACTTTATATTCTGTGACAAATACTGCACACTAAATGAATACACACACATCACATTAAAAAGCCTAGAATTCAATTTTGTTTAACACACATAGGAAACAAAGTGTCTTAAGGGTGATGGTGAGATATATTAAATAAAACTGTGACAAAATTGTAGCCACAGACAAATAGCTCCCATCTGCCTGGTGAGAAGATTATGGGATACCTTGTAATGAACAATTAATAACTTCTTTCCCTGGGAGAGGACAATAGAAAAAACAGAGGAATTACTTCTTATCCATAAGGTTTCCTGGTTGGCTTTTATTTACATTAACCTCTCTATGGCAACTGTGACTTTAATTGTCTATTTATGATGACCTAAAGGGAGTGTATTTATGAGCCTTCCCTCATTGTGGAGCTAATATTTTCTTCATCTAGTACACCACAGACTTCTTAAATGACTTCCTGATGGTGCCCATCACTCTCTCTCTCTCTCTCTCTCTCTCTCTCTCTCTCTCTCTCTCTCTCTCTCTCTCTCTCTCTCTCTCTCTCGATAGGCATCACAAAGGGCCACACAGAAAGAAAACCACGAATTAACCTCTCCAGAACATTTCTCTCAAAGTGTCAGGTGGCTCTGTCTGTTGAGCCATTGATGATAACGTAGATCCAACTTGTTCCCAGAATTCACTTGAAAAGAATTATAGAGCTGAAGAAGGCATTTGAGTCAACTACAAGGGTTAAATGTCACACAAATAACTAGTTCCTGGAAGGAGAAAGTACCTGTCCCACTGTCTCCTTGGCATGATAAGCATAGAAGAGTCCCCATAAGCAATCTGATATTTTGTTGGCCAAAGAGCCAGCCATATGCCTACAGATTCCTCCATTAAAGGAGCTTCCAAAAGATATGGTGGGATGACAGCATTTGAATGAGCTGTCTGCATTCTCTACACTTACCTGAACTGCCATACAATGTGTCTTCCTATGGGCTGGCTTTCCCTCCTTCAACAGTGGTTTCCCCTTATTCTTTTCTAGTTCCACCTGTATCAGTGTATTTCCCCCATTCCCCCTCTTTCTTATTAAATACACATGAAACTAAATTCCCCCTTTTTTGCCCAAGATACTTAGGTTTTCCTGGAGAAATGCTATAAATAGTTGGATTCGAACATTTCAGATGTCCATCTGTCTCAGGTACAATACTACTGAAGCCTACATATTAGTATATTCAAGTAGAAAAACTGTTATTATGCCATGTATAGACCTTTGGGCATGGCTCCCACACATACTTACTATCCGCCTTTTAGGAGATCGAACCTAAAGTAAGATTTTTTGATTCATTTATCTCATCCAACAAAAAGCCATACCTGCTTTCCCCTGCCCCAACAATATCCATTTTGAAATGAATATTTACATGTGTTTATGAACAGAAAATACAAGGTCTGCATCCATTATCTTTCAAAGATTAACACCATTTAGAACAAAACCTACATATTGTTTCCCTTGAGGCTCTTATCCTGTCTTTTTTAATATCTCTATTAATTTATTTTATATTCTAATCACAGTTCCCCCCTCCTCGCTTCCAACTTCCCCCTATCTCCCATCTGCTCCTAAGAGAGGGTAAGGCCTCCCTTAGGAAATCTTCTAAGTCTGTCCCATCATCTCCTTGAGGTGGGAGCAAGGCACCTCTCCACTTCCTACACCCCTGTGTCTAGGCTGAGCAAAGTATCTCTCCACATAGAATGTGCTCCACTAAGTCAATGTGTGCATTGGTGTTAGATTTTGGACCCACTGCCAGTGGCCTCATATATTTTCCCAGTCACACCATTGTCACCTATATTAAGGGAGTCTAGTTCAGTCTTATGCAGGTTCCCCATTTGTCAGACCTCAGTCAGTGATCTCTCACTATCTGTGGTCAGCTGATTCTGTGGGTTTTCCCATCATGGTCTTGACTCCTTTGTTCATGTTATCTCTCTTCACTCACTTGAATTGTAATCCAGGAGCTTGGCCCATTGGTTACTTGTAGATTTCTGCATCTGCTTCCATCTGTTTCTGGAAGAGGGTTCTAGCTTCTCTGGGGTTGTGGATTGTAGGCTGGATATATCTTTTGCTTTATGCCTGGTATCTACTTATGAGTGAGTACATACTATATTTGTTCTTATGGTTTTGGGTTACCTTACTCAGGATGGTTTTTTCTAGTTCTGTCCATTTGCCTGCGAATTTTAGAATGCCATTGTTTCTCACTGCTGAATAGTACTCTGTTATGTAAATATACCACATTTTCTTTATCCATTCTTCAGCTGAGCGACATCTAGGCTGTTTCCAAGATCAGGCTATTATGAATAATGTTGCTATGAACATATTTGAGAAACTGTCCTTGTGATGTGAATGGGTCTCCTTTGGGTACATGCCCAACAGTAGTATTACAGGGTCTTGAAGTAGACTGATCCCTAATTTTCTGAGAAATCACCATATTGATTTCCACATCAGCTGTACAAGTTTACACTCCCACCAGAAATAGAGGAGTGTTCCCTTTTCTCCAAATCCTTTCCAGCATAAGCTGTCACTTGTGTTTTTGATCTTAGTCATTTTGATTAGTGTAAGATAGAATCTCAGAGTGGTTTTGATTTGCATTTCCCTGATGACTAAGTACGTTGAGCATTTACTTAAATGTCTTTTCGCCATTTGAGATTGTTCTGTTGAGAATTCTCTGTCTAGGTCTCTACCCCATTTTAATTGGATCATTTGGTAGTTTAATGTCTAGTTTCTTGAGTTCTCTGTATATAGTGGCAATCCTACCAAAAGAAGTCTACAGATTCAATGCAATCCCCATTAAAATCCCAGGGCAATTCTTCACAGACCTTGAAAAAACAATGCTCAACTTCATATGGAAGAAAAAATCCTAAGATATCCAAAACAATCCTGTACAATAAAGGATCATCTGGGGGCATCACTATCCCTGACTTCAAGCTCTACTATAGAGCTATAATAATGAAAACAACTTAGTATTTGCATAAAAACAGACAGGTGACTGAATGGAATAGAATCAAAGACTCTGATATCAACTCATACACCTATGAACACCTAATTTTTGACAAAAAAGCTAAAAATATAAAGTGGAAAAAAGAAAACATTCAACAAATGGTGCTGGTATAACTAACTATCAACATGTAGAAGAATGCAAATAGATCCATATCTATTGCCACGCACAAAACTCAAGTCCAAATGGATCAAAGACCTCAATATAAATCCATCCACAATGAATCTCATAGAAGAGAAAGTGGGAAATATATTTGAACTCATAGGCACAGGAGACCACTTCCTAAATAGAACACCAGTAGTACAGACACTGAGAACAACAATTAATGAATGGGACCTCCTGAAACTGAGAAGCTTCTGTAAAGCAAAGAACATAGTCAACAAGACAAAAAGGTTCCCTACAGAATGGGAAAAGATCTTTACCAACCCCACATCTGACAAGCAGCTGATCTCCAAAATATCCCTTCTTTCTTAAGCCAAATGTCCTTTAGATAGTTAAGGGAAACAGGACTGGCCATCCATCCCCTCCCTGTGATGCTCTGTGTCTTCCTGGGAAAGAGCAAGCTGCTTTCCCACTAGCAGCCCTGTAACCACAAGCCATTATTTCAGGAACAAAAGCAGCTGAAGGCTGAAAGCTCTATCTGATTCCCCTCCTCAGATCTTTCATTCTTTGAGAGGACTCCTTGCTGAAATACATGGCCATATTTCTTGCTTTATATCAGTTTGAACATCAAACTAAAATCCTGAGTACACAGAAATCTACCAACCAGTTAAACCAAGTGGTCCTTATTTTGGAAAAGATAATAGTGAATAATATTTTAATAGCAAATTTCTGTGATGGCTTCATTTCATCCCATGTGTGATCCCAAAAATGAGTGGCTCCCACAGCAAATGATGTGTGTTTACTGGCAATCCTAGAAACCACAATGCAGATCACTATGAGATTACAAAGAAAGCTGAGTGTCAACTACAGAGGGACTGAAAAAGCAAACATGCTACCCTGTTGGTGACTTCCTAAGACTTAAAACGACATCTAAAATAAATACCTGTCTAGACAGAAACAGACCTACTACTTCGGATTTAAGTATATTTGTAGATTTTACTATGTTTCCTTTACTTAGCAGGATAGAGTTTGCCTTCACAGTGGGATGGATGGATAGATAGATAGATAGATAGATAGATAGATAGATAGACAGACAGACAGACATGTAACACAGTGCATCTATAGGATAATGCTAAGCCTTTCCTTTACCACAACCCTCTGAACAAGCCATTATGAGCATCTAGTCTAAGTTAGCAATCATGATATCGACAATAGGGAAGTAGAGATGAAGAGCAGATTGACAGCAGGTGAAACTGGGTGAAGAAAGGGAAAGTATGACTACGTTTGAGTGAAAACTGGAGGGGCAAGTAGTGAGTATGAAATCCCAGGCAAAAAAGAGATGGAGATTAGCCATATCAGAAATCACAGGGCATTTAGAATCAAATATGCCTAGAATGAGACAGATGCATTGAACCTAAATTAAGAAGTGCCATGAAATGGTCAGAAGCCCATAGACATCTCTAGTAAGGGTTTAGGGGATTAGGATTATTCTCTGTTGTCCAAAGTGAGATTCTAGGGCTGATTTTGTTGTTTTCTGGTAACCCTGTCTATTCGTGTGAATCAGCCGGAATCCCAGTGACCCACAAGTGAAAACAGGAAATCACTAGAGGAAAAAAAAATGGCTAGCTTGGCTACATGTCCTCTCTGTTTAACTTACATAATTAGTGTTCATTTAGCAGCTTCCTCTGTTTGAAATTCCCACATATCTTGGTAATACGCTAGAAATAAAAAATACTGCCTCTATGAATTTGACAAATCAATAAAACAAAATGACTTTTTAAGCATCCAAAGAAAATTTGCTAAATTAAAAATAAACACATCTGAACACGAAATGGAGAAATGGAGTCCAAGGATGCTTGCTTTATTCTTAGAACCTAGGATAATGTCTGGGTGCTGTAGGATTCTTTTTTTCTACACAATCAAGCTCCCATCCAACAATGAGAGATGTATTCTTACCCTGAACTGTTGGGGGAGGGTCTAGGCCCTGCCCTGAATGAAATGACAGACTATGAACACCCCCATGGAGGGCCTCACCCTCCCTGGGGAAATGAGGGGATATTGGGGGGGGTTGGTGGGAGGGCATGGGAGGAGGGGAGGGAAAGGGAGAGGGACCTGGAAATGACATGTGAAGCAACCTTGTTTCTAAATTAAATTTAAATTTAAAAATAAAAAATAAAATAAAAAAGCTCATGAAAGGTTGGTTTCTTTCCCTCACTATTTAAAGTCAATTTTACTTAAAGCCAAGTAAATTTCCAAATATATTTAAAATGTTGCGTTTTTTTTTTGAAAGAGGAAATGGGTAAGTCTAAGAAAGATTTGAGTGCTAGGAGCAGGGTCCCAAAGATCTATTCTCCTTTTGGATTAGACGCATTTGGGATATAGGCGGAGTGAAGCTCGGACAACTGAGTCAGGCTCCCACACAAATACTAAGTGATTAACTGAGCCCAGGTCAGCAGCAGTCTGGGCGCGCAGCCCGCTCAGGGGCAGTCTGCAGCTCCCTAATTGGCTCCCGGGAGCGTGCAGGATGACGGATTTCAGTTGTGGAACTGCTGGCCGCTTCCCCCAGCACTATTATCTCAGAGTGACACTTCCATTACTCTGAGCGGAGAAAGATGAACGTCACCTGTCAGGGGCTGGTTAATTGTGTTGCTAGATGTATGTTGCCAGGGCGCAGGTTGGACATTTATGAACATAACTGCTTCCTGTGATGTCCACCATCCTTCAGGGATCGATATGGCTCTTACTGCACGCGTGTAATTGAGTGAAGGCACTTTCCACGGAGGGGCGAAGATGAGCCCATTGTGGGAGCTTCATTGTCCATACATTCACCATAAATGAGCTGATATTTGCCATTTATTGTGTGCAGCATTGTGGAAATAGAAACTAATGTGCCACTTTCATTTGTTCTCTAGATAAATGGGGAAGACATCCAGAACCGAGAAGAGGCCGTGGCTCTGCTGTCTAGTGAGGAGTGTAAGAGCGTTGTGCTGCTCGTCGCTAGGCCCGACATGCAGGTAGGACAGAGTGGGGTCTTGAGTCTGGACTTTTATGGTCACTGAGCTCATGAATGAAAGTGTATGCATTCCTGCAAGGCTACATTGCAGAACACTGCAAGGCTGATGGTGACTGCCTAACCTCACCCCAAAAAACCCTGCTAAAGACTCCATAAAGGCAGCTAAACAACCAGTTTTAGGGAAAAAAATTAAAACACACAAAATGGAATCCTATCCCTCTCTCTCCCTCCCTCTGCTTGATAGTTTCTTAAATGAATTAACAAGTGAGACATAGTTGACTTCAGATTATTTTAAATTCTGTGTTGACCCTTCCTCTAGGCTTCCATCTAAAATACATAATTGGCATATTAAGGCATCATGGAGGATTCTCTAATGAGAAAAATATTAGCATATGTAGCTATCTTAAATCCTCCTAAAATAACTATCAAATGAAATATCTCTGGTGTAGTTCCGTGGAGGAAATGAGTTCTTTTCCATAATTAATGTGACAAAAACATTTTTCTGCTGCCCAAAATGATGC
Organism: Mesocricetus auratus; assembly: GCF_017639785.1. Classification (NCBI taxonomy): domain Eukaryota; kingdom Metazoa; phylum Chordata; class Mammalia; order Rodentia; family Cricetidae; genus Mesocricetus; species Mesocricetus auratus. The sequence goes on along the minus strand of NW_024429194.1, from coordinate 72,752,262 downwards.
TTCAAAAGGGAAACTTTTCTATCTTGACAGAGGAAAATGTCATCAGAGGAAAGGCGAGGTAGTGGGGGAGAAAGGTACTTAACTCATGTCTCTCTTCACATTCTTTCCCTGTCCCATCGAATGTAGAAGGGAGAGCTCACTGTCATCGTCCTGGCCACCTGTCACTAATGTGAGGGAAGTTAGTTATGTCACCGCTTGTCTCCTAGGTTATTGATCTGATATTTTTCAGATTCTAACTATGTTCTGTCTATAAATTACACTGAGTAACTGTATTTCAGTGTCAGGCTGGGTCCTGACTTGAATATAGTGGTTATAAAAGATCACTCTTTCCACATATATTTCCTTTATGCCCTTGACCATTCTAAATGGTTCTCATAAAGTCAGCTGTAGCCTGGAGCAGGGTAAAGCTACACACCTGAGCCCATATGCCAGAATGGAGTACCTTCTTGCTAGGAGGGAATGTTTAAAATACATTTGAAATTGAACCAGTTATCTGGAAGATTCTTGAGCCAATTATCTCATTGATCCCATTTTCTTAAAAAAAAAAAGGAAAGAAAAGATAAAGAATACCACACACACACACACACACACACACACACACACACACACACAGTTAAGTTCGTGGTAAGTTGAAATGAATTGAGTAGCCATCCCTGTTGTAGAAAGATTTGTTATAAGGTAATTTCTTGTCTTCACATGTAGCTGCTGGGGAATTCATGAATTTAGAACTGAAGCATTTTCCACAGCCCGTCATAATGGGCAATAGAAATAATAGGTATTAATGGCTTAAGACTGGACCCTGCTACTGTTTGCAAGATACCTCTGCCTGGCAAAGGGTGACTATCTGCCTTGCCCTTCTGACCTTTCCCCTGCAAGAGTCAATGTTGGAGGGTGAATCATCCAATCAGACTCTTTCCATCTTTGATAACAGCCTCCAATGCCACAGAACACCATGCCACCAGCTCAAACCAGGATTGCCTTTGCCGTTGGTCCCGAAAAAGGCTCTGTATGTCACTATAAAAGACACAGTGGCTTTGAAAATTGGATTTCCAGTGAAATCATCCAAGAAAATTCATCATAACACTGTACCTTTAAAAATAGAATTACAAGGAACATGTTATAGTTGAAAAAAAAAGATGAATCCTGTTTTTCCATTTGCTATCTGTGTCTATCAAATTCAGCTTATCTTGTTGTATTGTGTGAGTGTGTAGTTTAAGCAGGGAGAATGGGAAAGCACACTGTGTGCTTTCTCTAACGTGTTCTAAAATGTTCCGAATGCTCTCTGGACTCTTGAAAATGATCTATGTGCTTTCTGGGGGCAGTACTGTGCATCTGTGCAATATTTTTAAATAACTCATTTCCTTCATTCCCTGTCACCTTTCTTTCATTTCCTGCCCATTTTCTTCCTCAGACCATTACAGATATTGCTTTTCTATCCTGTTCCCCTCGGGAGATGGGGGCAGCGAGGGCTTTCGGACAAACTTGGAGCCACTCTTTTGAGATGGTGTACTCCGTCCTTTTCTCTGCAGTGCTACGCATGACCTATTTTGGGCAGAAACAGTGCCTCTCCTGTGAAGCTGCTCCTTCTTTCCTAGCAGTTCAGCTCAAGTAGCACATGAACTGTGGAGAAATGAGTGTTGCAGAGTTGCCGCATGGAGAGACGGAGCAAGGGGGAAGTCCTCTGCTCCTACAGTGCTGTGTGCCCCAGCCTACAAGACAGACACACAGGTGCCTACATGTAGCATGGGTTCTAATTGATCTTAATAATAAAAACCTAGAGTTGGATATTAGGGGGATGAAAGATCAGAGAAGCAGAGAAGCCAGCCACTGGAGTTCTTTCCTCAAAGAAATCCTCAAACCAAACCAAAAAGAGATGGAGCTCCTGTCTCTTCCCACCTTATATTCTTCTCTCCACCCAGTGACATCACTTCCTGTGTATTTCTGTACAGACTTCCAGACCTCTGTGGTTAGCTAGTGGCTAGCTCCGCCCTCTGATCTTCAGGCAAGTTTTATTTGCTAGAGTACAAAGAAAATATCACCACCTCTACAGATGGTGACTTAGTCACAGGAATCATTTCTACCTTGTTCTCAGCTTTCTCTCCACTCGATTGAGTCCTCAGAAGACTGTTCCTATACAATTAGAAAGCATCTAGCTTTGACTTGGTTAAAGAAAACCATCCTTGCTGCATTTCTAAGAGGCACACATTATTAGCTTGAGGTAATTTTGTTTGGAGTTGAATTCTGCAGCTTCATGGCTCTTTATAAAAGGACTAAGGAATACAGAATTCTTAGTTAGCACAGTCATTTGGACACCTTTCTCTGCAACATTTGGAAAAATATGGACAGATAAATTTGACCATACTTTAGCATGCTGTTAGATCTGAGGTAATGTAATTCTGTGTGGGCTTTAATGGCCACCATGGAATCCATGTGTTCTAGTTTGCTTTCCATTGCTGTGATAAACACCACAACTAAAAGCAATTTGGGGAGGAAAGGGTTGTTTGCTTGTTTGTTTTACCCCATCACTGAGGGATGCCAGGGTAAGAGTTCAAGGCAAGATCTTGGAGGCAGGAGCTGTAGAAGAGTCCATAGAGGATGCTGCATGCTTGCTTGTTCACCCACCTTCCCTAAAATACCATAGACCCACCCACCCAGAGATAGTACCTCCTACCCCAATTAACAACTAAAACATGTCTACACAAACCTGCCCATGGGCCATTCTGATGGAGACAATTCCTCAGTGGGTTTTCCCTCGCCCAGGTGTTTTGTCAAAACAAATGTCAACTCCTGATCTGCCTTCTGTTAATTAATGTCATGCATGTGTGTGAGTGCTTGTGGTACCATTTAATGTCCTATTTTCAAGTTTTTAGACATCCATTTGACTTAAAGGTCTCTTACTGAAAACACCGCCAACTATTGTCCTTTTGCTCTCATTAGACACCTGTTTTCTTTGTGGCACAGAGTACAGCAGAGTTTTGATGTCACTACAGGTCATTTAATGAGCATAAACAGTTAATGTATGTACTCCAGCTCCAGAAATTCACGTGGAGGCCAATTATCTGCATTGGCAGGCAACAGCTGTCATACTGTGACAGCAGTCTCCAGCTTCCTACCTCTCTTTGTTTGAATAAGCTAACAGGATTTGTTAGAATGAGTGCTGAAAGTGCCTCACATGAACATTTACATCCATTGCCCACAAACAGAACTGTGCATCACTCTATTACCTTTAAATACCACATTGGCTAGGATCCTTAGGACTAATGTGATGGAAGCTGGGGTGCCCTCCATGGTACAATATGTGCTTAACATGTTTGAGGCCTCGGATCATTCTCAGAACCCTGCAAATAAACAGGTGTGGCTAAGATTGCTTTTTTTATTGTTGTTGTTTCCCTAAAGAACTTAGGTGCCAATGAGATGGTTCAGTAGATAAAGTTACTTTCTATCTAGCCTAATGGCCTGAGTTTGGTTCTCAGAAGCCACCGGGTGCCAAGAGAGAACCTACTCCCAACAAGATGTACTCTGGCTTTCCTACGGGTCCCATGGAATATAGACACATACAGATTCATACACACACACACACACACACACACACACACACACACACACACACAGTGACAGAGAGTAAGAGAAAGAAAAGGAGAAATAGAAAGAGAAAATAAGTAAATGTTTGGGTGATTCATTTTTAGTTTTTGGTTTTGGTTTTCTATTTTTACTTTTTTTTAACCAGATAAAATCAGTGTTGTCTATCACTTCTTTTATGGCAAGCTTCTACCTTGCTAACTTGAGTCATCAACTAAAAAAATAAATCAAAAATAAAGCATGAGGGTAAAATCTGGTTTTTGGAGGCACTTTGTATCTAGTCACACTGCGGGATGTTGTTAAGGGTAAAAACCCAATTGTCTCATAGCCCTATCAGAACCACTGCAGTTCTTTTAACCCAGGGCCTCGGGAGATAATGAGCATGCCAGCTGTGGATTATGCAGTATGCTTTCATGGGTTTTGAAAGAAGGTAATGTTCTGTGCCACGGGATTTACTCAGTTAGAAAGAAAACTCTAAAGCTGTTTCAGTAGAGGATATAAAAGGCCTAAGAATCCTTTTCTTTCTTTTTTGTCTCACCTTTTCTTCTTTCTGAGAGGTGACGACAGGGGGCTGCCGCTCAGAAGAGAGCTGGTCAGCCATTGAGGCTTACCCTGTTTTAGCATGGGTCTCACTAATATAATGTGATGTTGTACTAATGTGTTCCTTTGCAGCTGGATGAAGGCTGGCTGGAAGATGAAAGGAATGAATTCTTAGAGGAATTAAACTCAGAGATGCTAGAGGAAGAACATAATGAAGGAGCCCAGCACACAGCCAATGAGCTGCAGCAGGTAGGGCCACCAACCTGAACGGCATCACTGGAAATGTCGCTAGTTTTCTTTAATGGGTAAGAAAACACAGTCAAGGGTCTGATCAAACACCTCTGTAATGATAATCTTTTTGAGCAAATGTTCTTCTCAAATGAAGCAGAAAGAAGATGTATCTTGTCTGTTAAGAATATTTCCAGGCTGGGAAGCCTGAGAATTATTGTTAACACAGTAACATTAAATGGGAAACAGGTAGTTTTTAATGTTATTCACAGAAACTTAATAGTAAAGGTGGCTACATTTGGATATGCCAGCTAGGAACAACTAGTTATCAACTATAGGGTAACTTCAAAAATGGAAATCTGAACTTTACAATATAAATGTTTCTATGTGATAGCTAAGCTGCAGATAAAGGAAGAAATGATATGAAGATTTGTATAATTCATGGGTTAATCACACCTGTGTACTCCTGAACAACCATAACAGTGATCTTTAGCCCCGTGGCTGCTATATGCATGTCGCACAACGTAATTTGAGGTTATTAACATCATATTGTCTTAAGGTTACATATTCACTCAACAAAAATTTGAAGTCCTATTATGTTCCAAGTACCATCCTTGCTGCTGAGAATGTTTAAAAAATAAGAGAGCTCCTGACCTTAATGAATCCACAATGAGGGGAAATGACAGCATGGCTAGGGTAGAGTAAGTATAGGACTCCTCTTATTTGTGTTATTTTCACACTCCATAAAAAACAGGACTATATGACCTAGATTCTTATTGTAATTCATGTCCTTCATCTGCCTGACATAATCTTGTTAACATTTCTCTGTCAATTATCATCCTATCCGGAACATTAATTATTAACTCATCTTCAAAGATGTTTAGTTTTTTTTAAAATCTTAACAGATTTAACCATGTGAAACATAGACATTCTAACACCTCACCAAACTGAATAATGAAATAACGTTTTCATGCTACCATCTCAAACAAAATGTAGTAGCTACACCCTGAGACAGTAAACTCCACTGTCAACCCAGCCAGGAACAATGTGGGTCAGGATTGTCCCTGGCCCCTCTCCCAGTCAGTGCTCAGAAGTGATGTTGCAGGGTAGCAGCTGTTTTGCAGTATAGGTTGGGTTGGAATTTTTATGTATGACTTCAACACAGGCCACAAATAAAGATATCTTTTGTTGGCAGCAGCTGCTTACAAACAAGAAAACCCTTGCTCCAGGCTTTTTCTTTCTTAGATACAAAATGTAACCCGATACAGAATTGACAAGGGGACATCGGAATAAAGAAGTTAGGGAGGGATCCTGTCTAGGTAAAGTGATACAGTGCCAAATGCTGCCTACTCATCAGATGTAATACAAATGTGAGGGCTTGTGAAGGAACACCAAATGTCCCCGAGGTTAGATTCTCATTGTGTGGAAATTTTTCTTCACCGTAAGATTGAAAACTGATGAGAAGTACAGAAACCTTTAAAGCATCTTTTGCAATGCTATTGCATTAGAAATACCCTGTCAGAAACACTGTCTGTCAGGCATTGTTCTAGAAGGCAGTGATAAATAACAGCAAGGCATTATGTTAACTGCAAGGAACTCTGGGATTTGAATGGAGATTTTCATATACACAGTTTTTCATAGACCAGTGACAATGAATGCAAAGTCAGCTTAACAAGTTAAATTCAGAGGCACATTAATGATGGCTTTATACTGAGGTTAACTTTCTACACTGCCTTGGGTTAGACAGCTGCTGTGGAGTCATTGTGCAGTGATTCGTACAGCATGGTTTATATGTTTCCAACTGTATGTAAAGTAAGAAAAACACTAGCCTTTCTGCATTGTCTCATGTTTTTACAAGATAGGAGAATGTTTTCATTGTAAGATCTGTGACATATAAACCCAACCTCAATAGAATGCCTCAACATAGGCTGCACAATTCTCTGTGATCAGTCACTTTCTAGACAAGGGATCTTGAGTACATGGCATGATTGTACTGACAACCTGGATCCGTCCGCTCATATCCATCCCTGAAAAAGTTAGTTCCGATCCATAATAGACAGTCACTAATAAAAGATGTTAATTCTTTTCCCAGAACATATCCTCAGAACTTTATTAGTTAAGAAAATTATTCCCAGATATTATCCAGATCAGATGTAATTTCAGTTCTTTATCTTTATTCATTCTTTGGTCTTGAAAGTTCAGTGATAAGTACTTTTGCTTCTTACTGCTGAATTAGGGTCTAGTTGAGTGGTTAAATTTGGGGTTGAGGAGTAAATCCTTGTGTGTAGGGAAAGAATCATAAACAGATGGTCACCATTGTGTATAGGCAATCCAAACAAGTTAGGAACTTTAAAAAAAAAAGTCAGATGCTCACTCCTAGAGATAGAATCATTGTAAACTACAGGGAAGAGCACAGACAGAACCTAGCAGAGCAAAAAGGCAAATGAAGATATCTAAAAACGAGATGGGAGGCCAATGCTGGTAGAGGAATAGAATCACTTTTTTAAGTTATTCTAGCTTTAAAACCTTAGCTGCTTCGAATTTCATTTGTTGAGCTCCATTAACATGCATATAAATGCTAGTATTCATTGTATCACAGACTACAGTCTTATTGTGAAGCTAATAAGAACTCTAGCACAATTACTATCTAAGGACAAACAGGCAGCAGATTCCATCACAGGCCTGCAGGCCTTTTCATTTGGGATGTTACACTCATTTCTTTCCTGATCCATTTTGGTCCCTCACTGGGCTCTTTAGTCAGTTGAGTTGAGGCATGGATGAAAAAGTTTTCCTGAGAAGTAACTTAACCCAGTAAATCATTCACAATAATATTTAGAATGACAGATCACTTTTCAACTTCTAAAACCTTGTGGGTTTTGGTGATGCTGTTTAGTTGGCATTGATTTTTTTCCTGAGGCATTACTATAAGAGCAGAGAGTGATGTGTGTGGGAAGGTACAAGTTCTTTCTGGCTTAGTTCTCATGGCAACAAAGACATTTAGAAGAAATGTTCTTAAGTCAAGGATGCCTGGTGTACCTTGCTAAATATACTATTTGCTCTTCTTTTATTTTAGTTACAGGCATTATGTCAAGGTACTGTATAATGAAGTTATATAGAGTCTTGATATGTACAGGTATCAAGTTTTAAGAGGAAAACATGACATAAATAAGCAAAAAAGCCCATGTTACAGTTTAGCTTTAAACAAAGATACATAATTTTCTGTAGCCATACCCATTTTTATCAAAAACCCAACTTGTTCATGAATGTAGTTTTCCCTAAAAGTTATATTTAAAACGACTACTACACCTAAGGCTCAGGGAGCTTGACAAGAAGAGAAAGTATAGGGGCTAGAACGTCTTCTATGAGACTGCATCTTCATCCATGATAAGGAAGCTGTACTTAAGGGAGCTCACTAGTATGGCCATCTAAGTAAGACTTGCCTAGTGGCAACACGAGATAACATGGCAAGGCAGACTGGGGAACACTCACAGGACCTTGCCCCTGGATAAAAAGCTACAAGGGTTGTTTAGTCAGGGAGAACCACTCTTTCCAGTGATGAGTCCTGACAGGTTACCCAATTTTAAGCAATCCACCCTAAACACATGCACACATGAGCAACACAAATTGAGTCAGCAGGTTGCATTCACACACACACACACACACACACACACACTCACACACTCACTCACATATACACACTCACACACTCACTCACACAAACACTCACATACACACACACTCACACACACACTCACATATACACACTCACACACTCACTCACACAAACACTCACATACACACACTCACTCACACACACACTCACTCACACACTCACATATACACACACTCACACACTCACTCACACAAACACTCACATACACACACTCACTCACACACACACTCACATATACACACTCACACAAATACTCACATACACACACTCACACACACACACACCAATAAAATTTTCAAAAGAATTCATGAAGGAGTAGAGGAGGAGGGGCATATGAGGAGTTGTATGGGGAAGAAGAAAGCATGGAGATGATATGAACATAGTTCTCATATACAAAATCTAAAAAACATAAGAGTAATAGTAATAAAATTTAAAATAAGAAAAGGAAGATTCCTTAGGAGTCTTTTCTACACATGTATTTGAGTTCAAATGCTTTGCAGGTAAAGCAGAAGTATAGGTAACTAAAGACAATAATAACCAGTAGAATTTTGATAAAAATTAACTGTAGACCAAAAAATTAGTTACTTTCACTGCATACAGCATTTAAAAATAGTCACAATTGGTAGCATAATACCAGGACTACCCAAATTTTATAAACTAAGAACAAGTACATAACTTGAAAATCACTTGTTTTAGACAGAGATTTGAGATATTTGTTTCATATCTGTATTAATGCTTACTTTTCAGAGACTAATATAAATGATCTCTTCCTAACTACAGCTAACCTGGTAAAACACAAGATTTCTTGTATAAGATTTACGCTCAACAGATCCCTTGTGACTGCACAGAGACTCTCAGACTTGTTTAGCTCTACTACCTTCCTTCCTTCTTTCTTTCCTTCCTTCCTTCCTTCCTTTCTTTTCCCCCCTTGCCATCCTGGGCCAATTTAGTCATATCACACAAAATTATTTCTTATCCATAAACACTATCTTCTGTTTTTCTTGTCAGGAGATATCTTAATTTCATTTTTTTGTTCTTTGCATATAGAATTACATGTGTTAAATATACTTTTAAATCTTATTAACTTTAGCACAACCCAGGAAGAAAGCAAGTTTTAGTTACCACACACCAAAGTAGATGAAAATACACTTATAACCCTACAGAATAGTCCTTTATAAAACTTAAGAAGTCTAGGTACATTGACTAATAGTTAAATATGCTTCAAGTTTTTAAACTTATTTAGACTCTCATGTTTTGTATCTAACAACAATAAATACAATTCTACCTGGTCAATAAACCCAAGCATATTATAAGTTAATGATCTGAACTAATAGGGACTTTTCAAGTAATGGTTTTAATTTTGAGACAATTTGAAATAATTTCTCCATTTTGTCAAATAAACACATACCATTTAATAAATACACAATGGAATACACAGAAACACATATATGCAAAGTTTGCATGCCTTTCAGTTAGTCAGGAGACTATAATACAAATTTACCAGGTTATAGAAAGAAAGTCAAAACTGAATCATATTCGTGAACAAATGGAAAAGCTAAAGTCATCTAGAATCAAGGCTTTTCATTGCAAGTCTTATGCAGTAATTGGATCGACTTTTCAAGTGAAGCCACCTCCAAAGCTCCTGGTGGAGTCTTTTGTATTTTTTATGTTGTTGGTGGCCTTTTGTTGTTGTGTTTTGCTTCTTTTCCTAGTCTAAATTTCTAATGAATCTAGGGATTCATTCCTAGCTATTTACTTTTAGCTAGACAAGGCTGACATAGCAATCTTACAAGTAGCTTGGAAAACTCAACAGACTTAACATGGGCAGGTCAAGAACTGAGAGAGCCAGAGATCTTTACACACCAGAGCTATCTGGGAAACGGCCACGAGATTCCTTTAAAGGAACCATAACAGTCATACAAAGTAGAGGGGCACACAGAACCAAAGTGAATTTACCAAAGAAGGGCCACAAGGTACTACCACAAGCCTGGTGATGACAAAAGGTACAGGAAACTCTCATATGACCAAGGAGAGGGGAAGAAGTCACTACCCGGCAGCACTAGTCTGAGAAATTCTAAGGGCAGTTTGTTAAGCACTTAATTCTGCTCAGTGTGTCTCCAGAACTCCTTTCTTGAGAGTTTTGTCTGATCATTTCAAGAAAAGTCACTGTTCAGGAAATATTCCAAGCCAAAGTGCTGCTTATCTAGCATTATTTCTTAGAGTCACCAGTCTGCCAGACATCCCTTCCTAGTGTCTCAGAGCACCTTGACTCCAAGAGTGTGGGTAACTCAGGAAAACTGACAACCACTCTTAAGTGCACCTTCTGAAAGCTGCGTTCCTTCTAAACCAGGAGTGGGGCATTTTCTGAGGTGTTTCTGTGTGGCATTATTGTAAGTTATGCTAGCAGCTCCATCAGGGCCCTTGTTGTCCAGAGTATCCAGGGTAGGCTGGAGGGAGTGTTTGCTTCTCCAGAAGCAAAGTCCTTCATATATAGAAAGCTTTCAGAAGAGTATTCTGACAGCCACAAAATCCTTCAGCCTCTATCAAACCAATTGTCACTAGCATGGATTCACAAAACACACACAGAGAGAAACTAATAGGTATGGGGAAATAGTAAAGCTATTAAGTGTGAGTACACTACCATGTTGGTCAGACAAAATAGCTGCACAGTGTCTCCCAAGTAGAACCTTACGATTGTGCTTCTACACCCAGATTCCAAAGGGGGGGAATAGCCTGGGACTCCTGAAGGGATTGCTTCACCTGCACAAGTATTTCCCTTCACTAAAGACTTAGCTCATACACCTAAACCAGGAAGACAGGTCAAGGTGGTAGCCTGTCACTGGCCTGCTCATGCAGAAAAACCTCATTTCCAGAGATGTATCCTTTTGAAAAACTCAAGTTGACATGGAGGGTTGGCATCTGGGCATTGCAGAGATGACATCAGTTCAGATGGCCAACCAGCCAGAGCTGCACCTCCCCCTGAAGGGCCACAGAGCAGGTAACAAGTTCCCTTTCTGTGGGCACCATATCCTGGACAGGAGCCTGAACGTGTGGCATCACTCACAAGTTAGCCTAACCACTTCTGCTTATGTCTGTTAAGATGGCTCCAAGCCATAGGGGCCATTGATGAAGAATTTTGGTATTAAAGGAGTTTATGCCTATGCATTTCATATTCTATTTGTCCAAAACTAAGTCTCATCTTTGCAGTAAGTTACTGGCTAAGAGTTTTTTTGTTTTGTTTTGTTTTGTTTTTATGTGATTGAGTTCTGGGACGTTGTGCTCGATTCTGAAAAGCATTGATTTGGAGGTGCACCATGGCCATGTATCTAGGAACAGGGCATGCTGGCCACAAGTAATGTGCACAGTAGGAGGAGAGATTTGTCTTCCAGCCCACACTGCCACCAACAGCGTAGATATGTCTGGAGTGGGGCTTCCTCTTCTACCAGACAAAGATGTAGCTTGTGAGTTCCAGCACAGCATGTTAGCATGGGTCTAATATTTTGTGATGCCAGCCTTACTATCTTCACTAAAGTTTCCTCTGAATTTATGCTGTGGGAATCCTTCTGCAATTATCACTCTGGCACCAGTGACAGTGACGAAAGAGTATGCCACTGGTGGACCAAAGCTAGGACAGCTCCAGCAAGGCTTTGATTCTGGGTCCAGTTCACATTTTCCTTTTTTATTTTAACCTAAAACCACAAGGGGGGATGTGCCACCAAATGAGAGTTTATAGAGGCATACAGGGGAGTCAATGGGTTGTTAAGGGCAATGGCCCATTGTTTCAGTATTGCTCCAGGTCATTCTGTATCAGGGAGCAAGTAAAGTCATGCTTGGCAAATGGGCAGTACAAGCAGTGCTTTAAGTAAATCACTAAATAAATCACTAAATCACCGTTGGATAATTTCTACCTTATTCTACTCCACTTAAGAGGCAGCAATAGTTATGTAATTGTGGCTCCCAAGTGCTAGACCACTGAATCGCCCAAGAACATGTAGATATTCTGTCTTGGCTATTCTTCTGTGTGTTTTCACCCAGGAAGTTTAGGGTCACTTCATATATATTTTTTCCTCGGTTTCCCAGAGAGAAAAGCCTGATGCCAAAGATCCCTCATTTCCAGGTATGCTGTCTCGTTTATACCCAGCAAGTGCCAGAGGTGGCATGAAATAAGTGCTTATTTGGTCCATATCCTTCCGCAGAAGGCTTTCATGAGCTAATTGTCGCAATTTCTAGAATTAGCATGCACGCTCCACATAGAGCTCCTTCTAGGAACTGCACCTTAGGCGCAGAACATTGCTTTTCAAGCAAGTGTACAGCAGGCCTTGTTTTTCTCAAAATGGTTTCTTGTTTTTCCAGACAAAGAAGCAGGAAGAAGAAGAGGGCACAACAGACACGGCAACATCTTCTTCCAACAACCAGGAGAAGGACAGCGGAGTGGGGCGCACAGACGAGAGTTTGCGGAATGATGAGAGCTCAGAGCAGGAGAATGCGGTTGAGGGCCCCCATGGCACATCTTTGAAGAGCAAGAGAGATCTGGGGCAGAGCCAAGACACCCTGGGAAGCCTCGAGCTTCAGTGCAACGAGAGCTTGGCTGGTGGAGAGTGCTTGGACTCCGACTGTGCCGGTAACCATGAGGTGTGTGAAGGATTCCAGCAGTTATTGGAGCTGAAGATCCGAAACCATGGAGACTATGACTTGTACTACTCAAGCAGCACAATTGAATGCAGCCAAGGGGAGCGGGACGGGGTGGAGCATGAGCTGCAGCTGCTCAACGAAGAGCTAAGAAACATTGAGTTGGAGTGCCAGAATATCATGCAGGCTCACAGGCTCCAGAGAGTGACGGACCAATACGGAGATATCTGGACACTGCATGATGGAGGATTCCGAAATTGCAACACCAGCCTGGATACACCAAGGGGGAAACTGGATGACATCATGGAACATCCAGAAAAGTCAGACAAGGACAGCTCAAGTGCATACAATACAGCTGAGAGCTGCAGAAGCACTCCACTAACTATAGACCGGTCTCCTGACAGTTCCCTTCCAAGGATGATCAACCTCGCCAATAAGAAAAACCTGAGAAGCACAGTGACAACCCATCAGTCCCCTTCCAGATTGAGCACCAAGGAATACACATTTGCCAACATCAAAACCAACAACGAAGGATGCAGCATTGAAAGCCTTGAGAAGAGTCTCGAGAACCACCAGTTTCTGGAGCAGGAGAACACAGTCAATGAGCACACCCCCTACCTCTCTCCCTACCACAGCTCTGCCTACAGATATGCCAACATCCCAGCACACGCCCGGCATTATCAAAGCTACATGCAGTTAATTCAACAGAAATCTGCCGTGGAGTACGCCCAGAGTCAGCTCAGCTTGGTGAGCATGTGCAAGGAATCGCAAAAGGGCTCAGAGCCCAAGATGGAATGGAAGGTAAAAATTCGGAGTGACGGGACCCGGTACATAACCAAGAGACCAGTGCGAGACCGAATTCTGAAGGAACGTGCCTTAAAGATTAAGGAGGAGCGCAGCGGCATGACCACAGATGATGACACCATGAGTGAGATGAAAATGGGGCGCTACTGGAGCAAGGAGGAGAGAAAGCAACACCTGGTCCGGGCCAAGGAGCAACGAAGGCGCCGGGAGTTCATGATGCGGAGCCGGCTGGAGTGTCTGAAGGAGAGCCCACAGAGCAGTGGCGAGGGCAAGAAGGAGCTGAGCATCATTGAACTGAGCCACAAAAAGATGATGAAAAAGAGGAACAAGAAAATTTTGGATAACTGGATGACAATCCAAGAACTGATGACCCATGGAGCCAAATCTCCAGATGGCACGAAAGTCCATAATGCCTTCCTGTCGGTGACCACCGTATGACCAGGAAAATGGGACAAGGGGCTTAGAGAGCAAGCTACCAGTTTCGGTAGAGTATGATTGCCTCGTTCAATGTGGCATTTTTATATATATTTTGTGACTTTACAGTTTAAATTTTTTGTAAGCAAAAAGATCTGGTACTTTTTAAGTTGTTTTTCATATGGTAGTACCTTCTTTGGCTAATATCTTTCCTTAACTTGCGATATATTCATAGCACCTGTTTATAGAAAAAATAAAACAATGAAAAAACAAAGGAAAGAAAAAATTGAACAAAAAACGAAGTATCTAATTAATTTCCTATTTTAATGTATCTATTGTAAGTTGAAATCTGGATTTATTTCTCTAATTTTCTTATTTTCTATTTTAATAATTCAATGCCAAAACATGTCTATGCTTACTTCCTGGCATAGTGTATACTAAATCAAATCTTCTAATAAACTACATGCCACATCTTGTCTTATACATGAAGGAACACCTTTTCACATCTTGTTGTACATTTAACACATTAATGGCTGTTGTCTTTGTCTCAGTAATGTGTGGGTGGACAATCTTCCTGTGATATGTAGTGACACTGGTCATGTAGCTAGATAATTGTGTTAAATTGTGACAATAAAAAATAAATTATTGATTATCCTTAAGAAAAGTTATCAAGGACTGTTATTTTCCTTGTCCACTGTGGTTAATATGTTTAGTTGTACATATACTATTAGAAGACTATTAATTGTGAATTACAAATTGTGCACTTTTTCTATCACTTTTTTCAATAAAGTTGTTTTGAAAGACAACTTATAGATCATTGTATCGCATATTTCTACCTGGAACAAATTACATAATAAATGTGGCAGTTCGGTGATGTTAAATTACCCTTTATGACCCTCTCTAGGCTGCCTTTCATATGCTTTTATGTGAGAGAGTCAAGAAACTATTTTGGGAAGAATGGAGAAAGAATATTAGTGAAGGATCTCCTAAGACACATCTGTTTCACCTATAAAACTCACATACTCTGAGAGGCTTCAACAATGGGAACTTACCTCTCACAACTTTGAAGACTACTAAAACCACTCAGTTTTGGTAAAGCACAATCCAGTCTCTAACACATTGTGTTCATTTAACTGAGCATCTAAAACCAAGTTTGGGGGCACCAACTTTGCAGTAATTTTCAACATGTTCAAATTAAATGCCTTATATGTCTTCATTAAAGGGTTAATTGATAACTGCCCAGGCAGAGTTTTTTAATCTAACTTTTCATCATTTAAACATATAACCATATTACATGCCAATCATAATGCCTACAGAATGGATGGCAACGTTAACTATGTATGCGAAGTTTCATTTAATTCAATGGTTTGTTTGCCATAATGAGGACACTGCATCTAAATATTTCTAGTTAGTTTCCTGCTTGAAAACCAGAATGACTCCCTATTAGCTCTTGAATCAGTTTCAGGCATCATCACTACACTCAAGCCTCCCCATAGCTTCCCCCCCTCACTTCTCTGAGATTTCTGTAACAAATCTTATAGCTTATTAGAATGGAACAACATACATGTTTTCTTTGGGGAAACTGTTGATTGGCAACACATTTTCTTAGCTCTTTAGCATGCACTGTTATGCACATTATCATTTTCCTGGGATTTCATTCACAAATAAATCACATACATAGGCCTTCTTCATGAAGGGACAGCCTTGACTCTCCACTTTTATAACTCTCTAGTTAACTTCCATTCGAATAATAATGAATACTACTTACCTTACATTATTTTATGAATTTTTATTTCCCTCTTTGATTTTCATGCTTTCATTCTATTGCTGTTATTAAATACTCTGACAAAAAACTTCATCCTACACTTCTAAGTCACATCGCAGCATTGACGGAAGTCAGCGTAGTAACTTGGTTGCTGCCTTGCTCTTCGACTCACTCACTAGCTTCCTTATACAACTCTGGGCCACTTGTCCAGGAAATTACTCACAGTGGACTTGGCTCTGCTACATCAATTATTAGTCAAGACAGTCCCTCTAAGACATGCCCACAAAAAACCAACTGGATAAAAGGAATTGCTCAATTGAGATTGAGTCAAATTGACAGGCAGTGCTAACCAAGACAACCATATATATTGGTCCATTTGCATCTTTCTTCTTCTCCGACCTTTCCATCATTGCATCTTTTTGAAGAGCAATCAAATATAGGAAAATAAACTCATTTTATTTCCCTATAATTGAAAGCTGAATTCAAAGTTTTTAATAATAATAATAATATCAAAGTAAGCAAATTGAAGATTTCCCTGCTTCTTAATTTTAGCCATTGTTAATGGAATGGCTAAAACTATTCCACATACACCCCAAGGACTTTCTTTATTTTGTAGTGCTGAGGATTGAATCGAAGACTTTGCACATGCTAGGCAAAGCATTCTACTAAGCCAGTCCCTAGTTCTAGAGTTCACTTTGTCTTAAGGTTTCTTCTAGGGATGCCTGACTCTCCTGAGTTCAATTCTTTCCAACCAAGTTCTAACACAATCTGTTCCTTTTCTTAACACGCATGACCCAACAGGTACATTTTCCAGAAGAAACATGCACCTTTTCCAAAATGTAATGTTTTGCAAATTACCAGTTTAATCTTTCTTTTAGTAAAGTATGCTTACCAGATTTCTAAAAATGTGGTTTATTTTTCACATCTGTTTTTATATAGTTATACAAGTTGAAGCAGCTCCCTTAAAATTTGTTGAAAATCTTAAGTGTGTCATGCTCTACCTATATAAACAACTTTTTGATAAGCTTATTCAATGATAAATCTGTTGCTCTTGGCTATATGTGAAATATTCTTGGCTATATGTGAAATATTTTATTTCAGTTCAAAAGAAATACATGGATCTAAAGAGGAAAATATTTTACTTTGGCTTATCTTGAAACTGTGTTTTTAACTCTTGCTTTTTATAAAAAGTTGATATGACAGGATTGGTATTTAGATCCATATTGATGAGAACCTAAGGGGACAGGAAAGAGTCTAAGTGCAAAGGCTATTTTGTCATCATATTCCTCGAAGAAGTCTACCATTGCTTTCCTGGTTTTCCACACTATGCTTTTATGAACACCTACTGTATGTTGAATATCACCTTTCCGTAGCTGCATCTTGACTTGACTCCCGTACTGCTGGCATGTCTACATTGCTCATCTGCCTCAACTCAACCTGTTCGTTTTTGCCTCTCTTGACCATCCTATGGAGCATTGGCTCTCTGCCTCATATTCTTTATGATGTCATTGCTGTTCCCTTGTTCTCTTGTGCCTGTCACCTGCAACTCTTACTCTTAAGTTGCTGCTTTCCCTGTTCATTTACAAAGCACTATAATTTCTTTTTCAAAATGCACAGACTGTTTCCAGTGATCTTCAGACATCCAGAGACTTGATTGGTTACTCACACCTGAACCTTGTCTCCATGTGCTCCCTCTCCATCCTATCCTTCCTGTGGCAGCAGCATCTGTTCTCCTAAGCGCCATTTTCCTCCGTATATTTGGATAACTTTAAAATCTGATTTCTGTGTCTTTCCACCTGATCTCTCACAAATCTCCATGAAGTTTCTAATTCAAACCCCCAATGCAAATGAAAAACCTAGGCCTTTGGTAAATAGCTTTTCTGACAGTCTCTTAAACTAATAGTCTTCAAATTTTAATGAATATGTAATTAAGTGTTATGCGTTATTGTTTTCTATTAATTAAAGCATATTATTTCTTTGAATAATTATCAACTCAACTAACTGCATATATAATAACTGATACTTCCTATTATTTCTCAATAAAGTTAAACATTACGTCAGACTCATTGACTAATTTACTTCTTCTAGGAAAAAAAGGTAGTAGATTTTGTAGAAATTCTTGACCTTGCCACTTATAGATTTGTAGAAGTACCCAGGGCTTACCTCTACTCCACAAAGGAAAACCAAAGCAACCTGGGTAGAGTTGCATTTGAGTGGAATGGCTGTAGGAGAACATCAGAAGTGTGTGGGAGATAAACTAGAACCTAGTAAAATACAGAGATTGGAGACAGCAGTGTACAAAGAGAAAATGAAATACTTCCGCAGACTGAAGGAGGGATATCTCCCCTCTACAGGGGTAAGAGTTGAAAGGAACAGATTCCAGAAATGCTGTCAATGTTGATGCTAGCACATCTAGCTATTGAAAAGCTATGCAATCCTCTGAGGCCTGCATAATATTATAAACAAGCCAAAATTTTCATAGAATCCTTATCTTTCCAGAAGGCTTCTTATCACCTCTTAGCAAGTTTCTAGTGCGCCAAAGTCAGTAGCTATGTCAAGAAGGGACAACTTGTCTTAAATTAAACTTCTCGGGGGGAAAGACCTGCATATCCCAAACTTGTGGACCCAATAGTCATTCCAATGCAGTAGTATGTAGTAACCCAATTTTGGAGAGCTTCTTTCTTGTCCTGCTGTCTAGTCTGCCTGGTCCATGCTTGGAAGGAGGAGTGTGGATTGAGGAATGGCAGGAAGGAAATTTTAAAGATACAAGGGGATCGGAAGGTTGAGTTGGGGGAATAACAGAGAAGGAGAGCAAGGAAAGAGATACCTTGATAGAGGGAGCTGAAGGGGGCTTAACAAGAAATCTGGCACTAGTTAAATCTCCATGGATCCACAAAGATGACTCCCAACTAAGAATCTAAGCAATAGTGGAGAGGCTACCTTAAATGGCCATTCCCTATAATGAGATTGATGACTACCTCATATGCCATCCTAGAGTCTTCATCCAGTAGCTGATGTAAACAGAAGCAGACAAAGAGCTAAGCACTGAGCCAAATTCCTGGAATTCAGTTGTAGAGAGGGAGGAATAATGAGCAAAGCGGTCAAGACCAGACTATGAAAACCCACAGAAACAGCTGACCTGATCTGACCAAGTGGGAGCTCACAGACCCTAGTCTGACAGCTGGGAAAACAGCATAAGCTCTAACCAAGGCCCCTGAATGTGGGAGTCGTTTGAGGGTCCCGGGCAATCTATGAGGTCTCTGGCAGTAGAACCAGTATTTATCCCTAGTACACAAATGGGCTTTGGGAACCCATTCCCTGTGGAGGAGTACTCTCTCAGCCCAGATACACGGGTGAGGGTCTAGGTCCTGCCCCAGATGATGTGACAAACTTTGACGATCCCCCATGGGAGACCTCAGCCTCCCTGAGGAGTGGATGGGGAGTAGAATGGGGAGTTTTTGGGGGGAATGAGAGGATGGGAAGGTGAGGGAACTGGGATTTATATGTAAAATAAGATTGTTTTTAATTTAAGTAAAATTAATTTTAAAAAGGAAATTTTTAAAGATACAAAAGAAAAGACAGAGACACAGGATAGAATTGGGAGGACATTCAGTGAATACTGAACTGACCATGTTTATTGTTCAAAGTCTTTTTATACCTCCATCAAAAGAGAGGAAGAAGGCAAAAGACTTCTTCAAGATACAGAGAACAAGCAAGTGTAATTGCCTTCTCAATACCCCAAACATCAAGTAATTGTATCCTGAATTAAGTATTCTGTTGTTTAGACAGGACATGTAGTGCCCACACCTTAAGCCAAGTATCCTGCTGCATTTACAACCTTGTTGTTTCGCCTTGGAAGAGCAATAATAGGCTATAACTCCCTGACCTTATGTCAAAATGGAATGAAATCAATTCTATGGGTTCCCGTACTAGTACAGTTGTGGGTGTCTCATGATCCAAGTTTGGCATTGAGGCACATCTCTGACTTAAATTTGCAGGGTGCCCTGTGCTGCAGAGAACAGGTATTTCTCAGAGTGGAGGGTTATAGAAGGAAAGTACTGTCCTCAAGACACAGGCTAGGACGCTTGCCTGCTTGCCAGGCACATATAGATGCATGGCAGCAGCAGGAATAACATGTGGTCCATCCTGAGATGCTACCACTCCACTTCTCTGCTACCACATACAGGTGCATGCTGGGAGAGCCTTGAGAAAAGCAGGAGCTCCAGCTGTAGCCATTCTGCAAGCACGTAGCCTAAGACAGTCTGAAGAGAAGCTTCGCTAGTGCTGGCCCTGCCCCATGACCTTCTCACTCCAATAGACACTAAGTCTGAAGGAATCAGAAAAGCCTAGCCATCACCCTGCCCAGCTAAGGGAGGCCCAAGAGGAATGTTGCCCATCTCCGACCATCAGCTCTTTCAGTTTGCTCCATGGAAGGCACCAGAAAAGAAAGAATCAGAGGAAGAAAGGAGGCCCCTGGAGCAACTTTCTAGCTCTGATGGCATCTTACCATGTCCACTCCTAGCTATTGTCCAGTCACCAATACATACAACTGTGGGCTCCTGTTCCACTCAGAAGCATCAGCAGATAGAAGCACCAAATAGCCATTGCTGCCACACCTATATGGTCCCCTAGGACAGGTCAACCGTACATCTCGTCTGACTATCAGTCTATCTGTTAGAAAGACTGAGTAGGAGTGTGACAAAGGAATAGAGACTTTTCTTATGGAGCGCTTGACCCATACCATTTTCTGGTAAGAAGACAGTGTTTCAACCCCCACAATACTAGTGCTATTAGTAATGCCACAGAGCCCAATGGATAAAAAAGGCAACCGTGCCTAAGATAACCCCCATCACCTGATTAAAGGCTGTATAACCATTCCAGATATAAGCACATAGTATGGATTTCACATACAATGCTGTCCACATCACACCTGCCTTAACTACTACCATGCTCCCAATCTAGGATGTCCAGCAGAAACAGAACACACTGTATACCAATAAGAGGCGAAGAAACAAGAGACTGTACTTCATGCCCACCTGGAAATAATGGCAACATTGCAGACTGCACTAATGCCTGCAGACACAGAGAAATTACTTACTCAGAAGAACATTAAATGGCAGGGACCACTGGTCTACTACATGTGCAAATTTCAACATAGAAACACAGGAAATATTTTTAATTGGGTCATATGATTATCACCAAAAGGTCAGAAATCTTTAAGTTACAGACATCAACGCATTTTAAATGGATGAGAGACTTGATAGAGAATTCAAAGAACTGATTTTTAAAAAGCCAGCGATGGCTAAGATCTAAGTGGCTGAAGATAAACCATTCACTGAAATTGATAATAAAATGCAGATCCAGCAGAGAAATGCATGTTTTGAAACAGACCCATATAGAAATTGAAAGTTCAATAATTCAAATGAAAAACTCAGTGGAAAGCCTAAAGATATGTTAGATCAAACGGAATAGAGAATATCTGACAGTGGAGATGGGTCTTTTAAAATTTCTTATTCAAGCAGGAAAAAAACAGGGAAAGAAAGAATGAAGAAAGCACTCGGTATCTTTGGGATACCACCACATTCAGTGATCAAACACCAACACCATCCAAAGGCTGCGAAACAAAGGGTAGCACACAAGAGAAAAACATAGTGAGCGTAGTAAAAGCAGAGGGATGCTGGAATTCTGGAACTACATAGACATCAGCATGCTGAGGTTCACTGAACCCCAAACATATATGACCAGAAAAGATTCTCATCATGGCATACAAAAATCAAAGCACAAGACAAATACAGCATTGTGAGATCTGAGAGGGTAGTCCTAAGACATATTGAAGGATAACTCCATTAAGAAACGGTTCCACTACAAACACCCTCCAGGTCAGAGGATGTAACATGATGCATTCTAACCCAGAAGGGAAATAACTGCCAAACAAGAATCCTGTGCCCAGCATTGAATGAGAAATAAAGACCTGAGATTAGTAAAAATGGAACTGACTTATTGCCATCAGCCCAGCCTTACAAAACATACTGACAGGAAATATGCCTACCGAAGTAAATGAATGAAAATTATCTTTTAAGGATATACAAAAATATCAGTGCTGTTCCCAGCTGCCACAGGAGACCAAATGGCATTCACAAACAGGATGTGGCTTGTCTCCCTACATGTTGTTTGTCAGGGGTCTCCAAAAGCCCCTCCCCTAAAACAACACAGGCTGTGCTATTGTCCTTGGTCACCCCAAGCTAGATGGCATGATATACATTATTTTGGTAAATTGCCATATGCAGTTATGTTCACTGAAAAAGGTAGTTCTAGAAGCAGTTTCCCTCCCCAACCTTTCAGACCCAACCATGTTTATCTCAAAGTGTCCCCAAAGGCCTTTGTCAGGAAATGACCCCCCAATAAAAAAAAACAGCAAAAGCATCCAAGAGTTTAAAAAAAAGCCACAATGTCCTTACAAACAGCTAGGAGATAGCCAGTTTCTAACAGGTTCTATTATTTTGTATCCAATTACATAAAATTTCCTGTAGCAGGAAAGAGAAGAAAGAAGTTCAACCATAGGAAACTCATCTTTGGAGGAAAAAAACTCAATCTAGAATTCAGCTGGCTGCTTCAGTTTCCCCAGGTGATTTCTAATGGGTGTTCATAAGCCCCTGATTTTGATGGTGTTAACTTTCTTCTGTTATTTCTCTTTTTTGGGAAAAGTCGCATCCAATGGGACATGATTATTCCAGTACCTTCTCATCTTGAATTCCCATCCGACTGCTCCAATGGGGTTTGTCCAGTTGGTTTCTGTTGTATGACTTGAGTACCTGACTAAATGATGTTTTACTATCTGTTGCTTCTATCTCCCAGTTGCTATTTATTCTCTTTTGTATTTATTCTCTAGTATAATGATCTGCCAGGCAGGATGCACCTAGTGGTAAAATTGTGGCATGACTATTAAGGTGATAACTTTCTAGATGGTTTTGAGACCTGTTACATAAAAGGGAACTCTCACATAGTTCTGTAAACTTCTCAAACCATAATGGATAAGGTAGTCCCATGCCCTCAGGAGGAACTTAGAACTGCTTTTTGTTAATTGGATAGGTTGTCCAACAGTCCTGTGTTTGTAACTATAGATTGGTGTTACTCCCAGCCCTCATCAGAGAGATTTTTCCCGTGGCTGGTAGTTAATACAGACACTCATAACTGGTCCAACTATTGATAAGTGACTATTGGTGTATGACCCTAAGTGGGACATCTACACCACCCCTTCGGAGGCTCAGAGAACATTGTGTAAGAGGGGACGGAAAGAATGTAAGAACCTGAGATGGGGAACAGGTTCTAAGAAGTGGATCAATACAGACATGGAAATTTTTAAAAATTTCTTTAAATAACAATGAGGGATAGAAATACAACATGCATTTCCTGTGAGACGTATCAAAAGCACTATTCACTGCAAGTTTACACTTATTGCTGTCTACATCAAAAAATAAAATGATTCCAATGTTGTGGATATAGCTCAGTGATAGAGTATTGCCTAGCATGTACAACCTGTTCTCTCTCTAACCCATCTCCCTCCCTCCCCTCTCTCTCTCCCCCTCCTCCCCTTCCTCCCCCTTCCCTCTTCACCTCCTCCCTCTGACCCCTGTCCCAGAGCTGTAACACTCACATACCTCAATAAATCACAGCATGTCCGAGGGTCAAGTCATCATCACAGGCTTTGTGATGTGTTTTATGTTCATCCTCCTTATCTTTCTAAACCCCTCACACCCTACACTAACTACCAACTGCAGTGTTCCATTAGCATTTTCAGAGGAAGGATTCAAGACACTCCTACTCCCTCATGAAGAAAAGTCTGATGCTGAGACCTGTATTGTTACTGTATGTGTATTTATTTGTGTGTGTGTATGCTCCATGTGTGTGTCTTATGCCCTGAGAGATCTAAAGAAAGTACTGAGTCCCCTGAAATGTGGAATTATAGATGACTGTCACATGGGTGCTCTAATCCAAATCCAGGAGCTCTGCAAGGGCAGCAAGTGCTCTTAACTGCTGAATAACCTCTTCAGATTCCTATTTCATTGAATTTTTAAAAGTTTATAGTGGGACTGGAGAGTTGGCTCAAGTTCAGTCCCTATACCCACATGGTGGTTTACAACTCTAGCCCATGATGACCTGACCTCTGCACACAGGCACACAGGTAGTATACATGCATATGTGCACATGAAACACTACAAGTGTGTGTGTGTGTGTGTGTGTGTGTGTGTGTGCGTGTGCGTGTGTGTGTGATGACTTGTGGGAGTTACTTCTCCCCTTAAATCTTGTGGATCTTGGTAATCCAATTCTGGTTGTTAGGCTCAACATCAAGTGTCCTACCCAGCAAGCCCTCTGGGAGGAAAAAACAATACTTTCACAGGGTCAGCCAAGACAATCAGAACAGATATTTATATTAGGATTCATAACAGTAGCAAAATTACACTTATGAGGAAGCAATGAGAGAATTGTACAGCTGGGGGCCCACCACAACATGAGGATCTGTATTAAAGGGTTACAGCATTAGGAAGCTTGAGAACCCTTAAGCCCTCTCCATCAGCAGGCCCTGGGCCTTTTAAGATCATTAAGCATATTTAAATATGCATTTGAATTATGCATACCAATATAAAATAAACCTTAAAAATCATTTTGTTGTACGAAAATAAATGGATAAGTGGCCACAGGTCTTCTAAGAAAATGAAAAAAAAAGTTGAAAGTATAGATTATAAAGGATCACCAATTATGATGCTGCCCCCTGGAAAACCCATGTTTTGTTCCATCTGATCCTAAAATGCAACATGGATGAGAATGCAAGATTTGGTTTTCACTCAAGGAAAATTTTATTCCTGTTTAAAAGAAAAAGTACCTCGTGGCAGAGAATGGAGAAGAGGGGGAGAAAATACATTCCCTTTACTCATGGAGATCAGACCCGGGACAGACAAACAGTCACATGGCAGGAAGGAAAGCTTAGAGAAGGAGTGAGAATGTGAGGGCAAGTGGGTAGATCAGAAACGATGAAAAGTTACATTTTCTGAGTAGTTCAGGAAAGGGGGCAGACATGTGAACCAGTGTGGCTGCACTGTAAGATACTGTGCTAGAAAATGGAGATTCTAAGAGGGGGCAGTGCAGTGTTTACTAAAGACATCATTCTACCTCTGGTATGACTTAAGGGGATGTTGCCTTCTAGGGGTGACCCCTTGGCCAGGTTGACACAGTCCACATGGAATATGAGGTCTCTACCCAGAAATTCTATTCTCTTGACCAAGGGAGTTATTTTCTTACTGGGCATTCATTGCTATTATAATATTTCATCCTCTGAACAGGTAACCCTAAAATCATTTAGGAACAAGGTCAGGGATAAGAACCCTCAAACTTCTGGCAACTTTGGTCTTTGGCAAGGACAAGGCTGCCAAGAGTTCCAAGGGCATTTCTGGCTTTCAGCCAGGCTACAAGATTTCTGTCTTTGGTGTCAGTAGTGCTTACCAAACTCTTAAGTTCATCTCTGGCCAAGAAGCCCACAAGATAACATGCAAGCCACACTCACACAGTAGATCAGTCCACTGTTGGGGAAATTCAGCACCAATGCTCCGAGATGGATCTTGTCATAGGGTCCCGAAATGTCAGTCATTGAGATAACAGCAACCTAGCTTCACACTGTCACCTTCAGCAGCACTCTTAAGCTTTTAGGGACTCAGGCCAAATCGGGATTTGTGAATTTGACACAGAAAACAATTTTAGGAGTAGCCCAGAAAACAAGGATTTTTAAGTAGGCTTGAGCATGAGGAGATGTCAATGCTATCAAAGCACTTGCCTTATGCCCTGCTGCCAGCGCCACCAGCCACCAGCTGAGCCCACCACCATACTGTGCCTGATCCTCTGAAAGCCAGAGCCAAAAGAACCTCTGCCTCTCTGGAGCCTTGGCATTAATTTTGGAGAAGACATGAACAAACCACTTAAAAAACTATGATGGGTTTTAGATAGCCGTGATTGGCCCATGGTTCTGACCTCACAAGGGACCATTGTGAGGAATGAGAATGGCCCACCCATACAAGGCACTCACTGGGCCTGGAAATTGTCCTTAGGCCACAGTGAAACTGTTGGTTGGCTGCCGAGGACTTGACTCAAGACTTTAGTCCTGAGAGCTTTATTTTTTATTGTCCCTCTTTGGAACTAGACATCTGTGATCACCGCTGACCTGAATTATCGTGAGTGTGCTGACCAGTGGGTTGGGTTTGTGCCTACATTTTGACATAGTATTTTTGGAGATTTAGTTTGTGCATGAGCTTCAGTTTATCTTATTATCAATATCTTCTATTATTCTCTATCCACTTATCTTTGACATTCTGTACATTGGTTTAGTGCTTTACCTCTTGTAAAGTTTATATTAGCTGGAAAAGAAAAGTTTGATTTTGCCAGGCACTTGGAGTTGGAGTATACCCATCTGCTTTGTTACTTCCCTCAGCCTTTCTCTGTGGTTATAAATTCCCTTATCATGTTAATAGTCTTCTGCCCACCACACCACTCATTACACAAAACATGTTCTGGGGAATCTAGAGGAACAATTTCTTCATGGCCTCCAGTGTCGTGGCCAGGCTGTCATCCTTTTGATGTCCATAAATATGAGTATAAGGAACAGGAATTGAGGATCATGACTGTAAAGATAACGAGGTCTGCACTAGTTGGAATCATTAGAGAATTTGAGGATTTGAGTGAAAAATGACCTTAAAGAAGCCTGTGTGTTTATTCTATCTAATTCATAACCATGGCATTTACCCAGGCTAGCCCAAAGCTGACTGAGTCCATTCTTGTTGTTACTGCTGCTGTTATTAAAGTCCAAATGTCCTCCTCAAGGTTTGAATGTGAGAGGTCTCATGTCATCTCAAGTCTGAGTTCTTGATCTCCAGCAGGGGCTGCTGTTCAGGAGGTTGTAAAACCCCATGGTTGTAGTACCCAGCAGGAGGAATTGGGTCTTTAGAAGCAATAGGACATGCCAAAGTCATGTAAGCAACTACTTCAAACTCATCTTCCCAAGTCCCCAGACATGGCTTCCTTGTCCTGCTGAAAGCTTGAGTCAAAGCAAAATGTACTACATGTTGCTTCTTTTTTTTTTTTTGGTTTTTGGTTTTTTACGAGACAGGGTTTCTCTGTATTGTTTTGGAGGCTATCGGTCCAGTCCGACCTCGAACTTCTTAGAGAATTGATCATGGCAGTGAGGAAACTAACACAGTCCTTAGAGACAGAAGGTGGGGAATTTCTGGGTTTTGTGTTTTGTTTTTTTCAGTGGACATGTTTATTAATAGAGTGTCAACTTCTCCAAACCTACAGCTGGTATTTCGCCTTATTTCCATGCTGCATCATTAACAATGGCAAAGCTAACCAGAGGCTACTCAAAGAGAACTAAGCTTTTATAACTCACTTTTCTTTTGTATGCAGAACGTAAATAGATGAACTCTAGAATGCACTTAGCCACTAAGGGAATGTAGACAAATCCCGATGCAATAAAGACGAGCTGAGATGCTGTGCACTGTTTAAGGGTTCCTGGTGCTGCATCTCCGCCACTAACTGAATCTTGTGCTAACACCAAACGGAGTTGGGGAAAACACACTAAGTTGACTTAGGGGCTGTGCATAGGAGCCAAAAGGCAGGACAATACTAAACATTGCTGAGAGCATCCACCCCAGGAAGGACTTTATCTTCCAGGAACACCATCCCCAGTGCTGACATGGCTTTAAATGGTTGTGAATAACTGTGATTGGTTCATTTCCTATGACCTCACAGAAGCCACTACGAGGAATCCCAGACTCCGCCCACATGAGGCACTGACTAGCACTGCAGAGAAACTTTTGCTTAGTTTCCAGCAAAGCTGTTGGTTCATGTAAACTTTGTAGACTTTGATAGTACTTACCTCCAAAAAGCAGACACTGTTCATCGGCTTTGACATCCAAATAGTGAGTTTGTTTCCTGGTTTGTTAGTTTTGATTTATATCTCTTAATTGGTTCTGGGTTTACTTTGTGCTTTCAATTCAATTTCTTTTTACTAGCCTCATATTTCTATACTTAGGCATGGTTCTTTGACAATGTCAGTTTTTTATTTAAATTTCATTTTAAATTTTTTCATTTATCCCAGTAGCCACCCCCCTTTCCACTTCCTGTCCACTCCTCAGAGTGGGTAAAGCCTTCCTTGTGGAGTCAACAAAGTCTGACATACCAAGTCGAGGCAGGACCAAACCCTCCCCACTGTTTCAAGGCTGAGTAAGGCATCCTACTATAGGGAATGGGCTCCAAAAGACCACTTCATGCCCCTGAGATAGGTCCTGATCCCACTGCCAGCTTCTCGTAACAGATCAAACCACAGAACTGTTACCCAAATTCAGAGGGCCTATTTCGGTCCCATGCAGGCTTACCACTATCAGTCCATAGGTTTAAAAAGTTTTATTAGTATGGACAAGCTGTAAAACAAAAAGATATTTCATCAACATGTGTAAGCTTATCACATCTACCATTGGTATTATCTCCTAAAATCTTTGAAGCACTTAAATATTTAAGCACATCTGTCCTGGTAACTATCTTCCATACTTGCTATGTTGCAGACCAACACCCTGCAAAAAGGACCAAAGACATGTCATGTGCATCATGAGGTACAACCCATTCCATTACAGCATCCCAGTGTCAGGGAGGGCTACCATCCTTTAGATAACCATCTATATGAATTTTAGATAAATGAATTGACTATTGTAAGTGTAGAGGTGATGTCTGTAGTAAGAATTCTTCAAGAACTTCAGTGTCCTAATGCAAAGGGCCCTAAAGGGTTCATTCTCCGACTAGCCCATACCCATGTTCCTAACAAGCAGCACAGACTTCCTGAGTCTGTCCACCTTGTGACTATGGCACTTTTTACAGTGTTACTGTGTTCTTAACGTGTCCTCCTCAAGGTGTGATAGGAATGGTCTCACACCTTCTCATGTATCTGAAGGCTTGGACAGGAGGTGCTGTCTGGGGAAGTCATAAAAGTCCAGGGCTATGGGAAGCAGCAGGGGGAATTGGGTGACTGGATGGAGGAGGGGGGAACTACCAAAGTCAAGTACCCAGCTGTTTTAGACCCATCTGCCCAAGTCCCAAGCTTGTCATCTGTCATTCCTCCTCCTTCTGAGAGCCTGAGAGTTGAGTTACCCTTTGCCCTTAATTTGCATCTCACTGAGGATTTGCTCACAGTCATGACAAAAATTATACAGTCCCTTGTACTAGATAGAGGAATCTCTGCATTATTCTCTGCTCTCACTGGTCCATTCCTTACTGTGACATCACAAAAAGCCTCTGTGAGAAGCTATGAAACTTGTTCACAGTGGGCTGCTGTTTGTCTTGATGTTGTAGGGAAACTCCTGTTGGATGGAGAGCATCCATTGGTCCAGATAAACTGGATAAATTGAACTTCCCTAATCTCTTGGACTGTGACACTGAAAGATTTTCCTCTTTGTTGGATTTTGTACCCTGTTTTCCTTTTTGATCCATGCACTCAATGCTTGTGCTTAACTGGTCCATTGAAAAAGAAAATTTGCCATGTTCTACTTTGGTTCGTTTTTCTCATTTTAAACCTTAACTGTGTGATGTAAGGCATCCATTCCTCTGTAACACTTTTGGGGATGCAGAGTGACCTGGGATCATTTCCTCTGCTCTGTTACATTGCAGCTTCCCCTTACATGTCCCAAAGGCCCCCATTTCAGTTAAGGTTCTACCTATTGCTTCATGGCTCTAGTCAGGATCCCCATCTCTCTGAACCTGGGGTTACAGACACAAGATCCATGTCAATCGTCTATTTCTACTTCAGAAAATGACACAAATCCATTTTTTATGGCTGAGCATGGGCCTCCTCACTTGACCTGCTTTCATGCTTGTGGTCAAATAGTTTCCCCCATAAAATTATCCTAGGATTCCCTGTTCAACTCACTGTAAACATAAAGCATCAACTATGTCATGTCTTTTTAAACTTTGTGTGAAGTACCAAAGATGTACAAGTGGATCCTCGTCAAGGATATTGGAGTATGCTCGTGTGGGGGGGGTGGGGGTGTGTGTTAGTTGTTTTGGGTTCAGCCTCAGGGTAATACTGCCTTACAGACTGCTTGGAATTATCTTTCCTAGCATATTTGGTGATGCATCTTAGGAGTATCAGTCCCTATTATAAGGCCAGTAGTTAAGATCTATCATGCAAACTGCTGGTCAGAAATAGTATTACTCTTTCCATCTTATCCCCAAATTGATTAGTTTACATGTTTTCTAATACCCCAGAATTGATCATCACTCCTAGAGTGTAGTAGCTAGAAGGCAACAGGTGGTATATAGGTGTAATAACATCTTATCAATGTTGTTTTATGATTCAAGAAATCTTTCAGAATTATCAACTCTCTAGAGTTAGCTTGCATCATATATACACCCAGGATTCCCATAGACCCTACTTGTCTTTCTTTCATACTTCGTATCTTAATTTGCATCTTCTCTTTGGGTGATGCAGGCCGAGGGTTTGTCAGGCTTGTTCACTCTTTCAAATCACCAGATCTTTGTTTTGATCTTTCTTTGTTCTAAGTGACCACTTATTTCAGCTTGGATCTTTCTTATGCTTTCTCATAATTGCTTTGGGGTTTGGGTTGGTCTATTTTATTTTTAGCCTCTGAACCTAAGGTGCATCATTAAGATGTTTGGTGTAGCAGTGATTTTTCATGATGTAGAAATTGAGAGCTGCCAGCACTTGGAAGGCAGAGGCAGGTGAATTGCTGTGAGTTCCAGACCAGCCTGGTCTACAAGAGCTAGTTGCAGGACAGCCTCCAAAGTCACAGAGAAACCCTGTCTTGAAAAAAAAAAGAAATAGAGAACTATAAACTTGTCTCCAAGACTTTTGGGGGTTTTGTTTGTTTGTTTATTTTTTTCCAGCATCTTGTTCAACGGGAGAAAAAGTGGTAGTAACATACTTGGTGAAATATAGCATGTTTCAAAGATTTATTCTATCAAGAGTCCTACAGGACCTCCCACCCTGAGGAGGGGAGGGAATGAACTTACCTTGTTTACATTCCTGGCATCAGAGAACAACAAAAGACAAGAGGTGAATGAAAAGAAAAATAGCAAGAGCTCCTCCATGTCAGGACCGGCACCATTTACCCTCTGCCCTGGGGAACTGGATATAGACGTCCACACACTGAGGAACACTAGCTCTTGAGACTGATATAGAGTAACATGCACAGTGAACTTTGGGATTAAGAAACTGCAACTAGGGGATTGTGTTAGGGAGATTCCTTAGTCGGCAAAGTACTTGTCAAAAAACAATGATGACCTATATTCTTGTCCCAGCACTCACATGCAATGTCTACATCGCTACTCTTGAGATACTCAGGAAGGAGTCTAGAACTCGTGAGCTCCAGAACTTATGAGAAACTGTTATCAGCAATCAACGTAGAAGGCCAGAGAGAAGAGAATTGTGAGGTTGACTTAGGGATACATCAACAAGTACACACAGAAATGGGCGCATAGATCACATGCACCCATGTGCACATGGGCACACAGACACACACACACACACACACACACACACACACACAATCATGCTTGGAAAGGTTTCAGTAACTGGTGAGGATGGAACTGTGGGTACAGCACACTAGGTCCTAGAGGCCAGCTGAGCAAGGAGCCATCCATGTTCATAGCACACATAGGTTCCTCTGCTAGATCCAGAATCTGTTTTTATCTAATTAGAATTAAGGATCCATGAAGTACACAACATCTAACAATCATAAACACAGACCTGTATATGGTCAGCCAGTTCCAGGAATGCAGTTTTGTGAGTCATCATCCCTTTAGAGTGCGCTTGTTTGTGGTGAAACTACCTTGGTGTCTTCCATGCTTCAGTAAGAAACTCACTGGTTCACTAAAATGTGGGTGAAATCATCTCTTCTTTAATCTGTCTTCACTGACCTATCTAAGGTAAAAAGAAATTTGGTTATATTTACCTCAGGAAATGTTACACAGTGCAATTGGCACCAAGAACAAGAAGGAGCAGAATCTGAATCTGACTGAGGGAAGAGCAGCTTTTCATGATATCTGTTATGAGTGACATGAAATGAAGCCAAAGTTAATCTGTCTGGGAGCAGAGTGCCCACTGGGACAAGTTCAAAACAAACTTCCTTCATGTGGCACATGAGATTCAGTGTCTCATGTTCCCTGTGATGAGGAATAAGATGCATAGCCAATGCCATACTGCCTTTGAGTATTGTTGTCTTCCTGTGTAGTACAAGATGATATTTCTCACTTATGAGTGCAGTGCACCTATTAAGTACAAGGATATTTCCTAAAATGGCTGATGGACTAAAGAACTTATCAGCATTTCTGAAAGTGGTATATACTGGAAAGATGACAAACATACTGTGGCATCAGTAACATGGCCTTTACTGCATAGAATACATGCAACTCAAGTTGACCTATCTTCCCTGAAAGCATTTGCCCACATAAGCAAGAGTTATACTGGGGAAGGGTTATAAAGAGTCTCTCCCATGAACTAGACTCTGATTTAGGAGGAAGAGTGAGAAAAGAGAAGGGAGAAAAATGGAGGGATTGGCTTGCCCTTTGTTGTTTATCCACTCATTGGTTCACATCCACAGCTGGCAGGAGAAAGCACAAAGTACATCTATGCCTTTCTAAACATTTGTTTTTACAACCTCCAATTACTAGTGCTGTCGTCCTTGGTTAATCAGCTAGGGAAACTTTTTTCAGTGAGTAGTGGTTACTTAAGTTCTTGAGAATAAGTGACTATTGTTGTAACACAATGGACCAACTCTCAGGATGGAAAGAAATTTGTATCTTGCTTTCCAAAATATGTCTTTAGAGTTAGTACAAAATAATTTAATCAATGTTGAAGGTCTTAAAATTTTGACAAACTATTCAGTACTAGAAATATGCTTGATATGATTTTCAGAGTTTCAGTGAATAGTGACATCAGGGAACTACTAACAAAAATATCTGTCCAAGATAGGTCACATCTTGAGAAAGAATATCAAGAATTTGGAATGCAATGTTAAAGGATTGGGGGCTTAAATTAGCAACTTTTTCTATTGCTAAGATGCTATGACAAAGATTACTTATAGAAGAAAGGGTTTGGGGGCAGTTAGAGATATATAGGGTTTGCATCTATGAATGAATGGTAGGGACACCATGATAGCAGGCAACTAGAGCTAGAATCTGAGAGCTGAGGGATTAAATCACAAACCACAAGCAGGAAGCAGAGAACAAACAGGGAATGGTGCGAGTCTTTGAACTTTGAAAGCCCTCTCCCTCTGTTGTACTTCCTCCAGCATGGCCACACCTCCTAAACTCCCAAACAATTACACCAATTGGAAATGAAGGGTTCAAATGCTACAGCCTCTGAGGTATAGTGTCTAATGGAGGAGAAATCATGTGTTTAGTGAACAGGACTGATTTGTACTGCAACAGTTTAATAAAACCCTTGTAGATTTAATGAAATAGATACCATGTTGCTGAACTGAGTATGTGATAGCTTTTTATGCTGCTTTCTAGTACATCACCTTAACTCCCAAGTTGAAGGGTATTCCTCACAATTTCCAGGCTGACCATTTTCAATGTGGCAGCCATTTTGCTCCTCATTCTTTTGTGTTTGTGCTTTCCTACTCATGCTATGCTGCTATACAAAGTCAGGAAACAGTGGCAAGGGTGTATTTCTAGCTTTCCTTCTCTTTTACTGAATAGCAGCTGCTTGACATGTCATAGGCTTTCACATATTCCATCCAACTGTCTAGATTGCATTCCTATAATCCTAGGAAAGATGCTTAAGATTTCCACTGATCCTACAGTGGAAATACAGTTAGCTTTCCTTAGAGGTGGAGGATGAAACAAGTTAAGATATAAAAACTAGAATGTTCAGAATAATTAGGGATAACAAGTAGATACTAGCTGGTATTTTATTTTTAGGTGAGCAAACCATCTAATTACAGGAGTTGGTCATAGTTGTCATAGCTCACGATGTTCTGATCTGTGTGTTCCTCTTCTACTATTTGCTGTTTTCCACACTGATGGTGAATCTATCATTTCAAAGTACTCCAATCAGCTCTGCTTCCAACAGAAGTACAGAAAATGACTCTTTTTCTATGACACCAAATATGTTGGCTTTCTTAATCTGGTGCTGTTATAAGCCAGCCTCTGTTTTGAATTAGATATTGTCTATAATTGGAAATTATAGAGGGATAGTTGGTTAGAATCTGTCAGTGAGCCTTTGACAGTTTCTCTAGAGGTATCCAGTATGTATCTTCATTCTTCTTTAGATTTGTCTGCCTGTCCTTTGCACTGTCTGGCACATCCAAGAGCAGAAATGAGACATTGTTGTAACAGTCATGCTAAGTGATCATTTGCACAATCTTGGACACTTTCAGAACCTAGTATACATGTGTGTCAAGGAGTATATGCTGCATATGCACATCCAAGGCCAAGGGAGAATGTTACCTATCCTGCTTTATCACTTTAAGTCTTATTCCTTTGTGATAGGATATCTTGCCTATCCTGGAGCTAGGCTGATGGACAATAAACTGCAGTGATTCTCCTGTTTACAATTACTACGTGTAAAATGAGACTTTCTCCATCTATTGTAATCCCACAGACCCATTTCTCTCAGCCCACTGGGTCCCTGAAGCTGTTATTAAATAACCACTGAGGCTTAATATCTGGTAAAACTGTTTGGCCAATGACTTAGACTTCTTACTGGCCAGCTCCCTCATAATGATTAACCCATTTCATTAATCTGTATCACCACATGGCCTTGACTTGCCACAGATGCCCTGGCATCTTGTCTCCCTGCTGACTACATGGTGTCTCTTTGGCCCTGGCTCCTACCTCTCTGTATCTCTGTTTGGATCTCCTGCCTGGCTTAAACAGCTTTTTTCTTTTTTCTTTTTTTTTTTTTTTTTTTTTTTTGGTTTTACGAGACAGGGTTTCTCTGTATTGTTTTGGAGGCTGTCAGTCCTGCCTGGCCTTGAACTCACAGAGATCCGCCTGCCTCTGCCTCCAGAGTGCTGGGATTAAAGGCATGTGCCACTGCCCGGCTGGCTTAAACAGCTTTATTCATCAACTAATAAGAGAAACAAATAGTTGAAGCATACAAAAGGACATCTTCCATCACTACAGCACTGAGGTTACAGGTGAGTGCTTAACAACCTAGGTTTTTATATAGGTGTTGGGATTAAAATCCTGTCTTCATGAATATATAATAAGCACTCTTACTCTCTCCAGTCCCAAGCCAAGTATGTTCTATTAAGGAATTTAATAAAACAAGATACATATACTTGGATGGGATCCTTGGAATCCTTCTGCAGAGAAGAAAGCCATCCCAGTGTGTTAGGAAACCAGATCCTTGCAGATGTTTCCATTGTGATAGTGTTAGTAAGTACAGCATTGATGTACATTTGTGTCAGGTCAATTCATTCAGACTTCATTTGAAACAGAACCCTGATCGGAAGATCAATAGGTATTGAAATGGACTGTGTGAAATGCACAGAGAAACCAACAGCACAGAACTGTCAGGAGGAAAAAACGTGTTTGAGATCCTAAAATGCTCACTGTGTTGGATGCTTCCCATGGGTCATTAATAAACTTCTTGTCTTGGGCAGATGAACTAAAATCATGTGGGATTGAATCTGTCTAAGGCTAAGTATACAAATTACATAGGAGGAGTGAGCACAGTGAGGTCTTGGCAGGCTCTCTCTAGCTTTGCACGGCCTGCCTGGCCTTAGACCCTTCAAACATGGCTTAACTACTTGACTGGTAGATCTCTGATTGTAAACAAGTCACAAACACCACCTCGGACCTACAAAATGGGGTACTGGAATTAACAACCTCCAAATAACAAATATTCTAGAAATTTTCCAGGAATAAAAATTTCCTTTTGATATGGCCATTGAGTTTGTTATGAGCAAATAAAGACATCTGAAGGTTAAAAAATAAAAAAGCAGCAATTCTTATAAAAAATAATTCTACAATTCCTTCTAACACCGACTGCCACATCATGAACCTTCTGTTAGGACAGTGGTCCTCAACCTGTGGATCATGACCCCATTGGGAGGGGGGTTTCCTAAGACCAGTGGCAAACATAGGTATTTACATTATACTCATCACAGTAGCAAAATGACAGTTGTGAAGTAACAGCAAAATAATTTTATGGTGAGAGGTCACCACAACATGAGGAACCGTATTAAAGGGTCACAACATTAGGAAGGCTGGGAATCACTGTGTTAGGAGCTAGGTTTTGATAGTTATACCTGATAGATCACATGTCTCCTGAGGTCTCATGGCATCATGTGGTTGTGCTCTAAAAGATAGAGATGAGTCTTCAGTGCATATTTGTAGAGAAGACAGAGAAAGGAAGGAATTAACCATCCGTGTGGATGATCCTAAGCTTTGCAATCAAGACACTTCCCTGTGGAGTGGGCAGGCTTGCTGTTGAGCTACTCCAGGGAGAAAACCTCTGCAATCATCTAGCAGACTCACTGACTAGTTTCTGCAAATACAGAATGATTCAAGTCAAAAGAAGCATGAGTTAGGCAGGAACCAGGTCAAAAAGGGTCACACAGAGAACTGCAGCTGTGAATAGAATCAATTCTGTGCTGTACACAACTCAGTCTATTTGCAATTTGGGCATTTTGAGGGAAGAAAGGCATTTAAGCTAACAACAGTCAATGGTGAAACTATTCCAGTTTTTCTTTAGATAAAGAGGGGCTTTAAAAGAGTGTGGAGACTAAAAGAGTATCCCTCCATGGGAAATGGGCTCCCAAGATCTATTCATGTACTAGGGATACATCCTGGTTCTGCCCCAAATGACTTGACAGATTTTAATGATCCTTCATGGAAGGTCTCACCCTCCCTGTGGAGTGGTTGGGGTTGGGATGGGGGTGTCATTGGGGGGTATGGGAATGGGAGGGAGAGGGAACTGAGATTGTTTCTAATTTAATATATATGAGTGTGGAGAAAAAGCATAGATAATGCTGCCAAGGATGTTACAGAGCCTGGTTGGGGTCTCAAGTGAATGGTGTCACTATGCTAAAGTCTCAACACAAGAAAGCTTTTTTAGAAGGAAAGATGAATGACTCAACCTTAGGATACTGATTTTTTTATCTTTTTATTTAAATTAGAAACAAGCTTTCTTCACATGTCAATCTCAGCTCCCTCTCCCTCCCCTCTTTGCCCACCCTCCACCAAACTCCCTACCCCCCTACCCAATCCCCACTCTGCTCCCCAGGAAGGATAAGGCCCTCCATGGAGGATCTCCAGAGTCTGTCATTTCTTCCAGGTTAGGGCATAGGCCCTCCCCCATGAGAGAGCATCCTTCAATGTGGGATGAGCACCCAAAGTCCATTTGTATGCAAGGATAAATACTGATCTACTACCCAAGGCCCCATAGATTGCCAAGGTCTCCTCACTGACACCCAAATTTAGAATACTTATTTTAAGTAGCCACTAAAACACTATAGAAGGAATGTCTAATTGACAATTAAAATACAGAGCTCAGAACAGAAGTCATGGACTGGAGAAATTCACCCAGTCACACTCTAAGTGTCTTATCTATGCATCTTAAGGAAGAGAAGCAAGATTACCCCCTTTAAACATCCTCTCTTCACTAGAGATATCATGTCAAGATGCTCATGTAGTCTAAGGTGCCAGACTCAAGTTGAGCTTCCTTTAACTATACCTCCAAGCCTGGAGTGTGACCTTCAGAAACATCGTCAGGAACATCTGACAAAGCACACTGTAACCAAATTCATTGAAATTTATGGAACAACACATATTTAAACTATAAATAACCCCACATGACCTCAAAGCCAGGCTTTATAGCTGTTCTACTTCTGAACTTCATGTACTTCAGTGGCAGCATAGCTGAAGTTCACCAGTGCATAGGTGAGCTTAGGGAGGTGACATGCCAGCAGAGGACAAAGAAGCTGGACAATAGTAGTTGGGAAGCCCAAAAAGTAGGTACCTTCAAGCTCTGCAGGTGAGGCCTGCAACCATGCTGCCTCCATGGAGGTAGAGATGATGGTGGCAACTACCAAAATCACAGATGTTCAAATCCTCCTGAAAACCCTTGCAATTCTGTGAGAGTACACTCAAGACTTGCAATGATCTTTAAGGTTATTAACTGAGGTATCACTGCAACAGGTAACTTTAAATGATTGTCATAATTATGCATAAACTATGTAGATGAATACATCCATAGTACACAAAGAGGCTAACAGTACTTAATCAATGAGTATAAGTAACATGAGAATGGAGTTGGGACTGCAGCTCAATGCAAGTATGCTTGGTGAACATTGGGAGCCTCTGGGTTCAAACCCCAAAACTAAGATAGACAGACAGATACAGATGATAGGTATGTAGACAGACACAATGCGGACAAGAGGAAGGGAAAGCCATAACACATTTCTAATCAGATTTAATGGGACCAAGATTTTAAGCATTTGAGGTTCCTACAAAAACAAAAAGCTATATATTAAATGTATTCAAAATTAAGTCAAAAATAATTAGAAGCTGAAAAGAAACAACAAACTATGAATTTTAATAGACATACAAATGTCGCATCACAAAATTTCTACATATTATTGTCCCAAATCAGCATGTTTAAAACTGTTCTTCCCAGGTTTAGCTACCAACTCCTTGATTTTTCCATGACATAACTAATGTTCTGTGATTGTGTATAGTTCATAACATTCATTTGATTAATATCAACAGTATGAAATACTTGATCTTGCGATGGTAAAATGGCTTGAAGGGTAAAGGTACTTTCCACTAAGCCTGACAACCTAAGTTCAGTCTCTGGAACCCACATGGTCAAAGAAGAGAACCAACAAGTTGTCTCCTGTCCTGCACATGTGACACAGTGGCACAAGCGCTCCAACTTGAGCACAAGCATACGCACACACATACAAATAGGTAGATATGTAGCTATGTAGACAGACAGACAAATCAATGACAGAATAAAAATAAATTTCTATTTAAGATATTTGGTCTTGGACTGGAGAGATGGCTCCGAGGTTAAGAGCACTGACTGTTCTTCCAGGTGCTCCTCAGTTCAATTCCCAGCAACCACATGGTGGCTCACAACCATCTACAATTCAAACTGGTGCCCTCTTCTGGCCTGTAGGTGGAACACTGTTGTATATGTAATAAATAAATCTTTTTTTTTTAAAGATATTTGGTTTTCTCCATTTTGGGTGGACCCACAGAGACAGCTGACCTGAGCTAGTGGGAGCTCACTGACTCCAGACTGACAGTTGGGAACCTCATGGAACCAAACTGTGCCCTCTGAATGTGGGTGACAGTTGTGTGGCTTAGGCAGTCTGTGAGGTCGATGGCAGTGAAACTGGAATGAGGATTTACCCCTAGTGCTTGAACTGGCTTTTTGGAGTCCATTCTCTTTGGAGGAGGGATACATTGCTCAACCTAGATATATAGTGAAGAGGGCCTTGGGCCTCCCTCAGAGATGTGCCAGACTTCCTTGACTTCCACAGGAAGTGGATGGTGGTGAGGGTTGAAGGGGGAAGGTAGGGAGAGCAGGAGGAGGGAAGGGAGTGGGAACTGGGAATGGTATGTGAAATAAGAAAATATTCTAAAATAAAATTAAAAATTATTGAAAAACAATAGATTTTTAAAATAACTTTTTTAAAAAAAAGATACTTGGGCTTCTCATACTGAGATGTTACATAGATTTGTAGAATGCAAATAGGCAGACCAACCAATGATAGATTAAAAATAAAATATGATTTAAGACACTTGGTCTTCTCATACATTAATGTTACATAGACTTATAGGATGGCTTTGAACTAGGAAAGACGTCTTCCAATTTCTTTCTTTACATGAGCCAAAAAACACTGAACAATTGCACCTTGGAATTGTTTCTACCTTTGTGTGTTTTTAGCCTTATTCCTCCTCCATTATTCATGTGGCCCACTGGCAGGAATTGTTGGCCAAATTTAGCGTCCAACATGAATGCCTGGTCTCTTTTGTTGTAGGAGTCTGCAGGTAAATTAGGATGGAGGAAGCCCTAAAATGCATTCATACACTTGGACATCTAGAAATGACTCACTCCTATGTACATTTAACAATGATGCAGACAGATGTAGTTATTAAAATAACCACATTCTTCTCTTCCCTTTTGTTGAGACTAACTGCCCATGGCCATTCCATCCCCACTTTACATATGAAGTATGCACGGAAGAGAGCTAAGAATAAACAATTCCAGTCATAATGTCTTCATTTTTTTTTTAAAAAAAAACACCAGGTGACCACATGAGCCTACTGCTTGGGCCCCTCCCATAGCGTTGTTGGGGAAATGAGCAACACTCAGCCCAGCTATCACAAGATCTAGTCAATAATGGACTTCCTGCATGAAAGGACAATGAACATTCACTTATTGTCTGTTAAGAAAATAATGCTTTACTTACAATGGAAGAAGTGAAATGTTTTAAAACTCTTTTTAACATTTAAAAAATGTTATGTTTATTTTTTTTGCCTCTGCATATGTCTTATATGCCAGGGCCAGCAAAGACCAGGAGGAGGCAACAGATCCCCCGTTACTGGAGTTACAGACAGTTGTGAATGACCATGTTGGTGCTGAGAGCCATATGATTTCCTGCTGTATGGTTGAAAACAATTACCCTGTGTCCATGTATCACATTTCATTATCCATTCTTTTGTTCCTTGACATCTAAGTTGGTTTCATGACTTTGCTACTCTCCATAGTGCTGCAATAGACCATGATGTGACGCATCTCTGTGATATGTTGACTTAGATGCCTTTGGGTAAATACTCAGGAATGCTACCACGGGATCATATGGCAAATCTATTTTCAGTGTTTTGAGCAACATCTATAAATGATTTCCAGGCTGGATAGACTAGTTTCCACTGGTAGTGTTTAAGGCTTGTGTTTTGCCCATATTCTCACCAGAATTTGTTGCTGTTTCTCAATATAATTCTGGCTGGGGAAGGGTAGAATCCTAATGTAGTTATTAATTTGCACTTCTCTGTTGGCCAATGAAATTGCCAATTTTTCTACATGTTTAGTGGTCATTTGTGTTCCATTAACAACTGTCTTTAGTTCAATGCACCCTTTTTTGAAGAGGTTGTCATTTCTCCAATGTGTATTTTTGAAGTTTTTGTGAAAACTCACATGGCTATAGTTGTATGGGTTTATATCTGGAACCTCCATTCTATTCCATTGATCTATGTGTTCATTTGTCACCAGTATTTTGTTACTATTGCTCTATTATAATTTAAGACTGGGTATGGTAGCATCTCCAGCACTGTTCTTTTTATTCAGGATTTCTAGAGCCATGTAGATCATTTATTTTTTACTCAATATATGTTTTAATTTAAATTATAAACATGCATGCTTCAAATGTCAATCCCAGCTCCCTCTTCCCCGCTCCTCCCTTGTCTCTCCACCAG
Source organism: Mesocricetus auratus (assembly GCF_017639785.1). Taxonomy (NCBI): domain Eukaryota; kingdom Metazoa; phylum Chordata; class Mammalia; order Rodentia; family Cricetidae; genus Mesocricetus; species Mesocricetus auratus. Next base: position 72,711,142 of record NW_024429194.1, on the reverse strand, counting down.
CACCCCCCACCCGATCTCCACACCATTCCCCATGGAGGGTGGGGGGATCTCCGAAGTCTGTCATTTCATTCAGGGCAGGACCTAGGCCCTTCCCCATGTGTCCGGGCTGAGAGAGCATTCCTCCATGTGGAGTAGACTCCCAAAGTTCATTCATACACCATGGTAAACACAGATCTACTTCCCAAGGCCCCAGAGATTGCTGAGACCTCCTCACTGACACTACATTCAGGGAGTCTGGATCAGTCCCCTGCTGGCCTCTCAGCAATCAGGTCAGTCTGGGCTCCAAGAAATCCCCCTTGTCCAGTCAGCTGTCTTTGTGGGTTTCACCAGCATGGTCTTGACCCCTTTGCTCATCACTCCTCCATCTCTGTCACTGGGTTCCAGGAGTTCAGTTCAGTGTTTAGCTGTGGGTGTCTGACTCTGCTTCCATCAGTCACTGGATGAAGGCTCTAGTATGGCATATAAGGTAGTCATCAATCTTATCAGGGAGGGGCTATTAATGTAGTCTCTCTGCTATTGCTTAGTTTGCCAGTTGGTGTTATCCTTGTAGATCTCTGGAGATCACTAGTGTTAACTCTCTCCTCAATCCTATAATGACTCCATGTATTATGGTATCTCATCCTTCTCTAGTCTTACCCCGACTCAATCTTCCTCCCATGTATTTTCTTTTTCCATATAGAAGCATTGGAATTATCATAGTGTTTGCACTAATTTCTTTTGTGGTGTCCCACAGATTTCAAATGTTTGGTTTACACGCTGTTACTAGTTTATCTTTGTCTTCTGAATCTTCCAATTGCTCTAACTTGTATTTAAGCTCTAATGGTCTACCCTCCCTTCAATCCATGTCATGATGAGGCTTCTACATAGCTTTTCCTTTTAATTTCTCATTTCCAGTATGTTTGTTCTTTTTTTCCCACAAGATTTATGTTTGAGACAGGGTCTTACTATGTGTCCCTGGATAGCCTGTAACTTGCTATATAGAGCAAGCTGGCCTTGAACTCACAGAGACTAGCTTGCTTGTGACTCCCAGGTGCTGGGTTTAAAAATGCATACCACAACTGGCCAAACCAAGAGTGTAGCCCTGCTGGGATAATATTTCTATCATTCATTCCACTTTCACATCCTATGTTGGCTTCCTGATTTCATTCCGATATTCACATTCCCTTGGAAATCATTCAGGAGATTTTTTTTCTCCGTCATTTCTTTGGACATACAATACTTTTTAAAATTATTTCTCTGGAATTTCAGATAACTCACACTCATTGGAAGGCATTGCTGTAGGATGAGTAATTTTATGAAAAATTGTGTTGCCTGGATTTTTTGCATTTGGGTCTTGCACATCTGGGGTTTATTTACTGACTGGATTGGGGTTTTGTTTGTTTTGTTTTTTAATTAGCCTTATTCTTTCAGTGGAAGTGTTTATAATAAGAGGGCTTAGTTTGTAGCAGTTGTAGCATGTGTTATTTTTCTGTTAGACTCCTGCTCTGGGTACCAGGCTCAGTCTCCTGTTCTCCTATAAAAATAGAATACAATGTGCAAAACAACTACTACCAAAGAGTAGGTTAGCTAGGAACACACAGTACTAATCAAATAGCAAGCACCCTTAAAGTGTCAGTCATTTTAGGAAGCCAGGGAACACTGATGATACTACTGTGTATACTAAGATTAACAACCATGGTACAGATGGATATGAGACAAAGCAATGCAAGACTATTGCACAGTACTGGGCCAACAAAGCAAACAGAGGAGAAAATGGTAGGACAAGGGTGGATGGATAAAGCAGATTGGGCAAAAGAAAGACAAAATCAAGAGAGGTGAAGAAATGAAATCAGTTCCTCAAAGATTCTCACCTCTCACAATGCTGTGATGACACAGAGAACCCCACAAACCAGGCAAGCCTATGTTCTTTGAGAACTCTTAAAAAATCCCAGCACAATTCTTCACAGACCTTGAAAGAACAATAATCAGCTTTATATGAAAAGCAAAAGACCCAGGAGAGCCAAAACAAACCTATACAATAAAGGAACATCAGGAGGCATCACCATACCTGACTTCAAGCTGTATTACAGAGCTATAGTTCTGACAACAGCTTGGTATTGGCACAAAAATAGACAGGTAGACCAATGGAATTGAATTGAAAACCCCGATTTTCACCCACACACCTATAAACACTTGATTTTTGACAAAGAAGCTAAAACTATACAATGGAAAAAACAAATGGTGCTGGCATAACTGAATATTGGCATGCAGAAAATTGCAGATAGATCTATGTCTATCACCTTGCACAAAACTTAAGTCCAAATGGATCAAAGACCTCAACATGAATCCAGCTACACTGAAACTCTAAGAGAAAGTGGGAGATACTCTTCAACGAATTGGTACAGGAGACTGCTTCCTGAACATAACACCAGTAGCACAGACACTGAGAACGACAACAAACAGGACCTCCTGAAACTAAGAAGCTTCTGTAAGGCAAAGGACACAGTCAACAACAAAAAAAGGTAGTACATAGAATGGGAAAAGATATTCACTAACCCCACATCTGACAGAGGTCTGATCTCCAAAGTTTACAAAGAACTCAAGAAGCAAGTCTCCAAAACACCAAAGGATGCACTTAAAAAGTAGGGTACAGAACTAGAGAAGTCTCAATAGTGGAGTCTAAAATGGTTGAGAGACACTTGAGAAAATGCTCAACATCTTTATCAGGGAAATACAAATCAAAACAACTCTGAGATACCATCTCTCTCCTGTCACAATGGCTAAAATAGAAAACACCAATGACAATTTATGCGGGAGAGGATGTGGAGAGAGGGAACACTCCTCCACTGCTGGTGGAGTGCCAACTCATACACCCACTTTGGAAATCAGTATGGAGATTCCTCAGGAAAATGGGAATCAATCCACCACAAGACCCAGCAATTTCACTCTTAGGCATATATCCAAAAGATGCAAATTCATACAACCAAGACATCTGTTCCACTATGTTCATAGCAGCATTATTTGTAATAGCCAGAACCTGGGAGCAACCTAGATGCCCCTCAACTGAAGAGTGGATAGAGAAAATGTGGTACATTTACACAATGGATTACTACTCAGTGGAAAAAACAATGGAATCTTGAAATTTGCAGGCAAATGGATGGCACAAGAAGAAAGCATCCTGAGTGAGGTAACCAAGCCACAAAAAACAAACATGGCATGTACTCATGCATATATGGATTTTAGACATGGATCAGGAGAGTGCCAGTCTGCAATTCCACTGACACAGAGTCTGGGAAACAGGAAAGAACCTAAGAGAGATATGCATGGTACCCCAGAGACAAGGAATGAGGCAAGATCCCCTGAAGAGTTTGGGAACACAGCAGGAGGTGGGGAGGAGCGGGAGCTGGGAAGAAGTGAAGGGAGAAGAGGAGGAGAGAGTAAGTCATGTGAGTGGGGGATAGAGTAGGGGGAGAACAGAATGAGAAATACCATAATAGAGGGAGTCATAGGTTTGAAGAGAGATCTGGCACCAGTGAGAGCTCTAGTGATCTAAAAAGATGACACCAACTGGCAAGCTAAGCAATAGTGGAGAGACTACTTAAATGCTCATTCCTGATAATGAACTTGACATCTACCTTATATGCCATCCTAAACTTTCATCCAGTGACTGGTGGAAGCAGAGGCCAATATCCACAGATAAACACTGAACTGAACCCATGGAACCCAGTGACAGAGAGAGAGGATAGATGAGCAAATGGGCAAAGAATGGGCTGGCAAAACCAACAGACAGCTGATCTGAACAAGGGGGAGCTCTTGGACTCCTAGACCAACAGCTGGGAGGCCAGCATGGGACTGATCCAGACCCTCTGAGTGTGAGAGTCAGTGAGGAGGCCTGGGCAACTTATGGGGCCCTGGACAATAGACCAGTGTCTATCCCTGGCATACAAATGGGACTTTGTGTGTCCATAACACAAAGAGGGATGATCTCTCAGCCTGGACTCTTAGGGGAGTGCCTGGACCCTGCCCTGAGCGAAATGACAGACTCTGGATATCCCCTATGTGGAAGGAAATGGGGATTGGGGGGGGGGCTGGAAGAGATGATGGGGGGTGTGGGAGGAGGGGAGGGAGAGGGAACTGGGATTGACAAGTACACCAAGCTATTTAAAATTAAAGTAATAAAACAGAATCATAAAATACATATCTGCTATGTGACCCTTGTGAAAGGGTTGCTTCAACACCCCCCCCAAGGAGTCACAAGCCACAGGTTAAAAACCACTTATGTATAGATTTGTGACAATTGCTCTGAGTTTCCCTAAAGTGTGACTGCCACCAAGCAGTCAACTAGTAGCAGTCTGTAAAATCACTTCTGTCCTACTCTCATTTCTGTTATGGTACAAAAACCAACTTGGGGGAAAAAGATTTTGTTTTAGATAACAATTACAGATTATGTCAGGTGTTGGTGGCACATGCCTTTAATCCCAGCACTCGGGAGACAGAGGCAGGCGAATCCCTGCGAATTCGAGGCCAGCCTGGTCTACAGAGCGAATTCCAGGACAGCCTTCAAAACAATACAGAGAAACCCTGTCTCAAAAATAAAAAATAAAAACAAAACAAAAAACAATTACAGATTACAGTCCCGCATAGCAGGGAAATCACAGTGGCAGGCACTCAGAAGGACAGCGACATGCCACCCACAGTCAAGAGTGAAGAGAAATGGGTACACCCATGCCTGGTGCTCAGCTGCTTTAAACTATTCCTATATAGTCCTGGGCCTCAAAACTGGGAATTGCACTACTGCCCTCAGGCTGGGTCCTCCTACATGAAGACAATAAAGGCAATTCTCCACATATATGCTCACAGGCCAACTCAATGACAGCAGTCCCTCACAGAGATCCGTTCCCCAAATTAAGTTGCTAATTCAACCTCATTGGAGCTTCTCACTGCTGTTGACCAGTGATAAGCACATAGGGTTTTTGTACCATCTTCCCTCCCTCTCTTTCATGCCCCTGTTTCTTTCTCTCTTTAAAATGTTTGCTGCCAGAGTACAGTGTAGTTTTCTGACACTCTCTGCTTTAAGCATGGCTCTGTCCCCTCATTGACACATTCCCTCGCTAGCCACACACTGACAAATCCCTCTGAGACAGAATCTAGATTCTTCTTGTTCTTCTCTTCAAAGAGTCCTATTTCATTTTGCTATTAGACTAAAGTCTCAGCTGTCACCCGCATCTTCTGCTACTGTTATCCAGATCCCCCAGTTTCTTCCCTGGGGATATGATATAGCAGACTGTGCATGTGCATCATCTGTCATCTTTGATCTTTCTAGATAATGTCTTTTCAACAGTCACAAGCTTGACAGTCTATGAGAATATTCAATTCAATGGCGGGGGCACATTTTAAACAACGGTCTTGCTACCTCTCACCATTTCCCTCATTCTAGTGACTAGACATACCAAGGAAATACATTATAAGGCAGCAATTTTGCAATGAATTGACTCTTGAATATGAACATACTTGAACTTTTTTGTAATAATCTGATGGACTAAAGTTCCCTGGGAACACTTATTTCCAGTTCTTTTCTATGTCATCACCAGTTTCTTTATATATGGAGCTTATTCCCTATACAGTTTCAAAGTTCTCAGAGTTCTAGTATGTATCCATTTGCCATTGAAGACATATTCTAGGAAGTAGAAAACAAAATAAGTAAATAAATAAATGTTAATAATGGTATATTTAGTTGTATACATAAGGACCATATCATTGTGTAAATAATATAGGTGTCAAACCTTGAATAAACAGATGTAACAGTGTGATATAGAAAGAATGATGAAATGAAAAAATACTAGACCCACTTTTCTATTAATTCCAGGAACTTGGACAAATGACTTCCCCTTTAAAAGTCAGTAAGATAAAGCATAGCAGTGCTACCAGCTCTTAAGTAAGAAATGAATCAGTGTATCTCAGAAAGTGAGAGCCCTGGAGTAATTGACAGTGCTCAAGTATCAGTGATTAATCTCTCTCTGATTTGTGAAATTTTATCTTAACAAGTTGCCTCTTCCAATGACCTGCTACAAGTCACATGTGATGTCTAGCAATGACCAGGAATCTCAGGTTCAGCCCTGTGGCCTCACAGCATGGGTTTGATACAAACAGGGCTGCTAAGCTTTACCTCAGTGGCACTCCTGCTGGGAAAGCCACAGGCATCCTCAAATATCCCGCTTTAACTCTGTCTTGACAATGTTCCACAGTGTGAAAGGAAGAGTCCCATTCATTGGCTTCATAAATGAGAAATGTTTCCCAGGGAACTGAATCCTCAGGCTGGAAGACAAAACTTGGCGGCCATTTGTGAGCCCCCAACCTCCTTTGGCAGGAAGTGTAGGAAGAGATTAAAGCATGAAGTTGCCCAGCAACAGGACCATGAAACTCACTAAAGATCACCCACAGGCTTTCTTCTGATTTTCTGAGATTGGTTAACCCTGCTCTGGCAATCTCAAATGTGCATAAATATTTTGTGACTTTGAAATCGCCACCCTAGCCTCACATAGGTGCTAGGGTGTATAAATATTCATATCAGTCAAGATGCTGTCATACGTAAGACAGGGTAGGCTCTCTCAAATTAAAATATAAAGAGACATGCTGCTCCCCTCTCCCTTTGTCTTGGGTTTCATGCTCAAATCAATGCTGGGGATAAAGAAGTGGTCCCTGAATTTCATACAAGGTTCAGGTGTAAGAAATTAAAACTAAAGACCAGTTCAACCCTGACAGTTTAATTTACTTCTCTTAAGAGCCTTAATACCAAACTTATCAGCTCTCTGTGTTAAGCATTAACTTGTTAAATGAGTCTTAATTATACATAAGCAGATGGAGATTTGAATTAAAATTACCTTACACTCGAGTGGCTTTAGTTCATTATAACATATCTTCCTCTTAATCATTTAGGCAGTCTCATCATCTTTCATATAGAAAGTTATTAAAATATTCCAATTTCCATATTTCTTCAGATACAGCCACTATTAAATGGCAAGCAATGCACATTACTAAGTGACTTATGCCATCGGAGAGTTGGTGAATTATTCATGTCGGGAACAATTTTTGTACTTTTCTGTCATCTGTAGCATTTTCTTTAAATACTTTATATTTACTTGCTGCATGGAACCTCACCCTATTTAAGTTCCAATTTTAATTCTATTTTATGCCTGGAAGTTTGGGAGCAGAGCCCTAGCTATGATGCTCTGCACCTCTGCTCAGGAGTGTCCCAAGAGCCAGCATTTCAGAGACAAAAGACAAGCTGTTGTAGTTGGGCTATGGTGGTGCACACCTTTGATCTCAGCACTCAGGAGGCAGAGGCAGGCGGATCTCTGTGAGTCAAAGGCTAGCCTGGCCCACAGAGCGAGTGCCAGGCCAGCCAGCCATGGCTACACAGAGAAACCCAAAGCCAAGCACTTCCCTACATCACCTTCTAAAGGCTGTGAGAGACAGGGGAAGTGTTGAGGACACACAGAACTTAACACCAGCGATGGCAGTGCCACATCCTGAGATAATTCAGTAGCAAGTTTATCTTGGCAACTAAGAGTCCTTAGCCTAACAGATGAACCCAAGATTTGCTCTTCTCCACGACCATTAAGACTACACACATAAAGATATACCTGTATACTGTCATGCCAACAAGTAACAATTCCGGCATCTAACAGGTTAACTTGGCCATGGCATTTTAGTATTCCTGAAAGTAAGAAATTCACAGCTCTTCTAGAAACCCCTTGAGAAAAGTCTAAAGCCCTACACTGCCATGCCTTCCTTTAGAAGTAGCACCCCCTTGGGCTGTTATTTTACCCAAGTAGTCAATCAGTATCCAATAATGTCCCATTCCCCGGGTGTCACTGAATTTACAGGCAGCAATGACAGTTGGCAGAAGAATCAAACAAGGCAGCTGACAAGACAGGAAGGTCCTGCGTCTGGGCTGAGTCATCGGGATGAGAGTTCAGTCTTGTCAAGCACTGGCATGTTTTATTTATAAAATACCATTGAGTACCATCCTTTATGTTTGACAAAACTCAATATTCAGTAGGACTCTTTCTGAACTGCTTAGCCTGAGTGACTACAGATGATTACTCCCCCAACACAGGCACAGTTTGAAGAGTAAGGGAAACTGGGCATGAGTCACAGAGGGAGCTGTGATAGGCTCAAACAGGATCCCATTAGCGCTGCAGGGAAGTGATTCAGTGAGGGTCTTTCTCTTGAGACAACGATGCTTTTCTCCAGCTAGAAAGCAAGACATGGCGAATGTTAATTAAAGCATATTCACAGTATGACATCACAGTCAGCTAATTTGTGTTTCGATAAAAATGCATAGCTAAAAGAGAAATAACATTCAGACCTTGAAAATAAATGGTAATTTAAGATGGAAACATTAATACCTTTTTTTTTTCTTGGGCAGAGAACTGTCATTCAGTAATGTGTTCCTGTGTGTGCATTTGTGTGCGTGTGTGTGTTTGTGCATAATTGTATGCATTTGGTGATACCCATGGAAGGAAAGAGTCCTTTTATTTTCTGTTTACATTTGTATATTCTACCTACTGTCTTACACTATTAAGTGACTTGTGAAGTAAATACATAAATATAATGTGCTCTCGAGAGCAGTTTAGATTTAAGTCATCTTAGAAGCCTTGGGAAATCATCTAGAAGTTACCCTGGAAGGCTGGTGGATTTTAACGTGGTCACTTTGCCAGTGTACACTGTTTGGGTATCCTCTAGCCAGCTCATGCTCTCAACTCTAATTAAGTTTTCTGCTTGCTGTCATTGAAAGCCTCCGTCAGGTATAATTAAAACTGAGCCAGTGACAGCCATGGCATTTGTCAGAATCATCCAGCGGTTCAAATACCAGTTCTGACAGAAATGTCAAACTGATAGCACTCCCATCTTCCCGGTGTGTGCTGGGGGGAAACACAGAAGACTTTTATTATAAATGCTCGGCTGATAACCTTTCTGAGTCCCACAACACCGAATGCCTTACACAAAACATTGTATTATCCTGGAAAATAAGTCAGCTCAGAGCTGCTCCAGTGCCATGTGTTAAAGCTCAGCCTCACTCAATGCTCTTCTCTTTTAGTGGTCTTTCAGGTAATTTTGAAGTCAACAAACTGGAAAAAAGAGTCATGTAGAAAGAACTATCCTAGTTTAAAAGACATTTAAGACAAGTTTTCTCTTTGTTGAAAGTGTTTCCAACCGAATTCCCAGATGTGTTATTAGGTTTGTGCTTTGCCTTGTTCTTTAGTGACAAGAGATATGAAAAATAGGAAAGGCACATTCAGGGGCGGGGTGATGTAGCACGACTTCTTTCTAATTGGTCTTAATAATAAAAACTCAGAGGCAGATATTAGGATATGAAAGCTGAAAGATCAGAGAAGCAGAGCAGCCAGTCTCTGGAGTTCTTTCCTCGACAAAAACAGACCAAAAGGGGGCTGAACTCCTGTCTCCTCCTGCCTTATATTCCTCTCCCCACCCAGCCACATCACTTCCTGTCTGTCTGCACAGACCTCCAAACCTCTATGGTTATCTAATGGCTAGGTCTGCCCTCTGATCTTCAGGCAAGCCGTACTTGTTAGAGCACAAAGAAAATATTACCGCAGGCTGAAACTACAGATCCTCATGAAAAGAAGAAAACTCAAGGTTTGGACATCTCCAACCTGCCCTGTAGTACCATGAAGCACAGTCCCTGGAGAGCTAAAATGTTACTCAGCTTCTGATGGTTTCAAGTATGAAGGAATGAATATTTCTGTGCCCAAGAATATAGTGCCTAAGTTATCACATAAAAGCTGCCATGGGGGGTTAGAATGAGAAGATAATTTATTATGTATTTTAAAGGAAAAAAAATGAACAATGGGTAAATAAGAGTTCCCTTTTCTTTTTATCTGAGATCATGGTTGAAATTAAACAAAAACAAAGCGCTTTCATCCATCGGGATGTTAGAATGGAAAGATAATCTATTATTTATTTTAAAGAAAAAATGAGAAATGAGTAAATAAGTATCTGTTCCCTTTTCTTTATTTCTTTATATCCGAGTACCTTGTTGAAATTAAATAAAAACCAGGTGCTGTCATCAATCTATGGCACGCCAACAAAGCAGCTATGAAGTAAACAATCAGGTTCAAACACACTGGAGTGACTGAATTGTAAAGATGTGATATTCTACATGGATGTCATGACTGCACATTTCTATCCACTTCATAGCACTGGTTCTAATTATATCTTGAAAGAAGGGGCTGTGTTCTGTGAAGACTTTGAAATGCTTACCTCTGCACATTCATGTAAAACGTGCTTCTAAGAAGTAGGGAAGAAAACCTAGAAAGCCTCAAGGACACAGAACTAGGATCCAGAGAAATCACTATTTTTGATAAACAGTGAGCAAGAAAAGTGAGTAAAGAAAACAGGGGTTGTTTTTGAACATGGCTCAGTAAACCTTTGGCAAGCAGACAATGAGACCCTACAGGGAAAGAGACAAGAGAGGACTAGAACTCTCTGAGTAAGACACAGACAGAACACGTGAAACACACACACACACAGAGAGAGAGAGAGAGAGAGAGAGAGAGAGAGAGAGAGAGAGAGAGAGAGAGAGAGGAGAGAGAGAGAGGGGAGAGAGAGAGAGGGGAGACAGGTAGGGGCTGCAGCACACGGAGGCAAGTACTTTTAGGAGTTTGTATTTCTATGCCTTAAAGTACTCAGTCAGCCCAGTACTGAGCAAGGTCGGCCACACAGGCTGACAGGAAACAGGACAGAGGGTAACATGCAGCTTTGCCCCCAAAAGAAGAACACCCTCGGAAGATGGGATGTGAGATCGAGATTTCTGCCCAGTAGACCAGGCCTAGAAATGAGAAATTTGCAGGACAGCAGGATGTCCTCAAATGGAGAACCTTGAGACAAGCACGTCAACAGGGCTTGGGGAGTGACAGATTGAATTAATGTTTAAGTTTTGCTCTCTGGTGTTTAGGGAATTGACTCACTCTGTGACTGTCTTGTAACTTTCATTTAACAGCATCAACAACCAGAATTATTGTGCAGTAGTATCTCTCAACTATTTTTCCGAGAAAGATCAGTTCTTTAAGATATCAGGTTTACTTTTCTCTTTCCTTCTTTTGTTTTGTTCATTTGGTTGTTTGCTTGATTTTTGTTTTGGTTTTGTGGGGTGGTGTTGCTTTTGTTTAGATCAAGTTTGAGGACTAGATTTCAATTCCTTTTCATAATTCATTCCTGGCACTAAGAAAAGCAAACAATACAAATTCTTCACAGTTAATCTTTCAGAAAAGCCTCAGATATGAGAATTTCTCCAAGATGGGTTTTATTTGACAATGTTACCCAAGTATATTTGACTATGGACCTTTGTTTGCATTGGACATCTAAAGACTCATGTATGTTCACTGAAAAATGCTAACCAGTATTGGCTCAACCTGTGAAAAAGTGAACCTATGGGTGCCTTGGGCAATGCTTTGAGGGCTTTAGACTTTCCCTCATGAGGCATCCTAACACATGCAAAGTTCACATACAGTTCTATATAGTAGAGGATGAGAGACACTGAAATTTAAAGGGGTTTTAAGATATTGGAGGATATTTTTTAATTTTAATTTTAAATAGCTTGTTTAACATGGAAGATATTTAATGTTAGGTATATCCATCTCTTCTACTGATGAATACTTGAATCATTTCTCAGTTTCATTAAGAATGATGCTATTACAAACATACACATATCTGTTAGAAGAAAATCACTGCATCATAGAGTTCAACATTAGTAGAGTGTACCAAATATTTTGTGGGCTGAACCAGTGTGTACGCCCATGATCTGTGATAAATATTTCATTATTCTGTCTTCACCAACATCTTGAGTACATTTCACACCCTAAAGCAGATGTAAGTCAGATACTGCGCACGTGAATTGTGTGAAGCATAAGTCAAGGGCCTACAACATAGACACAGGGTCTGCAGCGGTGTTTTCACCTCTGCAGAGGAAGAATCATGCCACGTCTCCCTTATCTTCTCAACTGTAGGCGGCTCGTGTACTTTCTCTATGCATCTGCATGTTCTGTGTATTTCATCCAAGAGGGATTGTATGCTGTGCAGTCCTTGGGGTCAGTTTCTTTCACTGAAACTGAGCAGAAATTCATTCCAGGTTCATCCATCACAGCCTGTGTCCACAACCCGTAGTCATTACTCTAGATGGTTATACCATGCTTTATTCATCTGTTGGATGGGCTTGAGTGGTATCCAGTTTCGGGCTACTGAGAACAGCACTATTATGAAAATTGTGTTCAAGTTTTATGTAAATGATGTTTTTCTTCCCTTAAGTATAGACACAGGAATAGAATGTCACCCAACTCCAGTCCTCTAAGGGGTTATTGCTGTTCATTCCTAAAGTAGTGTCATCATTTTAAGTTCCCACAAGCAGAGTAGGAAGGTTACAATTCCTCCACATTTAGCTTCTTCTCTTCCCTGGGACAGATATAGAGAATGTTATACTGAGTGAGGTAAGTCTGAGCTAGAAAGACAAATGTCACATGTCTTCTCTCAGCAGAGGTTCCCACCTTCCCACTTGGAGACCCTTCCCCATCATTCTGTTCCTACTTCCTCTCACCTATATCCTGCTATTCCTTTCCCAAGTGCCCTATGATCCCATTGTACTGTCTTTGTTTCCATGGTTACTCTGTGTTGTATACTCATATCTGAGGATTCATAACTGGGAACCTCTGTTGAGAGAAGACGTGTGACATTTGTCTTTCTAGTGCTGAGTTACTCACTCAGTGTAACGTTCTCTAGGTCTATCTAGCCCCCTGCAAAGTTCATAATTTCAGTTTTTTTACATCTGAACCATACATATTCACCACATTTTCATTATCCATTCATCATCGGAAGGACATTTGGCTGCTTCCATTTCTCAGATATTTTAAATAGGCAGCTATGAATACTACAAAGCAAGTATGTGTGGAGTAAGGTGTTGAGTTCCTCGGGCAAATGCCAAGGAGTGCTATATATGGGTCATATCAGAGATTTTTTGTGTTTGTTTTGTTTGAATATCCCCATGCTGATTTCCTGAATGACTGCACCAGTTTGCTACTGCACCAACAGTGAGTGACTAGGGTGAGATTAAATCTCAAAGGTATTTTAATTTGCATTTTCCTAATATTCATAAGTGTGTACATGTACCTTAAAGACTTCACTTGGCCTGATAATGATCCCTAAAAGAACCATAGGCTAACAAAAACCCAGTAGCAGACATAAAAAAACCTCATTTCAAGTTGGTCAGAGTCCAAGTGACTCCCAAAACAATATAGGCTATTGATGTAGTTGTTGGTGACCTTTCAAGGTTGAAGGTAAGCCCCTGTATCTGAAGATACTGAATACTTAGAAGAACACAGGACTCAGATGATTTGAGCTGAATCTGACCTGAAAGCCTCTTTCCTATAATTTAGTTTCCATGGTTCCAAGAAATTAAACAATCCTTCTCAGCTGTAACACCTATAAACCAAGACAAAAAACAGCATGGCAAGATACACATAAATGTTTTAAAAGTGGCACTCACACGTGGAAGGTAATCAACAGTTCTCTGATTGGACTTCTTGCCCACTCAACAGGAGACAAATCATGCTTGGTACCGGAAACCGAGCCAGCTTCCTGGGACTAGTCATCTTGGAAAAAATTCTACTACTGTTACTTTGTTAGAAAAGCACAAAGCCTTACTTACAGTCTAAATTCTATTCTTATACCCACAGATAAATATATCTACCACCCTCATCAATGAAACCTTTCTTTATAGCAAATGGAAACCATAACAGAAAAAACAAAACACAAATGCAGAGATCAAGGTCCTGGTGTGTCCATCCCAAAGCATACATCTACATCACAGCTCCTGTCCTCTATGACTTGGGGAATAGTAGGGAAGGAAGATGAGATCACAAAGATTGCAAGAGCCTGAATACTAGGAAGTCTGCTGTGAAATCATCTTCACTAGGACAGGCTGCATAAACAAGACTAGAAAAGTATCAACAATTAATTGGGGAGAGAGGGAATTTCACCTAGTGTCCCGCGCTACCGTCTCGCCAGCAAGAACGACGCAGAACACTCGGATCCTTCTGCAGTAAAGCTTTAATGCATCTTGAGAGATAGATGATCAGCTTCTTAGAGGGAGACCCCAAGCTAAGAAACCCAGCCCCTTATATAAGCCTAGGAGCTCCGAGTGAGACGTGTAGAGCCGGGATTGGTGGTTTGCACATCACCCCAGATGACGCCACGGGAGAGGCACAGCTTAAACGGTTAACTCCAACTGACAGCAGATGTCAGCGCCATCTTCTAACGGTTAACTCCAACTGACAGCAGATGTCAGCGCCATCTTCTAACGGCAATAGCGATAGCGAGGGCGGCTCCTCACATCTCCCCCTATTCATTTATTTTTGAAGCAATAGGACACCCACAACTTTGGAGTGGAGATAGAGGTCAAATCCCCATGTGCAAATTCGGAACATGTACAAAGCTCCTCTCCAGGGTCTTATCCCCAGAGGGAGCCCTGACCAGTCCGATGTCGTTTTTCTGGGGGAAGGAGATCATGACATAGAACCTTCATGCAAGATGACTTATCTCCCAGGAGAAAGTCGTTATACCGCAGACCTCTCCTGTGCAGTGCTTAGCCTTGCAACTCCTTGGGCTGCTGAAGCCTACCCACTCTATCCCGTGCAATGAGACTAGCCTCGTGGGGTGCAAGAGCTGGGAGGCCAGCGACCTATTGCTTTAACATGGTTAACCAAATGTCAGGGGAGGCTCCGTGTTCTAAGGCAGCAAGTGCTTGTGCCACCACCACTTTGTCTCTTTTGTTTGGGCTCTGAGCTTACACACCATCCAAAGCATCAACACTATTCCACAGCAGAGAACTAGGCTAAATGATCCTACCCCCACCCATTCCTTAAAATAAGAAAATGCAGATGAAATCCAGGAGGAGAGGCCTTCCATCAGAGAAAGATCCAGATGCGTCGAATTCACTTGCAGGATCGCCATTCTCAACTCACGGAGTGTCTGCTCAAACTCAAAAGTCCAATTCTGTAATAAATGTTGAGACAGAGCTTGTGACAGGTTAGCTGCTCTTGTAAAATTCTCATATTGTACTGAAGTGACACAAAGGCCAGGCAACTTTTGTTCACATCCCAATTGGGCCATCTGCCACAATATATCCAATTGTTCCTGAACCAAATTAATCTGTTGGTTTACCAACATCAGGCCTCCTTGTATCTGAGAATTGGCAGTGGCCTGTTTATCTAGGACCATGGTCACAGTGGCCTATAGTTCATTAATGGTTTGAGTTGTCTGCACAGTGGCAGAAAGTGCAAGGGCCGAGGCGGTAACCGAAGCAGTAACCGCGGCGGTGGCTATCAGGCCCACAATAATAGCAGAGATCCCAAAAATCTCGCTTTTCCCTAAACAAACTCAAATTACTTGGCGTCTCAACAGGAACTGGAACAAATCGAGGCATGCGCATTACCAAAGCAAAAGGGTGCTTAATAGCATCCCAGCATAATGCATAAAAACAATTCTAAGCAGAGCAATTTATTTCTTTCTGATTCTTACCTAAGGTATCATTACTCACAACCCAAATAAAGGGCAGCCAAACACAAATTGGAGCAGCTGAATAATTAGTTCTCTTAAAAGGGGTATACTTAACATTGGAGGAGGACCAATCAGATGATCCATAGCTCTGTCCCTCACTCAGACTGTTGCCTAATGCCCCTTTCCAATCAAAAGTCCTGAAAACTCTGTATCTGAGGATCTAAAGGCAAAAAGGCAAGCCCCAACTCTCTATTAGTTGTGAAAAATCTAGGGAACACCTGGGCATTCTGCATCACTGGCATACTAGGAACCATCATCCCGAGTAGGAGAGTCTTCATCACCCACTTGGCCTCCATCCTTCTTATTCTGGAGTTGTGAAGGAGCTCTTCGAGTGAGTCTTTCAGGGATCCACAGGGGGTTTTCTTCCTCCTGTGGAAAAACACACACAGCTCCCCTGGATCTTATAAGAATAGGATCCGGGCCTTTCCAGAGATCAGTCAAGACATCTTTCCATTTTACCATTTCTTTTGGCCTATCAGGCTCTAAACTGTGGCGATCGGCCGCAGTGTGGCCTTGGGCATCAGAGTTCAAGAAATTAAGGGTAAAAAGTGCCATGGATACAGCAACTCTTGGTACCGAGGGTAGAACATCCTCAATACTCCCCTTTTGTTTAATCAGATATGATTTGAGTGTACGATGGGCACGTTCCACAATGCCCTGTCCTTGAGGGTTATAAGGTAGGCCAGTTAGATGGGTAACATCCATTTGCCGACAAAACTCAAAAATTTTTGAGAGGTATATGCTGGTCCATTGTCTGTTTTTAAAATTCTGGGTTTTCCCCAAGCACTCCAGGCCTCAAGGCAATGTTGAATCACATATGAGGCCTTTTCCCCTGTTAGGGGTGTGGCGAACATTACACCAGAACAGGTGTCAACAGAAACATGAACATATTGAAGCCTTCCAAAAGAGGGAATATGAGTAACATCCATCTGCCACATCTGCAATGGTCTAATGCCACGTGGGTTTATTCCCATGTGGGGAGTAGGTAAGAATTCGCAGCAATTCTGGCATTGAGTAACAATTTCCCTAGCCTCTTTCCTGGATAGAGCAAAACGATGGCGCAAGGTCTCAGCCGTCACATGAAATCGCTGATGGAACTCTTTTGCTGCTTGTGCGTGGGTAGACAAGGCAGCGGCCACCAGCTTTGTAGCCTTGTCCGCTAAGTCATTCCCTAAGGACATGGGACCTGGGAGTCCAGAATGTGCTCGGACATGGGTAATGAAAACAGGAAATCTCCTATTTAACAAGGCAGCTTGTATCTTTTGAAAGATGTTAGCAACTCTGCTGGAGGATCTTATTATTCCAGCTATCTCAAGGAGATTAACTGCATTAACCACATAAGAGGAATCTGATACAATATTGAGGGGTCCTGGAAAAGCCTCAAGAACCTCCAGTACTATCAGACATTCTACAACTTGAGGTGAAGTTTCATTATATTGTTTAGATATAACCCTATCCTTGACCACATAAGCTCCCATACCAGTTTTTGATCCATCAGTGTACACCACAGTCCCATCTGGGAGTGGGTCTTTAGCTGTCACTTGTGGAAACACTATAGCCTGGTTTAGGGCAAACTGTAAAATTGGATGCTTTGGAAAATGATTATCAATTTGTCCTGAAAAGGAAGTAACTAAAACTGCCCAATCACTAGATGTGGCTGCCAAGGTCTGAACTTGTGCAGCAGTATAAGGCACAATCAAGGAATCAGGATCCCTGCCAAAATGTGTAACAGCTGCTTTTATTCCGCGAACGCGAGCTGTGCAACAGCATCAGGGTACCAGTCAATAATCTTAGCAGGGGAAGCATTTGGATGAATCCAAAGTAATGGTCCATGTTGCCACAGGACTGCAGTTGGCAATTGAGCTGTCTTAAAAACACACAGACTAAAAGGTAGTGACTCCTCAATACGTTGTAATTGTGCTTCCTGTAAGGCCTCTTCCACCATCTGTAAGGCTCGGTGGGCGGCAGGGGTAAATTTTCTGGGTGAGGAGATATGAGGCTCACCCTCCAGGAGATCGAAGAGGGGTTTTAGATCAGCAGATGGAATTTTTAAAAAGGGCCTCAACCAATTTATATCTCCCAGAAGTTTCTGAAAATCATTTAATGTTTGTAAGTGGTCTTTGCGAATTTCTATTTTCTGAGGAACTATATTTTTGGGAGTAATCATTGAGCCCAAAAAGAGGCCTGTATCTGCAATTTGAACCTTTTCTGAGGCAATCTCTAATCCCCACTGTTTTAATTCAGCCACCAGCATGGGGAAAGCCTTTTGTAAAACATCTAACTCTTTGTGACAAATAAGAATATCGTCCATATAATGGATAACGATTAAAGATGTAAATTGCTTCCTAATTGGCTCCAAAGCCTCCTGCACATACAGCTGACATATTGTTGGGCTATTGGCCATGCCTTGCGGCAGTACCTTCCACTGAAATCTCTTGTCTGGTTCCATATGATTAAGAGAAGGGATAGTGAAGGCAAACCTTGGTCTATCCCGTGGGTAAAGTGGAATAGAGAAGAAACAATCCTTAATATCTATAATAATAAGCTTCCAATCTTGAGGAAGTGCAGAAAGCAAAGGAAGGCCTCTTTGAACAGGGCCAAAAAGATGCATCTGATTGTTAATGGCCCGCAGGTCATGGAGTAATCTCCACTTCCCAGATTTCTTCTTAATAACAAAAATTGGTGTATTCCATGGGGAGGTAGAAGGCTCTAGATGCCCCAGCCGTTCCTGTTCTTGCACTAATCTTGTGACAGCCTCTAATTTTTCAGAGGATAGAGGCCATTGAGAGACCCATAATGGCTCCTCTGTTTTCCATGGTATGGGTCGTGAAGCCTCAACGGCCCCTAAATAAAACCCAGTCCTTTTCTACCCCGATTTCCGTGTTGCGTAATGGGTTTTATTCTGCCTTGTTCTTGCCTACCCAAGCCTCTACCCTTTGTATACCCCATCTTTGCCATAATGGCTGATGCCTGGGGGTAGTATTCATTAGTTAGGGTCATGCCCATGGCTTGTAACACATCCCGTCCCCATAAATTTACAGGGAGTGGCAACACATAGGGGGTAAAACATCCCTGTTTGCCCTCAGCATTCCGCCAGGTTAAGGCTGAGGCACTGATGGCAGGAGAGGACTGGTATCCAAGACCTTGTAGAGAATGAGATGAAACAACAGTGGGCCAAGACTTCGGCCACCAATGGAGTGAAATAATGCTTTTGTCTGCTCCCGTATCCATTATCCCTTCAAATTCTTTTCCATTAATTAACAATTTTATTGTAGGTCTCTCATTTAGGGGTATAGCCAGATAGGCTGAATCACTTCCAGAAGATCCCATAGCCCTTTTTTGTAAAGTGTAGGTTTCTCCATCCCCGAGGGAGGGCAGCAACACCAGTTGTGCAATTCTATCTCCCTGCTTTATAGAAAATACACCCCGAGGGCTAGAACAGAGAACTTGAATCTCCTCTTTATGATACGGGTCAACAATTCCAGGATATATAATGAGTCCCTGTAAAGTTAAGGAGCCACGGCCCAGAATAAGCCCAATGGTGGCAGGGGGCAAAGGTCCAGGGGAATGGACTGGGACCGGTTGAACATTCATTTGGGGCATGAGTAAGAAGTCGGAGGCGGCATGCAAGTCCATTCCGGGGGTTCCTCGGAAGCCTCTACTTCCTCTTGATTGCTTTTCTGAAATTGGTTCCCATATTTCTGAGGGCCCTGGGACCACGGGCCCCGTGACCCGTTTTTTGATTGGGGTACCTTGGGTTCTTCAATAGGGGGCAGAAGCCTCCCTTTTACATCCCGGACTGACCTGCATTCGCTAGCCCTATGATAACCTTTACCACAATGATGGCAAAGCTTCGATTCTCTTGTTCTTTCAGGGGCTTGACAATCTTTCTTAAGGTGCCCCATTCTCCCACAATTAAAACAAGCTTTTCGACTAGATAAATCTCTACGCCTGTGCGTTTGTAAAATGGCGGCAGCTAGTCCTGCATTGGTTAGGGGTCCCCCCAGCTCCCTGCACACTCTGAGCCAATCTTGTAAACCTTTGCTTTTGCGAGGGGCGATAGCCGCTCGACATTCCTGGGTTGCTTGTTCATAGACAAGTTGCTCAATCAGGGGCATAGCTTGTTCTGAATCACCAAAGATGCGACTGGCGGCCTCTGTCATTCTGGCCACAAAGTCTGAAAATGGCTCTTGGGGTCCTTGGACAATCTTTGTAAGGTGTCCACTGGACTCTCCCCTTTTGTGAGGGCCTTCCATGCTTTAATAGCGGCGGCCGACACCTGACCATAGACACCCCAGATGTAGTTGGTTTGATTAAGGGCATGTTGACCCTGACCTGTCAGCATTTCAAATGTCCACTGCCTCTGATTCTCATCTTCAGCCGTGGCATTAACTCTAGCTTGTGCCTGGGCTGCATCATACCAGAGAGCCTTCCATTCCATGTATTGTCCCATGTTGGGAAGCACTGCTTTCACTGTCGTCTGCCAGTCAGTGGGAGTCATGGCAAAATTAGCAAGCCTTTCCACCTGTAATGTGGTAAAGTTAGCATTGACCCCATAATTACGAACGGATTCGGCCAATTCTTTGATTTGATTGTAATCTACAGGGGTATGTACTCTTCCGCCTTCCGCATTCTCGAATACTGGAAAAGCTACTTGTATTTTTCTCCGTTCCTCTAAAGGTAAAAAGGAGTCAGTACCAGTATTCAGCCGAAGCTCATACTGCGGAGGCGCTGAGGGGCGTGAGCCCGCCGGATTTATAGGCGGTGGCCTCACATTCATTTTTGTTTTCAGTGGCCGGTGTCTATCAGGGTGATATCTTTCTTCCTCATACTGTGCCACCTCCTCCTCTAGACCACCTTCTTCGCTAGAATACAGAGTGTCAGAATCAGAATTATCTAGCTCCAAGGCTTCTAGCTCTACTGTAGGGTATAGACTAGATTCTGGCTTTTTCTTTTTCTTAGATTTGTTAGGGGGTGAATGATCACTCCCTTCTTTCTCTCCCCTTTCTTAACTTCTTGGGAGGGCCTTTTTTCTTAGACATGTCTTTCCTTTTGCGAGCTCCCATTCTCTCACTCCGTTCAGTTTCTGACATGCTATCCTGAACTTCCTCTAAGGTTCCCTGACTTTCTATTATAGCAGGGTGACAGGCCTCATCCTCCAAGCAGTTTTTAACTAGCTTCCAAATGGCTTTGGTACCTAAGTGGAGATCTCCTTCTGCATGCTTCCTGTCTAGTTCTTTACCTAGCTTGTTCCATGAGGCCACAGTGAGGGACCCGGAACAAGCATACCATGGTGCCACTCTATCTACCTCCTTCACAAAATTTTGAAGTGTTCGTGGTGCAATTTTAAGATCTCTTTGTTTTAGCACAGTCTGTAGGGCAGTAACCACTGACTGTGACAACCCCATCGCGCTGGCGGCTTATCTAAAAACGGCGCTCAACTCCGTTACCAGACTGACAGCACCAGACTGACAGCACCAGACTGACAGCACCAGACTGACAGCACCAGACTGACAGCACCGTTCTGTCAGCACCAGCCACGATGAAGGAGAAGGACAAACAGGACTAGCACCAAAGCCTCCACTGACCCGTCCCACGGTGATGACAAACTAAGGCCAAAGTCGAGAAAGGGGTGTTCAGGATAAAGCATACCTCTCTGAACTTACGTCCCTGCAGTTCTGAATCCGCCCCGTCTTCCGAGGGGTCTCCCGCGGCGCCGGCGATGTTGAAGAGTTCCCGGGTTTCGGCACCAGATGTCCCGAGCTACCGTCTCGCCAGCAAGAACGACGCAGAACACTCGGATCCTTCTGCAGTAAAGCTTTAATGCATCTTGAGAGATAGATGATCAGCTTCTTAGAGGGAGACCCCAAGCTAAGAAACCCAGCCCCTTATATAAGCCTAGGAGCTCCGAGTGAGACGTGTAGAGCCGGGATTGGTGGTTTGCACATCACCCCAGATGACGCCACGGGAGAGGCACAGCTTAAACGGTTAACTCCAACTGACAGCAGATGTCAGCGCCATCTTCTAACGGTTAACTCCAACTGACAGCAGATGTCAGCGCCATCTTCTAACGGCAATAGCGATAGCGAGGGCGGCTCCTCACAACCTAGTCTCACCCCAAGACAAAGAACTACAGCAACTATTGACTGTTGGGAGAAGAACAACTAGACTTTCCCAAGGATGGGCCCATTTACTGGTTGTTCAATGCAGAGTAATAAAACCAGTATAAGCACGCATGCGCACGCACGCACACACACACACACACACACACACACGCACGCACGCACGCAGGCTTGCACACAGAACAAATACAATACAAAAGAAACTATCAACAGTGAGGGCATAGCAGGGATTCAGGGGAGGGTAGTTGACACGGGTTGGAGAGACAAAATGAAGGAAGTGATGCAATTCTATTTCTATTAAAAAACATACAAAAAAGAAAAAGGGAAATTGAAAATATGGGCAATGATATTCTAAATCAAATAAGGTACATATAACACAAATGTGACAAACTAATATAAAAAGGATCAAAACAAAAATCACTATATAGATACCAAAGGGTTAATCAAAAGGCTGTATCAATTGCAAAGTTATATGCAGTTCTTGTTGCTGGAGGATCCAGTTTTACGTAATCCTAAAAGAACTCACAGACTACAGCACAATGTTAAGGCTTTAGCCACCCCACTTTTGTCAATAAAGATATTAGACAAAAATTTAAGAAACCTCACAATCATGCTGTAGACATGAAGATCTATAAAACACTTCATTTAACAGCTTCAAAATATACATTCTTCTCACCAATACATAGAACTTTCTCCAAAAGGGATCATATATTAGGCTACTGAACAATCCATTAAAAAGGTTTAAAAATTAAAATCATGGCCTGTATCTTTTTGGATCACAATGAATATAGTCAGAATCAATTTCAAGAAACTCTAAGAAATTATGTGCAAACATGGAAACCAAATAACATGGGCTTTTGAAATATTTATTTTTATTACTCTTATTTATGTGTTGGTTACCAGAAGAGGGTGTCACCAAAATATTCTACCTAAACAACAGCCCACAGCAATGAGACAAAGCCACCATGGAATGAAAACAATGATCCACAACACATCTCATCTTTGTTCAGTTGATTCCATGAGATGCTTTGTCCAAGTGCAGCGAGCTTACATACATATAAAGTTCACTAAAGAATAAATTGACTTCACTTCAGGAACACAAGGAGGACTCATCCATGCAACTCAATAGCATAACAATGGAATGAATGAGGGATAGAAATTCTATGGTCCTTTGAATAGATAGGCATCTGGTAAAATTTCTACATGCCTTCATTATAGAAACTCAGAGCAAATGGCATAGGATTATACATTACACATCTACATATGACAAACCCACAATATCACACAGAAAGAGGGGGAAATCAATTCCTAAAGACCAAGAAGATAGCAATGTCTGTTATCTCTTAGTATAGTATCTATAAGTTCCAACCACAGTGATTAGACAAGAGAAAGAAGTGAAAGTCATACAAGTAGGAAAGAAGACCAACACCCCTGCCAGCAGATGGCATGACTTTATGTAGAAAACCCTAAACTCTGCAAAAATACCATTCGATATCATTAATTCAATAAAACAGCAGAAGGCAAAAGCAACAGAAAAGCTGGTAGTTTTCCTATATGAAAAAAAATCACAAAAGCAATGTCATTCACAGTAGCGCGCGCACACACACACACACACACACACACAGAGAGAGAGAGAGAGAGAGAGAGAGAGAGAGAGAGAGAGATTAGTAATCTACTTAAGGGAAAAACCTTTATAATGAAAAATTTTATGAAAAAAAACTATAGAGGGCATTTAAAATATAGAACAGCCTTCTCTTACATTCATAGATTAGAAACTTTAATATAGTTAACATTAATGTACTATACAAAGTGATTCATAGATTCAATGCAAGCCTATCCAAACACCAATGGAGTCCTTCACAGTAATAAAACAGGTAACCTAAAATCTTAAAAAGAAGGCATGACATTGCCTGATTTTAAGATGTAAAACACAACCATAATAACCTAAACAGCATGGTATTGGTACAAATGTAGACACACAGACTCATGAATGAGGTAAAAGAATTTAGAAAATATATACCCAGTCAATGGAGTCATAGCAATGACTCCAGGATCATACAGAATTGATCCTGGAACTCAGTGGTTTTCAACCTTCCTGATGCTGTGACCTTTAATCCAGTTCCTCATGTTAAGGTGACCCCCCAACCATAAAATTACTTCCATTAACTACTACATAACTGATAATGTAAATTTTCTGTAGATAGAAATTTGCCAAAAAGGTCATGACCCACTTGTTGAGAACCACTGGTTTAGAGGAAAGTCTTTTCAATGCATGATATTGGGAAAACTGAAGATGTATGTGCAGGAGACTGTAAGCTGCCTCCTGGCTCTCCTCCCTATCCCTCAAAGTGTAAAAAAAAAATCAATTTGAAGTAGAGTAAATTCTTTACTGTAAGAATTAAGTCCATGAAACTACTAGAAGAAACCACAGGAGGAAAACTTGTAGAATTTGGTGCTACCAGACTACCAGAATTCACTGAGTATAAGGGGATCTACAAGTCCTGGAGATACATCAGGATAAATAAAATGGGATTAGAGTCAAGTTAGAAGCTCTGGACCAGCCAAGGAAATGCAGAGAGAACTGGAGAATACATTTCCCAGTTAGTCTCCCAATGGAAGACAAATACCCAGAATATAAAATGAGCTCAAAAGAAATTCAGCAAGAGAAAAACCAACGGAATCTTGAAATTTGCAGGCAAATGGACAGCACTGTAAGAAACCATCCTGAGTGAGGTAACCTAGTCACAAAAAAGAGAAACATGGTGTGTACTCACTCATATATGGATTTTGGACATGAATCAGGAGATTGCCAGCACACAATCCCACTGCCAGAGAGTCTGGCAAACAGAACCTTCATCCAGTGACTGATGAAAGCAGAGGCAGACACCCACAGCTAAACACTGAACTGAACTCCTGGAATCCAGTGACAGAAAGGAGGGACTGATGAGCAAAGGAGTCAAGACTGGGCTGGTTTAACCCACAGAAACAGTTGACCTGAACAAGGGGGAGCTCTTGGACCCCAGATTGATGGCTGTGTGGAAAGCATGGGACTGATCCAGACCCCCTGAATGTGGGTGTCAGTGAGGAGGCTAAGTAATCTATGGGGCCTTGGGTAGTATTTATCCCTGGCATACAAATGACTGCCCATCCCACAATGAGGGATGCTCTCTCAGCCTGGACTCTTGGCGGAAGGCCTAGGCCCTGCCATGGATGAAATGTCAGACTCTGGAGATCCTGGGGATGGGAGTGGAGATTGGATGGGGGGCTGAGGGGACTGGGAGGGCAGGGGAGGAGGAGAGGGAGAGGGAACTGGGATTGAATTGTGAAGCAAGCTTGTTTCTAACTTAAATTTTTAAAAAAGGAAGGAAAAAAAAGAGAAAAAGCCCAAATGATTCCCTTTTAAAATAAGCAATCTTATCAAGACCCTTCCAAGAAGAGACAACATAAACAACCTTAGCCAACAGGAAAATCCAAGTCCAACCACAATTAAGTAGTTAAAAATGCTGGCAAGTATGTACACTGTTGGCCACTGTGGAGAACATAAAGATTTCATTCAAAAGAACAAACTAAAGATAGCACTGCCAGATGATCTAGTCACCTGACTCCTCTGTGTATGGACCCCAGGAAATAAAGTCAGCATACAGACACAGCGCCTATGTGCCTGTGTTTATTGCTGCACTATGCACCATAGCTAAGATACGTAATTAGCCAGTGTCCAACAGACAAATGCACAGCATGACACACACACAGATGGAGGATTGTCAAAACTGGAAAAGAACTTCTGTCACTTGAAGCAAAATGAATGGACCTGGGGAATATTGTATCAACTGAAATAGTGCAGACACAGAGACACAGCATTCCCTGTTCGTCTGCATAATACTGACTAAAAGTAGGTATGGGGGATGTGCCAGGACAGGGACATGAGTGAGCACGCTGCGCCGCATTCACTAGCATGATAGTAGTGGAGATTGATAAAGTAAAATTAAAATAAGCTATACAATGATATAAGTGTAGTGAAAGATATCCCATTCATACATGTTTTTATGTAACTGCTTTAAAAATTAAATCAAGAAATTAATCTTCAAAAATGATGTATCAAAACTTACTTTTAGACTTTAAAATTCCTTATCAATGTTCTAAAGAGATTTAAAAACTATTTTCCTATAACGATAATCGAGGCTATATAGGGAAAAAAACAATATATTTATTTATCAGGGAGAGAGAGTCGCACATACCAGGAGTTAGAAGCGTGGCTGGCTTCCAGGAGAAAAAGAGGGAGGCCCCTTTTCCTTTTACTACCTTTTATCTCTACCTTGACCCCGCCCTGTTGGGCGGGTAGCTTTGTGGGGTTCACTCCTACATTTTCCAAATGTATATATAGTGATATAGTTCTACAAACACAGACACTGAAGGGAGGAGGCTCTTAGGCTTGTATAAGGGAACATGCATGAAACACACACACACACACAAAAATAGTAATTAAATTAGTTGTGCACACTTAGACATCGGGAGCTTTCACGTTCAAATATTTGTCCCTACCAGAAGACCTGGGTTGCTCTTAATCTTGGTCAAAAAAAAGTTTCTTTCTGCAATAGGCAACAGTAACTTAAGAGAAAACATGAAACTGTGAGCCAGGCACGGTGGTGCACACCTTAAATCACAGCCATTAGAAGCAGCCAGTGGATCTCTGTGTAAGTTAGAGGCCAGCCTAGTCTACATAGTGAGCACTAGGCTAGCCAGGGCTATACAGTGAGGCTCTGCCTCAAACTAAAACTAACAAAAGTCATGCACTAAATGGAACATCTTTATCAGCGTTCTCACACCCTAACCCAAGAGGTCACAGGGAGCATCACACAAGAGAAGACAGAAAGATTGCAAGAATTTGGGGATGAGCACAATTGCTGTCTTCTGAATATGACATGGTTACCACACTCAAGAACTCACAGCAGCCATAGTTACCATCACAAGACACAGCTAGCTAAAATTCCAGGCTCTCCCTCTTACTGCAGGAGGTATCAGCAGTCACTCACTGGAAGAGAGAGGATCATTGCTTTTTTGAAGGTTTGACCATTATTAAGTTTTCCATGCTCCAGTGGTTGACCCCACACAGTGTACATATGGACTACACTCATTGGACTTAGCGAGTAAAAAAAAATAAAGATATGAAGTTGGGAGGATATGTTGAGGTGGCATCTGAGGAGAATGGAGGAGTAAATGATCACATTTCTGTTTTGTACATGTGTAACATTTCCAAAGAATTAAAATACATTGAGAATTCAGTATTTGTTCCTGTCTCCTTTTTGAGAGCCAGGACACAAACCACAAATGCAAAAGTGGGAGATGAGAAGCTTCTGCCTGCTTCCCAGCTCAGTGCAGACCCCAGAAGCACCTCCTTCATGGTTCACACATTTCAAGTGTGCGACTGACATCAGTAGGCCCAGGAGCTTGTGACCCGTGACTCAGCCCTCCAGTAAATGAACATTGACTCTGGTCTCAGCAAGGCCTCCATTTTTTTCCCTCTCATGTTTGAAATTGCACCTAGGTCTCTGACAGATTCCAAACTCATCCCCTGCTCTCTGAATTCACTCAATTTTTTTCCAGATACCTTCCAGCTGACCTCCCACCATAATTTTCGAATGAACCATGCTCCCAGAAGGAATGGTGGAGAAGGGGTCAGGCCTGCTACTGCAGCCTCTCTGCTCACAACCCTGTATGGTTCCCATTTCTGCACCAGACTCCTTGTTTGCTTTTTCTTTTGGGGGGTGGGAGTTCCCATTTTAATTTTGAGCTATATTAGAAAAGTCAGTGGGTTACATAGTGCTGAAAGCTACATCGGGGAAGACTGCACTTCTTTGTGAAAATGTCTTAGAGATCATGACTAGCAGTTGTGGCAGAGCTGGATTAAAATTAACATGTCACAGAAGCTTGTGTCAGCCTGGGTTGCGAGCTTGCCACAGGAAGGGGAGGCAGAAAGGTCACATTCATCAGCTGACAGTCCAAGTTGGAGAATCCCCAAAGATGACTTCTCTTTAATAAGTCACTGGTTCCCCTAGCTCCAGTGAACACCCCACCCTCACACAGGACTTTCAGACACACAGCTCCTTACTCCTACTGTAAGCTTTCACAGGGTTTGTCCCATTCATTTCTGTGAACTTGGTTCCTGAGTCCAGACCTGATCACAAGTTGATTCTTTTTTCAAATCTCCTGCTTGGTTTCTATTACAGAACTACAAATTTATATCATTAATGAGTTGCTAACCTAAACTTCAGTGATGATTGTAATTAGTACAAGTTTCCTTTGCACTGCATGTTACATGAGCCTCACCTCAGGCATGATCTGCTAGCCATGAAACTTGAACATCTCACTCCTGTATGCAGATACAACAGAAAGGTTTTTTATCTCAGCCTCTGCCATACAAGCTGTTGTCCTGCACTGCACATGTAGACCAGAACACGTGATTGTGATAAGGCGAAATAGATACTGGTTACAACAGATAATACATACTCAGTGAAGTCTGCCACAGCTGGAAGGACTGGCTGGCTTGGCTACTCATTCAGCAGGATGTCGAATGACAAGCTATTTTCTGATACTTACTGTTGTTGTTGGCTTCATTAGTCCCAAGGTTGTTGAATAAAAGTCACCCTTTACCACTAACCTTGATTGCACTAATCACCTTTCCAGGTTAGAGTTCAGGCTCTCTGAGATCCCAGCTGTATCTTCAGAAAACAGAACTTGGACCACTTAGCTCAAGACTCGTCATCAGTTTCCCATTTCCACTAGACCCAGCCTCACTCCTTCAGGACACATCAGTATTGATCTCAGCCACCAGGCTGCCAAACTTGAAAACATGGAGCAACACAAAGAAATTCTCAACTACGTCAATCTTGGATTATTTCAGGGTTCAGTATCAACATAAAGTCTTTGCACAGGCTACCCAAAGACAACCACTTAATTTTACAAGGGGTCGCACTTATCAGCAAGGTCCTAGCTTTTTAATATACCCTTTGCCCACCCACCCAGCACAAGCTCACTTTACAGATCTCTCTCTCTCTCCCTCCCTCTGTCTCTCTCTCCCTCTGTCTCCCTCTCTCCCTCCCTCTCTCCCCCTCTCCCCCTCTCCCTCTCTTTCTCTCTCCCTCTCCCCCTCTCCCTCTCTTCCTCTCTCTCAATGCATGCTGTCTTTCAATTAACATATTGATGACCTATTGTCACCCATCACCATGCTAATCCTGAGCTGGTGTGAAATTACTTCATAATAAACACTATGGAGTTCTGACTTTCAATTAATTTTTCACATGCTATGCTAAATCAGATTAGCGCTCTGCCATCACCACCCTTTGACCACAGACGTAATTCCTTCCTTATAATGAAATGGGGGATTAATTTATATGAAGCATATCTGCGCACATTAGCAAATAAATGTACAGATACACTGTGTGGCATATTTGCATTGTGTGCTGTGTCAGGTTGAATACAGCCTCTCAGATATGATTAATTTTCTTGCATTTGCTGGGGTGGGGAAAGATATCACCAGTTGTAATTGTTTCTCTGTTAAATTCCAAGGAAATGCCTTCACAAAGAACCAAGCAAAGAAATGCTCACAGATATCACTACGCTGGAGGGACTTCAGCAAATCATATATCACTTCAGGGGAGGCTGGAGGGAACACTCTGACATGGAAACATAAGCTCAACTGCTAGTCCTTGCTCTTCCTGGATGTGCAGTCACATTTACACAGAGGAAACAAAATGGAGGAGGAGGAGGAAGAGGAGGGAGGAGAAAGGAGGGAGAGACTTTAAATGACCTGAAGGATTCTGATGCCGATTTTAAGCAATGGACTCAGGCCTCTTAAGCACTAATATAGGTCCTGCATGAAATCATGTTCCTGGTGAAACAATTATTTTCATCTCTGAAGCTCATTATCACAGTGGAATACTGGAAGATGAATGTGAGCACATCCTAAATGAACAAATTTGTGTGAAAATATGAATCATAGTCCCCAGAAGCTGGGTTGCATTTTTCCTTCCATCCATCCTCAGTGTATTTCATTCGGCTTCTTTCATTCCTATAAGATATTGATAGAGAATTTTCCCCAACACATATTTTCTTTTGACACCAAATGAGAAAAAGTGTCGAAAGATCTAAAGGTATGGCACATATAAAAGATAAATGTGTACTTTTCAATTTTTTTATAAACCAGTCTTTCAATAACAATAGCAGGAATAAAATCTTGATGGCTATTGCAATAATGAAAATGTATTGCTGTTGCGTTATTGTACGGCAGAATAAGCAAATTATGCTTTGTATATCCTAGAAATTTAGCTTAATTTTATTATTTATATATGTGTGGTGTGATGTATATGTGTGCATGTGTTTGTATATGTGTACACACATATATTGATATATACATACCTGTGTGTGCGAATGTAAAATTCAGAGGTCAACAACCATGTACTATACATTTCTTTAAGCAGGGTCTTTCATTGAAACTAAAGTCTGCTGATTTGGCTAGACTGGCATCCAGGGAACTCTGTGGTCCAACCTCTTTCCATGCCCCTTTCCTTCCTCTTCAACACCAGGGTTACAGGTTCATTTGCTGCCCCTGACTTTTACATGGCTGCTAGAAATCCAAACTCACATCATTCTTGAGCAGCAAATATTTTACTAATTGAGCCATCTCCCTATTCCACTGGCAGTTTATCAATTGAGTCATTCAATAGATATTTAATGCCTACTGTGCTAACCACTGCTCTAACTACAACTAATGGAACTTCCCTGCCTTCACAGAGATCACTACTTACAAGGGTAAAAATCTGAAAGTAAAAATAGATCCCCTTGCTTATGATTATTTACTTAGCTCTGATGACACCTTCACCATGAATCTCCACATTTAATACATTTATAGGGTATTAGCATATGCATTTTTAAAGATAAATGCCTAAAGCTGAGAAGCTAAGCACAGTTAGAACTCAAACTATGGCTGAAGGACTAAGGATCCCGGGCCATTTTTCACTTATTCCACTGCATCTGTTTTTTATCTCAAAAGCATTCAGCACAAGTTGTTCTGGCTAGTTTCATGTCAACTTGACACAATCTGAGTTTTCTGAGAGAAGGGAACCTCAATTGAGAAAATACCTCCAAACATTCTGGCTGTGGGGAATTTTCTTAGTGATACTGGGGGAGGGCTCAGCCCATGGTGGGTGGTACCATCCCTGGGTTTTCTAAGAAAGCAGGCTCAGAAAGCCATGGATAACAAGCCAGTTAGCAACTCGCCTCCATGGCTTCTCCCTCAGCTCCTGCCCTGTTTGAGCTCCTGTCATGACTTCCTTCTTTGATAAACAGTGATGTAGAAGTGTAAGCCAAGTAAACTATTTCCTTCTCAAAGGCTTGGGTCATGTTTTTTCATTGCATTATCTTCATACCTAACTAAGACAATGGTCTTCCATATGTCCAAATCTTAATTTTACAAGTGGTAGATAAAACAGAAGAAAGCATGATCGTTGTCCCATCTTCTAGTGGTGAATTCAGAGGACATTAGAAATAATTTTTCTTGAAATTTCTTTGATGCAGCTAAGTTTATAGGGCATAAACAGAGTCTGTGTTATATGATGGCATGTAGGGGGAAGGGGCGGGAGTGTTTGCTGTTATGTGTCTCCATTTGAATAGCGTATTCAACTTCCAGGACATTACTCATTACTGAGTTAAGTTCAATGCTTTTACGGATAAAGTTCAGTAATACCACCTTAAATGTACCTGTTGCAGTGTCACCTTAAATCTATCTACTGTGAGTTGCACTGATTTTCCTCATCACACTTGTACTACACAAAATTGTACAAAAATAATCTGAGTGTTATTTCCTGATTCATTTTGTAGCCATAAATACTTAAAATTGCCTAACATATGTATACATAGTTGCTTGACTTGAATCTTAACTTGCACTTTTTCCTCTTATTTTTTGAGAATGTCTTATTTTGTATTCATTTTCAATTCCAAACTCCTCCCAGACCTACCTACCTGCCCATACCCATGTTTCTATTTTTTTTAATCTGTTGAGTCCTATTTGTGCTGGCATGTGGCATCCCTTGACCTACCAGGGAACACACCCTTAAAAAAAACTCCCTCTCACAGCATTATCTATTACCAATAGCTTATCAGCTAGGCCATAACTCCAAGCCCATTTCCCTCCGCCATGCTGAGATCTTTGTCTGTCTGGAACTTGTGCAGGTCTTATGCATGCTGTCACAATTGCTGTGAACTCATGTACAGCTGTCCTGTTAAGTCCAAAAAGCAATGCTTTCTTGTAGTCATCCATGATCTTAAATCCAATCAGAAAGTGATCGGTTTCTTCCATGGTATTCATGCAACTACTGCACCAGTGGACACATGTTGCCAGGTGAGCTGTTGCTATAGCTCTCTAGGTCCATAGCTAGGTAAGATTGATGACTACTTTTCTCTTCTGGCCAACAACTCCAGAAGAGGTAGCCCATCTCTACACTGGGATCTTGGTAGCCCGTAGGCATCATTGTTCTTTCATAGAGAATATATTTAATCTTTTATAAAGTATATAGTCAAGCTTTTGTGTATATATTTGCAGATATAGATGTAGATGTATGTATTTGGGGAAGCTTCTGGCAGTAGTAGGGTTTCAAGCGACCTTTTCCAAAGGTCTTTAATATCAGTCAGCTCTGCCTGTGTTCCCTCAGACCACAGCAGAATGGCTGCAGCTCACTATCCTCTTATAGTGACATGCATACAATGTAGGCAAACTGAAACTCAACTGGCTGATTACCAGCATTTTCTAACTACTTCTATATTTCATGTATCTGACTATCATGTTTGTTCTACCCTAGGTCTGTGAGTCTTCCCGCTTCTGGATCCTGGCCATCTAGGCAGTGTCTGGCATTGGCTCCCCCTTGTGGTCTGGCCCTTCCGTAGCCAGTTCTTTAAAGAATCATTTCTTAGCTGGCCTGGAACAACTCATGTAGACAGGCTCTTGGAATTCAGGGAGATCTGCCTGCCTCTGCCTCTGAGTTCTGTAATTAAAGAAGTATACAACATTGCATCCAATAATAATCAATATGTTTAAGAGATGAAAGAACTATGTACTAATACTCAACCAGATCTATCTTAGGTATCTGTCATAGTTATGAGTCAATAAAAACAACATAAGCTGGGCCTTGTGTGGAGCTTCCAGACAATCTTGTAATGATAAAAGTGTGTCAGAGGAAGAAGTCTGTCAATGACTTCTGTCCTAGCACATACAGTGAATATCAGAGTACACAGTAGACACCAAGAAAATAGCAAAATTACTCCTCATCTGGCTGATAAAACTAGTACACAATACAAGAAACAAATAATATTTATCCTCACCAAATACAACAAGAAGACAACCAACAAGTGAAAATTAGCTGCTTTTCAAAAGAGACTTATGGTCAGTGTGTCAATAATGGATGTCTGCTAATATTTCTGTGCATTTTGTTTGGTTGAAAATAATCACATGTCACAGTTTATTTAAAATCTCTATCTGCATATTTAAAACTGTTGGTAAAATTCTCTAACTTGAAGAAAAACCCTTCTAAATAGAATTGTAGCTTAAACCAATTTAAAAACACAACACCTGTTTACTTCCTGGAAACAACTGATTGGCATAGGGGAAGATGAAAATGTATGAGCTGACATTAGCTTTCTATGGATGTCAGGAATAAACAGTATTGTGACTTAGTAAATGTAACTAGTATTGAACTTCCTGAGGGTTTATGTCTGTGTCTTTCTGAAGTATCTTTCTAAAATATGTCATGTGGAAGCATTGAGTTCTTAAATTGGATTTAGAAAAGACGATTACTTAGAAATAAATCAAGAAAGTAAAACAATGTAACCTATTTGACCACATTGTTCTCACCAAATACTTTGAGGGACAACAAGTTTCAAGCAATTAACACATTTTAAATTACTGTATTTAAATATTTACTCTTCACATCAGAATGCCTTTGATTCTTTTGTGTACATTTGTTAATGTTTGGTTTTATCACTTACAGTGTGTTACTGTAGTTCATTAAATATAAGTTGCCAGTAATTAGAATGGGAACATAATTATATGTTTCACTAAGAAAGATAAGAACACTATAATTATAATAGTAAGACCTCATTAACTGTTAAGAAGCACCCCAATTTCAAGGATATTAAAATCTGTGTGTGATGGGCTAAGCACACCTAGAGTAATAATAGCTAAGTTTCTGGGTGAATAACAGAACAAAACCAAGATGTTGTCTCAAAATCCCAGATCCTCTCTCAAAATGAGTCTATGTATATAGCCCAGGTCAAGAAAAGACATTAAACCAAGACCCCTCATGTCTTTGCAATACTTTCCCTACCTAAAGCATGATCCAAAACTGACTTCTCATGAAATATAAATTTCAGCTCTCTATCAAGGAAGGATTCCAGGATTTCTTCAACGTTTTTATTTCTATTTCACTAGGAAAATTTGGTCACCCTGTATAAAGGTAATGGAGGCACAGGAACATGTTCAGGAAGCCATAGCTATAACAACACCATCTCTTTACATGGAAGAGGGGAGTGTCAGATATTAAAAGTCAACTAGAGGTCTACTCAATGTATAACCTACTAGGCCAGGAATGGTGTGTCTAGCTTATATGTAAATACACAGACATGGATGTTGATAGTTTTTGCAGCTTCAGATGTTGACTACTATGGAAAACTCCTTTTGAGGACAATTAGTATTTTAGTTTGGTTTGTCTAGAAGCAGAGCCTAGATAGATACTTGATTAATCAATGTATTAATTATGAAAGAAATATTGCTTTTGGGAGATGCACAGATCTTAGTGTAAGATGGTGAATGGAGCATGGGGAAAGCCTAGAAAGTAAAACTATGGAACCAGTCCAAAGTTAGCACCAGGTTGCTCCTAAAGACTGTATTATAGACAGATTCCACTATATCCTTGGTGCATCTTTCATGGTGAAGTCACTGCACAAAGTATGAGAAGATGGGTATCTGGCAGCTCCTGTTTGACTTTAAGTATTTTTAGGAGATCAGCAGTTACAGCTACCTTGGGATTGCAGTTCATAGCTGCTGGAGGATGCCTGCTGCAGCCACTGGTTTCCCGTGCTCCAGCATGTGATGCTGAGTATTGCCTTCCTCAATCATTTGCTTTGCTTATTAATATCTCCATTCACTGATTCGTTACCCTATATTAAATGTCTCCTATTATGCAGGCTTTCAGAATGTAGATGAGAATACTCAGGACTACCTAATTGTCACTCATGGCATCTTCTCACCCAGGGACAAAGCACTCACACACCTCTCACACACATAAAAACAGGAGCACTTTCCAGGTATGGTGACTCACACCTGTAATTCCAACTCTTGCAAGTCTGGGGCAGTTGGATTGCCATGAGTTTAAGTCTAGTCTGGGCTACATAATGAGTCTTAGATTACCCTGTCCTATAGTAAAGTATCTGTCTACAAAAAAAGGAAGGAAAGAAGAAAGGAAGGAGGGAGGGAGGGAGGAAAGGAGGAAGGAAGAGAGGGACAAAGAAAGGAAGGCAGGGAAGGGAGGAAAGGGAGCGAGGAGGGAGGGAAGAAAGGAAAGAAGGAAGGGAGGAAGGGAAGGAGGGAAGAAGGAAGGGGAGGAAAGGAAGGCAGAAAATAACATTAAGACAAAAAAGCAAAAAGCAGCACTATGGAGTGTAACATGTACTCGTCCTGCTAGCCACCTGGGCCCTGACGAGCTGTTTGAGCCCCCAAATAACACACAGGACGCTATATCAATTATAAGTTGTTGGCTCTTTGCTATGCTTTCTTATTGCCTAGCTCTGACTTAATATTTAACCCATAATTGCTAATCTGAGTATTTCCATGTCTCTTACTGAAGAAAGGTTCCAGACCTCTTACTTCTATAGCATCCTACATTGTGTCTGTCTGTGCCTCTCTTTCCCAGAATCATCCTCAACTCCTAGTCCCACCTATCTTGCTTTCCTATTGACCAACAGTGCTTTATTCAACAACCAATAAGAGAGACAGATTTACAGAATGACATCTCCCATCAATGGAGTACTTAGGAAGCATCTTATAAGTTCAACCTTCCAAAGACATCTCAGATCCACCTCTCCATCATCAACTCTGTACCACAATGCTCAACCCACTAAGAGCCCCAGGTTCCACTACTGTAAAGGTCCTAAATCCTTCTGCAGTTAAGTGTCATCACTCTTAATCCATCATCTCCATTGGGACTCATTCCTCTTTATGTGTTCCATGTATTCCCCTTTTCCAAGCAAGAAGTGTCACATTCATTGGATGGTTTAGAGAACAAGGAAGGACCACAAACTGCCCTTCACCAGGTCCCTCACTGGACTGTGAAAGCATCTACTACAGTTTGCTTCAAGCTTTCAACAACAGAATCAGTACTTAGTTCACTAAACACAGAAAGTACATGAATATTCGGAGTGATTATAAAAAACAGTGTTTGCCCCTGCAGAGAAGGCAAGAGCACTGTGGGAAGGCTAAGGCAGGCTGAAGCATTGATCTGCAGCTGTTCTTGACAGAATGAGAAGGAGGCAAGGGAGAGTGGGAAGAATCAGAAAACAAGAAAGGAAAGATTAAAAGAGGGGGAGAGACCAAGCAAGGAAGAATAAAGGCACCAATGAGAAGGAATCCTTTTAGCACTATGTAGTAATCATTCTATAAAGAAAAAGTTGGTTACAGAATACATCCCTTCCTTTCCTGGCTGTTTTACATGAACATATATATTTTAATTAGCCAGTTCAAGTTTAACTTTTAATCTCTCTCTCTCTCTCTCTCTCTCTCTCTCTCTCTCTCTCTCTCTCTCTCTCACACACACACACACACACACGCACACACACACACCAATCACTTACTTAATACAAGATCTATTTCTTCAAAATTGGCCATATTCTCACCCTCCTTACTGTATGCAAATGGTCACTTTACTCTCAACAATCTAGGTATTTACAAAGCAAGGTAATAGGAAGTAAGGGGTGACCTTGCATACCAGGGATTCCTTAAAGTCTCATCATTTTACTACCCTCATATGGGGGGGTGTCTTCCTGTATCTTAGAATCACACCAAATATTAAAGAGTGGTTCTAAGCAGTCACTTCACTCCTGGCTCCCTTGATAGTTCCTCAGAGACTTTTACTGTGAAATGAGCTCATCTCTTAACAGGGACTGGGAAAATGAAAGAGAATTATGTACTTATAAGATGTAACTTCTTTTATACCTGATCTAGAATGTCAATTTAATTACTACATTATCTACATGCCTTAGAAATATTGGTGATTACTGGGTAAAGAAAAGTTTGCAGAATTCTGTATTTACAAGAAGAGTTTTCAAACACTCTCAGTGTATCTCCACCTCCCCCCCCCCTCTCTCTCCATCCCCTGGCTCCCTCTCTTCCTCCCCCTCCCCCAACCCCCTCTCTCTCCCCCTCTTTCCTCCTTTCTCCCCCCAGTCTCTTTCCCTCCCACCCCCTCACCACCATGAGATCATTCTTCCATCATAAAAATACAGAGGAGGAGGACTGGGGGAAGATCAAGGACATGGAACATTGCATTGTGACAATGACAATTATTTAGCAGCTGACACAATCCAACATGATCCTTCATTAAAACAGAAAGATCACCAAGAACAGTCAGGGTAACTCGGCATTTGCACATTGCCCACTGTTAAGGAAGGCCCTGAAAATGCACATGAGCCCTTCTTTCTTCCTAGGCAAGTGGCTTTCAGCAGGAAAAGCTGCAGCCTTACTTGTTTCGGAGTGGGAGTTGTAACCATCACAGACAGCTGTGCTCACATTCATTACAGTGGCTCTGGAGAGTGGCAATAGTGTGCTTTAGAGATGACTGTATACTATTCATTTATACTAAATGAGCTTGTTCTTCCAGGTATATGACAGGCGCTAAACAACGGTGTCATTGAAACACACATGTCAATAAATTTGAATCCTAAGCCGATTCTGCCTAACAAAGGTAATGATAATCTGGGGGAAGAGAGAGCTGCATCTAATTAATGAAATGCCCTTTGTATTTTCTAATGGTTGAGGCATTAACTTGAAAATGGCTTTCCCTGTAATAATTTACAGCCAAGCATTCTTTAATGGGAAAACAATTTAAATTTATGTGCAATTGAACTACAATTATTTGATTAACTTTATTAAATTCTCGTTGATTTTATGGTCTGCAAGAAGTGTCATTTTTTACAAGTTCCATATGTGGTGGTGTTGAGGCTTTTCAGCCTCAGGACTCAGTTGATGCAGACAATGCATCTCCTTTAGGAACCTTTTTCTCGTTTGCCTCATAGCTATGACCTAGACGGACAGGATTTGTTTAGATGCTTTTCACATGATTATCTCATTTTCATGTTCAAGAAGCAGCTGGATACATTTAGCAGTAGAATTTAATGCATTTCCAGGTAGGTTACCTTTACTTGGAAGTCTGTAAAGTCACTTTACTGGAGGAAGATCTGTACCCACATATTTAGGTTCAATTAGCAACTCTAATGACTATCCTCACACAGTATGGATAGCTAAGAGGATGGGAGAGGTTCCAAATCCATAATCAGACTTACACATTAAAGATTAGCTAAGGGTCAACGTGATGACTCAGTTGGTAAAGGCACGATCACCAGGCATACAGACTTGAGTAGGATCCCTGGGACCCACATGGTAGAAAGATAATTGCCTTACAAATAATGCTCTCTGACTTCCACACACATGCCATGGACACAGGTACACCTCCCACATACTCACACTAAGTAAATAAAAAGTACTTTAAAATATTTTAAATAAATAGCAAAAAAGAAGCAAAGCAAGCATCATTCTGAGGAAGACGCTGTGTACTGAAAAGAACCCTGTAGAAGAAAGGAAATCATCAAGACAGGTATTAAAACTGAAAGAAATGCAGGAAACCAAAAGACAATTATTTGAAAAAGTTCATTTAAAAAATCCCTTGAAGTGGTCAAGATTAAAAAAGAATACACAAACTACCAATACCAGGAATTGAAGGAGATATTTATTAGCGATAGAATACTATTAAAATATTATTACAAAAGAGCACTATTAAAACATTACTAAATATTAAGATAGTATTAAAATATTGTGTATGTTCTGTGTACAGAAGTTCAACAAGTTAGACAAAAATAGATTCATTTTTGGAACAAAGCAATCGAAACTCACCCAAGAACAGATTTATTCTATTTGGCAATTTGAATGATCCCTTCTAAAAAGCAATAGATTAGATAAATACTTAAAACCTTTTGATCAGCAACAACAAAAGCCCTAGGGCCAGTTGATTTCACTGACAATTTCTATAAACATTTAAAGAGGAATTAATAAAATTGTATGCACTATTGTCCATCAAATAGAGTGGAAATCAATACTTCCTCGGTGATCTTGTCAGATCAAGACTACCTGAATACAGAAACAGACCCTGTGAAAAGGAAAATCAGAGACCAGTGTCTTCCATTAGAGTCAGTGCAAAAGTCCTCATCAACCACCAGGAAAGCAGAAGCCACCACTCTGCAAAATGAATAATAGTGTAGTGTTGCACAACAAGATGCTGGGAAGATGACTCCATACTTTAGAAAACCAACATAAACCAGAATCTGCAGATTAAAGAAATCCATGTGTTTACCGAATATGTAATAATAATTGACAAAGAAACATTGGTTCGTGATTAAAATTAGCAAAACTGTCATGGTAAATTACAGCCCTATAGAATTCACATCTAACTTTGAACTTGGAGAAAGCAAGAACTCACTAAGCTGGGACAAAGGAAGAATGCCCCTTCCTACCTAACTGTTAGCATAAGGCCAAAGTAAAAAATTAACAACATGTGCATGAAAACGTGAGTTTCACATAGAAGATTCCAAAGACTCTACAAAGTCTTTGAAGACTTATAACTGAGCTTAGTAATGAGTATATAAAATATAAGATTCAAGTTAAAATTCAAACATTTCTACTGGGTATAAACAAAGAACACTTGGAAAATCAAATTATAAAAAGTACCATACCCCTTTAAAGTAACACCAAAACAAAACCATAGTGATGAATCTAATTAAACTAGATCTCTCTCAAAAAAAAAAAAACAACAAAAACTACACAGTATTATGGAAGGAACAACTATGTTCTATGTGTTCTGTTTCTAGTAGGAAGACTCATATTTCTAATCCTATTTCTAAATCGTCAGTTCTCCAAAAATTGTCTTATTTCAACACAACTCCATTCGAACTCCCAATACAATATTTCAGAGTGATTGAAAAACTAGTATTAGGCTGTTAAGATGGCTCAAGAGTAAAGGTACCTGTCCCACAAGCCTAGAGTTTGAATTGGATTCCCAGAACACAGCTGAAGATAGAAGAGAATTGACTCTATAAAATTATTCTCTGACCTCTTACCCACTGTTACCTGTGCACAGATATTTTAATAGTAAATACATAACTTTATTTAAAATGAAAAATAAAAACTGCTTCTAAATTTTTTGTCTGGTTCGGAGAAAATGGTTCTGCAGTTAAGAATACTTACTGCTTTTCCAGAGGACCTGAATTTGTTTCCCAGCACACTGGGTGGTTCACAACTGCTTATAACTCTAGATCTGTCACTGCCTTATGGACATACACAGACACAGACACACCCACACCCAGACACCCGCACCCAGACACCCCCGCACCCAGACACCCCCGCACCAGACACCCCCGCACACAGACACCCCCGCACACAGACACCCCCGCACACAGACACCCCCGCACACAGACACCCCCGCACACAGACACCCCCGCACACAGACACCCCCACACACAGACACCCCCGCACACCCCCACAGACACCCCCCCACACACACACACACACACACGGTGGAAGGAGGGAGATCTTTATAAAAGAAGAAACTGGCAAAAATGCAAATAATATTTTTGTTAATTGGGAGGACCAGCACTATCTAAAGACTAGTCACAGTCAACAAAATAAGGCAGTGATATTAAACAACAGACCCATCAGAAACAATAGTATTCAGAAAGATTCATGTAATTATTGTCCATTGTTATTTGACAAACATGTGAAATAAACTGAAGTGTTAAGTGGGTGTCCTTTAATTGAGTGGTGTTAGAACAACTGGACAACACACACAGCAGCTCTTCACAGCTCAGATAAGAATTTATTTCAAATGGATGACAGACCTAAATGCAAAGTGTAAAGTTTCTTTAAAAGGCCTAAGTATAAAGCTTTATTATGGATTAAGAAAAAAGATAGGTCACTAAAATCATGAAAAAATTTAAAACTCAATTAAATGTATCAATAAAAAGTAAAATATGGACTCTTAGTCCATTCAAACTGTTATAATGAAATGTCATAAGCTTTTATACGACCAAAATCTGTTCCTGCTGATTTTGGCAGCTGTGTACTTTCACGACAGAAGGGACAAGGCAGTTCTCTGAACTGCCTTTATGAAAGTCATAATCCAGCTACATGGGCTGTTTGATCACCAGGCAAAGCTCCACTTCCTAACACTGTGACAGCATGGGGAAGGGAGATGCAAACATCTAGTATAGCAAATGCTCAGAGACACCGTTATTTGAACAACAGCTGCCGCTGACTGGTAGAACTCACATATCTCACAATGGATTTGTTCAACCTCTCAAAACTTAGTGTCCTAGTCAGGGCTTCTATTGCTGTGAAGTGACACCATGACCATGGCAACTCTTGTAAAAGAAAGCATTTAATTAGGGTGGCTTACAGTTTCAGAAGTTCAGTCCCGTTATCATCACGGTAGGCGGTATGCAGGCAGACATGGTGCTGGAGGAGATGAGAGTTCTACATCTTGATCTATAAGAAGTGAATTTTGTCTACACTGAGCATAGCTTAGCATAGGAGACCTCAAAGCCCATCCCCACCAATAACTCACTAGCTTCAACAAGGCCATACCTACTCCAATAAAGCCATACCTCCTAATAGTGCCACTCTATATAAGTTATTTATGTAAGCCTATTTCATTCAGACTATCACAATTGGCAAAAAAAAAAAAAACCCTTAAGCTTGTTCTTTGTACTTTTTTGGTTTGGTGTAGTGAGTTTACCTGAGGCAGGACCTATGTAGTCCAGGATAGCCTCAAACACTTAAGCCTCATCCTGTTTTCTGAATCCTAGGATTGCACCCTAAACTCAATTTAACAGAAGGAAACTTTGAATCTCCTGGGTTCCCCTGACCACCAACTCCATGGAGACCTGGTATTTGAGTATTTGTTAGTCTATGGCTTCTCACATGATACAAACTATATATTTATTGTAGAATAAGCTTGTAAAATAATTATTTCACCATGGCTTTTTCAAGCATCTTTGTTGCTATTTATCTCTTGTTCTGAGTACTCTTCTTAACTCCTTGCTGTTAACTCCAATTCTGTTTACTCTCCCTTTCCCCTTTCTAGAGCTCCTCACCCATAGTTTCTTCTTATTTTCCTGGTTTCTGTGGTTACTCTAGGTCATGTATTACAATCTAGGCATTCATAGCTGGGCTCCATAAATAAGAGAGAATATCCCATAATTGACATTTTTGAGATCTGGGTTTATCTCACACAATTATGCTCTCAAGTTCCATCTATTTGCCTACAAATGTCATGATTTCATTTTTTTCTTCATGGATACTGTTTGGAGACAGTATCTTATATGCATAAGTGTTTAGCACCCATGAAATCTAAAATCATCTCCTAAACAAGATCTGTATAATAACAATACCAGCTGACATACCAGCAAGGATGGAGAAATCACACAAGACCCTACCACTAGATGAAGGACCACAGGAAATTACTGGCTGCTGAGGAAGGAAGAAGCAGTTTTCTTCAGGCGATGAGCCTCTCTCCTGCAAGGGTATTAATCACTAAACATTATTAGAGAGAACTATCAGAAGAAAAGGCCTGGAATCCCAGAGAATGTAAGGTATCAAAGAAGTTGGAAGCGAGAGACAGAGGATTGGAAATGATGTAAATACAGTTCACTCATATATTAAATCCTCACATTTTTTAAATTAAAAAGAAAGAAATCATTCACAGACATCTCAGCAAAGATGATAATTAAGCACATGAAGATGATCAACATAATTAGTCACTTGAGAACTGCAAACCAAAGCCACAATGAAATAAATATTACCACTCATCTATTTGAATGGTTAGCAGAGACAAAACAGACAACTCCAAATGCTAACAAGGATGAAAACAGCCAGACTTCTCACCCAAGGCTGATGAAAATGTAAAATACCATAGTCACTGTGCATTTAACAAAGCCCTTCTCTAAAAAACAAGCATTTCACAAAATGTGACCCCTCTCCCAAAAGAGGAAAGAAAACTACATGCACAACAACATTTGAATATAAAATTTTAAAAGTTATTTTGTAATTTGGTGATTGGCTTTGTTTTAGCATTTTCATGCATATATGTCATTACACTCTGTTCTTACTCAAACTCAGCCCCCACTCCCTCTCCACCCCCGCTGATCTTCCCCAGCCCCCTTGTTTGTCTTCCTCTCTTCAAACAGTCTACCTTTTGTTTTTTGTGTCACATAAATTCTATTACCCTCAGGAGCCCTACTGCCAGAGAACCTCATAGAGCTGTGTATACTTCTCCACAGATGGTATTATCCATACCCTCATGACCCCAGCCTATCATCAGAGGGATTACCCACAATACCATACATGCCTCCCACAGACTTTTGAGGATCTGCTTCGAGAACCTGCCACTCTATGGAGGGCTCATTCCTGTGCTCACAGTCTGAGCCCTCCATAGAGTTAGGGCCATTTGTTATACCTCATTTTCACATCAACAGTGTGGCCCCAAGACTGATCACAAGCTCCAGTCATTTGATCCAAATCCGCCAAACAGAGATCCAAATGCCCACCTGAAAAAGGTGGAATGGAGATCCATACTGAAAGATAAAAAAAATGACCTGACTCCAGATGCCTAGCTCCTATTGAAGTGGCTGGGGTAATGCCTTCTTGTCCTGACTGCATTCTGTGTCTGTCTACACAAGTCTCAGCCCTCTACACTATCCCACCCCCAAATCCACATCTTTCTTTGCAACACATTTGGGATTTCCACGACCCTGGCCATAATCAATAGGTATTAACCAAAATTATATATATATATATATATATATATATATATATATATATATATATATACACACACATAACTAACATAACTGGCAAAAGTGTACATCAA
This sequence comes from Mesocricetus auratus, assembly GCF_017639785.1. NCBI lineage: Eukaryota > Metazoa > Chordata > Mammalia > Rodentia > Cricetidae > Mesocricetus > Mesocricetus auratus. Next base: position 72,667,176 of record NW_024429194.1, on the reverse strand, counting down.
AATGAATTGTCATGTTGGATCTAAAATTACTGTCATGCATCTAAAACAACTGCTGTGTTCTGCCTAGACAAATGCTGCCAGGTTTCTTTGCATCTCATTTAACATTGATGTAACTGTGGGGTTTGCCTTTTAAAATGCTGTGATTCTGAGGATCTGCAATAAGATACGTGGGCAGTAGCCTGTTCTTAGTCACCAGCCAAAATTAAAGGACTCTTCTACTCTTAATTGGCTTAATTTCTATGGTGGTCTGTACCTTTCTCACAATAAGTATCCTCCAAAACTCAGCTCCCCCATAGTAATGTTCCCCAAGAGAAGCAACTGTGATTATATACAAGACAATGAATTCAAAACGGTAATTAAAAACACATTCAAGGCACTTAAAGAGGGTGTGAATCAATTCCAGGTGAAAACACAAACTTGAATGAAATAAGACAAGAAAGGAAGAAAATGAAATTTGATAAAGATAAAGAATTTCTGAAAGAAACCCAAATAATAGGGGTCAATAAAAAGCTCAACAGGAAACCTCACCAGTCAAATGAATCACATAAATGAGAGCTCATCAGCATTTGCAGACAAGTTAGAGAAATATCTGTTGCCAGCACTTCAAAATTAGTGACTAGTCAAAACATCTAAGAAATAAATAGGTATGGCAATATAGCTAGGTAGATGAAGCTATTGGACATCAAGTCTGACAATCTAAGTTCAATCCCTGGATTCTGCATAGTGGAAGGAGAGAAACAAGTCACATGTACACACACACACAAACACACAACAAATAAACTTTAAAAATCATACATGGAATGTCTTATAAATTCCTTCCATTCTCATGCCTTAAGAGCAGCAATACTCAAAATATCTGCTGTTTATCAATACTTTATCAATATGTTTATCAATACTATATTCTGGGTACTCTTGTTTCTTTCTTAACAATAATATCTGACCCTAAGACCCACCTTGTAAGATCTACTTATCCCTCATTTACAAGTGAGGATGTTGTGATTAAGCAGTAACTAAGTGTTTAAGACATCAAACAAACATCTAAACTGGGATTCAAGCCAGCCAGGTGTAACTCAGAACCTATGCTTTTCATTCCAAGCCTTTCAAGCACCTCATTTACTGGAGTTGACTCTACAGCATGTTTCTCAAATCATTTCTTATCCTTGAATATCTTCTTTCCCAATTAATCTTTGCCAAATTCCTCAAGGATTCTCTCCTCACAGAGCACACCATTTAATTATCCTTCGTGGATAGTTTAAAATTATTTCCTTGCCACCAATCACTCATCCCATAGTAATTCTCGAAGGTGTTATCTATGCATGAAGTTCATTCTCCTCATGACCCAACATTCTTAGTCATTCATACAAGGAGAAAGTATCCAAGATTTAATGAGCACCTAGTTCATGCCTTGCAGCCTGAAAGATTAGTCACTGCTTACTGAAGCTTGCAGCACACTCCATGTAAGCAGAAATTGTCACCCCCCCTTTGTGTCCTTCACCCAATTTCCCCTAAATAGCTGTTAAATTGCACTCCACCAGATTTTTAGGATTGAAGAGTTAATGCACTTGTTTGTTTAATACAGTCATAGATACACAGATCCAAGCGTTGAGAAGGAGCATCATGGGTTTTGTGCTGAAAACAGCTGCTAATGATACATCAGGCCCAGTGTCCTTCATGGCAGAAAACAAGCAGAGGAGGCAAAGGTGTAGAGGTTGTACTCTACGTGTAATCAAAAAGCCAAGCAGACAGAGGGGAACGCTTGCCAAGCTGAAGAATTCGGCGCTTGTAATGAAGGGATGGGATTTCGTTGAAAAACCTACTTCCCTGCCAGCTGGATGATCTCATTGTCACAATGAGCTCTGCTGGCTGATAACCACAGGGTCCTAGGAATTAGGCAGACTCACAAATCACCTGCATAGCATTCTGGCTACACGTTAGAAAGTTGAATTAATTGCCTGGAAATAAATGAAGGGGTGAGGCCAAGAATTGCCTCATTAGTATGCAGCCACACTGCTGTCTTTTGAGGAAAGGGAAAGAAGTTGGGCAGCAGGAAAAGGAAAACAATGGGAAGTAGGGAGGGGAATGGAGAAAATAATGAGGAACTGTTATTTTACAAGCATTTCAAGACTGTCCTGTGAGCTGGATGGGTTACAGGATGTTCTGGTCCAGCAAAATCCAAGACGTCCACGTAGAATACACCCATGCTTTCTAATACAGCAGCCATGCTCAGAAGCACCACGGCGCATCTATATGCAACCCAGATCAAGCAGTTACATGGACGTTTCCTTTTTATTCCCCAAATGAAATGTAGCAACATTCAGGTGTTTTTCTTTGGCAAGAAAGATGGCAATTGAGAGAAAACAATGCCCAACAGGTGCACCACTCACACACGCTCATCAATGGCTTCATTCCAGCATACTCTACAGCAGAAGCTGGATTCTCCAGGCAGGGTAGGCCTTTCTTTCACAGCACCTTCAATTTGTGCAGTTAAAAATTGTTTAGTCTTTAAAACCACACTTATAAATCCAGGCTCAGGATGTCTAAGAGTACTGGTAGTTTCTCCAAATCTTATATACCTGTTGCATCGTTAAGGGGCCCTGCTCCTGGGCAGACCCTTGATAGCGGCCAAGCAAAGATTCAGAACACATAGGGAATTACAAGCACTGTATGGTGGCCAGAATGTCCTGGACATCAGGTCTGAGTGTGTGTGTGCACATGTACACACACGCACACAGTTTATATACTGAAATTATAAACCCAAGTGGGGGAGGTGATCCTTGGAGGGTGGAGTTTGCCTTTTGGAGACGAACAGATCATTATAGAATGGAGACAATTAGTGCCTCACTAGCAACAAAGGAAAAGAGTCCCTTCATCTCTCTCCACCAACATTTCTGCATTGGATTTCTTACCTCTAGAACTAAGAAATTAATGTTTAAAGCATCCATTTCTATGGTAATTGTTACAGCAACTCAAACCACTAGCGAATACCAGACACCAAGCTAGATGTGCAGCTCATTTCTGAGTTGACCTGAAGGCTGATCAATGGGAAGTATTCACAAAATATTGCTATAAGGTGCATTTTATCCATATATAACTTTTTTGGCTTTTCAAGACAATGTTGCTCTGTGTAGCCTTAGCTGTCTAAGATAAGGCTGATGTCAAACTCTTGCATTGAACTCCCCAGTGCTGGGATTAAAGGAGTGTGCCACCACTGCCTGACTCCATATATAATTCTAAGAGGATTGGCATACATACAGGAGCTGAAAACATTCCACCATGGCCACCTACATCTAGAGAGTCAGACATACCAGTACCTTCTCGGATCAAGAAGGTAGGAATGTCACAACAAAAAGTGTTAGAGCTGAAGAGATGACTCCATGTCTAACAACAGTTGGAGTCCCTGCAAAGGACCTGGATTTGCTTCCCAGAACCTACATTTCACGTCTCACAGCTCACTGAAACTCTGGTCCCAGGGGGTCCAACTTGTTCTTCTGGTCTCCACAAGCACATTCACACACATGGTGCACATACTCAGGCTCTCTCACACACATATAACACAAAACACATCTTTAATAAAATAAAAAGTACAAATGACGTAGCCTCTATGTACAGTGCTTCAAGGGTCAATGATACCAGCTCTTTTCAAAGGACTAAGGAATCTGAACTGTCCCTGGGAAACACACACTGCATGAGGACACCATTCCTAGTCACACGGGGTCCACAAGTGAGAATGTGCAAGCTCCCTCGCACTTTCTATTCTTTCTTATATCCCTACCTCGAACACTCATGTTAAGGAATGGTCTTCATGATTTAGTGTATCAACACAAGTGTCAATCACTTAAAAAAACCCTCACATAAAAACCAGAAATGTGCTTTACAATAGGTATCCCTTGCAGTCAAGTTGACTACCAGGACTAAGCATCACAAAGCTCCTGAGAGACAAGTGGTATAATGAGGCTCAGCCTTCTCTTCCTGAAAACCTGGGGATGCCTCTGTTCAGTCTTTGAATGCCAGTCACACTCTTAACACCTGTACTATTTTCCGGATCACTGTCATCCTTTAAACTCTAAAGCCTTCTGCACTGGCTTTGGTTCTCTAATCCCTTTATATGCAGCCCCAAAACCTAAGGCAAAACAGATACTGTGGTGATCTGAATGAATGCCCCCCCTAGACTCATATATTTGAATGCTTAGTCACCAAGGAGCAGCAGAACTGTTTGAAGGGATTAGAAGGATTAGGAGGTGTGGCCTTATTGGAAGAAGTGTGTATCTGGGGGTGGGCTTTGAGGTTTCAAAAGTCCATGCCAGGCCCAGTGTTTTTCTCTCTGCCTATAGATCAGGATATAGCCCTCAGCTACTGCTCCAATACCTGCCTGAATGCTGCCATAATCCACCATAAAAATAATGGACTAAGCCTCTGAAACTGTAAGCAAGCCCCAATTAAATACATTCTATTATGAGTTGCCTTGGTCATGGTGTCTCTTAACAGCAACAGAACAGTGACTAAGAGAGGGATAATTTGGCTTCATCCTCCTATGGGCCACTTTCTTTGCAGAACTTTTCATGGTATGTGATCTAAAGTATCCTCCAGGATCTCTCTTCTTGAGAACTAAGAACATATTTCCCAGGGACCCTGAACCTCCTACCTGAATTCCCTCATACCTGATTACACTGGTTCCAACTTTTGTCACCTTTTTAAATTATACAGCACTTAAGGTATAAAATTCTCCTGTTTTTTCCCGTGTCTTAGGGTTTCTATTGCTACGACCAAAAGCAAGTTGGACAGGAAAGGGTTTATCTGGTTTACCCTTCCAAAAATTAATCCATCACTGGGGAAAGTCAAAACAGGAACTCAAGCAGAACAGGAACCTGGAAGCAGAAGCTGATGCAGAGGCTATGGATGGGTGCTGCTTACTGCCTTGTTTCCATGGCATGCTCAGTCTGCTTTCTTATAGAACCAAGGACCACCAGCCCAGGGATGGCACCACCCACCATGGACTGGGCCCTCCCACATTGATCACTAAATGAGAAAATGCCTTACAGCTGGATTTCATGAATGCATATCCTCACCTGAGGCTCTTTCCTCTCCGATGACTCTAGTTTGTGTCAAGCTGACGTACAAAACCAAACAGTTTAACTGACCCCTTGTCAACTTGATACATCAGTATTAAGCCACAACCCTTCCTTTCTTATTCATCCCCAAGATCTCACATTAAAAACATAAGTAACTTTAAAAGTCCCACAGTCTTTACTAATTCAAACACATCAAAATTTCAGTCCTTTTAAAAGTCAGTCTCTTTTAAAATCCAAAAGCTTTTAAAATTCAACGTGTCTTAACTATGAGCTCCAGTAAAATACTTCCTTACTTCAAGAGGAAAGAATCAGGGCACAGTCACAGTCCAATCAAATCAAATTCAGACTCCAGCTGTCCAATGTTTGGGATCTACCCACTATCTTAGACTCCATCAAAAAACTAGGATCAAAATCTCTCAAAATCAAAAATCTCTTTAAAAAATTTCCAAGTCACCAAGTGGTGGTGACTCACACCTTTAATCCCAGAACTTGGGGAGGCTGAGGCAGGCAGATGTCTGAGTTTCAAGTCCAGCCTGGTCTACAAGAATGAGTTCCAGGACAGCCAAGGCTATACAGAGAAACCTTGTCTTGAAAGAAACAAAAAGTTGAAAGTCATCTGTGAGCTGCTATAAAAATCAAAGTTAATTAAAATACCTTCAAGAGGGAAGACTGGAACACAGTCACAGTGTGAACCAAGCAAAACCAAACTTCAACAGTATGAATAACTCAATGTCCCATTACATGGGATTCACTCACCATCTTCTGGGCTCCTCCAAGGGGCTTGGGTCACTTCTCCAGCTCCGCCCCCTTGCAGCACACACAGCTTGTCTAGACCCCGGCTGGCTCCACTCTGGCTCCATTCCATTGCTGTTGCTGTTCTTGGTGGTCATCCCGAAGTGCTGGAATCTCTAAAATGCTGGAGTCTTCTGCTGCAACCGGGCTGCACTCTCACCAATAGCCTCTCATAGGTGCTCTTCAGGGTGCTAAGCCTCAAAGTTCTCTGCATGACTCCTTCAGTCCTGGGCCTTTAATTGTTAGTGAGGCTGTACCTTCCCCAGTGGCCTCTCCTAGATTTTCATAGTCCTGAGCCTCAGCTGTTCTCCATGACCCCTTCATGCCTTCAAAACCAGTACCGCCTGGGTGACTCTCACACATTACCAAGTCCTGATGCCAACCCAAGGTACAACTTTGCCCACCTCCAGGACACAGCTTCTGTGTGCTGACTTTCAGGAAACACTTCCCAGAAAATATTTCACCTCAGTGATGTTGGTCTCTTAATCACCACGAATTTCTTAGCTCCTGCTGACCAACATCAAGTATCCCAGCAAAGTTTCACTTTAGTAGTTCTGGTGTCTTGTTAATCACAGCTGATTCTTTAGCCCCAGCTAACCAGAACCATAGGATCTTCAAAAATAACAAATGGCCATGATAGAACCTTTAATCTTCCATCTGAAACTTCACGAGCCAGACCTCCATCTTCTGCACTGCTCTCAACATTATCTTCCAAGCTCCTAGAGAATATCCTAATGAGCTCTTAACATTGAGTGGTTTTTCTAGCCCAAAGTTCCAAAATCCTTCCACAGACCTCCCCAAAACATGGCCAGGTCTGTCATAGCAATATCCCACTATACTGGTACCAGTTTGTCTTAGTTAGGGTTTCTATTGCTGTGACTAAACACCATGACCAAAAAGCAAGTTGAGGAGGAAAGGGTTTATCTGGCTTACACTTCTAGATCATAGTTCATCATTGGAGGAAGTCAGGACAGGAACTCAAGCGGGGCTGGAACATGGGCGCAGGAGCTGATGCAGAGGCCATGGAGGAGTGCTGCTTACTGACTTGCTTCCCCTGGCTTTCTCAGCCTGCTTTCTTATAGAACTCAGGACCACCAGACCAAGGATGGCACCACCCACTACGGGCTGAGTGCTCCCCCATTGATCACTGAGAAAATGCCTTACAGCTGGATGTGACGGAGACATTTCCGCAGCTGAGGCTCCTTCCTCTCTGATGACTCTAGCTTGTGTCAAGTTGGCACACAAAACCAGTCAGCACACCCTACATCTTTGAAATGTCAAAGTGGGCCTGCTTTGCTGACACTTTTCTTAACCTTCTCCCCAAATACGGTCACACACTAGGAGAGATCTCAGAATGCAGAGCTTCTCTGACTGACAGTTTGTCTGGGATAAGGACGTCTGCACTATAAAGGCGGGTGTGGCTTGTCTTTCTTTCTTTTTAAATGTTTTTGGGGGGTGGGGGATGGAGGTCTCACTATATTTCTCAGGCTGTCCCAGAACTCACTGTATAGACCCAGCTGGCTTCAAGCTCAGAGAGATCCACTTCCTGCCTCTGCTTCCTTAGTGCTGGAATTAAAGGCATGTACCATCATCCTGGAGGAGTATGTCTTTTTATCATATATAGAAAAATATCAGCTTTACCTCAAGACACAAAGGTTTTGAGATGAGAAACTAGTCATGGCCAACTATGGCTGAGAATCAACAGGGGCACTGACGGGCAGTGTGGATGATAAGGACTCCCAGTTTGAGGTCTGGATGCATTGCTCTTTGGCTTATTTAAAATAAGTCAGGCCAGTCAATTATACCCACGATTCAGAAGCTGCCACATTTTCCAGTGCCTTTCTAACCTGACGTTTCCGTTTGCTCAGCTTCAACCTAAAAGGCCTCACTTTAGAAGCTTGAATCAGCCCTGGCAGGAATATATGATTCCAGCTCTATTATCCCATCTGCTGAACTCCATGATAGTTTGAAATACACTGGGCTATAAGTATAAGTCACCCTAAAGCAGTTTCAGCCATGAGCTGTGGAGAGACTTGTGTCCCTCAATGCAGTGCGGTGAAGTCCTAATCCTCTATGCTTCAGGTCATCAGTATACCAATAGGCAGTGTCCCTACAGAGGTCACAAGACATTAGTGGGAGCCCTAAGGAAAAGATTGGTATCCTAAATGAAAGGGGGAAGTGTTAGAAACCAACACATCCCCAGAGAGAGTTCTGTGAACGTGATTGAGCTGTGCTAAAGGTTGAACAAGAAACCAAAACAAACAAGCAAACAACAAAACACAAAAACACCTTGCTCTCAGACAGGACATTCGGTCCAGCCTCCTGACCCAGGAGCACACAAGCAACAACTGCCTCTTGTCTAAGACACTCTAGTTTTGCTACTTTGTTACAGCAGCCTAAGTAAGCCAATATTCCCAGGAAGAGAGTAATAATGTCCATTACCTCAGAAGTGTCCAAGTACAATCCCTGCACTCAGCAGGCTGAGGTTGGGTCAGCTTGGGATAAACATCAAGAGGATGCCTCAAAAGGAAAGTCACTAATAATGTCTATTTCCAAACTATAAATTTCCTAACTGGCAAGTCCCCCTTTAAGATCCCATAGCAACAGAGTTCTCTTGAGTCTGTAGTCTAATGACTTTAATGGTAACTGTTGTTTACTGATGCTGTATAGTGATGACATCATCTAGGGCAGAAATGGCGCTGCATGAGACAGCACACAGCCAGCAAGGAACATTTCTACAGAAGTAAGCTAAGTGGTCTAGAAGACTGCCCAGCAGCTCCCTTGACTGCCCTTCTCCTTAGCCTGGGGGTCTCTTCAGTGTATCCACACTATCTAAACCTAATAACCAGAGATTTCTGAGGGCTTAAACACCCTCTCGTTTAAAGCATGTCATCCGATGAGAAAACGGAAACACACAGAGTCACCAACAAAGCAAAATATTAGGGCTGGGGATGTAGTTCAGGGGAATAATACTTTTCTAGCATGTTCAAAAACATGGGTTTGTTCCTCTCCAAGATTGAAAAAAGAGTGATGTATAGAAGACTTGATAGCAGGTGAAAACACCAGGCCCCCAGGCTGTACATCTAAGATATAAGGGAACTTTGAGTTTTATAAGTGTGTATAACAGGCCTGCAATCTGCTTTATAGTGAATCTGTGTCAGTTTGCTAGGTTAGTCTAAGCTCAGACTTGATGAGAGGAAGTATTTAGTCCCCCATCTCAAAAAAATAAAATCATGTGTGTGGGAGGATAATGGAGGCTGTGCTTGAGGATAGAGCCATCAATAGGCTCACCCCTGAAGAAGATGGGACATGGGAGCAAAAACAGATGAGACTTATCACTAGGAAAGGTGATTCTTCCCCAGTAAAAGCCCCACCCACTCCTACAGTTCCATTGCCAGCCATTGTAGGAAAGCCACCTTGACCATGGCAGAGTGGAAAGATGTAGAAATGAATTGTCTTTGTGAATGTTAACACTGCTTCACAATGGCTGAGAAAAACAATTAGTTGAATCTTGTCACCTGTGGTGATCTGCAAAATTACAACTATTCAAGGCATAATCTGAGTCATAGCACTGCTGAAGGCACAGAACAACATGGTGCTTACTACATTGATCAGAGCAGTCTATTAAATGAGTAGCTCCTGTGGAAACACAGCCACTACATTCACACCCTTGTGAGGGCTTCTCCCTGTGAGTCTAAGAGGAACCTATGGCTGGCTTTAATGAAGAGAAATGCCACCCATGGTGTATAAACCTGTAGACCTGAATGTGAGGGCCTGATCACATAGACTCTGATTTTCAGTCTTGAGAACTTGATCCGAGGATGGTCCGTGTGGAGAGGCTACCTGGAGAGGAGGACCTGAGATCACAGGAAGTGTGGGCTTCATCTCAGCTGGTTTCCCAGCCGAGCCTAACTCCATGGCACTGTTGCCAAATGGAGCCACAGTGTCACGTGGAAGGGCTAGTTAAAAAGTAACATCACTGAGTTCCGCAAATTGTCACAATAATAGGATGTTGTTTGGAGTCGCATTTTGGACTGTCTCCTTGAGGGGGTCATTAACCAAAACATCATTATGCCTATTCTAAGTCCTTATTGCCAAGAAAAGTGAAAAATGGGTAAGTTCAGAGTTCTGCAACATCTTCAACCCACAGCCCCTCACAAAACCCTCATCCCTATTTTCAATAATATAAAGAGGAAAATGGAAAAGATCAGGAGTAGGAATGTCAGTGTGGCTCTTCCAAGAAGAGCCAGCATACAGTCAGGAGGCGGAGGTCGGGAGAGCTGAGCCTCTCTAGCCCTCAGCTGCATCCCCTGCCATATCTGTGAGGTCATATGACTAAGAAGTCCCAGAAGCCTTTAGTGTAATGATGATTATGAAGGACTAAAAGGTACCGCTACTGTCTGTACAGCCTTCTAATTACCTCATTTCACACTCTCAGCTATTCTCAAGTCTTTAAGGAGCTGTTGAACAATGAAACTGAGAGCAGAGAGCCCCCACTTGATATCCAAACCGCATACCCAGAAGGACAGACATTCAGAGCTCTTGCCACCTTAAAGTTCTCAGATAAGGACTTTCTTGAATCACCTAATAACACAGTCTCAGGCTCCTTCCCATTGTCCCAGAAGCTAGTGCCTGTCCAGGCACTGTACAAATAAGCAAGTCTCACCCCACCTCAAAAGACTCTTGATGGAAACACTTTAATGAAGCAGACCTAATTTTTCAATCTCACCTTTGTAACTTGGTATAAATGAGCTATTCTTCATGTTCTTGTAGCTTGACAGGAACAAGAAAGTGTACCAAATCATTAATTCTCTAATTTGCCCACATAACATAAAACCAGCTGGCTTTTAATATTTAATTAAATTAGTGTGCTCCCCAACTGAGTTCTAATATTCCAGTTCCAATTTTCAGCACAAAGCTAATATAAAACCAAAAAGCACTGAGTGATGTGGGGAGGGAAAATGTGACCTTGGTAGGATAAAGTGAAGGTGTCTACAGATGAAAAGATTTCAGTTTCTTTTTTTTTCTAAGCAATATAAGATGTCCAGAGTTAACATTTTGATTAAAAACATTACATTCTCTTTTAAGAAATAACATCATGTGGTAAAATGCGTGTGCATTTGGGACTGCTTCTGTTTATTAATTAATTCACTTCTCAGCCAGGCACGCTCCAGTCTCTTGCATGTAGACATCATAGCTGGCTCAGGGCGATGGGTGAATCATATTATCAAGACTCCTAGAGCAGCTCATTGTTTCTGCTTCTTGGAGACCTTGAAGCCAAGTGTGTGTGTGTGTGTGTGTGTGTGTGTGTGTGTGTGTGTGTGTATGTGTGTGTTTGTGTGTGTGTGTGTGTGAGTGTGTGTGTAGGAGGTATCTTGGACACATTTAACCTTTGATCTTCAGTTCACTGTCTACAAATGAGAACAGTAGCAACTTCTCACTCATGAAGATGAATTCATATCCTGTCTTGGGCAGAGCTAAGTAGACTGTAGAGGGGACAACCAAGCAAGGAGAAATTGGGAGTGCTTTGTGCAGGTTTCATTGCTGCTGTGTACATTTGTTCTTATAGGAAGCAACCAGGAAAGGATCATAACAGGACCGCACGTTTTCTAATTGGTCGCTTCTGACATGAAGTCTGGGTCCTTAAGTTGTACCTCAGAAAGTACAATATAGGACCTTGTAAATCCTATGAAGCTGTTGCTGCTCTGCATCAGGTCAGCACTACATGTCATCTTGATTTGGATTAAATTGGATTATGCCAAATCTAGGGAAATTATTTTTTAGCTTGTTTTTTTTGTTATTTTTTTGTGGTGTCTGAAGCCCTGAAAAGAGAATGAAGTAGAGGTAGTGTTTTTTGGGGTTTTGTTATGTTTTGTTTTACATCTCTAAAGCTATATACTTATCTCTTTAAATATACCAATCTCTTTTATAATTATCTACAAATACATCTATCTACCTTTAAGTATCTGTGTATGTCTTGTTGACTCTATATCTCTAGGGAAATAGAGTAATGCACATATTTTTAATTGTCTGCAATTATATTGATGATATTTTATTTTGAAATTTAATATAACATCATAAGGATTGTATCCTCTTATTGCATACTCTTAATGGGTGTTCTAATGGCCCATAATTAGGTGGGCTCATTAAGACTCCTTCCCCATTACTCCCTTTGTTTCAGCTATTTGGACCTCATACTAGAGGGCAGTTACTAGAGAGAAAAGAGGAGGGAAAACATACATGAGAAGAATGAAAGCAGGAATGGAGATGAGAGGGAAGAAGAGAGCATGGAGAGGTCAAGGTCTAGAGGAGAGGACAAGATGTACATCAGAGGGCACCTTAGAGGGCTTCACGTTTCTATCGCCACTGAGACTTAAGCAGTTACATTGTTTACAATTTTCCTACTGGATAGCAGTAGCAGCATAGTGCCCAGGACACAGGACAGTCACCAAGACACTGGAAAAGTTAAACAACATGACCAAGGCCACAGGGTATCTCCTGTGTAGCTGGAACTAAATCAAGGCCTAAAACTACTGATCATCCTGCTTACCTATTATTTTTTCATTCACATAAATTTTTTTAAACACAAGCCTTTAATTGAGTTCTGAACTTCAAAAAATTATTCTTATTGAAATAAATAGCTATGTCTCCAAATACAGGGTTTAGAGAAACCCTTGTTAGGTAGTATTAGAATGTGTCTGTCTTTCAACTTCTGAAACTAACCAAATAAGTCACATTTATGTCTTCTGTTTTCTCCCCCATGTAATCACAATACTATTGTTTTGCAAATGCTTCTAAAACTTAGAGAAGGAATGAACTGGGGAAAATGTTACTGCTCCACCCAGGTTATTAGTACAATACTGTTAATATGGTTTTACTGTGTGGCAAAGAGAAATGAATAATTCTACCTTCATACGAGTACTGAATCCACAGGGACAGAACAAGATGTTTCTGCTGGGCACAATGGTCTGGAATTGGAGTCTCCAACTCACTTCTCCTACAGGCTGAAAGGCTTTACCTGTCACTCAACCTTTCAGGATACAGAGACCAAATGTAGGGATCTCTTCCTGGATGACATAGTTATCTCTTCCCAAAGAGGAGTGAAATCTCCCGACTGGGAGACAAGCAGGATGCCAGAGAAGAGGGCGTATGGAGTGTTCTTTAGAGAGACCTATCCCATAAGCAAACCCTTCCCTGTATACATCAAAAGTATGACTAATTCATGATTGAACTATGACCTCTGTCATTCTGCACACTATATTCCTGTTTTGAAAGCTACAAAAGAGTAAGGAAATGATATTAAGTAAATAATGCCTCCATGCCATTTCTGTTGGGGAGAATTCAGCACAGTATATCCTCAAAGAAATAATGATGGCTGCCTTTCAACCATCTCTCCAGGACTGCAGCGGCAGGGGCACAGGGTGAAGAAGAGTGGAGACTCGATGGGTACAGAGCATGGAGTGTAGAGGATCAGTCTTCTGAATGCAGCTCACTACCCTCTACCACCACTCATGGTGACTACAGAGTTCCCTTCAGCATAGAAAACAGAACCTCTCTCACCATGCTGCAAGTAAGGAAAAAATCAGGGACCTGCTGAGCACTTACAAACCTCTCACAGAGCATGGCAACAGTTAATTGAACAGACTACACTGTCATTAAAGAACATGAGTAGTTTTTTTTTTGAAATTTCAACATTAGCACTGAAAAGCTTCTACTGATTATGTTTTATTACCTGGTTTGTTAAGCATCTATCATAAAGTGCTGTTAAATTATAACGAATTAGACTCCTTCCTCAAAAGTGTCACCGAAATGTACTTAGCAAGCTCATCAGTGCCACAAATATGTAATTATTTATTTTATTAAGGAGTTTTGTTGCCTTGACATATCACAAAGTGATTTTTCATTATTTTTTCCTAATTTTTTAAATGATCATAGAGCATGGAGTTTTTGAATGTGGTTATTTTCTCACAAAACTCCAAAGATATACACAGTTTCTTCCCCACTTGGACATTGCTTACAATTTTACCTTTGATCTCCAGATCCAAGACCACAGTGAGAATTTTGTTAAGAGTATAATACTTCCTTCACTCAAACAGAGGACATTGCATAAACCTTCAGAAGTTCCCTGAACCCCTAGAAAGTTTCATTCCATGGAAGAGACTCAGAGTTAAGGAATTTTTAAAAATCTCACTAAATATACACAACAATAAATTCTCTGATACACTACACTTAATGTTTTCAAGTTACTCTGTATTGAGGGAGGTGGCAACTGCCTGTCACTTACTGGCAAAGAAGTTTAAGGTCATTCTCAGTCTTGATTTTGTTGGTTCGAAGCAACCAAACAATGTTCTGTGCTCTTGCCATCTTCTGTCAACCCAAGACACATTGTCTTACCATGTCTTACAGGAGAATTTCCCATGAGAAAAAAAGATAAGTCATTGCAGCAGTGTCAACAGAAAAACAAACACACACACACATGCACCCTGGCCAGCTTATTGAGGAATTGTACAGTGCTAGACCATACTGAGCATCTTTCTTGCTTTGTTCCACTCAGCCCTCACAACAGGCATAGAAACTGCCACTTCTATCCATAACTTACCCATCAGGGGACTCAGAAGGGCACAAGAACCTGGTAAATAACCAAGCTGACAGTCCCTTTTCTTTTCCAGTTACCAGGATGGCATTCCATTTTTCTTTTATGCCTCGGCAACTGGGCCCAAACTATCAGAACCACGTGTCTTTTATGCATTTAAAGTTCTGTGAAAGAGGAGTGATTTTATTTCATTTTGTAGAAACAAACGGCCTATATCAACGTGCACCTGCCCTTGATTTTGTGCAAATTTATTACAATAAATTATGAAGCAAAGGGTGATAGTCCTCAATTCAGAGAATTTAAAATAGTCTTAAATCAAAGTTGTAATGTACAACCGTTGGTCCAGGAGAGAGGAAAAATAAAAAAAAACAGTAAATCTTTTGCACAGCAGAATTATCATAAGGGTATGTGGAGTCCTCTAGTCTTAAGGACTCTCCCCCTTTGAGTGGGGACTGCAAATCACTGGGTTGTTGTACAATATAAGCAGTGAGTCCATCAATCTCATGCTCATCATTTGCTAGAGACTGGTTTGACTTTGTAATCATGTGGCCCTCTGCTCACACTATACTGTCAGTGATGTGGGGGTCTCTAGAGAAAGCTGCAGACAGACTAAGGAAGCATGCTGGTGGCTAAGGCTTCACAGAGTCTTGCATGCTGGTGGCCAAGTCTTCACAGAGTCTTACATGTGGTTAACAATAGGTGCAGAAGGGCAATTTTGGGAAGCGTGTTCAACATAATAGTGGCACCCAAGAGAATGTTCACAATATAAACCAGCAATAAACTATAGAGAGAGGTGAATGCAAAGCAGAAACTGAGAAGGAAGTCTTTTAACTACTTCAAGTGCACACACATTCTCTCCTAAGGATGTAATACCCAGATAACTGCTAGGAATATAAATATGGAACTAGATATGCACATGATAGTTGTTCAGGTTAAAATTAGGGACTTCAAAAACTGAGAAACTTCAGTCCAGACTCATCCAAATATTTGACATCTCACTGAAAGCTGCTGATGGTGAATGCATACCAAGTTTGTCTGAAATTATTTTTTCCTCTTCTACTTAGCACCAAGGCTTGGCAAATTCTTTTTTTTTCTATAGAATTAGAGAGCAAATAATTTTGAGCTCTGTGGGACATTCTGTCTCTGTAGCCATGATAGCATGAAGGGAGCCCTGTGCATGGTAATAGATTAAGCTATGTTCCAGACAATCAGCTAGATTTAGGCAGCAGATGCTAATATGCCAACCTCTACTCTAGATTTAAAATCCAGCTCTGCTATTTATTGATTTTAAATTTTGACTTAATCTCTCTTGATTTTTTTCTCCCCAACAAAGAATGCTGCCTTTTTTCCCAACAGCATTATCAGTTTTTCTCAGTTAAAATTGAAAATGGTTTCCCATAGGATATAATTTGGAGAATATTATTCTTGAGATATATAAAATCATATAAATAATAGAAAAATTATATTCATGTGTGTCAACATATGTATATTGAGATGATTAATCTTGACTAACAGTTCTGGATTGAGAGATGCCTAGGGAAGAGTAAAGCATACTTCTGGGTGTGCCTGTGGTAGTTTTTATAGAAAAGACTGTCATAGGAGAGAAACTGAGGTGAGAAGCATGGGAGGAAAGACCCATCATGTGTATAGACAGTAACATGTACTAGGCTAGGGACACAGATGGAGTAAACTGGGAGAGGAAGCCAGCCAGAGCATGCAAATCCCATGCCTGAGTAGTGCCCTCACCTGTGAATATAGTACTCTAGTCTTTCAACACAGTTACCTATCAGCCTCCTCACCTTTGAATCCTTTATTAGGACAATACCTTTGGTTTCTTTGCTTGGAGGCATCCAACATCCAGGACTGGGCAGCTACTAAGTCCTCTGTATCTTCAGTATAGATGACCATTATTAGTCTACCCAGCCTCCAGTTACATAAACCAACAATAAATTTCCTTTGATAACTATATGTGTGAGTTGTATTAGTTTTGTTCTTGTAAATATCCATGATCAATATACATATATGATTTATTTTAAAAACTATAATGTATTAGACACCATAGTATAGATCAGAACAGATCTCCATAATTACCCTTCAAAGCAGATATTAAGTGGCTCAAAAGCATTAGGAAGCCGGTGAAAATTGTCTAGCTAAAAGTGGCTGAAATGTGACCAGTTAGTTGCTCTTTTCTTGCAACACAAAATAACTTGGCAAGGAGAAAAAAATTAGCAGTCTTAAGACTTACAGAGGCTTTTCAGATGCCTAATGACTGATTGTTATACACAGAGACCAATGCATCTCTCAACCAGCATCAAAGATACTTCTGCAGTAGACAGTGATTAACAGAAACAGACAACTGGTCAACCTGCAGAGAATAAGACATTGTAGAACTATCAACCCTGAAAGGAACAAATGAAGCACACTTCTCCTCCCAAGTCTAGTATGGAAGAGAGGGAGAAAAGAGTGTAAAAAAGAGATGTAGAGTATGACTACAAGGCAACATCTTCTGAACACAGAAGGGCAGTTCCATAGATGAACTCACAGTGGTTGTGACAACATGCACAAAAATTTTACAAGTCAAAGTCAGACCAAATCCTAGCATGGGGATAGGAGTTGTGCACACAATCCCACCCCAACCATGGAGCAATTAACAATTTCTAGCTGCAGGGAAGGGAATGCTGTTTTGACTTCTTTGACATTAGATCCAGAATAACAGGATAATCTTCTCAGTGAATCCTTGTCTATTGTTATACCTCTGGCCCCTCCTTGATCTATGTTCTCTCTCCATTGCTATTCTTTACTCCATCTCCTTAGCTACCTTCAAATACCAGAAAAATTTCTTGGTAACTTTATTTTTACATGTTACATTATTCTCCACAGGATACCTAACTATAGAAGCCTCCTGTCAGCCTCATTTTGAAATAAGTTTATCATGAGATCATGAGCAGTGACTTATTTCTTCCCAACCATGACACAGACACTTGAGAATTCTGTCATACATACATTCTTATTCCCTAGTATTTAGACCCAAAATTTCTGTACAGGCAGTATCTTAAATAGTTTTAAGTTCTAATTAAGTTTTAATAGTTCAAATAGTTATATGATTACATACAGCTTCCATTCTGCAGACTTCAACTTACTTTCTCCAATTCCTGAAAAACTCTACAATGCCAGAAGCAGAAGAAAAATATACCAGAAGTAAATGGACCCTTCTTAAGGAACAAGACGCATTCACTGAGGTAGAAATGCATGCCATATCTCTTGTACTGTTGAGATAGTGCAAATCATCAACTATCACATAGGACAGAATCACACAACTCAACTCAAACAGCTCTAAGCCTTGGAGAGCCTCCTGGTGTTTCAAAAAGGCCATATAATCAAAGAATATCTTCAAGAGCTTTCATACTCAGAAATTTTCTTTCTGTCCCAGGATTTGGGAGCCCTACAAACACTGATACCTGAGAATCTGAGAGAGAAATACGATGGTACCTGAAGAGAAACCATGGGAGGGAGCTGCTACCCTAGAACAAACTGGAACTTACTTTGTTTCTTACCACAGCTCCACTCTAAAGAAAGACAGCTAACCCCAGAATGCTGCTCATAACTCCCAAACAAAGCAAACGCATGAGCGTAGAAATCTACTTTGCTTACAGTTAGATTCCCTGGCCTATTACTTTCTCGGGGAGGAGAAAAGGAATTTGGACATGAGAAATATTTACTTGGTTGGAAATAAATATGCATGAAAATGCTAAACCAAAGAATAAAGCCAGTATTTATGTCCATTTACATGAATATTAAAGCAATATGAATCAAGAAGCTATAACATCATCATCCCAACTTTCTATAATGGGACAGGGAAATAACGTAACATCTGCATTCAAATTTATTCCATGTGTGAAGAGAAGCACATTCTATGGATGAATTTCCTTGTGAAATAATTGACTTTTTCCTACAAACCCAATACAAAACAGTTTCATATCGTCGAAATTAAGAGATCAATCTAGTGTACTACAAAGCAAAACATTCTAATCCATATATGTAAATGAAGTAAGCACAACACATTCAACATCTGCTAACTTCAAAATATATACTATTCATTTCATAAGGTCTGAAACAGAGGCATGAATGTGATGAGAGAGAATATAACTGCCAAGAGAACTCTGTGTGACATTTTTCATCTCATATTTACACGCAGCTCTATGTGTAAATAAGCAGCTAGTTTAATATCTGCCAAATGAAAAAAATATATTGCATCACTTGGAGCTTTGATGCACGTGGTTTATATGTATAGTTTGATTTAGAAAAAGAAAATGATGGAGAGCCTAGCTATTATCAAAGTTATACCTAGAGAAATGATGGATTATCACCTTGGCCACCTTTCTGAGTGAGAGTCCATCTAGAGCTGCACCTACTTTACACCTACAGAAATCACACCATCACCCAGGCAAATGGCTGCAGCTCAGAAGAAGCACACTATGCTTAATTAACACAAAGAAAGACTTGCCTATCTAAGTCTGGGGGTTCTTTCATGATTTTTGTCACGACTGATCTTTATTTAATTGCTCCATTTTAAGGATTATTTATCTTGCTTTCCCTCTCTGGTTGCCTCCTTCCAATGCCTTAGAAATCAGAGCCACTATTAGCGAAATCACTAATTTCCCCTACCTATCATCTGAGCATCTAAGTAGAAACATTGTATCAGTTTTTTTTTTCATAAAATTGAAATGGTTTTAGATGGCTGATTTTCATCATCTTTAATGCAAGCCTCAAAGGTAGCCATTCTTTTAAAAAATAAGTAATTGCTTACAACTGAAAATTTAACCACAATATTTCAAAGAGAAGATAATGCTAAAATAGAGTTAGTTGTAATCATTAAAGCCCTTTGTTCCAGCAAAAAAAAATAGACTCTTTAGCTCAAGGCCACTAAACTTCACAGGGCATACAACAAATCATATTTCAATTTATTGAACACAAATTTCCCCCCTGTGTTTTGTATTTGTCATTTGGATATATAAATAGAGAATTAGATTCAGAATAAATTAAGCATAGTGATAATTTGTGGCAGGCCTGATAAATCATGTCTTCATGCACTGTGATTACTTGAAATGAGAGGGCCATTCACATATAAGGCTGATAAATTGTTGCAAATTCAGCAAGGGTTTGATCTGCACACCAGCTCTTTGCTTTTCACGCGGGCAAAAACGCATTGACTTGAAAGCCTTTACCTAATATTTCAAACACAATTTAAAATACTGCCAGTGCTCGATGATGTTTAGCTATTAGGATTAAGCACAGCAAAATAATAAATACCATTTAAAACACAGAACTAAAAACTAAAGGTGTATGACACAGCTTGGTCACAGGCAGGAAACAAGCGTGGCTGGAGCAGGGGAAATGACATGGCACCAAAGATTACATTGGAATAGAAAATGACAGGACATGCACATAGCGGATGGCTGAGGGCCCACTGTTCACCTGTTGCAGTAGGAAGCCACAGGGAAACTTGCCATTGGAGGTCATTAAGTCATTCTAAAAGGGGGCTGCATGACCTTAGGCTTTTCTGAGATTTTCATTTTGGTATCTCTTCTACACACATCCATAAGCATCAGCTTGTGCTGCCATCCGTCCAAGACCAAAACCAGTAGATCTCCATTGACTTTGGGGTTTGAACTCAATTCTAAACTAAAACAAACAAAAAAACCTTACTTATAAACAGTATCAGTCAAATGTTTCATTATAGTGGCAAAAGGCCTGGCTGACATACCCACACACAGTTTATCTCCATTATAATCTGCTGGTCTTTGAGGCCATTATTAGCCACATTTGGTGGCATGAAGTCATACTGATAAAATGCTACAGAGTGAAAAATACACATTTCATTTTACATTTTGTGTGGAAGGGGCATGTTTTAATGCCCTGTCAGGTTCTGATACTAAAAGTAAGACATGTGGTACTGCTGCCTTCAAGGAGACAGACACTGATGCTCAGAGATAGTCTTGTACATTCTCTCGTGGATACTAGGCTAATTCATATATAGAAATTATTTTAAACCATGTTAAACAATTTAAAA
This sequence comes from Mesocricetus auratus, assembly GCF_017639785.1. Classification (NCBI taxonomy): domain Eukaryota; kingdom Metazoa; phylum Chordata; class Mammalia; order Rodentia; family Cricetidae; genus Mesocricetus; species Mesocricetus auratus. Next base: position 72,646,652 of record NW_024429194.1, on the reverse strand, counting down.
AAACTATTGCCTTCTCTTGTATACAAATTAGTATAACCAAGCCAATATGAGAGGAAATACAGATTTAGTTAAGTGACAAAGAATCCACAGCTCTCCACAGTCAGCTTCTCAAACATCCAATAATGAAAATAACATCCTTCACTTGATAGGCCTCTCTCCAAGTTTCTTATGGCTGCTGCAACAAATAACCACACTCTTAGGGTTTAATGCTTTAGGAAGAGGGTCACCTAAAGTGCATCTATCAGCCTGGTACAGTAGAACTTTACGGTAATGTCATCCTTTATAGATTGAAATAGGAGGACTGAATGTCCAAGCCACCCTAGGCTGCATGGTAAGACGGATTTCAAAAAATAAAAAAGTAAATAAATGTTTGCTTGCTTTGGGACTAATTGGTGAGAGATGCTTCCTGAAGGAGATCTGCTCCCCTTACCAGCCTCTATGGTGTACACAATGTAGACTTTATCCATGTGGATGAGGAACGTTTTAGCTAAGACATGAGAAATCAGCTAGTAGCTAAGAAAATCTCCTTACTGTGGAGGATTACAGTAAAAAATTGGGGGTGCCCATTATATCCAGCAAAAAAAATATAATAATAATCTGTATTTCGTTGTAGATCTAAGCAATGAAGCTTCCAGAAGTTAGGGCAGAGTCTACTGTGTTTGCCTGACTCTTTGTTCTTCAACATGTGGAAGAGAACAGAAAAAAACCAGACATGTATACATCAGAAAAGGTGATGAGCTTTCTGTGCAAGAAAATAATAAATCCATGATACTATATTATTTCTTTCTCAAGACTCGAGCAAGTACAAGCAAATTCAAGACTAGAAGGATTTTCTTACAAAGAATGAAATATTCTAAGTCCTAGAATCTCTTCTTGAATATCTTTATGAAATATACTAAAGGCTATTGTCTTCCTTGTTGGTCAAGTGTTCTCCAAATATAATCTTATGTTAGACTTTGGATGTGAAAATCATAGCATTGACTGAATTTATGCTCAAACAGAGAACTTAGACACCTCTAACTGATAGTGTTTGAACAACTAATGATGGATCATAATGAATGCTCATCAAGAAACCAAAACCAGAGGTGAGAAGTGGGGCAGGAGGAGGGGTGGGAGGGAGAACTTTGGTTGGAATGCAAAATGAAATTAAAAAAAAAAAGAAAGAAAATGCCAATTGAGAGCTTAGAGCTTACAAAAAAAGAAAGGTGTGTGTGTGTGTGTGTGTGTGTGTGTGTGTGTGTGTGTGTGTGTGTTGATAGGAATGTAAATTCCTGGTACTTTTGAAAAGAAATTAAATGAAAGATACAACAGAAAAAAAAGAAGTTGAACAAAACTATCAATTTCTTAATATCAGTAAACAAACCTTTACATTTCATTTGTTCTTGACAGTCTAATCCAGTCCTGAATTTAAAGTATAACAATAAAGTTTGTATGTAGATCATATCCTAATAATTCTCTTGATTTCTCTCTAAATAGCACGGAATAAAAGCAACCAGGTTCTTCCCAGGTTTGTGGAATACCCACAGTGGGATATACCTGAGCCAAAAGGATCACCAACTATCAGTGATAACCTGTATTCTTTTGAATCCAGGAATGTACTTCTAATGCTTGATATTCATCTTGTTATTTCAAGCTCACAACATGGCCAGGAATGAGATTGAGGGACCATTGTATACTGTTTGGCACAGAAACAATACTCAGAAAAGATGGCGTTCTTTTAGACAGCCTAAAGCAAGCTCTAGAATCTGGGCATTCTATTACCTACACTTTCACAACCAGCTCTCTAAAACAGAGGCTCGGTCTTCTCTTGACTGACAAACAGTCCATATATCCAAAGGACCAAGGGCATACACCTATGTCACAGTCCTCGTCAAAATGAAAATTTCAACCGAATATTGACACCTGAATATAGGCAGAGTGTGGGGCAGAAGTAGATTCTGAGCTTGTAGACTATAAACATGTTGAGTACAGAAGTCCTGCATACAGTTGTCTGTCCATATAACGTAAGTATACACTGTTACTCTTCTGCTCTAAACCCAAATGAAACCCAACAAAAACAACCAAGCCACTCTTATCCTTGCTTGTCTCTAAGAATACTGTTTCAAATGCCACCACAGTCCTTCAGCAGATTATGCCCACCTACAGTAAACATTTTTAACATTTTTAATAGCATACACTAAGAAAGAAAAATTCATTTAATAACACTGTACTTTCACCATTAGGCTATATTTCCAAGAACTTTTATTATTTCATATTGGTGTTTTCACATTAAATCTTGAACTCTCCTGATTAATTGTGAATATGAAAATACCACTATGTTAATAATTCCATGTATATAGGAAATACTTGGGAGTGTGTGACAGCTTTAAAAGTGGGCATTCATAATCACTTATTTACTGCCCCCTTATACCACAGCAGACATAATCTCTACTTCATTTCCTAGTCTATAATTGTGCAATAAATTTTATTCATCAATTATTATGTACTAATGGGCTGTGTAATATCCTTTTAGGATTTTATCATAGATATTTTATTAAAATGAATAGATTCAATTACAGAAAAAAATTATCCTTTGTCTACTGCTCTTTATTTTAATTGTAAGTAGTTAAAGGGTTTATATTTTGTATTCTTTGATTTGGAACTAAGTTATATATATAATCTGATTCCTGGTGGTAGCTTTTTATGTATAACTTTTGCATTATAATAAGCCACATGTGAATTTCTGATGGTATTCTTTACACATTCTATTATTAGTATATTAATCAGCAGTTGCCAACTTTAGATTTTTTAATTAGACAAAAGTAGTCTCATTCATTCACCCCACATGTGCTTATTACTTGTCTCCTATGTACCAGACACTATCAGTCATCTGTAGATGCCTCCACTGTACTTGGAAGTAACGTGTGTGTGTGTGTGTGTGTGTGTGTGTGTTACACATATGTGTGTGTATATATAAATATATATATATGCATTTGAGTAATAAGTTGGTGGCCATTCTGGCATATCATTTCTTAAGTTAACCATGAAAGATGAGGAAATGAGCCATATAGATATCCTGTGAACATAAAGGATATAACTGAGACAGTGATGAGAAAGATGCATATGTACTATTCTAAGATTAACAAAAGGACAGATAGACTGGAAGTAGAGTAATCAAACACGAGAGAAAGAAATTGAGGTAGAAATTAATGGTGGAAATTGTACAGGGTTGATATGTTTCTCTAAGGTCTTGTGTGTGTGTGTGTGTGTGAGAGAGAGAGAGAGAGAGAGAGAGAGAGAGAGAGAGAGAGAGAGATAGACAGACAGACAGACAGAGAGACAGACAGAAACAGAGACAGAGAGAGATAGAGAGAGAAAGACTTGATGTATTTGAATTCTTCCTGAATATAATAGAAGCCTATTATTGTATTTGGCAGATAGGCTTTGTATGGCAATTCAGCAATACAAGCTATCTTTGCTTGTGGCTCTACTATTCCAACATTCACCTAATGGTCATTGACAAAGAGAAAGTCAACTAGGAGATCCACTGACAGCTATTGTTGACACTCATATTCCATGGCCATAAACTAGTCAGAAGCCCAAGGAAAGAGTAGGTATCCTTGCATACTGGTCTTGTCTGTTTCTAAGGGCAAATGTAGTCACAGTGAGGCCAATGGGAAAATATCCTATTGCTTAGGAGATGATGACGTCTAAACTATGGTAGCATAAGACAGATTCTGTTTGGAATGTAGGAGCAAGGATTTGCTGATGAATGAAATGTAGAGAATTGAGTTAGAGAGAAGGTTGAAGAAACACTTTGATACTGGATATAAAAGTCTTTGGAAGTAAGGAATTAAAGAGGAACACCAATTTAGTTTGATGTTGGCTGTTGGTTTGCTGTATATAGCTTTTACCATGTTTAGGTATGTTCTTATTATCCCAGATCTCTCCAAGACCTTTAACATGAAGGGGTGTTTGATTTGTCAAAGGCTTTTTCAGCATCTAGTGAGATGATTATGTGATTTTTGTTTCTCACCTTGTTTATATGGTGGATTACATTGATGGATTTTCGTATGTTGAACCATCCCTGCATCCCTGAGATGAAACTTACTTGATCATGGTAGATGAGTTTTCTGATGTGTTCTTGGATTCGATTTGCCAGTATTTTATTGAGTACTTTTGCATCAATGTTCATGAGGGATATTGGTCTGAAGTTCTCTTTCTTAGTTGTGTCTTTGTATGGCTTGGGGATCAAGGTTATTGAAGCCTCGTAGAAAGAGTTTGGCAAAGACCCTTCTGCTTCTATTGCATGGAATACTTTGAGAAGAATTGGTATAAGCTGTTCTTTGAATTTCTGGTAGAATTCTGCACTGAGGCCATCTGGACATGGGCTTGTTTTTGGTTGGGAGACTTTTGATGACTGCTTCTATTTCCATAGGAGTTATAGGTCTATTTAAATTGCTTATCTGTTATTGATTTAATTTTGGCAGGTGATATCTATCCAGGAAGTCATCCATTTCCTTTAAATTTTCAAATTTTGTGGAGTACAGGTTTTCAAAGTATGACCTAATGATTCTCTGAATTTCATCAGAGTCCATTGTTATGTCCCCCTTTTCATTTCTGATTTTGTTAATTTGCATGTTCATATTCTGTTGTCTGGTGAGTTTGGATAAAGGTTTGTCTATCTTGTTGATTTTTCTCAAAGAACCAACTCTTTGTTACACTGATTCTTTGTATTGTTTTCTTAGTTTCTGCTTTATTGATTTCAGCCCTCAATTTGATTATTTCCTGGTGTCTACTCCTCCTGGGTGAGTTTGCTTCATGGTTCAGGGGAGTGTCAGCCTACAATCCCACTGCCAGTGAGTCTGGGAAACAGGGAGGTTCCCAAGAGATATGCATTATACCCCAGAGAAGTGGAAAGAGGCAAGAACTCCTAGGCAGATTGGGAACATGTGGGGAGAAGAGAGGGAACCGGGAAAAAGAGAGGGGGATAAGAGGAGGATAGAAGACATGGGGGAGCAGGAAGGTTGATTCAGGGTAAGAATAGAGGAGACCAGGATGAGAGATACCATAATAGTTGGAGTCATAGCTTTGAGGACAGAGCTGACACCAGGGAGATTTCCAGAGATGTACAAGGATAACACCTACTGGAAAACTAAGTAATAGCAGAGAGACTACATTAAGAGCCCCTACCTGATGATAAGGTTGATGACTACCTTATGTGACATCCTAGAACCTTCATCCTGCAACTGATAGAAGCAGAGACAAATACTCACAGCTAAACACTGAACTGACCCCCTGGAACCCAGTGAGAGAGATGGAGGAGTGATGGGCAAGGCGGTCAAGACCATGCTGGTGAAACCCACAAAGACAGATGACTGGAAAAGGGGGGAGCTCTTGAACCCCAGACTGATGACTAAGAGGCCAACAGGGGACTGATCCAGACTCCATGAATGTAGTGTCAGTGAGGAGGCCTCAGAAATCTCTGGGGCCTTGGGTAGTAGACTAGTGTTCACCATGGCATACATATGAACTTTGGGAGCCCATTCCACATGGAGGGATGCTCTCTCAGGCTGGACACATGGGGAAAGGCCTAGGTCCTGCCCTGGATGAAATGACAGACTCTGGAGATCCTCCCAAGGAGGGACTCACCCTCCCTGGGGAATGATCCAGGGATTGAGCTGGGGGTAGGGGATGGGGTTGGGGCTGGTGGAGGGAGAAGGGGGGGAGCTGGGATTGACATTTGAAGCATGCATGTTTCTAATTTAAATTAAAAAACATACTTAATAAAAAAAGAGGAACACCAAGAGTTTGGTTCTGAAACACCAAACTAAAACTTCCATGAGACAGATATATTGAAATGTAGACAGTTGGGTATATGAGTCTGGGGAAGAGAAGAGAGATAGATTTGGGCATCATCAACAGAGGCACAGCATCTGTATAATGAAGGAAAAAGACTCAAGGCAAGAAAGGATTTTGTAAGAAGCAGCTATGATTTAGGAGAGTACTGTCTCGAAAACTCGGAGCAAATAAGGTTTTAAACTCACCTTTAAGGAGAGAGTGGCCAGCTTTGTGGTCCTCTTGATAGGTCAAGTTAAACAAAGACAAGTCATTAGATTCAGCAACATGGAGGTCATTACTAACATTGACAGGGGTTGCTTCATCAAATAGTAGAGATGAAAGTCAACCAGGGTTCGTTGAGAACAGAAAATATGGCATGCCTCATGGAAGAGGTTTAGTGTGCCTATATACCAACAGAGTAATTCAATAAAACAAGAATAGGGAAGGATACAAAGGAGAGGGATGGAAAATGCCTGGTTGGTATCTTGGATACGTGAGGAGAAATGGGGGTTGATGCACCAGGGATGAGAAATCGTCTCTGGATTTCAGTCACTGTAATGGAGAGAAGTTAAGGTTTGGTGGCCATGATCTGTGGGGCAACCTGCTGATGGCTTCTGAATTCCCAGTGCAAAATGATTAGCCGAAATTAGAACAGAGAACAGTAAACTGTCATCTAGAGTGCCGGAGAGTGATGACATAGGAAGTCGATTTCTACTGGTTGACCACTCTGAGAGACACAACTTGTTGGCAGTCCTGAACTTAAGTCAAAGCAGATGGTTTGGATGGTTTCCTACATTTATGTAATTATTTTTTGTGGTTTTCACCACCATTCTCCTCCCTCTTACATTGGAATCCTTCTCAATAAGCCCCTTCTTACTGCCATTTGTTCCTTTAGAGTGTGGTCCACTGAGTTTAATTAATTTATTGTCCAGTCACAAGCAGAATGTAATTTACCATAGCAAGGGAAGTTTGTGAGCAGTTACAATACTGAAGAAAGTGACACACATACCCTCAACAACCATTAGCTTCCAACAGTCCCTCAGGGAGGACTGTGCCTCATAGACCACTTTCCCATCCATAATGAAAATTTGCTATAACTAATCTGGGTTAGACCTTTGGATGCTTCAGCCACCGCTAGCTTTCATCACCTAGGTAGATAAATGAGACTAAATGCTGAGATATTCTCATTTTCATTCTTGGTCTTAACATTAATATTTTTAAATACTAAACATTTTAAGAATATTGGTCTCTTTTCCCTTGTGATTCTGAAACTGGTGAACCATTATAGATAAGCACTCACTCATACACCTTTGGCTCTGTACTCATTTGGTTCCCTTGGTGACAGATTGTTACATGTAACTCCTTAGCATCCATTCTCTCTGCCAGAACTTCTTCTCTTTCTAGAACTCACCCATGAAAGCTGAGGCTCCAATTCCCCTCTGCAAGCTCAGCATCACACAGTCCAGCTCCTCTCATTTCCCTCTCCTCCGCGGATTGGAGTTAGGATTGGAGTTAGGAGCTAATCATCAGCCCCCTGCCCACCTTCAGAGAGTTCAGAAGGCAGACTTGAGACGAGCCCTTCCACAGAGACTGTTCCGTGACTAAGAATGAACTGAACACCTCCAGAGCCCCTTCTTACCACTCAGAGTCCCATCTGCCTTTCTACTTCATCTGCCCAAGGACCCAATTCACAGACAGTCTGGATGGTGAGTGACATGGGGTGACAGATTGCAGCACAAAGTCTGCTCCTTACCTCAAATTGGACCAATTCTTTCACAGTCCAGATGGTTGACACTCTTGCAAAAACCTGCTTAATATGTGGAGCTTACTCCCTCAAATAACTTGCTCTTAGGGAAATTTGAGAAATTGGTATTGAAACAAATGGAGGGTCAGCTTATTTAGTTGTAAAAAGAAAGCCTCTATGGAAACATTTGGACAGGTTTCAGTTTAAGTAGAAAGCATTTCACTCATTCTACTTGGACAGTCTCTGTTGAATAAGCATGAAAAATGTTTTTCATTAGTGCTTCCGTACTACACCTGACAAGTAGGAGCAAAGCAGGAATTTTTTCTGTAGTTAACAAATACTCAGTAGTGAAAGGAAACAACAGGGGAGAGGCAAAAGGAATGGTAATTTTGCAAAATGAAAAGGCTTGGGCCCAAACAGCTCATTGATTCCCAAAAAGGAGCAAGAATATGCTAACAACTGACAAAAATAAGTGTGAAATTTCTAACTGTAGGTTATGATTAAAAACAATTTATAAAGGCTCTGAAAATGAGGAGAGGCACTTCATTTTTATTATTTGCTTCAATTTGGTTTCTCACACCCCAATCTTTCAACAGGGGACCTCCAACAATCTTGTTATAGGTAGAATTGTTTGCCTCACACCCAGGGCTAATGTGTGCTATCATACAAATAGCTTATTTCCCAGGCTACTTTTATTTCTGGGTCTAGGACTTCATACTAACATGATTTTCTCTTATTTTTTAATACTCTGAGAATCATTGTACATGTGGAAGGTCTAGTTTTGAAATGTAAATGCCTTTGACATTTTACTTTAATTCCAATTTGGAAGGTAATTTAAGGGTTTAATTAACAATAAAGATGAATCAACCTATGAAAATGAATACATAAACAGGGAGTAGCAATTTACAAAAATAGAAGAAAATTTTTCTAGTGCATTCTCTGTAGATTCTTGCTGGAGTGGGAGAGACTACACATCCGTGTACTTCCTCAAGCAATTAAGACTAGGAATGACAAGATCTGAAAGCTGTCTTGCTTAAAGAGCATCTTAGGCCAGTTAATCGCTGTGAGTACCATTTATAATAGATAGAGTGGGACAAAGCAGTGGCATTTTTGAAAAAAGAGCAAGTAAAGCAAATAAGCAATTAATTAAAGTCCAAGAGGAGAACCTGCTTCAGATCACTTAAGCCAAAATAAGTAACTCATTAAGGTGGAGACAGAATTTTTATTGGACACTATGGGTTCCAAAAGTGCCAAGCACTTGTCATGTTGTCCCATTTATTCTCACACTGCTGTATGAGAGTTTGATTATTATTCTTTTTCTTCTGGGTGCTGAGACCTAAGCTAACCTTCACATCATCACTAAGCTGGCAAGTGGCATGGACAAGATTCACACTCAAGTCATTTTGACTCCAGACTTATTGGATGCAAAGATAACTTCTTACAAGTCTGTAAACTTTTAGATCTATACATTCTTAAGACCTGTAGAGTAGGGGCTGGAGAGGTAACTCAGTGGTTAAGAGTGCTTGTTGTTCTTGCAAGGGACCCAGGTTTCAATTTCAGCAACCACAAACACGCATGTGACACACAGGCATACATTCAGGCAAAGCATTCATACATGCAAAATAAATCTGAAACAATAAAGAATATACTTTCAAAAGTGGGTAGGATAGCAATGTAGACTTATAAAGTTTTGTAGGATATCTCAATACACAGGAGAAAAGGTTCTTCTGAATGTACTAAGAATGAGAAAAGCTCTGATGACGGACCTGCATCCTGTTGAAGCTAGGTACAAATTGTCACCTGATGTCAAATACTTGTGCACTCAGGTTAAGAGATTCAAAATACTTCTGTATTTCTCCCTGTGGATTTTGTGCTATGTCATGATAACCTTTCAAGTGAATCCTGAGTTTGCACGGTAGGGTTTTGTGTGTGTGTGTGTGTGTGTGTGTGTGTGTGTGTGCGTGTGTGTGTGTAAAAGCAGGAAATACAAATGTATTTTTAAAGAAATTTGGGACATACACAGGGGAATTATGCTGTCACTAAGCTGTAAAGTTTCCATATGCTTCTGACATGCTATACAATGCTTTCAGATAATTTCATTATTTTTACCATAATCCTTTAGTTGGACAGACAGATACTGATATGTTCTTCATTTAAGACAGAGCTTAAGAAACTCAAGAAGGCTAAGATGCCTGCCCCAAGTTACGTGGATTTTAAATGCTATGGATTTAAATATTATTGGATCCAGCAGAGGCTTTTAGACTGTGCCAAGGCTTAAATGCAAGTAGAATATTTATGGTTTTGAGCCATCACAGTCAATTATTTCACAAAATAGGAAAGCCTCATGTAGGAAGCCCCAAAGTAATCCCCCACTAAACAGTACAGGCATCTAGGTGCCCATCAGAAGTAGACCATAAGACATTGCTGCTGAGGATATCACACACACGGCCAATGTAGAGAAATCAAGTAGAAACTGAGCTGTAAATTGTCTCCCTGCTCTCTCTCTCTCTCTCTCTCTCTCTCTCTCTCTCTCTCTCTCTCTCTCTCTCTCTCTCTCCCTCCCTCCCTCCCTCCCTCCATCCATCCATCCCTCTCATTGTGTTTAATTATTTATTTTATTTTGGATGTTATATCATAATTACATCACTTTCCCCTCCTTTTCCTTACTCCAATCCTCCTAAATACTACTTCTTGGTCTATATCAAATTCCTGGCTCCTTTTTTTCATTAATCCCTGTTAAATGCAAATATACACATATAAATGTAAGTATCCCTACATGCTCAGTATAATGTTACTTTTATGTATGCTTTCAGGGTATCCAGTTCCAACACCAATTGGTGTTACATGGGGAAGACTATTTCTTCAACTCTGTGTCGGGGGCCATGCAAGAGGAACAGCAAGTGGCCCACTGTTTGCATAGACACAATGGGTGAGTCTCAGAGAAGCAGGCCCCCAAGGACTGCTTTCCTGAGGACCTCATGCTGTTATTGAACATAGCCCTCATGGTCATCATGTCCCTCATAATTTGGGAGTTGTATGAAAACTCTAAGTGGGTTTCTAGCCCCTCATCAGGCAGTGCACTGGTACTTACAATAATAGTGAGTGACTTTTTCCAAGCCTTGCTGCCGGAGCAGATTAATCTTTTTCAAATATTCAATGATTAAAATTAGTGTACTCATGTTTGGGTTTTCAATTTTGTTCTATTTGTCTACTTATCCATTTTATGCCAGTATCATATTGTTTTCTTTACTATGGCTATGTGATATATCTTAAGATACTGAATAGAATACCGTCCAGCATTGCAGATTTTGCTAAGGACTGTTTTGGCTCTCGGGGTCTTTTATGGTTCCAAATGAATTTTAGGATAGTTTCCTTTTTATTATTTCTGTTAATTGGGATTGCATTTAATCTGTAAGTCGTTTTTTGGTAGAATGATTATTTTCACAGTATAAGCTTGGGATGCCTTTCTATTTTCCAGTGTCTTCCTTTGTCTCTATAATCAGAGGTTTAAACCTTTTATTGTAGAGGTCCTTCACATCCTTGGTTATTTATTCCTAGATATTTTATTTTCTTTGAAATTATTGTGAATGGGAATGTGTCCATAATCTCTTTCTCTATATGTTTTTGTTATAAAAGCTATTTATTTGTACAAGTAGATTCTGTAACCTGCCGCATTGCTAATTTATCATTTCTAGAAGTTTTCTGGTAGAATTTTGGGGATCTCTAATGTATAGTATTATATCATCTGCAAATAGGAATAGTTTGACTTCTTTTTCCCCTACTTATATCCTTTAACTTCCTCTCACTTTGTTGCTTTAGTTTGTACTTCGAGAATAATACTGAAAATAGTGGAGCTAATAGACATCCCTGCCTTGTCCTGGCTCCTTTTCTCCATTTGGGATGATGTTTTCCATGGGTTCCTCATTTATAACTCCTATTATGTTCAGTTATGCTCTCTCTAGACATACATTCTCTAAGACTTTTATCATAAGAGCATGTTGAATTTTGTTAAAGATTTTCTTCTGTGTCTGTTGATATGTGATTTTTCTTTAAGTTCATTTGTGTTTATTATGTTCATTAAGTTTATTATATTTATTGATTTAAATATATTGAACTATACCTGAGTTTCTTCTATAGTGCCTACCTAGTAAATGGTAGATAATCTTCTTGATGTATATCTTCATTCTATTTGCAAGGATTATATTGAGAATTTTTGAGTCTATGTTTATCATGGATATTGGTGGGTAGTTTTGTTTTTTAAATGTGTCTTTATCTGGTTTGGTTTGACAGTGATCCTTGCTCCATAGAAGGTGTTTCAGAACACTCCTTCTACATGCCTTTCTTCCTCAATTTCACTGAGCAATTTCTTTATGTCTTTCAAACTCTGAATCCTTTGATGATGTTATGATAATTCTTTTAAATTCTGTGTCCTGGAGTTCATGAAGGTAATTTTCACTGGCAAACATTGCTATGGGACTGGTAGGCTTTGCAGAGAAGACACTGATATTTGTAATTTTGCCATGAAATCTAAGCATGTGGACTTCTTTTGTTAGTTCTAAGTCTAATATAGGCAGAGCAGGTTGAGAAAGAGAAGAGGATGTGTGGGCAGGTTGTGACTAGAGGTTGGAAATGGTTTGGGAAGAAGAATGAAGACTTGACTGGTACACAGCATGTGGCTCCTGGCCCAAGCCTGGAATTTGTGGTAGAGCTGGCTAGATGGAGAGTTTGGGTATGGCATGGAAAGGTCTTTGGGGATTGGCAATGGGAAGTGTGGATCCTGGTAGAAGCCTAAAGATTGGATGCAGTGTGAGTAAGGGTGACCAAAGTAGGCTCAGTCACTGTATGTAGAACTCAAGCTAGATCTTGTAAATTGCAGATGGTATGTGGGTCAGGGAGACACACAGGGCTAGACCCTGGAAAAGTTGTGGGTGATCAAGGTAGGCAGCTTTTCTAGAATCAGAAAGGTGCTATATAAGCTGCTGGGGAAGAAAAGATGTCAAAGGTCCTATCTAGATATGAATTCTACAATCTGCAGTATCAATCTGATAGGCAAGAGGTACCCAAGTGCAACAGTGTTATAGGGGTAACCAACTCCATTTCTTTATTGGCTTTGAGGTCCAATCCACAAGAGATACTTTATACCTGCTTTTATAAACCCAGTCAAAAACCCATGGCCAGGGATGCCTTAGGTCTTAGAAAAAAACCATAATGTTGTTGTTTAGCTAAAATGGCGTGATGCCATACTGCCTTATATTATTTATGTTTCTACCCATAGATAAATTCTACTCCCAGCTTGAATTAGAGAAATCTCATGTTCAGTGATTGGTGATCAATGTGGAGATGAAAGCTGCTCAAGTTGCAGACAATATGTGAGAGTTGAGTGTTAGGCTTTAAATAGAAGATTTATAATACCTCCTATAAGGAATATTGCCAAAGAAGGAGCAGAAAAATGTAAGAGAAGGAATATAGGGAAAAGGGCTGTAAACTGCTGTCTTCTAGGCTTGGCACAGTCATTACAAACATGGTCTTACAGTACCAAAACAAATATTGAAATGAAATAATGAAAATAATTCAAGACATGAAATTAGAATTTAACAAAATAGAGTCACTAAAGAAAGTCCAAACTGAAAATGAAAAATTTAAGAAGTCAAACAAAAATATCAGATATAAAACTCATGAAGTACAAGAGATAGAAGATAGAATCTCAGGTATTCAATACAAGGAAGAATAAATCATTACGTCAGTCAAAGTGAATGTTAAATCTAAAAATAATATATATCCTGGAAATCTGGTACACCTTGAAAAGATCAAATCTACAAATAATAGGAAGAGAAGCAGGAGGAGAAACCCAGGTCAAAGACAGAGAAAATGTCTTTAACAAAATTATAGAAGACAATTTCCCCAACCTACAAAAAAAGATGCCTACTTATCAAGGTACAAAAAGTACAGAACACCAAATAGGCTGGACCAGAAAAGACAAATAATAATCAAAACATTAAAAGCACTGAACAAAGAAAGAGTATTAAAAGCTGCAAGGGGAAAAGACCAAGTAACATATAAAGCCAGGCCAATTAGAATAACACCTGACTTTTCAATGGAGATTCTGGAAGCCAGAAGGGCCTGGATGAATGTTCCACAAACTCTGAGAGAACACAGATACCTGCTCAGACTATAAACCAAAGAAAATTGTCAATCACAATCAATGGAGAAAGAAAAGCATGCCCTGATAAAAACAAATTTTAGCAGTATCTAATCTAGTTCTACAGAAGACACTAGAAGGAAATCTTCAGGCTGACGTGGATAGCCACACTTAAGAAAACACAGGACATACACACACACACACACACACACACACGGACACGGACACGGACACGCGCGCCAGTGTGTGCGTGTGTGTGTGTGTGTGTGTGTGTGTGTGTGTGTGTGTGTGAGGAAGAAGCCTACATCATAAGAACAAAATAACAGAAAATCCGTAAACACTCATTATTGTTAACTCTCAATACTAATGGTATCAATTCCCTAATAAAAAGACAAAGACCAACAGAATGGATTAGAAAACAGTAACCATCTTTCTACCGCATTCAAGGAACATAACTTACCATCAATGATATATATACCTCAAGATAAAAGGATGTAAAATGGTTTCCCAAGCCAATGGACCCAAGAAACAAGCAGGTACAGCCATTTTAATAACTGACAAAATAGACTTCAAACTAAAGCTAGACAGAAGATATTTATTTTCAATTCTAAACACTTATGTACAAAAACAAGGGAACCAAAGTTCATAAGTAAAACACTACTATTTCTAAAACCAATCACATATTGACCCTCACACAGCAATAAAGGGTGACTTCAATACACCATTCCCACTAATAGACATATCATCCAGACAAAAACTAAACAAAGAAATTCTGGAGTTAAATGATATCCTAAATCAAATGAACTAGTAGGCATTTATAGAATATTTCACCAAAACACTGAAGAATGTATTTTCTTCTCAGCAACTCATGCAACTTTCTCCAAAATTGAATACATACTTGGACACAAAGCAAGTTTCAATGTATATAATAAAATTGGAAAGACAACTTGCATCCAATCTGACCACTGTGGATTAAAGCTGGATATCAACAACAACAGCAACAACAAAAAGTATACAAACTGATCAACTCACTATTGAATGAAAAATGAATAAAGATAGAAATTAGGATGGAAATTAATAATGAAAATGAAAACACAACATATCCAAATCTATGGGACACACAGTTCTAAGAAGCAAGTTCATAAAAGTAAGTGTCTACATTTAAGAGACCGAGAGAAGCCGGGCGTTGGTGGCGCACGCCTTTAATCCCAGCACTCGGGAGGCAGAGGCAGGCAGATCTCTGTGAGTTCGAGGCCATCCTGGTCTACAAAGCGAGCTCCAGGAGAGCCTCCAAAACAATACAGAGAAACCCTGTCTCGAAAAACCAAAAAAAAAAAAAAAAAAAAAGAGACAGAGAGAGATCTCATATTTGCAAGTTAACAGCATGTCTGAAATCTCTAGGACAAAAAGAAGAAATTATACCCCAAAAGAGTAGATGTCAAGAAATAATAAAACTCAGGGCTGAATTCAGCAAAATAGAAACAATACAAAAAATCAATTAAATAACTTTTTTTTCTTTGCATAAATCAATAAGATTGGTATAACAGTAGATAAATTAACTAAAAGATGGAGAAAAAGATACAAACTAATAAAATTAGAGGCAAAAGGGGAGCTATCACAATGGACAGTGAGGAAATCCAGAGAATAATTGTCACGTTTGCTGCGTGGCCTGTGTCCGAGAACGTGCGGAGGGTGTCGGGGATTGACAACACAGAGACTCGTTCAATGATATAAAGAAAACTTTAAACAGGCTCCAAAAAGGTTCAAGAAAACCTCCTAAGAAAAGCTCCCACCAGAGAAGCTTCTGCTCTCTCCTCTCCCCTGGCTGGTTCTGCTCTGACACCAGAGGTGGATGTGTGTGGGTTTTTGAAGGTGCGGTTAGTCTTTGGACAAGGTCGAGGTCAGGGCGGTTTCCGTGGGAAGGCCTTTCCCAGGAACTTATTGTATCGTTTTGAGTAAACATGTTTTTACTAAACATTGTCTTACAGCTGCCTACTCCCAGGCAGAAGGGGAAGTGGGTCTCTGCTCAAGGTCTGGTATTCCCACAATTCACCCCTTTTTATTTTCAAATGAGGCACTCCTGGCTTAGGTCAAGTAGGGTCAACCTCCCTTTCCCGTCTTTGGGGGACCTTGAACCCCTGTTTTAGGTGGGAGGGGTCTTCCCCACAGGTTGCCCATCATCGGAGATACCCCAACCTTAAATCATCTGTAACCAACCTTCATGGCTATCGGGATTGCCATGGGCTAAGCTAAGCAATACTTGGTTACGGATCTCTTGTCTCTGGAACAAGGCACGTTTGAGCTCGGCATAAAGCCAGAATGCCTACCGCCACTGCCACCATTTCCAGGACTCCCATTGACATAGCGCCTCTCCATTACCATACCCATCACCAGATCTGGGCCATAACATTCTACCAGCCTTCGTCTGTTACAAGGGTAAGCCGCATGTGATTAACATTTACAATTTGATAAAGTTTCCAATCGTTTCAAGATCTGCTCAGGAAAGCATTTAGAAAGTGCACTTGCACAGATACATTGGGCACAATCATTGATGTTACACATGTAGCATTATGAAAAATATGAACAATAGTTGTCGCATTAGGACAAGTTGCATTTCTCCAGAAAAATACAATGGCCTAGTCGTGATTCTAGAAACAGGAACCATCAAGTCTGATATTTCAAGTGACCATGTCCTGTTCAAATACTGAAAAGAGGCTTTTGCCACTCATCATAGTCCATACCAATGTCCAAATGCTTTAAATGGGTCCTTTTTTCTCTGTTGGCTTCATGATGAAAACTCATGGGTCCGGAAGGTTGATGCAGCAGGTCTGTTGAGAAACTGGAAATCTCGAACCGACTGTTTTCTTTCTTTCTTGGGCTCTAGATTCGATGACATCAAGAATCAGGAACACTGATTTAGGAGATCTCACTCAAACTGGCTTAGGTAGGCTCCCATGGTCTCAGGTCCAGTTTTTCTCTGCTCCATGCATCTCACTAAATGGTCTGACAGTTGCCGAAGCTTTATTCTTTTCCTGCAAGAAAACACAAACATGCCCTCGACCCCAAATTAGGGTCTTCTCCACTGTCTAGTGTATGGATGTCTCCATTTGACCTGAGCAATGGTTGCTCAAGTTCCATCATGCCAGAATCTATCTGAAGCTCACTGGCATTCACATTATAAAATTTTTAAATGAGGAGTGTATTATTTGATGAGTCATGTGGGGACTGGGGGCATTATTCCCCCTTTTTTATTTTCTAAAAAAATTTTCTTTTTTGAACTGTTGAAGCTGGACCATAACAGTAGAAGGATTTGTCTACCCTCCTTGGTTAACTATCTATGTAAATTGGGCTTACTAAATAACTTTTGAAAATTATTTGAAGTCTGTGAGCAGTCTTTCCCAATCTAACCTGTAGAACTCTCACTAGCTGACAAGGCCTCATTTGTATCTTAAATTTTTCTGTTAAAACATTAACAGACTGGCTGGATGTTCCTTTTGGCTATATTTAACACAATCTAGGTAGCTTCTTAACTATTTTTGAAGGGATTTAAGTACCCTTTTAATCATATAAGCAGTTCACACTCACACATTCGCAATCACATTTCATACATACCGGTGTGGCCACACCATACATCAGAACATACATGCATCTTTCAGTCATCCTTTTTCCCTAGGTCATGATTAGTCTGTTGCAATGAAGCTTCCTTAATTGAAATCTATGTAAAAGAACAACTCCAGCCAATCCTTGAACTAAAAAGGTTAAAAAGTCCTATATGTTTTTATCATTCTTCCATTTGAGCTACAGTCGTGGGGTACAGCCGTACCTACTCCTTGTAACTCTGTAGATGCAAGGTAGAGAGGCCAGGCTTTTGGCCAAAAGTTTTTAGAGATGACTCACAAAATAGAACTTAAATGTAAACAAAATTTTCCATTCCATATACCTTTGTCTTTGTCTTTTTCTTTAATTAATACCAGTACCAATTTTTTTTTTTGAGTCAGGGTTTCTCTGTATTGTTTGGAGGCTGTCCTGGGACTTGCATAAAGGTGTGTTGGGATTAAAAGCGTATGCCGCTGGGAATCTCTTGGATTCCTGACCCTGGTATCAGGCTTAGGAGGGGGAAACTCAGAATGTCTAGTTTCTGACTTTTTAATCTCATTGGCAGCAGCCGCTTCCAATGTATTATTGGTGTTATAAAAATTGATGAACAGGGAGCTGGAATGACTAACTGGCATTAACATGGGGGGGGAATCCTCACCAACGCCCATATTTCCCTTACCTGAGTGTTCAGCAATGGTTGGATCATCTTTATCATGGTGAGCATTACTAGTATCCGGAGTAGTATTGGGGTCGACATGCCTGATGCACCGTTCGGGGATCCAAATGGGCTTCTCACTTCCTGGAGGGAAAACACAAACAGCCCCTCGGACCCTAGCTAGTAGGGGAGTGGGTGGCTGCCATTTTCCTGTAATCAAATCCTTCCATCTGACCCATCCCAAGGACTGGGAGGGTTTGTTCCAATGTCTCTCCATAGCAGACAAATTATTACGATCTACAGTCAAAAAATTTAAAATGTAAAGTATGGTGGATAACTGAATATTGGGGGAGGTAACATACTCCCCCTTTTTTATTTTCTTAAAATACTGTTTGAGAGTGGCATGGGTGCGCTCCACAATAGCCTGTCCCGTGGGGTTGTGAGGAATACCAAAAGAATGGACAATGTGATGTTCCCTGCAAAAGGCAGCAAAGCGATTGCTGGCATAGGCAGGGCCATTGTCCGTTTTTAGGGCGTCGGGTACGCCCATGTAGGCAAAGGCCTGCAGGCAATGAGAAATAACATCTTTAATCTTCTCTCCTGAGTGGAGAGAGGCAAAAATCAGTTTAGAATACGTATCCACAGAGACATGCATATATTTTAATTTCCCTGCCTGCGGCAGGTGAGTGACATCCATTTGCCAGAGATGGTTGGCCCTGAGGCCCCGGGGATTTACCCCCTCATTGGGAGAATTATGATAAGGGGCATAATCAGGGCACTGAGAGGTAATCTGTGTAGCTATGGATAAGGGGCACCCAGTGTGAAATTTAATGGAGCGGGCATTTAGATGATACCGCTCATGGAGCTGGTGGGCAAGCTGCTCCTGAGTAAATAAGACCCTAGGGCGGGTCAAGGAGTCAGCAATTTCATTGCCCTGGGCAAGGGGTCCTGGAAGGTTAGTATGTGCACGAATAAATCCCACATAAGCAGGGTGGATGCGCTGCCAAATAAGATGTTGGAGCTGAACTAATAAGGAACGAACCTAGGAGGTTGGAAGAACATATGGAGAAGTTTCTAAAGGTCTAACAATGTTGGCAACATAAACACTATCAGTATATAAATTAAAGGGCTCTCCCTCAAACATTTGGAAAGCCATCAAGCATGCAAACAACTCGGCAGCTTGTGCTGACATCTGCCCTATGGGTACCCTCTTCCGTACCTGAGAAGAAACCACCACCGCAAAACCCTTGGAGGAGCCGTCTGTAAAGACTGAGCGAGCTCCAACTAGAGGGTTCTCCTTTAAAATCTTGGGAAAGATCACAGGGTGTTGTTTAAAAAAAGACATCAAGGGGCTATTGGGATAATTGTTATCAAACTGGGCGCCTGTAGATGTAATAAACAGGGTCCACCCATCATGGAAGATCTGTAGATGTTCCACCTCCTCCTTACCATAAGGAAGGATAATTTTATCAGGACTCTTTCCAAAGGTTTGAATGCTAAACTTGTGCGCCTTCCACAACAATTGTAAAATGAGATCATAGTAAGGGGTCACTACCTTCTTAGGGGAGGCTGACAAATGTACCCAATAAATAGGACCAGTCTGCCAAAACACGGCAGTGGGCAAAAAGCTAGATGAAAGTACAACCAGAACAAGGGGCTGCCCATAATCTATACGCCAAAGGTGGGCTTGCTCTATACTTCTTAACAACAATTGTAGGGCTTCCCTGGTCTCTGGGGTAATCTGTCTAGGGGAAGTTGGAGCAGGATCTCCAGGAAGAATATCATAAAGCGCTTTAAGAGCCCCTGTTTTAATAGAAAGAGAAGGGTGAAACCATTGCACCTCTCCCAAGAATCTCTGCCAATCATGAAGTGTTTTTAAATTTGAACAATCAATTTGGAGTCTTTGTGGCCGGAGGCCAGTTTGTTGAATTTGATGACCCAAATAAGTATAAGGGGGTCTCTTTTGGATCTTTTCAGGAGCCAAAATAAATCCATGAGCCTCCAGAAGTTCCTGTAGCTCTGCAAAGGCTATGTAACATTGTCTTTCTTCGGCCGCGGCCAAAAGAATATCATCCATGTAGTGGATAATGTAAAGATCAGGGAACTTACGTCTGAGGGGATCTAAACAGGCAGCTACATAAATCTGGCATATAGTTGGACTATTAGCCATCCCTTGGGGGAGCACAACCCATTGGAAGCGAAGGGCAGGCTCCCTAAAGTTAATCGCAGGAAGGCTAAATGCAAACCGAGGACTATCTTGAGAATGCAAGGGAATAGAAAAGAAGCAATCCTTCAAATCAATAACAATCAAATGACAGTCTTTAGGAATGGCCACAGGCACGGGCAAGCCAGGCTGCAGAGCCCCCATAGGCTGCATGGTCGCATTCACGGCCCTCAAGTCTTGTAGTAACCTCCATTTCCCTGAAGATTTTTTATTACAAATATAGGGGTATTCCAAGGGGACGTGGAAGGAACCAAATGACCTGCCTCCAATTGTTCTTGAACTAGCTGGTGAGCCGCCCTTAGTTTCTCCGCTGGTAAGGGCCACTGTTCCACCCATACCGGATCATCTGATAGCCATGTGATGGGTATGGGGGCTGGCGGCGCAACAGTGACCCTCATCAAAAATGGCCAAAACCCTTCCTATCCCCTGGGGCCCTGGTCTCCAAAGGGAGGGATGTCACAGAGCAAACCTCTCCCTGTTCTAGTTTACCTAGTTCCCTCCCCGGGCTCCAGCCCCTCCCTTGCATCATCTGGGGGCCCCTGCTTTTGGACTTGGGTGCCTGGGTGGTGAGGACCACTCCCATTTCTTGCATGAGGTCCCGTCCCCAGAGGTTATTAGGGAGGCCAGGCAAAACATATGGCTGGAAAAGCCCTGTGTGGCCCTCAGAGTCTTGCCACTTTAGGATTCTGAGGTCTTTTTGGGGCACAGCCTGTCCTATTCCCTGGAGGGTCACTGTCCCTTCCTCTTTCGGCCAGGCGGGGGGCCAGAATTTATCTGAGAGGACAGAAAAATCTGCCCCAGAATCTAAGACACCCCTAAAGGACTTGCCTTCTATCTTTAATGTAAGCTGGGGGCGGTTCTCCATAGTGGCTACCCAAAATGCTGCCGGGCCGGTACTTCCAAAACCTTGGTTGCCCCTTTTCTCTTTAATTTTTCTAGCCTCACAAGGAGCTGTAGGGAGAAGGAGTATCTGAGCAATCCGTTCTCCTGCAGGGATGGCAACAACCCCACTGCCCACTGATGTCATTATTTTAATCTCCCCCTCACTATCCTGGTCTATAACACCGGGGTGTACCTGGATGCCTCGAAGAATAGTACTGGACCGTCCCAAAAGTAGTCCGACCGTGCCTGGGGGCAATGGCCCATGCACCCTAGTAGGGAGGGCCTGGATCCCCATTTCCAGTGTTAGGATTGCCCGGGCAGAGGGAGCGAGGTCCAATCCTGCACTCCCCGAGGTGGCTCTAAGGAGGTCTGAGATATGAAGGGGTTGCTCTGGGGGAGAAAATGAGTCCTGCCACTGCCCAGAGCAGGGGTCATTGCCCCGTACACATTGGTTTTGGGGCCCTGGGGTGGGGCCCTCCTCCCGTTTCCCTGATTATTATTAGCAGAAAGGAAATTTCCCTCCCTGTCAGTTTTAGAGTAGCAGTTATTGGCCCAATGATATCCCCTTCGACAACGGGGGCATAAACCAGGTCTCTTGAGACCCGTAGTACTATTTTGAGGGCACTCTCTACGGAAGTGTCCCTCCCTACCGCAGCTAAAACATGTTTTTCTCCCTCCCAGAGTAGGTCTTTCTTTCCCCACTTGGGGCCGAATAGCAGCAGCTAACACTTGGCCCTGGATGAAGTTCCCATCAATGTCCCTACAGATCCGGATATAGTCATTTAGACTTTTATTGCGATAGGGGCGAAGGGCTTCCTTACAATATTTATTTGCATTTTCAAATGCCATCTGCTTTATGACTGGCATCGCAGGCCCAATGCCCCCAAATATTCTTTCTGCTACCTGACTGAGACGGTCTACGAAGTCTTGAAAAGGTTCAGAAGGTCTTTGAAGGATTTTGGACAGATGATCCCCTCCTTCCTTGGAAGGCAATGCTTTCCAAGCCCCTTGGGCCGCTGCTGCCACTTGGGCATAGAATAGACTGCAATGTCATATTGCATTTGCTGCTGAATGGTGGCGTATTGACCACTCCCTGTAAGCATCTCCACATTTCTCTGGGGCTGTCCGGCCTGTGCATTTCTTTGGGCTGTCTGGCTGCATCTTTCCTGAAACTCACCTCTCCAAATCAAATAATCTCCCCCTGACAGAGCTGCTCTGCAAAGCTGCTGCCAATCGCCAGGTGTCAAATTAAGAGACGCAAAAGATTCCATTAAGGAAAGTGTAAAGGGAGCCTGTGCTCCATAATTTAAAGTTGCCTCTTTAAGTTGTTTTATATCCTTAAAATTTAAAGGGTTATGACGCCGAATGACCTGTCCAGAATTGTTCGGATCTGGAACTTCCATTACTGGGGCCACCACCGGGCAGCATTGGACCCCTCCTCTGGGTCTTCCCTCCAGGTCCGAGAAGGACTGGGTTATCTCATAGGAGGAGTCCCTTTTTTCAGAGTATGGGGAAGGGTTTCTCTCCCTGTCCTGTCTTTCCTTAATTAGAATCTTTTTTAGTTCTTTTTTAAGGGCCGCGATCTCAGCAAGTAACCATTCCTTTTCAGACTGTGACGAGTCTGAGTCTGAGCTACTTCCATTTTCTAAGTCTGATAGAGAAGGATATAACCGATTCTGACCAGAGTCCTTCTTTTTGGGTCGCGCCCGGAGATGTCTACCTGTTTTTTTGTTGTTACTAAGAGACTCCTCCTCATCCTCACTAACAATGGAGCCTCTAGTTTCTGTCACGGTCTCTTCATCATCACTCTCTGCCCCTGAACTCAAGGAGGCTTGAGTCTCAGTCTCTTGTAACTCTAAAAAAGCCTCTTTTGTGTCCTGAACTACCTGGCGGTGACGAACCTTATCTGTCAAAAGTGGTCCCCTCACTAATCTCCATAAGGAGAATGTCGTAGGGGGCAAGGACTCAGATCCCTCTTTTCGTAAAAGTCTATGAAGATCACGTGAACCTCCTCCCAATCTGGAATATTTAAGCTTCCCCCAGTAATGAACCATGGACTGGCTCGTTCGATCGATTTTAGAAAGCCTTCTAGGGTTTTAGACTTGACTGCAGTCCCATGTTCTTTAAGTAACTTTTTTAGTTGATACTGCAATGATTCTAGCTTCCCGGAACTATTCCCCATATTTTCTTAACCCCGTCCACTTACCTCGCTTTCACGATCTCAGTGGGACCTCCAATTGTCACGTCTGCTGCGCGGCCTGTGTCCGAGAACGTGCGGAGGGTGTTGGGGATTGACAACACAGAGACTCGTTCAATGATATAAAGAAAACTTTAAACAGGCTCCAAAAAGGTTCAAGAAAACCTCCTAAGAAAAGCTCCCACCAGAGAAGCTTCTGCTCTCTCCTCTCCCCTGGCTGGTTCTGCTCTGACACCAGAGGTGGATGTGTGTGGGTTTTTGAAGGTGCGGTTAGTCTTTGGACAAGGTCGAGGTCAGGGCGGTTTCCGTGGGAAGGCCTTTCCCAGGAACTTATTGTATCGTTTTAGTAAACATGTTTTTACTAAACATTGTCTTACAGCTGCCTACTCCCAGGCAGAAGGGGAAGTGGGTCTCTGCTCAAGGTCTGGTGTTCCCACAAATAATAAGGACATACTCTAAAAGTCTATATACTCCAGCAAACTGGTAAAGTAATGGATGGATTTGTGTGTGTGTGTATGTGTGTGTGTGTGTATTGTGTGTATGTGTATGTATGTGTGTATATATATATATTACAAAGTTAAATCAAGATCATTATGTAATTTAAACAGAACAATAAACCCTAATGAAGTAGAAACAGTTATTGAAAATCTCCAAATCCCCAAAGCCCCAGGCCAGACAGATTCTGTACAAAATTATATAAGACTTTCAAAAAAGAATTAACACCAGTACTCCTCTAATTATTCCATAATATAGAAACTTAAGACATATACTAATTATTTTTATGAGACAAGTACCCTGATACCTAAACCACACAAAAGCCCAACAAAGAAAGAAAATCACAAATACCCCTTATGAACATAGATGAAAAAATTCTCAATAAAATTCTTGTAAATTGAATCCAAGAATATATCAAAAAGATCCACCATAACTAAGTAGACTTCATTCTATAGATACAGGGATGGTTTAACATACATAAATGGATAAACATAACCCACCACATAAACAGATTAAAATAAAACTCACATTATCATCTCATTAGATGCAGAAAAGGCCTTTGACAAAATCCAACATCCCTTTATAATGAAAGTCCTGGAGAAGAGATACAAGAGACATATATCAACATAATAAAGGCAAATTGCAGCAATCCCACAGGAATATCAACCTAAATATGGAGAAATTAGAAGCATTTCTATTGAAATTGGGAATAGGACAAGGTTTTCCACTCTCTCCACATCTATTCAATATAGTACTTGAAGCCTTAGCAAGAGCTTCTTTGGCAGTAGATGACAATTAACAGGGAAACCCACAACTGAATAAGGACTTCAGAATCCTCAGTCCTAAATGGAATGTCCAAGGCTCAGGGATCTATGAAGAAGAAGAAGCACCCCCCTCCCATTATACCGTTATTCCATTTAAATTCTTTTTATGTTTTAGGAGTCTTCTATAGTCTTAAGCTTCTAAATAGTTGTTTCAAATGCCTATAGTTAAGTTTTGCAGTCTTGATTATGGCCCCATACCACCAGCGACTTGTCCCCTTATTTTTTATTGACCTGGTATATAAGTGGTGTGGGATTAAACAGAGAATGCAGGAAAAGCAGGGCTCCTGTTTCAAGAATAAATAGGCATCAAGGTTGGTCAATAATTTCCACACCATGATGTTACATTTCTACAACTGCTAAGACTAGAGTTACATAGACATTAAAGTCATATTTGAGTATCAGATGTTGAGTATCTCCCAAAAGGAACTTTGCATATCCTTTAAGCATCTGAGATGAAGTCTAGGGAGGAAAACATACCTTATCATGGCAAAGAATTACTGATGCTCCAGAAGCAAAACCAGTCAGGATAGGCCATGTGAAATCTCTGTTCTCTCCTATTTAGACTATATGCACAATATGTGATATGATTTATTATATGTGAACTATCTGTACAAGAGAAGAAAAATCACTTAGAAGTAGTTACAGTAACAGGCAAACAGCCCCAAGCCTGTGTTCTACATTAAATATAATAGAAGGTAAATTACCAATGTTTTAAAATTTAAAACCACTCTTTCCCACTGGGCAGCAGTGGTGCACATCTCTGCTCCCAGCACCCAGGAGGCAGAGGCAGGTACAACTCTGTGAGTCAGAGGCCAGCCTGCTCTACAAAGGGTTCCTGATCAGTTAGGGCTACACAGAGAAACCCTGTTTTGAAAAACAAAACAAACAAAAACATGATTCTATTAAATAAAACCATGAAATTGCAAGTACAGCCATTCCTGCTGTGGAATAATCCTTATAGACAGTAAAGATTTGTCACTTGAATTGGTTTAATAAAACATTGATTTTACCCAGTAGCCAGGCAGGCAGTTTAGGCAGGTCAACCAAACTAAGGATGATGGGAAGGAGGAGGAAAGAGTTTAGAGTCAACAGTCAGATGCAGAACCAGTCAAACATAGAAAATGGGATAGAGGTAAAAGCCACGAGCCACGTGGTAAAATGTAGATGAATAGAAATGGGTTAATTTAAGTTGTAGGAGTTAACTAGTAAGAAGACTAAGCTATTGGCTGAGCATTACAATTCATATTCAGCCTCTGAGTGGTTATTTGGGAACTGGCAGGTGCGGGAGGAACATCCAATTACAGAATCCAGAGATATGAATGTCAGAAATATGCACCAGACCACCTTAATTTTGCCTCAAAACATCTTTTCTTTTTCCCATGCACCATATACATGTGTCAGTGTTTGCTATTTGGTATTTTTAAGTTTACCTAGACCCTGAAAATGTCCACAATAGACATTCTAGTCTTGAATAATGCCAATCATACCACTTCTCCCTCCATATTTACTGCTGAGAATTTTTAGATGTTGTACAATGGTGCCAGCATGTACAGCAATCATCCAGGGACTTAGCTGACCTACCAACACTATCTCTAGCCAACTCTCCCTTTGTAGCACAAATGATAAAAACCCGGAGAGAGATATTGGGGTTCAAACTGAAGAACAGAAAAGCAAAGCAGTCAACTACTAGAGAGTTCTTATCTGTACCAAGGCTGAGGCAATCCTGTCCTCAGTGTAACTGAAGACTGAATATACTGCACTCCTGTCTCCACCCGCCTTATAGGCCTCTCCAGCTCTGGGGTTAAAGGTGTGCAACACCACCTCCCAGCTTCTATGGCTAACTAGTGTGGCTGTTGGCATTAAAGTATGTGCCACCACCACCTGGCCTGTATGGCTGACTAGTGTGGCTACCTTTGCACTCGGAACTTCAGGCAAGCTTTATTTGTTAGATCAAAAACAAAATATCACATCCCTTCATTCAATTTCTGATATAAATTTCCCTACTTTCTCTTTCAACAAAGAGTTTCTACCTCCTATGTATTAAAGAAAAGGAATGCTGCCCAAACATGAGCTCTCTCGATATCCTCCATTTGTTAGCAACTTGTCTGAAATCAGCTCACTCCTCATACGTCCTTTTTCTTTGGAGCTTTCTTTCTCTCTCTCTCTCTCTCTCTCTCTCTCTCTCTCTCTCTCTCTCTCTCTCTCTCTCTCTCTCTCTCTCTCTCCTTCCCTCCCCCCTTTCCCTCCCCCTCCCCCTCTCCCTCTCCTGCTCCCTTTCCCTCCCTCTCTCCCTCTCCTTCTCCCTTTCCCTCCCCCTCCCCCTCTCCTTCTCCCTTTCCCTCCCCCTCCCCCTCTCCTTCTCCCTTTCCCTCCCCCTCCCCCTCTCCTGCTCCCTCTCCCTCCCTCCCTCCATCCCTACCCTCCTCTCTCTCTCTCTCTCTCTCTCTCTCTCTCTGTCTCTCTCTCTGCAATCTCACTCACTCACACAATGTAACAACACATAGATCTCATACCTTGTTCCCCTACACTGTCATGTGACTGTGAGGTGCTCTCAACTAATGCTTTACATTGAATACCTTTATATTCTTTTAAGTTTCCTCTACTTGTGCAGAAGTTGAGAGGGTCTAAACATTATTGAGTAATTGTCTGAAGTGAGCATTTTCTTGCTTTGCATAGCAATGAAATCCATACTCCTTTGACTGTATGGCTTCTAATACTCTACCAGACCCAGTGATACACCTGCTTTAGCTGTTTTACTTAGAAGTTTGCTTATGATCTGAAATGAACCAGAATTTTTCTGCTTCTCCCAACAACAAGCCAAATGAAAGATTCCTGCCAATAGACATCTTCAATGATAACCTACAGTTGCTAAAGCACTCTCCTGAGACAGTCTCCCTCTACTGAGCCAGGACCTACAATCAAGAAGGCAGGCCTCCCTCTAGGCCATACTAGCCAGCTGTCACCAAATGTTTCCAGCTAACTGACAGTTCTGGTGGAAAGCTGGAATCCAGAAAGGGTGACTCAATTCAAAGGCGGTTTACCTTTTTCTGAGCAAAGGACAGACAAAACACCAAATGCATATTTTTATTCACAAAAAGTAGCATTTGTCAAAATCATCTTTCTTTAGACACTTTAGTGGAAATCTTTGGCAGGCACATGCACTAATAATTTCCATATTAATTTGATATTTAATAGTTTTATTTTATCCTGTAACTCTTTACACTGCTCGGGTGGCACTGCTCAGGTGGCACTTTTGTGCATAAGTCATGTCTCCAGAATATTTTCCAAGGACAAGGCCATCTCTGTTCTGTCTGAAGTGCTCTGAGGTTCTCCCTGGTATGCTATGCCAAGACTGGTAGGAAAAGGCCCAGGAACTCTGGACCACTATTTGGTGGCTTCTTGCAAAGTTGAGCCATGTAGATCCGGAGCACCTAAGCACGGACAAACCACAAGGCACAAGAAAAGCCAATGAAAGTTTTCAAAGCTGAGAATTTTTATTGTTTTGGCCAAATCTGCTTTATTAGGAGAGACCTTTGAATTTCACAACCATTGTTAAAATGCTGCTAAATTATACTTTCTTTGTGTATTCCAAAATAAACCTTGGAACATATATTTTTAAAGTCCTTTGTTGATAATGATAATCTGGCTGCCAAGTCTTTTAAAAAGAGAGTGGAAAACATGTGTCTCGAGGGGGAAAAAAAATCATCATTTCTCTCTTGAGACATTACATAAGGACAAGGAGCAGGGTCCTGGGCTTGGAAGTCTAAGCTAGGTTCCTGCTCCCATTAAAATTCATATCACATCCAGGTCTGTTTCTGCTCCAAGCTGCCATGTTTGATCTGATAACTTATCAGTCAGATTTCAAGTAGCACTCCTTTTACACATAAGACTGTGATAAGGTGTCCTACAGAGCCATCAGACTAATTTGGTTTTTTGTTTACTCTTTCCAAACTGCCTTTGCAGGAGACTGGGTAGCCCTGGGCAAGCCCCCAGGCTCCTCAGCAAGTGCTGGCTGCCCTTCCCTCACCCCAGTCCCGCTGTCCTCCAGGCTCCCTTCGCCAAAAGGAAGCCATTCAAACTCCACGGCCATAGCATGCTTACTTCTTTCCTCCCTTTCCCCAAGAGAAAGTCTCAGAGGGGTTTTACTCAATACCCAGAGATGCTGAAGTGATACAGGAGCGGTATGATAATTGCGTGTGAGCTACAGTTCAGGCTTAATGAACATTATGTTTATGAAGAATGTAGCTCTGATTTCTAAAAGCACTTTGGTAAATTATACAAATTAAATATTCATTACTTTGTACTTCATCAGTTCACATTTGGAACACTTTTTCTTCATTATAGTAGCCTGGAGTAAAAGCTTTTAAAAATACCTTTTATTCTGTTATTTTTCAGAAACTTTTTACTTAGGGCCAAAATGTATCCTCACCGCCCCCCAACACTCAGAGCCTATGATAATCATATTCATTTTTTAAAATGTAAGAGTAAAAAGGCAACTAGACACTTATTTAACACAAAGAAAGTAACTATGTATCTGTCTGTGATTCTTATTGCAATAGTCAGCATAAAAATATGCAAAGGTTTAATTCTGGTTTCCATGCAAAGTTTATTTACCACCCTTATTCCAACAAAAGAAATGTAATTTCATTAGGAACAAACCTCAGAACGAAAGGGAAGACACTGCAGTTACAAAGAATGAATGCCATCCAGGATAAGAATAACCTCAGCACGATTTAGCAGCCACCAGGCACCAGGTTAAAATCCTTAAGCAAAGGCTGCTTACTCCCTACTGAAGTAGGTTACGAATGACAGCTCTTCTAGACATGTGGACATTAAAATAGAAGGGAGGGCTATGATGGGGCTGCTCAGTTTTCACTCTCAAATACTCTAGTCAGCTAAAAATGCACTCTTTTCCTGGACATATTCTGCAAGCTGACAATGAATAAGTTCTGGTAGGATTCAGTCACACCGCAAACAGCTGGCCAGGAAATAGATTTGAGGACCAGGGAAATGCTTCCAATTTAAAATGGCTGCATTTTCTTTTTCTTTCTTTCTTTCTTGAATAGGAAACTTAAACAAATGATAATTCATGATGGGTTTTTTTTTGTTTTTTGTTTTTTGTTTTTTACTAAGAGATGTTTGGGAGAGAAGTGAATTCTAAAACTGATTTTTAAAACATTACAGATAAAATTATCTCAAGAGAAAGGAGAGTATAAAAAAATACCAGACTAGGTGACAGAAGAGACAAGAGGGAGTTCAGACTACGTCTTTCAGCCTTTAAGGCTTTTTTACAATTATATTTTAAAATTTAGTGTGTGTGTGTGTGTGTGTGTGTGTGTGTGTGTGTATGTGTGTACAGCATATGTCACAACACAAGTGGAGGTCAGAGGACAACTCGGGTTTTCAAGCGTGGTGGCTGGTGCTTTTACCCACTGAGCCATCTTGCTAACTGCTTTTGTTCATGTTTTTTTTTTTGTCTTTTTCTTCTAGTCTTCATAGCATCCCCTAATCTCTTTAAATACCTATGATCTAATCTAGCAAATAACAATAATACCTTTCTCTGACTTGCAGTGCACATACAGTGAGATAATAAAATTGATACTAGAAACTAGAGGGTTGGAGTGATTGCTCAGCAACTAGTCACCGTATATAACCATGAGGACTAATGTTAAGAGCCCAGACCCACAAAAGAAGCTAGGCACAGTGTCATCTACACCTTTAACCCCTGTGGAGGGTGTGGGGTGGGATAAGACCAAAGGTTTGCTGGCTGCCAGCTTAGCCAAATGCTTGCATGTTCCAGGCACGGGAAGAAACCCTGTCTCAAGGGGATAAGGTAAAAAGAGATGGAGTAAGGCATTAAATGCCTCTGTACTGCATACATGTACACACGGGGGTGCAGGCATGCAAAACACACACACTCTACCAGAAACATAAAAGCTCTTCACATGTCAAATATTCTATAAAATCGTGATGTGGAAAGCTCAGATCATGAGCTGTGCATGTTCACACACTAAAATATCATTAACACAGTATGAACTCCAACAAGTGACCCTGAATAGACTCAGCAAGTAGTCTTTATATGTGAATTAATGTATGTGTGTGATGATATCAATTAAAGAATAAGAAGCACACATTTGAGAGGGAGTAGGAGGACATGGGAGAGCTTCAAGGGAGGAGGAGGAGAGGGGATGACGTAAGTATATTTTAATTTAAAATAAAACAAATTGCCGGCTCTGATTGAAAGCATAAGAACCGAAGAGACAATTGCAGACAGGTGACCGTTCCTTCTCAGTGCTAACAAATCAAATTCTCTAAGCCTGTTTTGGCAAGATGGTTTTTATACAACATTCATATGAGAGCTTACTGCTTTTCTTTGTTTTGGCATCTATTTTAGCTAACTTTTCTGCCATTATTAAAAATAGTAGAGTTGCAAGAGGGGTCAGATGATGTTTGGAGGGAGGGCAGTAGGCAGATGGTATGAAAGTCAGAATGAGGCTGGGGTGGGAGGGTGCAAAGTGAGGCAGGGATGGGGGAGAAGAAAAGTAAGACCAAGTGTGTTGAAAGATGACATAATGAACCTGTTGTGAACCCAAAACACACTTTAGCAGGAAAAACAAGGGAAACGAACACATCTAACCCTGTGGGTATTAAATCTACTGATGTCCAGAAAAGGGCTCCGGGAAAAGAGGACATTAGCAACGTAGTGACACAAGGAGCTTGGATATATAAAACACAGACAGACAAGGAAAAACAGAGCTGGCAAGGGGTTTGCTTGCATGACACATTACAAAGCAGCTCTTGGAAGCAACAGAAGGAGGTTTAAAAGCAACCTAAGACTGGCTGGAACCAGTCTTTTGCGTGTTCCAAGGAAAGTGATGAAAAGATAGCTGTAGAAGCCGAAACAGCAGCCTGTAAATAGAGTCTGACATTTGAGGATAGGAAAAACTAAACCACAAAGTGTTCTTTTTCTTTGCTCTCAACACAGAATGTCCATGATCATGATTAATGGAGGGATCTTCTCCTACTCTCCATCCAAGTAAGGCAGAAGACACCTGCTGGGGTCTTCTAATCACTTTCAGTTCTGACACTGTTTACTTAGTGATGGCATCAGATCCCTCAGGTGGATGGTTGGGACTCCCCAAACTGTCCCTTCCAAAGCATGCTTGGTTGGTTTTTGTCAACTTGACACCAACACAGACATATCTGGGAAGAGAAAAATCTTTAATTTAAAAAAAAAATGCCTCTTTAACATTGGCCTGTCAGCAAGTCTATAGGGTATATTCTTGATTAACAATGGCTGTGGGAGGGCCCAGCTCCTCAGAGGCACAACCACCACTGGGCAGGTGGTCCTGGGTTGTGTAAAAAAGAAGATTAAGCAAGCCAGTAATCAGCTCCCTTCCAAGGCCCCTGCTTCAGTTCCGGTTCCTGATTGCTGCCTTGATTTCCTGCCCTGACATCCCTTCATTAATGAACTGTATGCTGTCGACTGAAACAAACCCTTTCCTCCCCAAGTTGCTTTTGGTCATGATGTTTATCACAACAATAGAAAAGTCACTAAGACAAAGACAACCATCAACCCTAGGCTGTGACCTCTGCCTCCCATCAACTAGCTGTAAGCCAAGATTCTCAACATCTCCCTCCTAAACTTGTTTAACTTTTGCTGGAGCAATTCACAGAACTTGGGAAAATTGTGTGTGTGTGTGTGTGTGTGTGTGTGTGTGTGTGTGTCCACCTATTAGAAAGGTTGCTTTAATGGATGTAAAGGAACACTGAAGTCAGAAAGATGCATGGACAAGCCATGAGGGAGGTTCCTGGTGATTCTATCCTCTCTCTTAGGGAGACACCTCTTGTTTAGCTTTCTGGAGCCTCTGCAAAGCCAGTCCTTCAGGGATTTTGCAACTGCTTCATTTCACAGGGGTAACTGAATAAATCATCTGCAGCTGGGGATCAACTCATAGCCCAAGCTCCATTCTTCCCCAGAGGTTGGTGGGTGAGACAAAAAAATCCCAAATCTTTAACATATTGTTTTCTTTGGTGAACAAGTCCCCTCTTGGCTACTAGGGAACCCCATATACTAGGCATCCCACTAGCAAACAAAAGACACCTTTTCCCTCCCAAGATTCCAAGGATTTTAGAAACTACATAACAGCGAATGAGGACAAAGAGTGGGTGTCTATTTTACAAAACCACAAGTATGTTTAAGAGAAACATGACAGAACTTAGGACACAGAGGGAGGAGAAAGATTGCCCTAAGTTCAAGGCCAGCCTGGCTTTTACTGTGAAACTCAGTCTCAGAAAAGTTCTTTTTAAAAAGGAAGGAGAGAAGAAGAGAAAGGAAGGAAAGGAAGGAAGAAGGAAGAAAGGGAAGGAGGGAGGGAAGCAGGGAGGGAGGGAAGGAGGGAGGGAGGGAGGGAGGGAGGGAGGGAGGGAGAGAGGGGAAAAGAAAATGAAGAAAAGAAATCCACATTTGACAGTTAATTCATTTGAAGGAGAATGATATTGGAGAAAAATCAGATAATAGAAGTCAGTATAATAGGATAACTGTGGGTTTTCATAAAAGATAAGAATGACAGGGTCTGATAAATATTAGGACTGATTCAGGGTTGAGAGATAGAGAGATCTTGTCTCTGCTGATCTACATTTAGTCATGACATTAATCTCTGAAAAGAAATCTCTTTGTTTAATGAGCTTGTTTTAAAAAAAAATCACAGAATCTTGATTTCTAGCTGTGTTGGTTAGGGTTTCTGTTGTAAAGAGACGCCATGGCCATGGCAACTCTTATAAAAGAAAGCATTTAACTGGGGCTGACTTACAGGTTCAGAGACTTTGTCCTTTATTGTCCTGTCCGGGAGCATGGAGGCACACGGGCAGACATGGTGCTGGAGAAGCTGAGAGTCCACACCACGATTCACAGGCAATAGGAAGTGACTCTGAGCCTGGCTTGGCTCTCTGAAACCTCAAAGCCCACCCGCAGTGAAACACTTCCTCCAAGAAACCACACCTTCTAATTTTTTCAAATAGTGCCACTCCTTAAGCGTTTAAATACATGAACCTATGGGGATCGTTGTTATTCAAACTCCTACATCAGCTATCCCAACTAGCCATCTACCTTTTGAGTTTCCTCACCAACATCCCAACCAACTGCATATCTCGCTTTGCCTTACCATCTCCAGGATAAGATACTCACTACTCACACATATGCCACACTCAGCACACTTTTTGTGAGAAAATTCTGTTTGCTACACTGAAATAGACTTCCAAAGTTTCTTCCCATTGGGCCATTTCTAACTCCTTTAGATTTTCAGGCTAATGCCTTCCTAGTCTCCTGAGTTCTGTGCACTTTCATTACTGATATTGCACAAATGTTTACACAGACATGTCCCTTTTATTTTCAGAGTGATGCCAAAGGTCTTCCGCTAAACTCTGGGGTTCTGAAACAAGCACACAGCTTCATATTATGGTTCAGGTAGGAAATGGTCCCCAGAGCTCATGTGTTAACAGCTTGTTTCCCAATGCAGCAACATCCACAGGGCTGCTTCCTAGAGATGTCTGGATCAGGAGGACTCTGACCCTGTCTGTGGACTAACACATTAACAGGTTTTCTGCCCCTCACCCTACCCCACCTCATCCCCAAAATAATACATTTCTCTGCCGATGCAATAAACCCGATCAAGCAGAATTAAATTATAACAGGTATATTTGAACAATGCAACTCTGGGACAAGTCCTCAAGTCCCAGAGACAGGGGCCAGAGGAGTTGCAACCCCAAACAAAAGCAGGGGTATTTTATGGGTTATAGGTGAGGGGTGATGATATGTCTGCCACAAGCTGGGTTTGAGCCCAAGTATGGTCAAAAACTGAAAGCTCAGGTGGGACTTGGGCAACAGGCAAATTCAGGGAAGGAAGTTGCAGAACTAGGCTTTTTTTTTTTTTTGCACCTTTCCTTTGTTTGGTGACTCTCTGAGCAGGCAGGGTTGGGAGGGGAGGAAAGGGGGCATCCCTGATCATGCAGGGGTGAGCTGGATGTTCCAACCGAACACCCATGTGTGGATTCTTAAGTAGATGAAATTACAGCAAGGTGCTAGAGAGTAAGATGGGTCTAGTTGTTCTCATTCTTTCTCTCCCTCTCTCTCCCCTTTCCTCCCTCTCTCTCCCCTTTCCTCCCTCCCTCTCCCTCTCTCCCTCCCTCCTCCCTCCCTCTCTCTCTCTCTCTCTCTCTCTCTCTCTCTCACACACACACACACACACATTTTTTCACACATGTTTACAAAACAGTACATTTCCATATGGCCTTTTCAAACATCCTCAGCTCTAGTTAGCTCTTCTCCCCACCCTGCCTCACTCCCCTCCCCCACATTCCTCTCACCACTCACTTCTCAGTTACCAGTCAGAGCAATACCCACAAGTCACCGCAGCATGCACCTCTGTGGGCTCTAATGAAGAGACAAAGCTCAATGATGACCAGCATGCTTCTGGGAGATCAATGTGAACAATCAGAGAGTTAAAATCTATGGAGAGACAGTCACAGAGGGACCCCCCCTCAAGCTTTTTCAGAGATTTATTTCTATGAACTCTACCAGGTAATGACAATGAATATCAGACAGAGGTTCTGCTTTTACTGCTTCTGCCATGGAAATGAGGAAATTAAACTGTAATTATCATCATCATAATCATGATAACGACGGTAATTTGTGTGTGTGTGTGTGTGTGTGTGTGTTTCTGTGTGTGTGTAAGAGAGAGAGAGAGAGTTGGCATACATGTGTATGTGCATGTCAGAGGACAACCTCAGGTATCATCAGTGTTCAGGAATATCACCAACCACGGGCTCTCCCACTGGCCTGGAGTTTACCGCTTAGCTAGGATGGCTAGCCAGCAAGCCTGGGCCTCCGTCCTTCTTCCCCTTCCTCAGCTCAGGGATTACAGGTATACAGCACCACATCCAGCATTTTCTCTTGGGTTCTGGGGAACTTTACTGACTGAGCCATCTGGTCAGCCTGAAAACCGGTTTTAAAACACACCAGAGTGCTCTGATCTTCACAGATGGTGGGGAAGGGGCCCAACTCCAGGTCCTCTTGCCATTGTGTCCCACAGAAAGGTGAGAGTGTTCTCTTGGGCTGAACTGGAAAATAGATAAAGTTCAAATTCTGGTGTCTAGGTCCTGCATAAGAGCAACACCTAATCTTAGGACAATAATACACCTCCCTTCTCCCACAAATCACCACCACATGGCCAGGGAGCTACTTGCCTGATGGGGGATGTACATCTGTATACATGTTTCTCTTATTGGTTGATGAATAAAACACTGATTGGCCAGCAGCCAGGAAGTATAGGCAGGGCTGCCAGACCAGGAGAATTGTGGGGAGAGGATCAGAGAGAAGCCACCAAGGAGATGCCATGCAGCTATTGGGAAGATAGGATGCTGGACATTCTCTGCTAAGATAAGACCATGTAAAAATACATAGATTAGTAGTAATGGGTTAATAATTAAGAGAGAGCTAGCCAGTAAGAAGCCTGAGCCATTGGCCAAACAATTTATACTTATATAAGTCTCTGTGTGTTTATTTGGGGCTAAACAGATGTAGGATCAAGCTGGAAAGAAACTCCTTCTTCACTTGCCGTGGCTCTTATCCTTTCTTCAACAAAAAAGGAAAACGGAAGCAGAGAAAAACCCCTGGAAGAGAATGGACACATATGAGAAGCAATCAGACATGGATGGAATGTTGGGTCAAACAAAACATTCTAAAGCAGTAATTGACATGCCGAGGGTTCAAACGGAAACACAGA
This sequence comes from Mesocricetus auratus, assembly GCF_017639785.1. Taxonomy (NCBI): domain Eukaryota; kingdom Metazoa; phylum Chordata; class Mammalia; order Rodentia; family Cricetidae; genus Mesocricetus; species Mesocricetus auratus. The sequence goes on along the minus strand of NW_024429194.1, from coordinate 72,610,292 downwards.
CAACATGAAAACACAGATGGATAATAGGCAGGATGGTGAGGATCCTAAGGACAAACTCCAAACAGAAATGTTCGAGACCTACAGCCCACGACGGGGATAAGGCATGCTTCATTGTGGACTGCCTAACCAAGGGAGAAATCCCTGAACCCCAAGAGATGGCAGCACTAGCCTCCGGAACTGACAGGAAGGGAAGAGAAGGAAAACACACACATACCCACCTGTTGCTGGATAGCTTCTAGTGGGGACTGACACGTGTAACAATGGTGCCAGGAAGAGGGTAGGAAGTACAATACCGGACAGGTGACTCTCTCCCAGCCAGAGATCACAGACACTCTGAGAATAAGCACAAAGATATCAAGTCTAGTTTTATATCAAAGTCAAAGAACAGTAAAAGGACCAGTGTCAGTGGAGACAAGGTGCATTTATTTCTCTCATAAAAATACAAATTTTGCATCCTTTCCATGTGATCTTGGAACTGTGTCATCAAGGAAATTTCTTTGAAATACCATTTCTCGGTGTTGTATTTGGTATGGACTTAAGGAAAGGACAAAAGTCACATTTTCCTCAGGAAGATGGGGATAATGAAAACTGAAACAACAATTAACAGTGTTTACTTCAGAACTCAAGTATAGGAACTATCAAGGGGAGGGAGAGGAGAGGGGGAGGGGAAGGCGGCACTCCTCCTGATTTTATCTGTAGATATCATTTTGAATTTCAAGTTCTGACAGTCCCTGTTGAATTTTTCAAATTATGGTCATAATAAGCTATGTTCCCAAATGGCTATGTTATCAGCTATGTAAAATCAGAGGCATAATTTCAGAAACGGAGGTAAGTGAGGCACTTTGTTTCATTTACATTGACAGAACAATGCTAGTAGTGCAAAATACAGTCCTATGCTTGCCTCATAATTGTGCAAATCAATAATACATGAGCACACGGGGGTTCTTTTAATGATTTGAAATTTATTATAAAATTGTACATACTTTGAGATTCTTTTCAAATTAAGACATCTTTTATATGTGAGAATCAGATGTTTTAACACAACTACAAATTAGTCTTAAAATCTGGTTGCTGAAACAGAATTCATTAAAACTGATTTGAAATGTTTGAAAGCCTTCAACTATTAGTTTTCAAAAGTGCATGGTAAGTTTGACTAGAGTTAACTCTATCGTACAGGAATTGGGAAATGGAAACTACAAGCCAGCTCGGCTCAGCCACGCCTCAAAGCCAATCAGTGCTTTTAACCTTTTTATCTTCAGTTATGATTATTTTCCACCTAGCATCCCCATTCTACCTAGTGACCAGAGTTTCATCTTTATGAATGCAGAAGAAAACCGCTTTTCTCTACCGATTTATACTTCTCCTGAATCAGCTTGTATTTCTTCGGCAGCCACAATCCCGCACACACATTTGAGACAGATTTTAAGAAAGGCTTTATTTTTACATGCTCATCTGAGTCCTTAGAATGTACTTATGCCTGTCACCCCATACAGAAAACATCTGGTTTATCACACAAATCCCATGCTTCTTCTAGGCGGCCACATCTTTCCAGGCAACTGCATCCCTCCTTGGAGCATGGGCTTTCAGATGGGCTTCAGTGGAGTCCCAGTGATCTGAGTGGTGGTACCCTGGGGTTAAGCCCTATAACATTAACACAGAGTTCTTAGTGTGACTTCCTTGGTTGACATTGATTTCTCCATCAAGAAAGGTTCAGGAATGAGTTCAAAACTGGCTGCATTAACCCTGAAAGTGTTGGCTGACAAGTTTCAGCCCTGGATGCACTATGGGATGTTTTCCAGTTGGCACATTGTACCTTATATACTCATGGGGTTCTCGTGGCATGAATCCAGAAGACATGGTAATTTTCTTCTGCCTCAGGAAACAGGCCTTCTGGTGTTGAACAGCATCTAAACATCTAAACTCCTTACTCAAGGATCCTCATTGTCATCTATGTCAATTCCATGCTCCCCCCACCCCCAATCTTTATCACCCTATGGTAAGGGCAAATTCCTTGAAATTAGGCACTTTGCCCATGGAGACTGTCATGCAAAACTCTTAGCCAGAGACTGCCAGGTCATGGATTCTGAAACCACATCCAAAAGGCACTGAGAATTCTCTGTGGTTCTTTAGTCTCTAGTGTGAACTTAAAATTACATTGAATAATTTAAAAACTTATAGATAACTTGAAATAGTCCAGAAGCATAATTTATATACTTTTCATATTTTAACTTTGAAGCATTTTAATACGATCCACTTGGTTATAAAATAAACTTGTCATTTAATAACCATAAATTATATAGATAATTTCCTCTGCATTATCAATAAATTTAACTTCAGTATAATGTTTTATGTACTTGATTAGAGAAACTGGGGTATTGTTAAATTGTTTTAAAGTCTATTTTCTGATTCCTTTTTAGCATAAGCACTTCAATAGTAGTCAAAAATTCTTTTTTTTCTCATGCGAATAGAATTTTAACTATAGGAATTGGGTTTATACCAAGGGTTAAAAAAAGTCCCTCCTGTATCCATATTTAAGACAATGTTCTTAGAATTTTCTGATTACTACATAATTAAACTTGCACCCTTACTGATAACTTTGTTTCACCTATATTATTATTTCTTTAAAAAATTTTTCAGTTAATTTCAGCCAAACTAACTTCCATGGGCAAGTCTGAGCCTGCTTTTCCAGATTAACAGAGTACAAGTTAAAATTTTGTCTCACAGTATAAAACTATCTTTACTCGTCAGTTTTCTAACATGTTCATCCTAGGGCAACCTTTAATAACTTGAGCTCCCGCTCCTCAAAGAGCTCTTCAACTAAATGGCTCCCCTCACATTTCTCAAAGTACTCTTCAGTTAAACTGCTCTCATCTCAAAACAAAAAAAAAAAACCAGTGCATAAGTATGTTATAAAAAAATTAAATAACTATCGTCTATAGATAATTCCTGTCTGGAAAGCAACATTGATGGGAGTAATAAGGAACATGCAACCATAACTAATGCATTAGTATCTAAGAAAGTAATAAATGGTTTATCCTAAAACTCTGCAGTATCTGAATAAAGATATCTATGTATACAGGAGACTTTTAAAATATGATCTTGTAGCTTTATTCCAAAAGTAAAACTCTGCCACATATATTATGTATATTCATATATTCAATCAAGAAATAAATAAAATCTCGATATCATAAAGCAAGTAAAAATTAATTTGGCCTATGTCAATATTAGTAGAGCACATAAAGATAATGTGAGGATGAGGATGCAGGTGAAATCTCGGATTAATGAAGAGTCTGATGTAAGTTGGTGTGACCCTGGCACGCAGAAGAGACAGAACAGAAAACCCATAAATATACCCTTTAACATGCAGTCAGGTTTTTTTTTTCATGGAGAAGCCAGACCATTCAGTGGGGAAATGACCATCTATACAACCATAGTGTTGGATAAACTGGATATTCATGTGCCAGCCTTCCCGAAAAAGATAGTAAAACAACTCAAAATGGAAACAACACATAAAACTGCAAAACCCAGAAGAAAATATCAGGTAATTTCTTGGATATGTCATCAATGGTACAGGTACTACAAAAGGAAAATAGTAGGTAAACTGGAAATCATGAAATAGTATCAGCCACTACTAATAGAGTGGGAAAAATACTTGCCAATAATTTTGTCTGATAAGAGACTTTCCAAGTTTGATTTCTGTTGATAAGATAAACAACGTGACCAAAGGTGACTAGGGGAAGAAATGGTTTGCTTGGTTACAGGATATAGGTCATAATGGAGGAAAGTCAGGACCGGAAGTCTAGTAGAAATGTAAGCAGGAGCTGAAGACAGACCGTGGAAGATCATGTAGCACTGCCCGTAATGGGCTATGCCCTCTCACACCAATCATTAATCAAGAAAATGTCCCTACAGATATGCTTACAAACCAGTCTGATAGGGGCAAATCCTTCATTAAGACTTTTTTCTTCACAAGTGACTCCAGTTTGCATCAAATTGACAAAAGCCATAGAACACAAGTATCATTATTACACCATGCCATTTTCTTTCTTATCTATTTCAAAATCTCATGTTAATATTGGTGCAACTTTTAAAGCCCCATAGTCTTTGCAAAATCCAGACACTTTGAAACTTCAAAGTCTTTTTTAAAATATCACAAATCTCTTAACTGTGGGTTTCTGCAATATCAAAACCAAGTGGAATATTTTCTTATTATAAAAGGGAAGAACCAGAGAAGGAGCAAAAAGAACATCCTACAACATAAATAAAATTCCATAATTAGAAAGTCCTACAATATAAATAAAATCTCGTAATTCAATATCCAGCATCCGGACCTCCATCATTATCATCTGGGCTCCACAGGGTTCGAATAGCTTCACTTCTTTGAGTCTGCTCTCTACAGGACACACAGCACACTACCTCCACTCTCTAGCTTATTCATTTCATGGTTCCTCCATCTCTGACATGCTGGAATCTCCATGACAACTGAGACTACCCTTAAGAGGCATTATCTTGGCCTCCTTAGGTACTAAGCCTTGACTTCTCTCCAATAGAAAACAGATTCTGTGTGATTACCCTGAGAAAAGTGTTCGCTGGAAGATTTTACCTCAGTGATGCTGGTCTCTTCTTAATCACAGCTGTGTTTTCAGCCCTAACTAAACAATGTAAACTCTCCCAGTCAAACAAAGATTTTACCGAATCTGTGGGGATTTCACATCATGTACCCTAATTCTGTTCACCTCCTGATCCCACCATGTTCCCCCCCTCATCCCTGTTGTATCCCCCCCCCAGGAAACAAAACAAAACAAAGTAAGCAGGCAACCAAATAAAAGCAACAACAACAACAACAATAAAACCAAAACAGAACAAAAATGACACCGAAACAGAAAAATTTCTGCTTCTCCTTCCCTCCTGCCTCTCCATTAGCTCTTCAACCATTATGGTGGCATTTGAGGCTTCCATGTGTCATGCAGTAAACCCATCAGCTTGATTGGCAACTGTTCATTGCAATGAATCATTGGTCTGGTTCAAGGCCTCTGGTTTTTGGTACCTCGCTGGATCTTCACCAGAGCTCTTCTGGGGTATCCTGTGTCTTGGCAATCTTTCAGGTATTGTTCCACAGGACCAGTCCTTTCATGAGCTCTTGCAGGACCTAGATAGGATAGATGCTAGGGTGGTTTTGCCTTATTGATCTTGTTAATCAAAGCTTATTCTTCAGTCCTAGATTACCAAAAACCACTGGTTCTTATGCTAATATGCTAATATTGTTGTCTTATGTATATAAATATTAAAATGCATGCATATAAGGTTTTCCGCTAAAATGTATTCTTAGTCAAAAGTTTTTCTGTTTTACACAAATTAGACAATCATACTTACAGTGAACAGTAAACCTACTGGCCAATATTCCTGTTCTGCATAATAGCAAAAAGATCTTCAGGAAAATACTAGCAAAGCTAATTTAACAGTATGTTTAAAGGATCAATCCATTTACTATGATTGAGTGGAGTTCATCCAAGGATGCAAGATGGCTAAATATATAATTCAATATACATGATATATTCACACCGCCAGAATGAAGGAAAAATGCATAGATCATTTCAATAGACATCAGAAACCCATTTGATAGAATAAAAATCCTTCCCTGATGAGAAATCCTAGCTTAATAGGTTTGGAAAAAATGCACCTCAAGATAAAAAGCTATGTGACATGCCCGCAGCAGATGGCATACAGAATGGGGAAAAGACAACTTTTCTTCTGAGACCTAGAACAAGGATGGCCCTTTGGCCTGGACAAGGATTTGCATTGATAAGTACTCCAAAAATGCTATGGATGCTCATAACTACAATCTCAACACTTGAGAGAGTGAGGCAAGAGAACCGCCACGTGTTCAAGACCTTTCTGAGCCACATGGAGAGTTTAAGGTCAGTCAGGGTTCTTAAGCATGACCTTGTCTCAGCAAACAAGAAGATAAATAAAAGGGCTTCTTAAACTACAGTTAACAAAAGTAAAATGTAGACAGAGGATTACATTGAACTGAAATGTTCCTGCTTAGAACAGAAGTGATTAAACTAAATAGACATCTGAAGAAATAAAGTCCACATGTTGAAGATACTTCTGCAGTGCTATGACTACTGAAGTGCTCTTCATAATAGCCAACATCTTTCTTGAACCAAAAGAAGTATCCGTCAACTTGACAAGAGACAAAAGTATTTCATAGATACATGATAAAAAATTCCCTTGGAACATAAGAAAGAATGAAATGTCATTTATGGCACTTTAGATGAACCTGGAGGACAGCATGTTGAAGTAAATAAGTTATGTTCAAGATGACAATGTCCAGTTCCCACCTTATGCAGAGTCACAGAAGCACAGAGAATGATTACCAGAGGTGGGTCAGGAAACAAAGAAGGAGTTGAGTGGTTACAGTTAAATAGGAGGAATAAGTCTGATTGCTCTACCTCATGGTAGAATCACTACAGTTTACAATAATGAATTTTGAAACAATTAAGAGTATATTTTAGATGTTCTATAGCCGGGCGGTGGTGGCGCATGCCTTTAATCCCAGCACTAGGGAGGCAGAGGCAGGTGGATCTCTGTGAGCTCGAGGCCAGGCTGGACCAACAGCCTCCAAAACAATACAGAGAAATCCTGTCTCGTAAAACCAAAAACAAAAAAAAGAGTATATTTTCGATGTTCTTATTGCAAAGAAATACTACATGAGGACATATACCAAATACTACCATTTGATTGTTCACAATGTAATGTATATATGTATCAAAATCATACCATATTCCAAAATGTACATACATTTATGTGTAGATATAAAAAGGGATTTTTAAAATATTGATATATTACAATCAGTCACAGCTCTACCTGATGCTTGGTAGCATAAGACTTGAAACTTGCATTCAAGATGATGATTTCCTGAGAAAGTGCCTGGGAGGGAAATGAAATTGGTAGTTCAGAACAAGGATTGTGTCTGTAATACAATACTCCTCTTTTCAAGGAGGAGAGGGTTAGATTTTGGTCAATAACTGTTTTCCATACATTCCCTATACTCTTACCATTCAGCAGTGGATACTACTCATAGTTTTAGAAGATACACACCACAATCATTAATAAGAATATTTTAAACCAGGCATGGTAGCAGCACACACCCACAGTACTGGGACTTAGAGAGCAAGAGGCTCCCAGGTTCAAAGCCAATTTGGCCTACATGAGAAAACCCAAATTCAGAAAGTAAATAAAGTGGTTTTAGTGGAACTCAACGACAACACCCTCACTAAATTCTAAACTTACTGTTATAGTTAGACTCCAGCTATTTCAAGCATGTTCATAGTAGTTTCTCCTACAATCTTCAAACTCAGAAATCAGAATCTCTGGCCCCTAGCATTGCCTACTCCACTTAATTAGCACTGTGACCGTCAGTGAGTTGTTCAATCAGTATGGAACTTTGCAGTGGAGGTGCAGCAAAAGACGGCCTATGGGGATCCTACCGTATGTAAGACCAGATATGTATACTCTCTCCATTTCATTTCAATTCCAATTTGTGATTCTGGTTTTCCAGCTACTTGCCCTATGCTCAGTTTTTACCTTTGTTGTAGCACCAGACAGGCCATCTACTCCCACAGGGCTGTAAACTCAGGAGACAGCACAGTAAACATAGGCTATTTTAACAAACAACACAACTCCTAAAATGCCAATTATGGCTTTTAAAACAGAGAAACAATTATCAGTTTTGTGTATTCATACAAGCTATGCTAATCCGAGGAAGGAAGAGGGAAAAGAAGAGGCTGCCATTCCTTGGGTAGCTTGCTTACTGCAAATCAATAGTGGTACAGGGAACACGTTCTACTTTGTCTCGGAGGTGCAAGGGATTGATAGAACATGCACATTGCCTTTGAGCAATCACAGATCAAATGGCATGTAATCATGACTCTCCCTCTCTTAACGCAATCCTTTTGAAGCCAGAGCTAGACAGACTTGTTTCTGTGTGACTTTCAAGTTCTATTTCCACAGCCTTGCTTGCCAATCCGGTTGCTATGGTGATGTGTACCTCTGCAAACACTCTCCTTCCCAACAACTAAGTTACACCCTAGTGAGGAGAAGTGGCGTCTCTGGCTTAATGGTTCAGCAAAGGCCGACAGATCTATGCTCTGATTTCCAACTGAGAGGTTTTTAATGATCATTTCCGGCTGCTGGAATCTGAGAAGGTGGAATAAGAATTGTCCCAAATTTAGCAGGGTCGATCTGAAAGGCCATTTTCCTTTCAGATGAAAAGATATACACGCTGAAGTATGCTGAATTGACTTGCCACCACTGAGCTTGTTTCCCGGACACTGGAAAGGGAGACTGGCTGTTTCAAAATGAGCAAGAAGGGCTAAGTGAATAGCAGGCACCCCTCCTCCAGCGCCAGCCTTGTCCCACCTTGAATCTTCTTGCCTACCTGCTGCTACTTAAACAGTCTCCCATTCTACTGGGCTTCCTCCCATTTGTTCCTGGGCCTCCCCCCCCCCAAAGATCTCACTATCAGGAGGCAGGGCAGTGGAAGGAGGGTCAACTCCCAGCACAGTTGAGAAGTGATCTCAGTGTCAGAGACTCTCTGATGTATTCCCCTGAATATAAGCGCATTCCGTTGGCGCTTTAGATGCAGTAACAGTGTGCGACATGGGCTAGGCAGGGTTATGAATGATTACCTGCATTAATACCTCTGTATTTATGCCAAGTTCTGAACAACAGGCTTCCAAAAGAACTCTTGAAATACAACCTATTATATTAGGTAACTTTGCAGCTTACTGAAATACAAATAACTCCAAAGACAGAAACTGCTTTTTTTCCTTTTTTTAACACATCTAGAAATTATCATAATCCACATTAGCATAATGAAAGGCTTGTGGTACTTAATTGTGTTTGGAATGAATATATGGAATACACAAATAAATCTAATGTAAAAGTCCTCTGATATGGGAAACATCTTAAATTATACAGCACATGTTTGACATATTTCATCTTTAGCTGTTTTCAGGGGGGAGGGGGAGATTTCTTTAAAGCCAAAACTACCTGTCAAACACTTCTGTGCAGGTTCTAACACAAAACCAAAAGCAAGAAAGGTCTGTGCTAATAAAATGGGCCAATAAAAGCTACATTTATGACCCCAGACTGCAAATTAAAAGGGTCGCAGTCTAGAAATAAGAACAGCTGATGGCATAAACTAATGTCAGCTCTGAGGTAATGGTGCAGCTTGAGGAGAAGCGTGGTCTCTGGCAGTTCTCCAGAAGTGAGAGGCTGAACCAGCAGATGTCGGTATCATTAGCTCCTCCACCTTGGAGACGCTGGGTTTAATTGTGATCTCCGCATAAACTTACAAATCTAAATGAATGGGTCAGATAATCACCTTTTAATATTATAGCTTTTTTTTATTCTAGGATTTAGTCCTTCATATTCTCATATTCTCTCTCTCTCTATGTGTGTGTGTGCGTGTGTATGTGCATGTGTGTGTGCGTGTGTGTGTGTGTGTGTGTTTGAAGGCATCTCAGCCAATCATGTTTATCTGTTTCTTTTTATTTGAAATTCTTCCTCTATCTATATTAAGTAAAAACAAGCAAACAAAATGCATCTCCCAATCAAAAAAAAAAAAAAGCCAGCTCATCTGCTCATCTCAGTGGCCAGTTCTCCTGTTCATCTATTCTATAGATAATCACAATTTCTTTGACCTTAATATAAAAAAGAAAACAACAAAACTCTTTCTAAATCGTATAGCTCTTCATCAAAACATATTAAAACAGATTCCTAAAGCAACTGATTCAAGTTGTCTTTCTCCTTTACCTGCCAATGAGCCCTGTATATGAGCCCTGTATTCTAGCTGCTTCTCTGTCATCTCTGTTGGCTCCTGCTATGGAGTCTTTTCCTCTGGTTTCACAATGTGGGCACTGATTGTTGGAGGTACTGAGCAGAGAACAGTCCCCTCCTCCTCCACTCCAGGATGTGGGAATGATGCCCAAGATCTACCTTCCCAACCCTTCTCTTCTAAGCCCTGCAACAGCAGTTAGAAAGTCCAGTAAATAACAGACCTAAACCATAAGTATTAGCCTTCCTTCCCACGGTAACCTTCTCCGGTGCTCAGCTCATATTCTGAATGCCTGTTTTAGGTACTACAGCACAAAATCTTGGACTTGTTTTCCATTCTCTCACTCCTGCCTCCATATAAACTTAGTTTTAGCCTTCAGGGAAAGTATAAAATTCCATTTTGTATCACTGGTCTTTTCTAGTCCATCTGTTTTAATTCAGATTTCTTCTACCTTCCAAGCACACTGAGGTTACTCTAGTTAACCAAACCTGTACATCCTTTAGTGACTAAGCCACATGATAGACAGCATCACACAAAGTAGTAGATTTTTAAATCCTTCCACATGTTGTAAGCAGCAGATATGGCATATCTCCGTTTGATTGTTGATAGTTTTCATGTCACCTAATCTAATACTACAACTCACACACTGCTGGTGGAAATACACAATGGCCTAACTGTTGCTTGATAATTTCTTATAAATAAGGTATATATATGCCTACCTTACATCCTAGCTATCCTATTCCTATTTATACAAAAGCATTCATTTAATCACTTTTTCTCGCCCTAAAGAAAATTAACCAAATCCTAAAGCAATGTTTTTCTACATGAAACAATATTGTATACATCTTGGATGTTTCACAGTTTTCTCAACCAAGTATTTTTCAAGTGCTTCAAAGAAGCAGAACTCAGGGAATAGTGTGTTTGCAGAAACAGGCACATCCTCTCTGATTACATTAAAGAAACCTGCACAGCTAGAGTGCTAACTTCATTATTCCCCACAAAGAAATTGAACCTGCCTTTAGCTGTATTGGCAGACATGATGTGTCTTAAGTTTACTCACTGTCTTGTTGATCCAGCTGTTCCTTTTACAGTAGCCAGAACTAATGAACGCAGGGAAAAGGTGACAGCTGGGAAGTTGCAAACAGGCCTGTTACTCATTAAATCTATACAGACCAAGTCAAGTTACTTAAGTCCTATATTAATCCACATAATATCTATGTAAAAATTATGGGAATGTAAAAGAGGATCTGGAAGAATTTGGGGGAGGGGAAATAATGTGATCAAAATATAATGTATGGAATTATTGAAGAAAAAAATTAAAGAGGAATCCATGATATACATAAGGATATGAGGGCTCAGTGGACATAGACTATCAAAGCTAAACTGCACATGATATGTTTTTCTTCTCCACAGTAATTTTCAAAAATAAAATTGAAAGAGATGAGAATTCCAGGCCCATACCTCTGGTGGATTACCAGTTCTTTTTAATTTTATAGGTACCTATAGGACTAGAAACACCAAGTTGAAAGAAATCCGGGATGAATATAGATGTCTCTACAGGCCTATTTTCATGAAGCAGAAGTCTTCGGTTGTTCTATCGGCATTAAGAACACCATACACAGTAAATTTTCCACGGCTGCCTTTTAAACACTCCAGAATGGACTGTTTCTGTTTCTCCTCATGCTGCTCTACCAGCAAGTGCTCATCACATCTATACCTAGCAGATGGAGGCTTGCTCCTCCTTTCCTTTGTTGCAACCCCACTCCCTGCTTTCTGTACCACACAAACACTGAGTATAATAAACATTTTAGCTGCTCAAAAACTGCTCTGAAATTTATGGCAGAGTCAATCCGGCACACAGATGTATCTATGCAACAGAAAGGATATTACGATAAAAAAATACTCATTAGTAACAGAGTTGAAGTTAGTAACAGCATTTCACGGTTTTGTTTTCTGTACCAACCCCCACCTCCCTGTAAGCAGAAACCCAGAATATGAATCATGCCTATTGTCACAAGAGACTGAGACTTGATTAAGCACCAGTGACTTCTCCAAGTAACAGACACAGTTTAAGAAGGACAGTTTAGTATTTCACTATAGTGGTTAGCAAATAAACATGGGCAGTTCTCGGCATGGAGTTGTGGAGGATTATTTTAGGGAAATGTTCACAGAAGAGACATTGTATGAATTGTAGCATGAAGTCAGAGTAATCATTTACCAGACATACATGAATGTAAAGGAATATTCCAGTAAGAAAAGATTTTATATCTTTCAAACACTAAAAAGCAGAAAAGTCCAAAGTGTCTATTGGATGCATTAATGAGATCAAAATTTACAAACACATTTTCCAACTCTGTGACATACTTAGACAACTTCTAAGAGAAAATATTTATCTGGATTCACAAGTTCAGAGCTTTCTACCCTTGGTCATTGTCTCCCTAATTTCTGGGTTAGTGATGAGGAAAACATCACAACAGGGCATGTGTTGTGGAGCAAATATAGTCACCTCATTGGGTAGGGAAGGAGAGGAAAAGACAAGAAGGGAGAGGGAGATGGGAAGAGGGCTATAGGAGGGAGGCAGGGGAAGAGAGGGAGAGAAGGAGAGGTAAATTAGGGCAGCAGGGAGATCAGAATACAGAATCTCACTTAAAAGCATGACCTTCTACTAGGACATCACCTCCTAAAGTGGCCACTAACTCCCAGTAGCATTAATAGTTGAGGACTAAGCTTTCAAAAAGGGACAGGTTCAGGCCCAACCACAGCACAAGAGCTGGTAATGTAAAGGCAAGTGTTGAAGGGTGTGTCTCAAAGTTGACAGTTTTACTATGGCTTATACAATATGAAGAAATTAATAAAACAAACCTAACAAAAATGAATATTTCAGGTTTTGTATGTTGTGTGTAAAATGTGACCAAACTATGACCTCACTGACCACAACAAATTGCTGTTCCAGAACTTAGAAAGTCTAGACATGGGCAAACTCCCTCCTCTTAGGCAGCTTCTCTATTGACAATTTACCCGATCTGATGAGTCACTGACTGATTTCCCTCCAGAGCTTCAGCTCAAATACATGCATTGTACATGCCTTCTATTTACCCTGATCTCTCAAATAAACAAACAAAAACAAGCTGAAAAGTTTCTGCACCCCGATAAGCCTCTCTACCAATGCAGCAATCCAAATCAGACCAAATCAAACCAAATTAGAAAAAGCCCATGCTCCCCAAAGAGGAGATGGAAAAAACAGAGACTGGAAAACCACACATCTGTTCTCTGGGGGACAGTTTAAATATCCTTTGGGAGTAGTCTTGAGCATCTCTGGGGAAGGGGTCACCATTTGCTGGGCTTTCAGAAATACAGCAGAGTTTGGAGAGAGATGGGGGAGAGGGGCTTGGGGTGATGCTTCCACCAGAACACAAATTTTGTACCTTCCTTTCACATACCCCATGACCCAACACAAACACAGGAGAGAGAGAGAGAGAGAGAGAGAGAGAGAGAGAGAGAGAGAGAGAGAGAGAGAGAGAGAGAGAGAGAGAGAGAGAGGGAGGGAGAGAGAAGAGAAACAGAAGCAGAGACAGAGACAGAGACCCTGGGAGAATACACTGGTCACAGAGCAGTTACCTGCTGTGCCTCTGCTTTCCCTGGCTTTGCTCCTCACAGATTAGGATCTTGTCACAGACAATTAGCAGTGAAAAGCCAAAGGATGTTATCAATGAAAAGAAAAAAGGATACAGTACTCAACAGTAGTAATGCTAAACTTCTTCCTATTGAATATAAAAACAAAACAGTCATCATTAAAAGACTAGAATTCTGAGAGTTCCAACAATGAAAGCAGCAGAATTTCTCAAGTGATAATCTGTGAGTGGCAAGTTCATACAAATTAATTATGAGTATAAAAATAGATCTAAACATAATAAGAATAGCACACTCTTCAGGTTTTCCTTAAATTAAATAGTTGTCAAATATTCATCTGATCCTCCCTCTTCCATCCATTTATGTGAATTTCATTAATCAAATTAGCATGTGAAGCCGAAGAAGAATGACAAAGAGCGAAGGGCATGCAGCAAGATAACAAATACAAGTACTCAATCCCAGACCGCAATGCAAAATAATATTAAAAATCCAAAGCTCAACAGCATGAATTTAGGAAGATTTGCATGGTACCCAGAAGTCATTTGTTATTAGTTTTTCTGCACTCACAGATAAATGAAGTCAAGAACATTTCCATTCCCCAGCTGCAGATTTTCTGAGCACGGTAGAATATTAAACAATTGGGTCGAAGCATTGTCCGATTTAGCTGCTGGTTTTGAATATAACATGAGTAATCAGCACAAAATAGCATTCTTAGACCTCTCATTGTAATCAGCATGTTATTGTTGCAGTATTATGGTATCCAAATAAAGTGAAGTCTCCTTGTTCCTAATTTTTGAATGCACTTTAAGAATAAATTACAATAATTTCCAAATGCATGAAGGACAGTTTTGTGAGATTACATCTTTCTTTTAAAAAATGATAAGGAATTGACTAATGAGTCCATCACACAGAGTCCATTAAAGGTGACAGGACAAAGATCTCTTGGAGACCTCATCAAGTGGAAACAATATACAGGATTAATTCACATCTCTTCAACTTCCCCATGTTTAAATAGGAAATGAGCTTTGAGTGACAACTTTATTTAGTGAGTCAAAGATGACTGAAATGTTTTATGAAAAGGTGCAACTTACATGCAAAACAGCAGATTTTTATTAGGAGCATTTGATGTGATACAGTGAAAAAAACTCTCATTAGATGCCAGTTAATAAAGGGCATGAAATATAAATCACTTGCAAGTTCGAGCTGCATGAAGTCGGCTGTGTTTGCAATCATAGCCTCATCCCTGTGTTTATTAATATCCATCCAATCTATTGCCGCGTCTCCTTTTATAGCTAACTCATTTGAAATCATAATAGTTTCCCATAATTTGGTTTTATTTAAAACTACTGTTGATTGTTTAGACATACATCCTTAGACATCAATTTATAACTATAATTCTTGGAGCTCAGATACTTTGATTCTGTCATAAAAACAACTTAAGTCATAAACACAGATCTCTATATGAGGTACATATCAAGCAAGGGCCACTGATATTATGTAACTCAGAAAATGGAATTCTGGACTTTGAAATGGTTAGCAAAAATAGTCCCACGTAGCTAAATTACTTAAAAATCCATTGGTAATAATAATGACTTATATAAATTTTATTATAAAAACAGAGGAACTGATATTATGTACATACTGTGTTATATTCAATAAAGTCATAAGAGGAAGTAAACCTTTAAGTGAGAATGTGTACACAAAGGCCACTTTTATCAAAGGCATCACTAATGTTCTGACAAGAACCACAAAAAGAAAACAATCACTCAATGTTTTACACTTATTTAGCAGACTTACCAACACACAGGTCTTTGTATATCAGCACACATATCCCACAAGCCTTTGTGTATTCAGAAGAATGTGCTGATAATGGAGCTTTACTCACTAGAAAGTTGGTAATATGTTAATCAAGATGTACTTCAAAAACAGGATGTGGTTAGCAAATCCACAATAAGCTAGTTTATATTCTTTTTAAAATGTGCCTGCTGAGTGTTAGGTCAATTAGGAGTGCTCCAGTTCCTTTACTGTGGGTACCTACATGTCTAACACAAGAACGTCATTGGATATAGACCAGGGAACAATACCAAGTCCAAATAACACTCCCAGAGCAATCCCCTAGTACTGAGACTGTCATGCTGCCCTGTTGAACCACCAGCAAATTGAGATCAAGACAGTTGTCTGACTACTGACACCTGTTCCAATATTTGGTTGTGTGCTGCAATCATCTTACCAATGCTTTAGTCCCTATTCTTGCTGTAAGCAAGCCGTAAACTCAAAGACACCCAGCATGATGTTTCAAGTTCAAGCCACATCCTATCAGGAGGCCCAAGATGTTGGGTTTCCTGGCTGTGAGTCTGATAACTAAGTTGAAGTGGTGATAGGTATCTCTCCATTATCACACATCATGATGAGTGGGGCATCTAAAGATCAACATCCTGTACCTATGAATCATTTGCCTGGTGTTTTACCACCCAGTCCTCATATTTACTTGAGACAAATATTTTAAACAGTTAAACTGATTTTGAATTATCTCATCCTGACTCTAAGATTCATTTTTAAGGTTCCGTCAACACCCAGAGTTACTCCCTTATCCTGCATCATATTCCTCTGAGAAGATAAATGCCTAATTCATCACATTTAATTACCAACTTTCAAATGAAGTGGTCGGTCTAACCATGCTTTTCAATAGTGGCACCTTTCTAATTTTAATCTTTAACAAGAGAACAACAGTTCTGTGGGGACCTTCTGTGATTGCGCAGCCACACACCTACTAATACCCAACTGCAATGTTTCCATTTTTTTTACCATTTTCCATAATTTACCTTCAATTTAATTATTACAGTACATCTAGAGTATAGTCTTTCCATTTTAATATTATGAAATCAAGACCCAGAAACTTGAGAATCCCCCATCGCCACATTCCTTGATCATGTTCTGTTCTCTTTGACTTCTAGGCATATTCGTAAAAAAGGGAAAACAAATGCAACGAAAGAAAAGCACATGCATTTCTGAACACAACTGGGTGTGAAAAGGGTCTGGGGAGGAAGCCATTACCTAACACCTACAGTCTGAGCTGGCTGCACTCTGCTCATCACTACTGCAAACCAGTGGGATGATACCTCAGGCCATACTAAGCATGCACCTAACGAAACATACTCTTAGTTGCTGTGAGGGTGGAGTTTAAGGAATGAGGCATGAGTGAGGATAATGGTCACCTTTGCTTTGACTGCGTTGTGCAGAGTTATAGGCTGTGTTTTGCAGAGTTATATGAAAGAATACAGCTTTGTTAATTCTATCCTGTACTCAACTGTGTGGAATCAGCCAAGTAATAACTAACTAACTTTAGTCTCAGTACAACAAAAAATTATCAACAAAGGGAAAACCAGTACATGATTGTCTCAGTACTGCAGAAAATTGTCAACAAGGAGAAAACCAGTATGTGATTAAAATTTTACTCTGCAAGTCCTAATAAATTGTCTTGATGATGGAATATTTTTATATGAAATTAAGCAGAACTTTGAAATGACTACTAAGATATCACAATTTTTAAAAAAGCAATAAGGGATGACTTACTTCTCTGTAGAGAACACCTCAGATGATCTCAGATGGCTGGATGCACACATTCTGAGCTCCTGCTCCCTAATACTCTAGGGGATAGAAGAAGAGTAATGAATCAAGTCTTTCCCAAAATAGAATAAGGAATAGAAGGTTCCCTTTGGTTTGAATTTATGTTTAATTTCCATCAAGTTTGCTTTTTTCTGGGAGACATGTACCCTGCAAAGTTTTCACCTCTCTGACCCATTATGCCAATCTATCTCTTTCCTCTTCATCTAAAGTCAGAATTGGCAGCATGCTCCTTATACCATGAACTACTTGTAAATGACATGCAGCAGAAGAAAGACACAGCAGTTAAATGTACAAAAATAAATTTTCTTGGCTTACTGGGGGAGCCAACAAATATCTATGAGTAATGCCCCTATATCACAAGCTAGCAGGGCACTTAATAAAACCCAAACAACTGTCACATGCAGGTTATAAGGTCATTTCTCACATATAAGATAAACTAGAAATCTATCCAAAGGATAGAATCAGGGAGAATGTTATGAAGTTTGTTGGAAAATAGCGAATGAGCTTCATGTGTTATTTCATTTCCCAAGGGCACTTTGATAAGCATACACACAGCTTGTCAGTGCATCCTGGGATCCCGGTGCTTGGGCAATGCAGAAAACAAGCAAGTTCAAATCCATAAATACCATTTAGTAGCAAATTAGATATTTGCCACAGAAGACAGGAAGACAAATAAGTAAAATAAAACTGTATATTGTCTCTACTGCCAACAATGTGGGAGATGATGGAAATGTAAAAAAGAAAATGAAGATACTGTCCTTCAAGAAGGTAATGATAAGGTTTCTATTCATAACATTTGCCTTAAAACAATCACAGAGTCTGGTGGCCATCCGTGTTTGATAGATGAGTGCACAGAACCAAGCAATGTAGGAACTCGAGTGTGTATAGATTATGGGAAATGGGAATTCACATACATGCTTTATTTAAAAAGTAACAATCATATTTCCAAATGAAGTCTGAGTCTAAAGGCTTTTAACCTGGTCCTACAACACGATTTTGTCCCAGTAGCACAACAGAAATTGTTTAGCCTGGTGATATCAGACTTCCGTGTGAATCAAGCATAGAGTTCAGTTCAGTAGTTGAGAGCTCCCCTGACATGGGCAAGGCTCTGGGTGCAATCTCCACCAAAGAAAATAAATTCTAAACTGAGCAGGAATTAAAACTAACTCTGGGTGTTTGCTGAATATGGAGATTCAGATGCCAGCTCGAGACTCCAGGTTTGGACTTGTCCTTGATTCTGAAACATGGGGGTGTGTGGAGAATCACAGTTGCCTTCCCATGGAAGGCACTAACACAGAGATGTGGCTATTCCCTTTGTTTCTCATGCCTTCATTCATACAGGTTGTTCTGTTTTCATTTTATCCTGTGTCCCTTCTGAATATTTCAGAACCATGACTGAGTTCAGGCTTCTGAGAGTGAAACACTGTATCTAGAGTCAGAATTCAATTTTGACTTACTTCGGGCAAGCAACAGTACTATAAAAAGGCTGAAAAGTGTTAATATATAACTATTTTCTTTATGTTAAAAATTAATCAAGGAACACACTAAGGTTATCAGATAAAAGAACAGGATGATCAACCAGTTTTCAATTTCAGATACATAACAAATCCATTTCTAATTTAAATGGAAAACTTCACCAGATGTTTCATACTTCCATTTGTTCAATCTGGAATTTGGAATGCTCACTAGGCAAAGCAGGCATTTGCCTTACATTTTTGGGTGACAGAGCAAAGAATACAGAGTAGGTACTTTTGAGTGTCACATTGACACAGCCAAGGCCAAAATCCCACTTGAAAGAGATCTTACAAGGTATTTCTCATGCCCTGGGAGCTGCTATTCTCTCAAACACCTAGGCATTTCCCCCAGACGATTTTATTCAATCAACACAATTCTCTACCAGTAAGATTTCTTAATATGTCCCACAGACCCTAATGAAAGATGCAAAGAGCCTGTTAATGAGTACAGCTTCACTCACTGTTGTAACTCCTTTAATGGGATGATGTACAGCCAACCCCTTCTAAGGTACCTCTGTGCCCTCCTGCTTTAAATATTCTTAATTTTTTACGTGTTGGAATAGAGCATCCTTTTTCTCTTTCTCCTTTTTATCTCTAGTTCTCCACCCTACTCCTATCCATTCCCCCAAGGAATTCTATATTGTTATTTGCAATTTGCAGCAGGTTTTTTATTTATTTTTGTTTTAGGGTGTGTGTGTTGTTGTTGTTGTTGTTGTTGTTGTTGTTGATTTTCAATCAGGGCAATACTGGCATTCAGACATTTGTGGCTGGACTATCCTGGGAAACTCAGGAACTTTAGCAGGATTGCCTCCCCCCCCCGGCCTCCAGCTTTCAGATAGCAGACACATGGACTGTGACCACTAAAACCATGTGCAGATATTACAAAGTACTGCTTATGGAGCAGACTGATTTTCTCTGAGAACTGTTGTGTCAGCCAGGATTGCTCATAATACTCCAGTTTGCCTTTCCTCCTTGCAGGGGAGAGAAAGGGAAGTAACCACCTCTTAATAGATAAATAGGAGAAAAATTGAAAATTTTTAATATGCACAAAAGGGCCCAGGGAGGTAGCCCAGCAAGGAAAGCGCCTGGCGCTTGCAAACATGAGAACCTACTTGGGGATCTCCAGAACCCATGGAAATGCCAGGTGGGTGTGGCAGCCTGGGTGTGGCAATCTGTCTGTAATCTCAGACCATTTAAACAGAAATCCCTGGAGCAATCTGGCTAGCTAGATAAGCCAGCATGGTGAGATCCAGCTTCACCAAGAGACATTGCTTCCATATAGAAAGTGAAGAGCAGTGGATAGAGATATCTGATGTCAGTGTCAGGCATCCACATGCACACACATACACATCCAGATACACACACATGTGTACCCCACACACGGACACAAAAATCAAATGTAAACTTACATACCTAAATAACACTAATTATAACAGAAAGTCTTAGAAAAATATTTTTAAGTGATGAATGATATTGCAACTAAATGATACCCAATTTAGAAAAAATGGCTTCCTGAATGCCAATTAATAAAATACAGAAGATTGTGTCAAAAATGTGGGGAAAGGGGAAACCTATTCATTGATGGTGGGGGTGCAAACTGGCCTACTCTCTACAGAAATTGGTGTGGAAGTTGCTCTGAATGTTGAAAATCTATCTACCACAAGATCTAGCTATATTAATCTGGGGCATATATCCAAAGAACTCTAGACTTGCTCATCCATGTCTATTACTGCTCTATTCGCAATAGCCAGAAATAGTTCAGATGTCTACCAACTGATGAATAGATAATACAAATGTGGATTTACACGATGAAATATTATTCAGCTGTTTAAAAACTATAGCATTTTCAGGTAAATGGATGGAGCTAGAAATAATCATCTAGAATGAGATAACCCATAACCCCAAAGACAAACATTGCACGTTTAACTCTTACAGGTGGAAGTTAGCTTTTAAGATACATGTTTCAATCCAAATAACCACAGAGGCTGTGTAGTTAGTAAGGAACCTAAGGAATCCTTCATGAAAGGGCAAATATGGTATAGTGTTACAAAGAAACAAAGGGAAAACACAAAAGAAGGATTAAGCAGGGATAGGGATGGGGTGTCAGGGTAAAGGAGGCAATATGGGGAGGGACAACTAACACTAAGAGCTTTTTGAAAAGATTGTAGAAGCTTTCTAAAATACATATGTATATGAAAGGAGGCTAAATGAAGTCACCTATAATGACGGAGACAATGCTTCAATTAGAGATCTTATGATACCATGTAAAACCTCCAGCACCTGTAGCGTTATATCTTGTTGCTTCACAGGCCAAAGGGGTCTCATGGAAGTTCTCCAAACATCACAGGCCATTGTCAAGGCTGTTGGCTGCTCTCCACAACATGACAGGAAAGCCCTATTGTGTTGGGGCCCAAATGTAATGACTCAGAATTATTCTCGGCCCAGCCAAGAATTCTAGGAGTTCAGAATTTCTATTGTCTTTTAAATGTTGGCTGGTTATCTCTGAATGGCCTGGCCATGGTGGGGAATGGCTCCTAGTTTGTGTAAAAAGATCTAGGCACTGGACAAGCCTACACCCACACTAAAGACTAGTGCATACATGTGGTCTTGAATTGCCTCTTGGATTAAAGGAAATATTTGATATCAGCTCTATACATGATAATAGATGTCTTCTGTCAGTAACCCTGCTTTTGAAAAGCTATTTAAGAGGATGCTGAAATAAACTGTGGTCCCAAGTATTGACTGAGAGCCCTCCTGAGATGACCATGACCAGATGTCTCTGTCTCATCCTTTAACGTCATTGGTAGATAGGACTTCCCTCATCCACACTCCCTCACTCAGGGTCCAATCTGGGGCTGTTTGACTGATTCTGATCACAGCCCCAAAGACATCAGTCCAGAATAGACAGCCCCTGCAGCATAGAACTGATACAGGCTGGACCTCGGCACTATTGTTGAAGACAACAACCTCTCATGTCACAGAAAATAAGAAAATGGAGCTGGTGCCCAAAAATAAGTTTTACCCCTACTGACTAGCATTCATGGTTTTGGAGGGTACTCTGACTACTACCAGGCGAGAAAGGTAATTATCAATATCACCCAGCTGCAAACTCTGAAACCTACAACATTGACCTGCCTGCATGATGCACCTGTACAACAGCGGCACAAACGTTACGGGAATAACCAACCACGCCTCCCCCACATTGGTTTTAAGGCTTACTCCATGAGATGGAACGCATACCTGACATGGCTAATGTGACAAATACTGGAACTCAGTAAGTCATGGACCTAGGGGAGAGACTACTACTGCTATTCTGCTAAAGGGACATAACAATGAAATGATTCCCAATGACATACTGCCATGCCAATAGATCAATGCCTTGCTCAACCCTCAACAGAGAAGCTTCTTCTCACAGTCAATAGTAACTGACAAAAATATCCAGGACTGGACAAGACACAGAGAGTAGGAGATTTTGGAGCACTCATCCCTAAATGGGTTGCCTTTTTCAACCCTCCTTCCAAGGCTCAGGGACATGATGTGTTAAAGGATGAGAAGTAGGTTCTAAAGCCAGAGGTGGTTAGTGACTCCAAGGAAACAGCATCATCTAGGCAAAGCAGTACTGAAGCACATACAAACCCATAGGGGCTGTGGCAAAATGCTCGAGACCTGCACAGATGAAAGCCAGGTGTGAGCCCAGCACTGAGAAGGGGAAGTGCACATAAAATCCTATTCCTAACCAAGAAACTGGTTGCGAATGATACCTGCTGGCAAGGAAAAATAAAATCGTTTTTACCAAATGGAGTGTCCCTGGGTATATTAATGACGTTTTAGGGCAGGCCCCATGCCCAGAAGTTACTGGCTACTACAGAACAAGCAGGCTTTGTGTGTGTCTGTGCGTACACACACATGCTTGCTCATGTGTGTGCATGTGCTCGAGTATAGGTATGTTTATATTATTTTGGTTTGCCTTGTTTTTGGTTTGGTTTGTTTGCTTTGATTTTGTTTTTATATATTTTTGTTTTGTTTTGTTCTATTTGCTTTGATATTCATTTTTTTGTTTTTTTTTTTTTGTGGGCGGTTTGAATGAGAACTGCCCCCATTGGCTCATTTTTCAAATACTTGGTCTCCAGTTGGAATTGTTTGGGAAGAATTAGGTGATGTGCTCTTGTTGGAGGAGCAGTGTCACTAGGGGTGGACTTTGAGGTTTTAAAATCTCATACAATTCCCAGTCAGCTCTCTTTCCACCTTCTACTTGTAAATAAAGATGCAAGCTCTCAACTACCACACTAGCACCAGACCTGCCTGCTGTCATGCCTTGATGGTCATAGAGTCCAAATTAAATGTTTTCCTTTATATGTTACCTTGGTCATGGTGTTTTCTCATGGCAATAGAAAAGTAACTAAGATATGGTTTTTCTCGTTTTTAATATTTGATGGGGGAGAAAGAGATAACAAGAATAAGATTAAAATACATTATATTAAAATAATTTTAATCTAAAAATAATTTCATAAATATGCTCTGTTACAAAATAAAATAAAAGACAGAAAAATTAAACTATAGATAGTAAATATTTACAAAATATAAACTAGCCTAGTAACAAAATGTAAGTACTGTAAAATGTTCTTCTGGTTGTAAAGCATATAAAAACCAGAATAAAAATGTGTATAGTTGCAGGAAGTTGTGGTACATACTTTTAATTCCAGCACTGGGGACACCGAGGCAGGCAAATTTCTGAGTTCAATTGGAGGTCAGCCTGGTCTACAGACTGAGTTCCAGGACAACCAGAGCTACACAGAGAAACCCTGTCTTGGGGGAAAATGTGTAACATTGTAACAGAAAATATTTTAACATTCTAATATTATTCTTCATAAATTTTTGAAGAATGAAGGAAGCTATTGCAACAGGAGTTAGTAAGTTAATAAACCAAATCTTTCAAATTATTTCAGTATCTTAAACACTTAATCTTAACACACAATGTGTAAGTGCACATTGTTCAGCAGCCTTTCTATCTGTACAGAGACAACACTTTGGTTCTGAACATTAACTCATTTATACGAGTTCCACATGCTCTCACTTGCAGAAACCATGCCTATCATGCATCCACAATGATTTTTAGAATTGTTTTTCAATGAGAGAGTGAAATACTATTTATATCTCAATTACCTAGCCTACCCTCAATTCAACAGCATACTTACTAAAGCAATTTAGTATTTATTCCACTTTTTAATGCCTTATTTTAGTTTTACAGAAACACCTCTATTTTTACACTCTTATTGTAAATAATGTGTAACTGTAAAATAAATACACATAAAGAATCAATTTCTAACAGCATGAACAATGTTGAGGGCTACTGCTCATCCTCTTGACCAGTGTAAACACTTCCTGTACAAGAGCACCTATTTTCTGCACAAACCACACTTTTGCATTATAACTATGACATCTTTCCAAAGTCACAAAGCTTTTCTCCTGTGTGTGTTTTAGAGTGTCTTTATGCTCAGGTCTGCCATCCATATTCAGCTCCTTTTATCAAAGTTGAAAGTACAGAGTGGATTTAGACTTGTGCTAACACCTCCACAAGTCCCGTGATGTCTCCTGGGATTACAGGTTCAACGCAAACAGGTGAAGTTAGTCCCTGGTAGGCACAAGCATTCTAGCCTGTGTATTCTCATGTGTCATAGATATAAGCTGATATGATATATTCAGAATATAAAATGGCATATCAAGAGGCACACACATTGATGATAGCTTTCCTACATCCAGTCTCTTTTCAAACAACACACACACACACACACACAAACTCATATTCTATCAGAGGCCACATTTCCTAGCCCCTTTGCAAACAGGTATAAATAGTTCATTATATTCCCACCAACAGTTTGTATACCCAGGAAGTAGGTGCTACTTCCCCATCTAACACCAATAGCATTAGGCATGAGCATTTCTGTTCTTCAGTCTGAGCACAGAGCAGTTCATGATCTAGGACACAGTGAAGGTTATGAGCAGACTTATTAGAGATATATCAGAAAGTATCAAGTCCCATTTTGGGTCAAGAAGAAGGAGCCAACCATACTAAGAGAATGGGAATCACTTACTAGACAAAGTCTCCTTGATATGCATCATAGATTTGTTTTTAATGAAGTATTTGTTGAAGTGCAACCTCCATGGCCCTGCCAATCAGACAAGGCAGTCTACAAGGAACTCATGGAGATATTGCAAGGCTTCAGCACAGGTGGTCATAGGGGGCTCCAGATAGTCCATGCTTAAGACATTATGGAAGGAATTGGACTGCCAGAGCCAGTACTTATACAGAGGATCTCCAGAAGGGGTTGTGAGAGCTTAGGCACATCCAACATGCAGCAACTTAAGGAAAAGTAACACTGCTTTTAATCTTCTCTTCTCCCCCATGTCTCCTCTGATCTTTAGGATAGTGTTGCACATTGACGAAACCCACATGAAACGACAAAAGAAAATTCAGGATGCCTGCTCTACCCCCAGCCAGCCTCCCATGTAGGGAAGAGAGAGAAAGAGTGGGGCTAAAATGTAAATGGAAGGTATCCAACATCAGTGGCAACAAGGACACTGAATTTGAGTCTATGCTCCACTGTGTGATAATGAACCCAAGACAAATGTCCAGCAACCATGAAACCAAGCTCCAAAAGGGTCACCACCATTGAGTCTATTGCTGGCCACATACAGTTCCGGGTCTGCTCCTGTGTTATTACTACTTTCAGGAGAGACGCACCAGGGAACGCACGCACAAACACACACACACAATTTAAATAGGAAATAAATGCAAATGGACTAAACAACAACAGCAGTTAGGGAAGTATTCTGTAAAATAAATTCAGAGACATACCACCGCTCCCTCACCAGAATGACTACATTTTTTTTAAAAGACCGGTAATGGCAAATGTTGGCAAGAATGCAGGAGTACTTGAACTTGTTTACTCCAGTACACTAGAGAGTAATCACTTTGGAAAACCAGCACTACTTATGGTCTAACAACATCTGTCTGCATTCACATGACTACATTAAAATGCATATTCAAAAGAAATAAGTGCACACCTCACAAAACACACATTACAGAATGTTCTTAGTAGTTCTCTCCACAGTCTACCTCCCAAGCCAACTAAAAGTGCTGTAATAAGAGACTGAACTAAGTTCTAGTATGTTCACAAAATAGAAAGCTGTTCAATAATAAAAGAAATGAGATGTTGTATATAACAAGGTGGGCAACTGTCCTGATTATTATGACAAGTAAAAGAAAAGGCAAAAAAGCATTTATCACAGGATTCATTTATGTGAAGCCGAAGAGCATCACACAAAATTTAGCTAACCAAAGGTGATGGACATCACTATTCTACCTATAGTGTTTACCTCTAGGGTAAGGGCACTGATGAGGGGCACTTCTGGGAATGCAGAGATAGCTCTCTGCCTTCATCAAGGTGATCGTTATGGTGTAGACCAGTGGATCTCAATCTTACCCTTTAATACAGTTTCTCCTGTTGTGATGACCCCCAACTATAAAGTTGTTTTCATTGCTACTTCATAACTGTAATTTTGCTACTTTTATGAATCATAATATAAATATCTGATATGTAGAATACTAGATATGCAACCCCTGTGAAAGGGTCATTCAATTCCCCCAAAGGGGTCGAGACCCCCAGTTTGAGAATCACTGGTGTGCAAGTGTCTAAACTGTACACTGAATGCAACTGTGCTCTCTGCCTAGTGTGTGTGTGCCTGTTGTGTCTCAACTGGAAAAAGTTAAAGGTGGTCAGACCACATTCCTCAAACTTCCTGAGTCAGGAGAACCTCATGAAATGAGCAGCTAGCAAAATGAAAATGAACATAGTCTATGGTGCAACTCTGACATGACAGACTGCCACAGACTCTAGGAGCAATTGAATTGACTCAATGCTCCTTCATAATGAGATTCTGCAAGTTTGGGTTTAGCTGAGAGCACAGAGTCTCCAAAGAAGCTATTAAGAATGGTTGAACAAGCTGTTATATCCCCTTTTGAGCATATTTTTTAATGAAAAGGATATTTGAATACCTAACTGTAAATGAAATGGATATTTAAATATACCAGTTAGGTAAGTCAATGGAGATTCATTAATGGATAATAAACTAAATCAAGGATTTTACAATGGGAAAGGATAAAAAAAACATAGAAGGTGCTTTTGGCTCGTTTACACTCAATTCAATAGTTTTCATGCAGAAGCCCAAGGGAATTTTTATTTAATTCAATCCTTGAATTGTTTCTAGCTAATGGGCCCACTCCTATTTCAGCATCATCTTCCATTAAAGGACAAGCCTGGATGTAAAAGATTGTGGAGCCTCCGTTGTTCTTGAATGATTAACACTTCTCAGATGCTTTTATTGCTCTCTTACAAAAGCAGGGATTTCATCAGCTGAGCTGGAACCTTCTAGGACTTGAGATTTACATAAATATATAGAGACAAAAATGATAAAAATATAACGGGTCCAGAGAGAAAACCACCTATGTGCTAGAAGGGGAATCTCCTGAAATCATTGGCTCCTTTATGCTGACAGACAGATAAGAATGAGATTCAGGGCCAGGCAGTGGTAGTGCACACCTTTAATCCCTCATGAGGCAGAGGCAGGCAGATATCTGAGGGTCGAGGCCAGCCTGTTCTACAGAGTGAGTCAGGGCAGCCAGGGATAACTGGAGAAACACTGTCTCAAAAAACAAACAACAAAAAAAGAACAAGATATGGTTAGAGGCGCTTCTTTGGGTCAACACATCTCATTGTGGAGACACTTTGACTGTAAAAGGCAACCAAAATATCACTCATTGAACATTCCTTTTGAAAGATGACATCGCTGTGGTAAGTAAGTAAAGCAGCTCTGGTCACTTCTTAGTTTAGAAAATAACACCAAAAAGCTTATTTCTAAAAATGAGAATTTTCACAAGGTCTCATTTGTGCCAGAATCTCTCTCAACTGGAAATGTGTGTATCACTGTCCCTCTCCTGTCTACAAATAACCATGAGAATATAATGAACAGTAATTTGTTTAGAGACTGTGCGAATTCACAAATCTGCACCCTGAGAACAAGCAGGATTGGCTGTGCTTCAGAAACTCAGAGCACTTCCAGTGTCATCAATGACAGAAGCAGGACCAGAATCTATACCCTATGCTTCTAGATCTATCTCTACCCAACCTAACAAAGGGATTTTTTCTTCTTCCTTTACTAAATAAAACTAGAAAGCATGGTTGACTATATTCCTATCTTAACAGATGAATTTATAAAACAGAATTTCTCAAGGAAACAAAAGGCTCTTTGGGGTCCACTTGTGGGGAAGCACGCAGTGAAGAATCAGAAATACACCAACTTTAGTACAGGCTCTTTACTCTTCAACCAACGAGCAATCTACAGAGGTGTAAAGAAGTGGGAATGATGATAACTGATGCTATAGGGGCTACAATATATTTATTTACCAGAGAGAGAGAGTCACACAAACTAGGAGTTAGAAGCGTGTCTGGCTTCCAAAAGAGAAGGTCCTTTTTTCTTTCGCTTCCTTTTATCTCTATCTGTGCTAATTTGCTTGTCCCTGTCCTCATGGGCGGATTTGTGGGGTTCACTCCTACAATTCCCCTTTTAATCTAAATAGAAGATTTAAATTTGATACAAACTCAAACATATACAACATATATACATAGAGGGTGATAACTAAGTTATAATCTACTTATCCTAAGCTAAACATATCCATTCCACCTAAATTCTAAACTCATCTGAAAGGGATGCCTAAGTCTGAACACCTCCTTCCATTCCCAACCCTAAAATAATTGAAAATTAACACAGGTGTAAATTATCCTCTAATATCAATAGTAGGGAGAAGGGACACCAGATAATGATGATAGCCAATGCTATAGGGGATACAATATATTTATTTACCAGAGAGAGAGAGAGAGAGAGAGAGAGAGAGAGAGAGAGAGAGAGAGAGAGAGAGAGAGAGAGAGAGAGTCACACAAGCTAGGAGTTAGAAGTGTGGCTGGCTTCCAAAAGAGGAGGTCCTTTTTCCTTTCGCTTCCTTTTATCTCTACCTGTGATAATTTACTTGTCCCCACCCTCATGGGCAGATAGCTTTGTGGGGTTCACTCCTACAATGTGGGAGTGAGTCCATGCAGATACTCCACTGTCAAGGACAATATCTATTTGCCCCTATCTGTACCTCTGCCTACCCTTCTTCCTATCCCTGTATCTAAAGTTACCTAGTGCTGGGATGGAAAACAGGCTCTTCTATTCTTCCAGTCAGCTACATTCCCAGTCCCATATGTTTACAGATATCTAGTTAATTCAGACCTATCGATAAAAATTTTCTCAGCAGAAACAGTCTCCCTGGGAAATGTGGAGAGAGTAGAGCAGGAACTCTCTAAACTCACCCATACAAGAGTCTCCAATAGTCTAGAAACTGAAAAGTCAAGTGCCGGGTCCCTACTGTCCCCTAACCTGGCCTACACATAAACATAGCATATAAGTATAACAGGAGATTTGTCATTAACTACAAACATGGAAAAGACCATAATGTTCACTCTTTTGCATCTGTGCTTCATAATTTCCAGGAGCCATGGTTAGTGCCATGGGGCCAGTTGTGTTTCTGAGGTACTGGAAACAAATTGCATGCTAGCTCTCTCTCTGGATAAAAGAGGGTTCTGCCTATCTGCTAAAGGCAGTTAAATCCTGTGAGGGGCACAGAAATGAATCTGTCTGGCACCAAAAGAAAACGCACATTTATAGCAGCTGATTTATTTGGTTGATACTCGGTATCGCTATGGTTTATAATTTTTAAGGCATGTGAACTGGGACATATTAGATATTACAGAAGGAGTAAGCTGATGATTTACAAGACTTCATATCAGGCCTGTTGACCTTCTCAATAAGAAAGGTTGGTGGTCGTAACAGCACTGAAAAACACAGCCCATGGGAATCAATTTAATGTAGAATAAACTCTTTAACAACCAGCGAGATAGCCATATCAGCTGCACCATCTGCAGATTATGCTGCTACTGTAAAAAGCACGTTTTAAAATAAAAAATTCATAGGCTTTATTTTTGAAAACATATGTTCCCATCAGAAACAATCCAGAAGCTTTTCTGATATAAGTGTCCACATTTTATAAAAACGACACGTTTAACAGCAGACAGAAGCAAGAGGGGAAAGGCCATTCCTTACACAGTAAAAAGGATGCTGGTACAATTTCTGTCCTAAAAATAAATCACTGGTCACAAAACAATGATATGCTTGTGTGCCCTTTGTTCTGCTTAGAACATATTCATCTGGTCCCCAGTGCAAATCATGCTAGTTTATGGACAAGCCGATACAATCAATAGATGGATGTGACCATTGGTGGCAACTCTTCACATTAACCTCACTCAGAAGCTGATCTTTGGAGGATTTGTCATCTCAGTGATCAGAGTCGTATGTCAAGGAAATACCAAAAAGTGGTTAATTTTAGCATCTCTCTGATATGAAAGCAAAACATCTGAAAATGTCCGTTATTATTGGCACAGATATTCCGGAAGTGTGATTACCTGTCCACCACTAGAATGGGTTTTACAGGTGGATTGTAACTTGACTGATGCTTGGATCTGGGTTTTGTCTTTCTTGCTGAGTCTCTACAGAAAAGCTCAAGCTTAATGCAAGGCTTTTGTTTATGAAACCTGATCCTCCCAGACATCGAGTCAGGTTGAATCTATATACAATAGTTGAATGAACATTGGGATGTACATTCAAAAGCACAGAGAGGGAAGTACAGCCAGCCTCCTGCCCACAGCTCGCTTGGCTGTTCTTCCTACTGTGGCAGCTGCTTTGCTGGACACTACTCTACTTTGAAGTTTTTGTTTTACTTAAAGGTGTGGCATGTGTCATTATTCTGGGATTTGTGCTACTATTCTATGCCATCTATTTGTGGCTCTGTTTCCCCATTACATAGTAACCATTCCCTAAAGTTCTATGCTTTCTCTAGGACTACCATACTATCTGGCATATAATAATCCCTTAATGACTACATTATAAATGGATTAAGTATACATATGTATACTCTGTATGATTCAGAATCACTGGAACTCACCAGAAATTTTCTGAAACTCCTCCTAAAGCTCTTCTATACGCCAAAATTTAAGCACCATTTATGATGGAACAGGTACTCTGAGCTGCTACGATGAGTCCTGTGAAGAATAAAGAAAACTTAAGATGAAGTTTTTGCCCTCAGAAAGTCCTTACTAAGAAGACGCCACAGGGCTTAAATCTGACAAGCTAAAGAGCACAAAGACTAAAGCAGCCCATGTGAGTCCATGAGTGACTGGCCTGTGAGCGAGGCAGGTAAGAATCGCTAACAAGACCAGGGCAGTTCATCAAGCTGAAGCTGTATGAGAAAAAAAGAGTCATATAATGAGTAGGATTTGATGCAGATCATAGAGGGGAGGGTTTCTGTACCCTGCCAATAAAGGGAGGAATCCAAGAAGGAGATGCTCACTTAAAGGAGTGTTACCTGCCTTTCCCTTTCCCATTATGCCCACTTCCAGTCATCACTGAAATGGAATTGGTGGCAGAATGAATAAAGCATTCCATTGGGGGAGGAGGGGCACACACCATGATCTTTTCCAGCACAGGCATGGTGTGTCTCGTAAGGTACCACCTTGCACAGGAGAACTCCATGCAGCCGTGATTGCCAGAGACTGCCGGGGTGCCTGCCTGTAGCATAGCCCCAAAGCTCCCAAGTGGTCTTCTAAGATTTTATTTTTCAAACATTAATTCTAGTTGCAATTACGCTTTAGAAATGGACATGTGTGAAATAAGCTTTTAAAAGAGAAAGTAGCCAGGCGGTGGTGGCGCACGCCTTTAATCCCAGCACTCAGGAGGCAGAGGCAGGCGGATCTCTGTGAGTTCGAGGCTGGGCTGGACCGATAGCCTCCAAAACAATACAGAGAAACCCTGTCTCGAAAAACCAAAATAAATAAATAAATAAATAAAAGACAAAGTAGTCCCTAAAAAAACAATGTTGTTTGCTAAACCTGATGACATAGGCCTGTGATGCAAGAGGATTTCAGTTCAAGGCCTGTCTGGGTTATAGGGTGTGTTGCAGACTCAGGGCAATTTAATGAGACTTTCTCTCAAACTTAAGAATCAAAATAAAAATAAAAGTAAAGCTGAGGTGTACAGCTCAGTGATGGAGCATGTGTTGAGCATGGATGAGGCCATGGGTTCAATTCCCAGTGCCACGCATGCACAAGAGTTTAGTTTGGGCCTGAAAACATAGAGCCTTGAAAATATATCCACAACACCTATGTTCTTTAATAAAATTTCACTATCCATTCAAAGATATTCCACCAAGAATTATAAATACTGGTATAATAATTTTTATAGGACAAGAAAGAGGAAAGGGACATTGACTTCTTCCAGGGTGGTTATACATAAACTATTTAAGCCTTGTACATATGCACAAGTTGGCATTTATTCCAATGCTTGAATATCCTTAACTTGGATGGCATCCATGATGGTCCTTCTACTTAAGGAACCAACCAGGTCAAAGTTTATGGTTCAGTTTACTTGGTGTTACTTCTGGAACATCCTGGCCTGGTGATCTTCCCTAACTACTCAAGCCTGGGTTTGAAACAAAGTCACCTTCAAAGAATGGGCATCAGTTGTGCACCTTGATAGAGTGTGAATCAGTGTCAGAGGACCATTTCCAGGAGGATGCCCAGGACATGAACTTATCTGAAGTCATCTACTCCACCCTAAAAGTCCTTTCTTACAAAGTATAAACCCTACTACCCTACCTCCCATGGTAGTTCACCTTCATTGCCAACCTGACTAGAGTTTAGAACCACTTCAAGACCTGACAGCTCTAGGTGTGTCTCTGAGAACTTTCCCAGAGGAGTCTAATTGGAAGCAGATCCATGTGGACACAGGCTGCCACAGGAAAGCCAGGTAAGTGCCAGTATACTTCTGTCTTATTAGG
Source organism: Mesocricetus auratus (assembly GCF_017639785.1). Lineage (NCBI taxonomy): Eukaryota > Metazoa > Chordata > Mammalia > Rodentia > Cricetidae > Mesocricetus > Mesocricetus auratus. The sequence continues at coordinate 72,577,690 of NW_024429194.1, read as the reverse complement.
GAGTCAATGCTGTGAAGAGATGCCAGGACACAGTAACTCTTATAAAGAAAAAAATTTCATCGGGGCTTGCTTACAGTTTCAAAGGCTTATTATTATCATGGCAGGAAGCATGGTGGTGTACAGGCAGACATGGTGCCAGAGAGGTTCATAAGAGTTCTATGAAGTAAACGGTGTGTCACACTGAGACCTCAAAGCCCACTCCCACAGTGACACAGTGTCTCCAACAAGGCCACACTTGCTCCAACAAAACCATACCTCCTAATAGTGCCACTCCCCATGGGAGCCATTTTCAAACCATGCACCTTCTGTCTGTCTCTGTCTGCTTCCTTACTGTGGACATAATGGCCATCAGCCTCAGACTCTTACCACAATACTTAGAGGCAGTCTCACTGCCATGCTAGACAGTACCTACAAGAACTGTGAGCAAAATGAGCCTGTCTGTTTGTTTGTTTGTTTTTCAAGACAGGGTTTCTCTGTGTAGCAGCCCTAGCTGTCCTGGAACTCACTCTGTAGACCAGGCCTACTTCAAACTCACAGAGATCCACCTGCCTCTGCCTCCCAAGTGCTGGGGTTAAAGGTATGCACCACCACTGCCCAGCAAACTCATCATTTCTTTGGATGCCTCTCTTCGGTATTTTAACACAGCTACAGAAAAAGTACCGATGCCCACAATAAAACCTGTGAATAAACAATTTTGGCCAAGAACTCTTAAATATGTATCATGTGATTTCAGCCTCCTGTTTGGCATGCTGAGAGACTCAAGAGTTTGGAGGTCACTGCAGGACTGCTAAAATGCTGAGAGGGAGGAACTCGAACCTCACCACAAGATGTGACAGCTGTCAGATAATTTTCTGGTGACAGTAAAACAACCGCTGTTCTGAAATGGCTTTTAGTAGAGAGGAGTGTTCATAGCTTTGTCAGCAGTGTGGTACACAGAGACAGGAGACATAGCTCTAGAGATTTCAACAGAAGCCATACTGGCAATCATGGCTTTCATGGAAAAAAAAAAGAAGTATTTCAGGAATGTCCATCATGAATAAAGATAAATAATTTAAATAAAGGTATTTTAATATAGGCTTAAGGGAAGGGTCAAACGAGGAGTTCTTCGAAGACAGACACAATCCAGAACACCACAGGTATACACTTCTCAGAGAAAGAGCTGCACTCCATTGTGGTTTATAATAGTCACGTAGAGGAAAGAGTTATAACCAGTACAGTAAAGGGACACCTGCACAGTAAGCAGAGTGGACAGTGTCTCAGAAAATGAATGAGGCCCTTGCCAAGGTCATATACATCTGGGCCTTAAGTTGGAATTATTGTGATTTAAAATTAAATACCCACATATGAAAGATATATTACCTCTGTTGTGGCAGCCTTTTCATGAAATGTTGATTGTGCTGGGACTCTTGCCTCTCGGTGGGCATGGGCTTCCCCAGTCTCCTAAGAGAGGAACCCTTTCCTTTCCCATGTCCCATAATTTTTCCTTTCTTCCTAACTCCTGCCTCGGTTTTGGTTTTATCATGATTATGAAATGCAGCCAGGATGGAGCTTCCCGCCTGACTTCCAGGACTTGGATGGATAAACTTCCAGCTATCTCCAGGGATGCAAAGATGGTTCTCTCTAATCGGCTTAGCAAGAAGGGAGGAGGAACTAGTGAAGCATGACAGACATCAGCTGTCAATCATCAACAATGGAGTCATGAGTCTCTAGAAGGATCTGCATCAGATGTCTGGAGAACGCTGAAAAGGTGTCATGTGTCACACACAGTGCTCCAGGACACGTGCAGCAGGAACAGTAAGCGTGCAGAACTGCATTCGTACAGAGGAGATGGCCTTGGATATTGGTTTCCTATCACTTCTGTAACAGGACCACAAACTTAGTGGCTGAAGAAACCCCATAAATTTATTGTTTTAAGTATTTCTAGAAGTCAGAAGTTCAAAACTTGTCTCATTGAGCAAAAACCAAGACATTTTTGTTAGGTCTCAGAGAAGTCTAGGACAAGCCTCAGAGCGGACCTTTGGCTCCTCCCAGCAATCCTCACCCCGCCCTCTTCTGTAAAACCCTCCCTCCAACCGGCTGGACTTCCACTTCGCTTTTCCCAACCTGATCCCTATACAACTCAGCCATTTGGACTATGCCAGTCTCTTGGTCTCTTGGCCCAGACCATCTCCCTTGTTCTCCCTCCCCATCTCTCCTCTCATGGTTTGGGTTAGTCTGCCAGCCTGGACTCTTCCCTCTGCCAGCTTTCTCCCTTATATCTCAATAAAAACCTTCCCCATACTTTAGGAATTGTCATGTCCTCTTCTTTTTATTTCATTTTTTTCATTCCATTTTCTGGTTTGGTTTCTTTAGAGACCTTAGGGAAAAATCCATTTCCTTGACTTTTCCAGCTTGTAGAGAGGCCACTACGATTTCCTCTGTCTCAAAAGGCAGCAATACAATCGTCTCTGTACTTTGACCTCTATACCCATCTTGCATCTCCTTCCTCAATTCTGTTCCTCCTACTATTGGAACCACTTAGATTACATTTGTTCTATCTGGATAGTAGAGGGTAATCACCCACCTCCATGCTCTGATGTTTGTCACATCAACAGTCTCTCTTGTCATGCAATTATTCCAGGATCCTGAATATTAGAAAGTGAATGTCTGAAATGACATCAGTGATTCTGCATTGTATCCATTAGTAGTCACTGGAAATGCAAAGGAGAAATTGGGTGTGGTGGCATACCCCGCAAGGATCAGAAGTTAAAAGATAGCCTGACTAGAGAGTGTAATAAACCCATGTCTCAAAAAATAGGAAGAAAGAAAGAAAGAAGGAAGGAACTGTCATGGGGTAAAAGTCTTCTACTATCAACTGATGCACTAAATCCAGACAACCTGGTTGTGGTGGCACACACCAGTAGGATTTGCTGAAGGAGAAAGATATGAGTTCAAGGCCAGTCTGGGCTACACATTTTTAGCCAGGCATTGGTGGCATATGCCTTTAATCCCAGCACTTGGAAGACAGAGGCAGGCAAATCTTTGTGAATTCAATGCCAGCCTGGTCTACAGAGCAAGGTCCAGGAGAGGCTCCAAAGCTGCACAGAGAAACCCTGTCTGGAAAAACTAAAAAAGAAAAAAAAATCCAGACAAAATATAAGACTCATGGAGGTGTCCCAGAGGAAACTCAGTGCCATTTTAACAAGATATCAACATTGTACTCTGTCCCTGGATGCTAACTACCACAAGTTTCAGTTTAATCAGTGAAATCCAACGAAGGTTTGCTAGGAGTTGGTAAATGAAAGCACTTGTCCAATAACAGGCAGAAACTCAAAGTATATACCTATCAGCAGGGATCAAAGCACATAACCACATAGCAAACAGATATTGGGGAATAACATAGAAGGGGTGTGGGCTAGGGTGATTCACACCATCCTACTCACGGCAGTAATATTCTGTGGCAACCCTTTGTCAGCAGGATTGCTATATCCCTCCCCAGCAAACACATGAAAATCTACATGTCAAAACTAAAGATATAACACACGTACCTAGAGAGAATAAAAAAAAAATACCAATACTATGTAGCTTTTAGGAGCAATAAGAGAGGACAATCAAGTTGGATTAAGTGATTAACCGGTTTTATTTTGGTTTACTATACATGGTAGATCCAGGGAGAGTAGAGTCAAGAAGAAGCCAGAAAAGCACAGTTATTTGGGATTAAACTCACAAACTTCCTACTATAATCAGAGAACCAATGTATAAGGGCCTGCAAGATGGCTGAGTAAAGATGCTTGCCACCAAGCCTGACGACCTTAGTTCAGTCCCTGAGACTCACAGGCTGGAAGACGGAATCCAACTCCTACAAGTTGTCATCTGACCTACACACACACACACACACACACACACTGTAATGAAATTTTAAAAAAAGAATGTGTGGGTGTGGATCAGGAGAAGAGCTTCAATATTCAGTGTAAAAGCATCAAAACTAAACGTAGTTTTAAAACCTGGACTTAATTTAACTGCTTGTGAAACCCTTCTCTTGGCTCATTGAGTGGTAATTTTCCCTCTATGTCTTTAAACAACAGTATCTAAGAGATCTACCCTTTGATTTCCTGAATCACCAGAATTTTTCCTCATGCCAGGGGGAAAGATTTAAACTCTAGATGTACTAATGATAAATGGTTAGAGAAACACCTTCAGGCTTCAGCAGAGTACATGGCATGGATTTGAAACCCTAAATCTTGATTTATTCCAGTTTCACGCTAGATGTAGTAATTAAATTACAGTTTTTCTCTCTTTCAAGAAAGAATATATTCCTTTTTATTTTAAAAGAAAAAATCATTGTGTGTGTGTGTGAGAGAGAGAGAGAGAGAGAGAGAGAGAGAGAGAGAGAGAGAGAGAGAGAGAAGAGGGTAGGGAGAGAGGGAGAAAATGGGGAAGAAGAGGTGGAAAAGAGGGAGGGGGGAGGAAGTGGATGAGAGAGACACAAGGCGAAAGGGAGAGAGGGAGAAAAGCAGCGGGAAGAGAGGAAAAGGTGTGTGTGTATGAGAGAGAGAGAGAGAGAGAGAGAGAGAGAGAGAGAGAGAGAGAGAGAGAGAGAGAGAGAGAGAGAGAGAGAGAGAGAGACCCTGGATCTATAAATGTAAAACAACTTTGAGAGAAAAAAAGAATGTTATCATCATTAGAGCGCTTACTTATCTCACATGGGGAAAGAAGTAACGCCCAAATCAGAAGCGTCCACAGAGACAGGATCTAGCCATCAGGAACCAACACTGACGGCAAAGCTTCCCAGTCTAATTGCTTTTTATTTTGTTTCTTCCCCAAACAAGTTAAAAGATTTCTTCACAATCAATAAACTCAACTATCTGGTCAATTCAACTCAGTTATTAAGAAGGAAAAACCATTGAACTGACTACATTTAGATCCAATTGTGTCACAGGAGGTATTTCACTCAGAGAGAGGGGATTTTACATTTTCTTTGAGAGGAAATCTGGGTGGGAAAAGAAACGGTTGTATCAGTTAGTAAGTGTTACTTTTCAAACCCGCTAATCCTCTCAGATTTCTCACTGTCTGGGAGCGTTGGGCTACATCAAAAGGGAAATGCATTAGTCCTCGAAGCTGTGTTAAGGTTTTGTCAAAGTCACTTTTAAATGCCCAGTTTGACCTGAAATTAGAAGTGGTGCCAGTCACCAGCTGAGGGCTTCCAGCAGGAACCCTGCTGTGAATTCTCAAAAGGTGACACACATCCAGACACTGATGTCATGTCAAGCCTGTCTCATAATAACGAATCCCGACAACAGAGGGATCTGGATGATGGGGGCAGAAGTCTGCCCCCAAGGTATTCCTGAAGTTGTCTTCCTCATAAATTTGTCTCTATGCCCATTTAGAAAGCCTTTTCCCATCCAGTAACAAATAATATAACTGAATATATACTTTATACTTTTCTGTCTGGGTCTGTTTCCTCACTTGGGATGGTTCCTTTCTGGTTACATTTCCCCACAGATTTTAAGATTTCATTTTACTTAATGGCTGAGTAACATCCCATTGTGCCAGTGTGCCACATTTTCTTTATCTAATTCATCGCTTGAAGGACATGTAGGTGGTTTCCAACTTCTAGCTACTCTGAATAGAGCAGTAATGAACGTGGCTGAGCAAGTGTGTCCATAGAAGGAGGAAGTGTCTTTTAGGTGTATGTCCCAGAGTGGTAGAGCTGGATCTTGAGGTAGATGGACTCCCATCTTCTTGAGGAGCTGCCACACTGCTTTTCATAGTGGCTGTGGAAGTTTGTACTCCCACCAGCAATGGACAAGTGTTCCCCTTCCTCCACATCCTCTCCAGCATGGGCTGCCATTTGTTTTACTTATCTTATACTGACTAGTATGATACGAATTCACAAAGTAGTTTTGCATTGCATATTCCTAATAGCTACTAAGGATGTTGAACATTTCTTTAAGTGTTTCTCAGTCATTGGAGTTTTCTCTTCTCATTATTCTGTTTAGATCCGCACCATATTCTTAATTGGATTATTTGTTTTCTTGATGTCCATGGACTTTTTAAAATATAATTTAAATATTTAATTTTTAATTTTTTACTTTCTTATTTGAAGCAGAAACAATCTTATTTTATATACCAATCCCAGTTCCCTCTCTCTCCCATCCTCCCATGCCCCCCACCAATCCCCATCCCATCCCTCTTCTGCTCCATAGAAAGGGTGAGGCCTTCCATGGGGGAATCATCAAAGTCTTTCAAATCATTTGAGGCAGGAGCTAGGCCCTCCCCTGTGTATCTAGGCTGAGAGAGTAACCTTCTATGGGGAATGGGCTCCCAATGTCCATTTGTATACTAGGGATACATACTGTTCCACTACCAGAGGCCCCATAGACTGCCAAGGCCTCCTAACTGACACCCACATTCAGGGGACTTGGTTCTATCCTATCCTGGTTTCTGAGCTGTCAGTCTGGGGTCCATGAGCTCCCTCTTGCTCAGGTCAACTGTTTCTGCAGGTTTCCCCAGCCCAGTCTTGACCCCTTTGCTCATCACTCCTCTCTCTCTACAACTGGATTCCAGGAATTCAGCTCAGTGCTTAGCTGTGGATCTCTGCTTCTACTTCCATCATTATAATAAACAATGTTTGTAGATACCCATTACTTTGTTGTTGTGATTATTCCCCCAGTTTTGATTTGCTGATCTGATATTTATTCTTTGTATTTTATCTGGTGTGCTTAACCTTTTCATGTTACAGTTTTCCTTATAGCACCATCTATAAAGCTGGATTTGTAGATAGATACTGTACAAATTTGGTTTATCAAGGAATGTCTTTCTCTATTAGGATGGAAAGTTTTTATGGGTACAATATTCTGGGCTGGCATCTGTGGTTTCTTAAATCTTGTAGAACTTTTCCAGTCCCTTCTGGCTTTTAGTGTCTCCATTGAAAAGTCATGTGTCAAATGGGTCTGCTTTCTATATATACTATTTGGTCATTTTTCCCTTACAGATTTTACTATTATTTCTTCTATACGTTTAGTGTTTTGACTGTTATGTGTTATGTGGTATTTATTTTCTGATCCATCTTTTTGGTGTTCTGTTTGATTCTTGTACCTTGGTAGGATTTCCTTCTTTAGGTTAGAAAATTTTTCTTCTATTACTTTGTTGAAGATATTTTCAGTTCCTTTGACCTGGGTTTCTTTTTCTTCCCCTATTATTATTATTATTATTATTATTATTATTAGTTACAGATTTGATATTTGCATAGTGTCCCAGATTGCCTAGGTGTTTTGTGTCTGGGTTATTTTAGATATGATATTTTCTTGGATCAAGGTACCCATTTTTTCCATCTTGTCTTCAATACATAAGATTTTTTTATATTCTTATGGTTAAGCTTGCATCTGTAATTCCGTTTGAGCGCCTAATTTTTCATTTCCAGATTTCTCTCGCTTTGACTTTTCTTTATTTATTCTATTTCTACATGAAAGTATTGAACAGTTCTCTTCATTTTATTACAGGTATTTTTTGTGTTTTCATGGGTTTCCTTAATGGTTTATTCATTTCCCCTTTAAGGACCTCTAATATAAAGACTATTTTTGAAGTACCTTTCTTATGCTTCAGCTGTAATAGGGTTGATGGGCTTGAATGGAAACATACTATCCTAGCTGTTATTGATTATGTTTTTATACAGGCATCTAGGTACCTAGGTTTGGAATGATTGTCATTCTATGTGATGATATCTGTTCTTTTCTTTGATGGGTAGGTCTTCCATTCCTTGGTTTCTATTGCCCTCTCTGGGTCTCTGGAGAGTATAGTGGCTGTGAGTTACCTGGTAAGGAATGCTTCTAAGATCCAACGAGGTGTGATCACTGGGGGCTCTAGGTATAATGTTTTTCTGGTTATTGAGAGCTGACACTTAGCAATGGTGATGGGCTGGGAGGAATAGGAGACAGAAGGGGTCCACAGAAGGAAAGAAAGATGGATCTGCCACCACTAATGATCTGCTTAGTCCCCTGGGAATGGGAGCAGAGAGGGAGGAAAGGCCACTGCAAATGGTCTGCTACCGAACTGAGCATGAGACTAGGGGACTGGATTTGGAGGAAAGGAGGAAGTGTAAAGATCTGAAGATCACCTACCTGCTTCTCTTGCCCATCTGCTTTCTTGGTTGCATTCTCAGGAAATTCCTGCTGGAGTTTGCAACTGAGACAAAGGGATGAGGTCATAACAAAGATGGTAGAAGAAGATCTGCTGGAGATTGTGGCAGGGAGGAAGTAGAGGGTAGGGTCTTTTCTTTTCCATATGAATTTTAAGATTTTTTTTCCTAATTCTGTGAAGAATGTTGTGAGTATTTTTATCTGAGTTGCACTGAATCTGCAACATGACTTTGGTATGGTGGTCATTTTCATAATGTTAATTTTACCAATCTTTGAATTTGGGATATATTTCCTTTTTTATTTTTTTAGTGTCTTCCTGAGTATCTTTCTTCAGAGAATTGAAGGTATCTGAAGTATCTTTCTTCAGAGAATTGTTCATTTCCTCCATTAGGCTTATTCCAAGATGTTCTATTGTCTTTCAGGAGACTGTGAACAGGAATTTGTCAAAGTTGACTTCCTCAATTGTTTGTTGTTGGTGTATAGAAAGGCTGCTGCTGAACTTAACTCCTGGAATCCAGTTGTAAGAAAGGGAGGAGTGATGAGCAAAGGGGTCAAGACCATGCTGGGGAAACCCATAGAAACAGCCGACCTGAGCAAATGGAAGCTCACAGACCCCAGTCTGACAGCTGGGGAGCCAGCATAGGACCAAACCAGACCTCCTGAACATGGGTGTCAGTTGGGGAGCCTAGACAGTCTATGGGGCCTCTGGCAGTGGAAACAGTATTTATCCCTGGTGCACTAATGGACTTTGGGAGCCCATTCCCTATGGAGAGATACTCTCAGCCTAGATACATGTGGGAGGACCTAGGCCCTGTGCCAAATGATGTGATAGACTTTGATGATGCTCCATGGGAGGCCTCACCCTCCCTGGGGAGTGGATGGAGAGTGGGATGGGAAGTTTGTGGGGGGCATGGGAGGATGGAAGGAGAGGGAACTGGGATTGGTAGGTAAACTAAGATTGTTTTTAATTTAAATAAAAATTTATTTATTTTAAAAAAGGTTTTTATGAGTTGATTATGAATCCTGAATATTTTACTGACATTGTTCACTATTCCTAGAAATTTTGTAGTAGAATTTGTATTTGTTTTCTTAATGATTATTATTATTAATGATTGTTATTTAAATCATGAATGAATGATTATACTTATTGTTTCTTAATGATTATTACTTCTAATGATTATTATTTACATTATGAATGAATGATAATGAATAATATAATTACTAATATTTCTTAAGGATTATTAATACTCTCACTGGGGTAAGCTGGACTATCAATGTAGTTGCAATTTGCATTTTTCTGGTGGCAAATGTGGTTGACTTTATTTTTCATTTCCTTTTCTGCTTTTGAGCATGGTCACTAAACCAATTTATTGATTGGGTTGTATGCTAATTAATTATTATGCCAATTAATGCAAATTGGAGTCATTTTGGAAGAGGGAACCTCAATTAAGAAGAGCCCCTCAACAGATTGGCTTTCAGACAAGACTGTGGTGCATTTTTTTTAAATGGAAGAAACTGTTTACTTTTGGTTGTGGTGCATTTTTCCCGGATGACTGGATTGATGTGGAAGGTCCCTAATCACTCTGGGCAGGACTACCCCTGGGTGCTATAAGAAAACAGGCTGAGCAAACCATGAGGAGCAAGTCGTAGCAGCACTACTCAATGTCCTCTATATTAGTTCCTGTCTCCAGGATAGACTATTGCCTAAAAGTGTAAGCAAAGTCAAGTCTTTCCTCTCCAAGATGCTTTTGGTCATAGTGTTTTATTATCGCAACAGATACCCTAACTATGATCAGCTGTTTGACTCCTTGTTGCTTGTATTCTTTTAGAATTCTATATAGTCTAGATATGAATCTTGTCATATGCATAGGTAACAAGGATTCTTTTCCCATTCCGCAGGCTTTCATCGATCAATTAACTGCTTCTTTTGTCCCATTTGTTGATTATCTGCATTGTTTCCTGACTAACTTGAGTCTGCTTAGAAAAGTACTTACCAATGCCCAAATCTTAAAGTGTTTTCCCTGACTTTTTCATAGCATTTTCAGAGTTATAAATCTATATTAAAGTCTTTGATATATTTGAAGATAATCTTTACAGAGGATGAAATGTGTGTGGGGGGTAGTTTTAGTCTTCAAATGTGGATATCCAGTTTTTCCATTTGTTGAAGATGCTGTCTTTGCTCTAATTTATAATACTAGTTTAAAAACATGGGGCCTTATGTGGAAACATACAGATTTATAATATTTTATTAAAAAGTTGAGGAAAATATGATTAAAACTGCATTGTACTTATGTGTAAAAAATTAGAAAAATATATAATAAAAAGTTTGAATTGAGGCACTCTGAGAAGTCATGGGTTTTAGATAAAACCCCAGTGCCTTCTGTTGGATGTGGGTATTGGGGGTGCTCCCAGATTCCCCCAATCAATACAAGTTACTTCTTTTGTTCTTGCCTCACCCACCAGAACTTGGAGATGGAACTCTATTGCTGAGGACACCAAACATAAAGAACTCATGTTTGGTACTGTAAACCTGACCAGGAACCCCTGGCCAGGGAAGTCACAACCCTAAGGGAAAACCACCTAGCATTATTTTGATAAATGGGCATAGTATCAAAGTGCCTTGTACTTTCTTTATGGGTCCACACTTGTGTACATGGGAATAACACTACCTGAACTTAGTGCATTATTAAAAAGAAGAAAAGAAAAGGAAGAAGAGAGAAAGAAGGCATTAACTTGGGAGGAAGATGTTATAGAGGGGAATCTTACGGGAGAGTAGATATGATCAAAATACATTGTATAGGAATATGAAATTCTCAAAGAATAAATAAATTCTAAAATAATAAGTAAATAATATACATAGTCTTATGGCTTTAGCTGCATGAGTATTATCTGGGATTTCTTTTTGTTTTTTGTTTTTTTTCTAGACAGGATTTCTCTGTGTAACAGTCCTGGCTGTCCTGGAATTCACTTTGTAGACCAGGCTGGTCTCAAACTCACTGAAATCTGCCTGCCTCTGCCTCCCAAGTGCTAGGCTTAAAGGTTTACACCACCACAGTCTGGAACATCTATGCTTACCTAAATGCCTAAATGATCTTAATGACTTGCTTGGGCATCATGCAATGATATTCATATTACTGTGCCTCTGTAGCATAATATGGGATCACATGTAGTGACACCTCCAGTGCTATTCACTTTCTCAGGATTGTTTCAGCTATGGTCTTCTGTGCGTCCATATAAATTTTTACTGCTTTAGAAAAATTCCCTATCTCCTTCAATTAGCCCCCATCCTGTTCCTAATGACCCATTCCTCTTCACAACTATTCCTTATTCTAGTTTCATGGTGTGTGTGTGTTCCATCTAGAATGAAGTTGGATATAAGTATATCATATATATCCTTTGTTACATTGATATATGTTCCTTTCATATTCATTATCTCCAGGAATTTTATCATGGTGGGATGTTGGATTATGTCAAAGGAATTTCTATGTCTATTGAGATGATCATGTAATTTCTGTCCTTGAAGCCACTTATATAACAAATTGCATTTTATTATTTTCACATGTTGAACTATCCCTAAATCTCTAGAATGAAGCCAACTTTATCATGGTGGATTATCTTTTTTTAGATATCCTTTAATTTAGTTTCTAAGTATTTCATTGAGAATTCTTAAGACTGTGTTCATCAAGGAAATTGATCATGGTTTATATTCATCAGGAAGACTGGTCAATAGGTTTCTTTGATGTTATTATATTTTGGTCTGGCTTTACTGTCAGCCTAGTGCTGGATTCATAGAAAGAAATTGGAACTGGTCTTTCCTTTTCTATTTTATAGAATAATTTAAGAAATATTGATTTTAGTTTGTTAAGAAGTTGGCAGGATTTTGAAATGAATCAATCCAGACCTGGGTTTTGTTGTTTTCTTTTGGCTTTTTTTAAATTAGGAATTTTATTATTGCCTCACTCTCATTGCTTATTGAAAGTCTTTTAAATTTGTTTATCTCATTTTTGTTTAACTTTGGTAAGTGGTGTGCCTCTAGAAATTCATCAACTCCTTTTAGATGTCTCAATTTGGTAAAATAAAGGTTTTTATAATATACATCATTATTTTCTGAATTTCATTGGTATCTGTTCTAATACATCCCCAGTGTTTTCTTTAATATATACATATATATGTATATGCATTATATATATTATGTAAAGTTGTTTCATATCCTTAGTCAGGCTTACTCCAAGGTGGATTTTGTAATTTGAAGCTACTGTGGATGGGATTGCTTACCTGATTTATTTCTGTTTGGTTTTTTTTTTTTTGTATACAGGAAAACTACTGAATTTTTGCGTGTTTTCCTTGCATCCTGCCACATTGCTTGTAGAAGGCATGGAGGTCTTTGTGCTAACAGATAAGCACCAGTGGAACCTAGAATGTTAAACACACGGGGAAGAAAGGCATAACCTCTTACCTGCCAGAAGGCTAGGAACAGACATGTTTAATAGCCCAGTGACCTTTGCTCTATATGTGTGTCAAAAACTTCCCTGGCAACAGATCTACCCCCAGAACTTACAGTAAATTATCTTTCAGTCAATCTTTAGATCATATCTTTACAAACTTCGTAATGAATTTCGCATCTGATCTGTATTTAGCTCACTTTGTTCCTCAAGAGATTTATGTATGCTTTGCTGTAACATAGGATTGAGTTAATTGTCATCAGAATAAGTTTTTAGCAAATTGTACTGTGATTAAATGTGCCCAAAATAAACTACTTGGGGTCAGATGCCAGAAGTTTGAACCAACACTGGCTACTGAGTCATATTCAACTGCACTGCCTTCTTGCTCTCCCTCTTCCCTGAAGATAATCTGGCTGTGGAGGCCACAACTGGTGTAAAAGATGTGGGCTTGGACCTTGGAGAAGGTAAGAAAATTGTTCTTTAACACAAAGCAGAGGATAGTTCAGTCTTCTTGCCCATGGAATCAGGAGCGTGAGAACGACATAGCATGGGTTCCTCTCAGTCTTCTGAGGCAAAGTATTTCATACAGTGATTGAGATGCATGTAAAGATCAAGATAAGCAAAAAATACTCAGAGCAACAGCTCTAAAACTTTGTATAAGTGCCTGTAAAATTCAATCCTTGATTTCCTGAAAAAGGAACCATTGATGTTGAAAATTGGAAACACATAGGAGCTGATGTAAAATGAGCCCATAAAGGGGGGATACAATCCTTGTCAATTATTCTGCAATTGGGACTGCAGTAATGCTTGGATCCAGAGAATCATAAGGATCCACAAAACACATCTTGGCAAGAGGTGAGGCAGGATGAGTGGCTACCACTCCTTATATTTGCCCAGGGAAAACACTGGACTAAGGAGGGTCAAGGCTCCTTCATGGGGAAGAATTTAAACAGGCCCATCTTCTAATACAGGAACAACTACAAATAAAGCATACAGAACTTTCAGCTAGTGCCTGGAATTCCCCTAATTTTTGCAATTCATGAAAGGGTAAAGAATACATTTCAACTGTTCTATGGCCTCAGAGGTATAAATGCTACTGTGAAAACAATGGGGGTCCTCTAGCCAGAGCTTCCTGTTCCTACTGTGATTTGTCAAGGGCATTACATTCCTATACGTGGCTTCAAATACTGCTTTTTCTCCATTCCTTTACATCCCAACAATAAGGAACATTTTGCATTTTTCTCATACTTTACACAATCTACAGTCAGTGATCCAATATCATTGGAGAGTTTTCAATGTACAGTAACAATCAAAAGCGAAGTCAAACTCCAACAATGCTTAATGTCTGACATGTGAAGCTCACCATCCTCTTGGCTCTAATATTGTGCAGCTCCACTTCTCCAGCTACTTCTTCAACCCCAGAACACACAACTTGTCTTGTAGGCTCAATCCAGTTTCACTCCACAACTGCCGCCATCCTTGGCAATTGCTAATCCCACAGCCATAGCATCTCTGTTATACTGGGGTCTCCACAGGAAGAGACTTTCCCAAGTCTCAATTTCTTTGGTCCTGGGGTTTACACTTCAATTGAGACTACACTTTCACCAATGCTCTCCTAACTTCTCATGACACCTAGCCTCATCTGCTTCCATGATTCCTTCATTCCTTCAAAACTACTACCACATGGGAGACTCTGACATAAGTTCATCTGCCAACATAAGATGCAACCTTGACACATTCTGGACCCCAGCTTCTGTGTGCTGACCCTGAAGAAATACCCCAAGATGATTTCAGCTCAGTGATGTTGGTCTTCTATTAACCACAATGGATTCTCATCCACAGCTAATCAACATTGATTATCCCAATAAAGAAGAGGTTCTGGTCTCTTGTTAATTGGTGCTGAGTGTTCAGCCCAAATTGACAAGAAACCAGGGGTTCCTAATTCAAAATACCACATCAATGCCCCTGATAAAGTCTTTAAGGGACTCTCAAACTTGCTTCTAAAAGTTCACAAGGCAGGTCTTCATCATTATCTTCCAAGTTCACACAACAGCTCAGTGAACACTCAGCGACTTTCTCCATCCTAAAATCCAAACACTTCCACAATCTGCTGTGGAGGAGGGACACAAAAGTAAACAAACAAACAAAAAAAACATGATCAGGTCTGTTACAGCAATATCCCATGATCTTGGTATCAATTTCTGTGCCAGTTTAGATTGTGTTGCTGTGAAAAAAACATGACCAAAAGCAACTTGATGCAGTCAGGACAAGAACTCAAGGCAGGAAGTGACGCAGAAACCATGAAAGTATGCTGATAGCCCACTTGCTCACAAGAGCTTAGCTCAGTGTGCCTTCTCATATAACCCAGGACTACCTTCCCAGAGTAAAACCACCCACAGTTAGCTGGGCATTCTCCTATCAGCCACACATCGAGAGAAGTGTCTCACAGACTTGTCCACAGTCCAGTTCGGTGGGAACAGTTCCTCAGCTGAGATACCTTCCTCCCAGACATGTCCCAGCTTGTGTCAAGTTGAAAGTAACTAACCAACATGGATAAAGAATGAGCATCCAGGAGGAAGAGGAAGAAGAGAGCATTCAAAAGAGCAAAGCACATGTAATGAATGCTTACCATGTGTTATATATGGACCAGAAGACAGGCATACAAACAAAGGGCAACTAACACTTAGAAACAAACCAAAAGAAGATGAGCAGACTTGGTGATAACCTCACTTTAAAAGGCTGTACATCTTGATTACTGTATGAGGCAGGAGTTGTTTTTGAGATAGGGTTTCACTGTATAGCATTGGCTAGCCTAGAACACACTTTGTAGACCAGGCTGGCCTTGAATTTACAGAGATCCACCTCCTCAGCTCTGGGGTTAAAGACACGCACCACCGTTCCAAGCTGTATTAGTCAACTGTACTGTTGCTGTGGCCAGTATCTGAGGAAAACAAGTTTAGAAAGAAAGGCTTATTTCAGCTCACATTTTCAGAGGTAACAGTCCACCATGACAGGTGTGTGTGTGTGTGTGTGTGTGTGTGTGTGTGTGTGTGTGTGTGTGTGTGTGTGTGTCAGTGTAGAGCACCTAACATCAAAGAAGCCAGGAACGGAGAAATGAAAGAGCAACCACATGCATGGGTAATGTCCAAATGCCCTTGTTGAGGGGGACATGCCTGGCAGGGCACACAAAACAGAAAGTAAATGTGCAAAACAAAAAAAATACTGACACTCTACCTCAAGTTATTGCCACTCACAGTATAATGAAAAGTTTTAGCAATTCTAAAAAGAAGATCATTTGAAAGGCTTCAGCTAGTTTTGCATTGAAATTGCATGACGGTAGAAACCCTCTTCTCAATCACACTATATTTTCATAATCATTTATAATGAACAACCCTTTGTTTTCTATTTTGAGACTATCAGTATTTTATCAGACTAAGTTTTGGTCATATATTCAAGATTCATAAAGTTAATGGGAAGCAAGCCCCTGGTAACCACTGCCAGCCCAAAAGGCAGAACAATACTAACATTTTGTCCATTGGCCTGAAATCTAGATATATGGGGTACCCATGTCAGTGCTACACTCCACCTCTTAGTCTCAGACTAGCAAGCTAATTTGCTGTGGTTGAGTTAATGACAGGAATAAGAAAGCTGTTTCAATGAAGTTATTTTACAGTGTCAATGACTGAGACGTAGCTATTGGTCCATTCTGTTCTGAAAGAAGATCCAGCCACAGTAATTCTATATTTAGGCAAAAATAAGAAAATAATCTTACATTTTGGATACTAACTTGTGCCCCTGCTTCTTTGAGAGATACTCTCCCTGGGCATTCTGACCATAGCACCCCAATATCCTTCCTAGCTTGCTTTATCCCCCCCCTCAAGTTCTACTCATGGGTACACATATGCTTCTGTCAGGTGTGAAGCCAGAGAGACCAGGGCCTCAAAAAATCTGTTCTTACACTATTTTTGCTTTTCTGTATCTCACCCTGGTGGTATGGTCTACGGTTGCCATGGCAATACTATCTAGCAACAATGCTGGGCAGCCTTCCAGGAACTGAGGTTAGGGAAGCAATGGGGTAAAATACATCTGTCAGAGGTAATAAGGAATTCTCTGTGTAAATGTTTCTGTGAGATGGCTTACCACCTGCATGGATCCTAAAGCAATGGGCATGGTATGGGGATGGAAAGATGGGACAGGGGGTATCAGCCTGAGGCTGTCTTGTCACATATCATGATCTCTATTGCTCTGTTGTATGTGTCAGAATAAGGCCAAGACTTTATCCAAATGGATGTGTGATGCTCTTACCCAGATTCTGAGTTGAAGACTGGTGTTGTACTGAGTTAAGGAAGCCTTTGTCTAAGATTTAAAATTCTCAAATTTATATTTAAAAACACTTCCTCATATTTTGATTCCTTGCCATCTCTAATAAATAAGTTCCTTTTCCTGAGTTCACCATGTCTGTTAATGCTATCCCTGTTTTAATAAGCAATTTAGCATTCAAGGTGAGCTTCAGATCCCATCTTTAAACTGAGTCAAAAAAATCCTATCAGGTCTGGGATGATGATTCAAGGGTAACATGTTTGCTCCACAAGTATGAGGACCTGAGTTTGGATTCCTCAGCAATCACAAAATATCTGCATATGGTAATACACACACAGACACACACAAACACACACACACCCCACCACCTAAGTTCCATGGGACATCTGAAACCATAGAACTTAGGTGGGCAGAGACAAGTGATTCCCCAAAGCTCATTGGCTAGCCATTCTAGGCAGTCAGAAAGTTCTAGGTTTAGTGAGAGATCCTGTCTCAAAAAGTAAGCTGGAGAAGGATGGAGAAAGATATTGACCTCTGGCCCCAGCACTCACATGTTCACAATGGCATGCACACCCACCAGCACATGTAGACTATTATTCTCTCCGGTGCCAACTAAGGGCATATTTCTGTTCTTTTAGACAAAAGGTGCTCAATCTGTAGGCCATGAGCCTTTGGGGAATAGAATGACCCTTTCACAGGAATCACATACCAGATATCCTGAATATCAGATATTTATATTATAATTAATACCAGTAACAAAATTACAGTTATGAAGTAGCAATGAAATAATTTTATGGTTGGGGTCATCGCAACATGAGGAGCTGTGTTCAAAGGCCACAGCATTAGGAAGATTGCGAACCACTGATTCAGACCAAGAATGTCTCCATCCGTGAAGGTGAAGCAGTAACGCTGGCAGGCTGCTGGTACACAGCACGTGGTGACACAAAACAGCTCACTGCATGGTTGCTCAGAAGCAGAGGCCCTCACCGGAAGAGCGGAGACAAGAGACAGCCTGCAAAGGCACTCCTCCACTGAAGACTTCCTCCAAAATGCCCTTCCCTCCACCTAGTTTCCATCAGTTCCCAAATGTCATCAAATTATCTAACCATCAGAGGATTAATCACTGATTAGGTTAGATGCCTCATGATCCAGTCATCTGTGGAGATGACCTCACAGATGGACTATCTAAAGCACACCTTTCTGACCCCCCTAGGTATCTTTCAATACAGTCAAGTTGATGATCAAAATTAACCCTAACAGAGTACCATGCAGTTGATCAATACCACCACCAAGTGTAGTGGGTTGTTTTCTTATTCATTACTCTTTGGCTCTTTTGGAGACCTGTCACCCAGTTCCCAAATAAATCACACAGAGGCTTAGTCTTCTTTATAAACGCCCAGCCTTGTCACCATCTCTGAGGAGTGGAAGGGAAGGGTGGGATTGGGAGATGAGAGGGGATGGGAGGAGGGGAGGACGAGGGAACTGGGATTGGTATATAAAATAAGATTGTTTTAATTTAAATTAAAAAATAAGTTTAAAAACGTGGCCTTATCATGACTTATATCTAGCCAGCTTTTCTTAAATTATCCCATCTACCATTTGCCTCTAGGCTTTTACCATTCTCTGTTTCTGTGCACCTTTCTTTACTTCTTGCTCTGTGGTTTTCTGTGTAGATATGTGGCTGTCCCCTGATGTCCTCCTCTTCCTTTTCTTACTTCTTCTTGATTTTTTCTCTCTTCTTCTCCTTCTA
The DNA here is from genome assembly GCF_017639785.1 of Mesocricetus auratus. Classification (NCBI taxonomy): domain Eukaryota; kingdom Metazoa; phylum Chordata; class Mammalia; order Rodentia; family Cricetidae; genus Mesocricetus; species Mesocricetus auratus. The sequence goes on along the minus strand of NW_024429194.1, from coordinate 72,559,061 downwards.
TTTATTCTCTCTGCCTACCAGCCCTGCCTATCTTTTCTCCTGCCTTGCTATTGGTTATTCAGCTCTTTATTAGACCAATCAGGTGATTTAGACAGGCAAAGTAGCACAGCTTCCAAGAGTTAAACAAATGCAACATAAAAGAATGCAACACATCTTTGCATCATTAAACAAATGTTCCACAGTATAAACAAATGTAACATATCTTAAAATAATATTCTATAACAACTAAAATCTCTCAGTATCCAGATATTCATGATAACATAGTCTTTCTTTCCCTGGGTATATCAGAGCCCATAGTGAGATATGAGGTTATGGAAGACCTTAGGAACATGGAATTATACTCTAGGATGACAACGGCAGAGACTGAAAGTGAGCCATCAGTATACTACTGTTTTTTCAAGAACACCAGAGAGCCACCTGGCAACAGATTACTTATTATATGGAAACTCTGCCTCATAAGGAGCAGCCACTTGTGTTCTTCAGAGTATAAATGGTTCTCCCCTATCTGTAATTTCCTGCCCATACAGTTGTCCTTGGACCTGCATTATGCCTTAGTCCCTCTCATTGTGTCCCATACAACATTGCCTCTAAGCAAGAAAATTATCTAACAGCAAGGGAGGCACAGCAGTGGGGCCATACTAGTGCCACCTACAAGTCTCTCAGTAGTGGCTGCACTGGCCAAGTGCCAGAACCAATCAGTTGAAAATACTGAACAATGATATAAAATTAAATACATGCACAATGTACCACACAATCAGAATCCAGACACAGCATTTGGGAATTTACCTTCCTGAAAATACATCTCGTTCCATTTTGAGTTGAATATATGGCACAGAATGGTCATCTGAACTATGGAAAAAGAATAGAGTATGATTGCAATCTTTTACTCCATCCCACAGTTTTTATCTAAAAGCTCCAAACACAATTCTTCTTCCAGGATGCCTAGGTTCCTCTCAAATTTGACCTTCCACCTGGATTTCCTTCTAGACCTTTCTGGCCTGTCTTTCCTGGCTCTCCCTCTCAGCTTCTCTCCATCTCTCCCAGACACACATCACCACCTCAGCCCATTTGTCCATCTTGTTACTAGGATCATCCCCCTTAAATAGCTCATAAGTTACAACAGTTATCTTTCTTCATATGTAAATATGGTGAACTGAAGTAAATGTTAGGAACATCCCACCAAGCTGTATCTTGTCAGTGAGATAGCAGCCTCTGCTTGTAAGACCACAGTGAGGCTGGAGATGGTTGTGATCCAGCAGGTGTTCCCAGACCCAAAGGAGTGAGCTTGGCTACTTACTAGGTTTTTTTTTAATGTAAGCAGAATACAGCTCAAGTACCATAACTGTTTTTCTAATCCACTCCAAGTGCAGTTTTCAGAGGTATGGAATCATTTTGCTTGTGTCAAAGTTGTGATCTGGCTATAATTTAAAAATTGTCAGTGAAATTCTACCTCCCGCTGGTTACCACGTGTCAAGTAGGTGTCTGTCCCTACACACTGTGCTACAACACCTAATTTACATTTGTCTGGACCATCAGAATGGAAAGCAACCATTCTGTTTCAGAAAACCAAGACCAAACTCCAAACTATGCAACCACACTGTCTATGCTACAAATTAACTCAAAAGTCTGTGTGCAGAAGTAAGTCTATTTCTTCCTTGAAGCCTCACTCTTGGTTTGCTTTTCTCCAATCACTTTGCATTATCCATGTGATGAATAGTGAGGATACTGTTGCATGATATGTTGTTTGTGTTCTAACAAATAAAGTTTGCTCGGAGTCAAGAGGGTGGAGCCAGCCACTAACTGACCACCGAGGTTTAGAGGACTGTAGAGAGAGACAGGAAGTGGTAAGATGAGGAAAAGATGGGATCTCAAACTTTTTGGAGGAAGGCATGGAAGAAGTAGGAAGGAACCGTGGCTGTTCCTCTGCTTCTCTGATCTTTCAGGAATTTACCCCAGTTTGAGACTCCTGTTTTCCATCAGAAGATTAATTAGATTTACGCTTCGGGATACTCTCAAGGATTACAAGTTTCCTACAAAGCAAACAGTCCTTTAACCATGCAATAGAAACTTTCTAAGAGCCATGCAAGTATAGGGGGGGAGGGGTGGGGAGGTTTGGAAGGCATGGTGTCACCCTTAGCAATACATATTTGCACATGTAATTGAATTGACTTCTCAGAGTGGAGAGTCACAGCTGTTATTCAATAAACAGCCCTTGATTACCAAAAGAGAGGTGTGATCCGAGCAAATCATAAATGGCCTGGGTCTCTTGCTTGCTGTCCTATTTAGGGTTACTATTGCTGGGATGAAACACCATGACCAAAAGCAATGTGGGAAGAAAAGGGTTTATTTGACTTACATTTCCTTATCACTGTTTAATATCAAAGGAAGTCAGGGCAGAAACTCAAACAGGGCAGGAACCTGGAGGCAGGAGCAGATGCAGAGGTCATAGAGGGGAGCTGCTTACTGGTTTTCTCCACAAGGCTTGCTCAGCCTGCTTTCTTATAGAACCCAGGACCACCTGCCCAGGGATGGCACCATTCACAATGGGCTGGGCCCTCCCACATCAATCACTAATTAAGAAAATGCTCTACAGGTTGGCCTATAGTCATAATACTCTTAATGGAGGCATTTTCTCAGTTGAGGGTCCCTCCTCTCAGATGACTTTAGCCTGTGTCAAGTTGACATAAAACTACATAAAACTGTCCAGGGCACTGTGTCTGTCAGCTTTGGCTTTGTTTCTGAATTGTGAGAAGAGAAAGCAGCTACGATAAAAAAAACCACACATCTTTGTATCACTAAACAATCCTTACAACTATGGGGCACAGGTCCCACAGGCACAAGTCTCCTCTAACTAGATATGACACAGGGACAAGCATTATCCCACTCACATGAGAACCGCTGTGGCAGCCAGAGTAGAGTGAAGGGAGGCCAGAGGTCATATATCCAATGAAAGAATGCTGAACAGGCAGCCCTAACAAAATGGATTTGTGAGAGGGGGAGTGATTTTCTTTAGAAACATCAGGGTCACAGTGTCATTCCTACAGAAGAGGCAAGAGTGCCTACTCCAAAGGAGGGGTGTCATATAGGCCCAGAAGTGATGACCACAGAGAAACCCAGGCACACTGGCAAACTTCTGATGTTAATGCAGAAAACAGTAGCAGGGAAGGCAAATAAAGCTCCACAAACCACGTGGGAGAGATGAGCCTTTTCCTTTGAAAGCCCCCTCCCCCAAAAAATTAGGAAGAATTTTCAGGAGGCTGAAGAGAAAATTAATAAACCATAGAAGATAAGGGAGGTATGGCTCAGGGTGTTCCCCCCCAAGCAAGCACTTTAACTTTTTTTCCTAGGGTGCATTTAAATGCTGCTAAACCAGGCATCAAACATGACATCAAATGAGAGACAACTATATATCCATGTTCTCTAGAAACATGTTACATGACGCTTGAGGCAGTTTCTACCTGCTGGCCTTTGTTCTGTCTGCTTTAGAAAGTGGGTTGCTAGTCCCTCCGTAGAAACTTATTCAATCATGCTTTATGGATTGTTGGTGCCCAGCGGAAGGGACCTCCGAAAGAAAGTGGTGTCTGTGTGAGGGGTTCCAGTGTGATGCCAGAAAAGAAAATGGGTTTCCTCAAATCAAGTCAGTGTTCTACGGCAATGGATAACCAATTCTTTAAAATAGTCCTCAAAATACTTGATGAGAGCTGTCACATCTGCTTGCACGCCTCTCCTGAGCTGAACACCTCACACATCTGCTCTTCGGGGAAGGTTGTTTTCTCTCTGCATCACTGGTGGCTTTTTAGACTGCCCTGTTACTCTCTCGATCCCTTTCCCTGTACATCTCCCTCTCACCCCTGCCCTCCCTATATGAGAATGACCCCCATAGACTCTTGGGTTTAGGCACTGGATCCCCATTCCGTGCTGTTAATTTGAAACCTAGAGGAGGTGGAGAAAGTACATCCCTGTGGCAGACTTGGAGGTTTTGTAGCATGGTCCCACTTCCTATTCTCCTGCGCTGTTTCCTGTGTGGGGGTGAAGCATGATCACTCCACTTCCTGATTGCCAGTCCGGCCTCATACTCCTGCTTCCATGCCTTCCTCAGCATGATGGACCACATACCCTCCAGAACCTAAAATTGTAAGCCAAAACTAAACCCTTTTCTCCGCTGAGTTGCTTTTTGTCCAGGAAGTCTATCAGAGCTACAGAAAAGCAACTAATACAGAGCCCAAGTCAAAACTCACAAATCTTGACTCAGATGTCTGTAAATGTTTTGTCTATAATTAATTTATATGTAATTGTTCATGTTTTACCTATAATTAATTTTATATATAATTGTCTATATTTTACATATATCTATAATTGTCTAGAATTAATTTTACATTGCTCTCAAGTTCTTTTCCAGTTCATACTAAGAAAAAAATAAACTTTCCTAATAAGTTCTTTTTTTCTGACTGAAAATGTACACTGTAGTGCTACAGCTATTTCAGGACACTAATTACATATAGTTGGTTAATAGAAAAATGAGTTATGTTTTTTGTTCCTCTGACTTCCCATGTTGGTAAAAAGAAATCTCTAATTCTAATTGATGGGCATGTCGTCGAAGAGGTGATATCTACATCCTCACGAATGGATTGGCATTGCTGTCCAGAGAGTGTACTAGGACCACAGATTTCAGCTCCTCTCTTGCCTTTCTGCCTTCTGCCATAGATTTCGCATCATGAAAGCCCTACTCAGATGTCAGCACTATGCTATTAGACTCCCAGCCTTTAAAACTATGAACCAGCCAGGTGATGGTGGCACCTGCCTTTAATGTCAGCACTCAGGAGGCAGAGGCAAGTGGATCTCTGTTAGTTCGAGGCCAGCCTGGTCTACAAAGCTATACAGAGAAACCCTGTCTCAAAGAAACAAATAAACAAAAACAAAACTATGAACCAAATAAATGTCTCAGTCCATAACATTTGGACTAATAAGACTCCAGTATAAGTGGAAGTTGTGTTATTTATACATGATTTCTACTTGGGAGCAGAGACAGTGCCAAAACCAACAGGAATGGAAACGAACATTGACTGAACAAATGATCAGAGAGACTTTCAGACTACCCTTCAAGGATATTAAAAATGAACATCTACTAAGTCATTTTCTTTAAAAATGAATGTCTGAGGGTAGGTATGGTACCACCTGTTTGTAATCCTACACCTTGGGAGGTAGAGGCAGGATGATCCAGATATCAAAAACACCCTCAGCTACAGTGAGTTTAAGAGCAGCCTGGGCTACGTGAGACTGTGTCTCCAACAAACTGTCTTTGTCAAGATGTCCCATCCCATCTGATTGCTGACAGTGGATGTCGACCTCCTGATGTGAGAACTGTGTTGAAAACTAGGTTTGCTTTTCTTCCTCAGTTGTAGTCCTAGTAGCCTACTTGCTGTCCTCCACCAGCATCCCAGGCCTTGTCTGGTCCACAGTCTTTCTCTATTTTCTCTGTGGAAGAGGCGGAGGTCTGCTTACACTATTTACCCTGTACAGGATGGGGGCAGAGAAACCCAGGTCCACCTTTTGGGCACCCCCCTCACCTATCGTGCCCTCTGCTCTGACAGAGCAAACGGGGCATTCGAAGGACTTTCATTTCATCATGTACTCCACTCCCACGGCCTGGCTTTTCTGACAGCTCTCTGTACAGATTCCCACCATTGGCACTTGATCTGTAAAGACAAACATTTGAAAACCTGAAGTCCCCTCTGTGTCTCAGAAGAACCTGGTCTTCATGGTTATCATCTCTATAATTCCAAGGACTGTCCCATTAGAGTCTCAGAATTGAAAAGGGTTCCCATTGATCTTGGGCATTCTCACTTCAGCTGAAGTAATAATTACCAGTGACTTGGACAATGGGGCTCTGAACAGTGGGGAGCTTGGGGGTGTGGGGAATCAAGTTACTTCAGTCTAATTATTTTAAATTGCATTGTTTCACTTGTTGACCAGAACTGGGCATGTAAGTTGGATCTATACAAAAGTCTAAGTGA